>NC_047583.1:29225000-29840000 GCF_011004845.1 Esox lucius | reverse complement strand
GCTACTTCCAGCAGGATAATGCACCATGTCACAAAGCTAGAATCATTTCAAATTGGTTTCTTGAACATGACAATGAGTTCACTGTACTGAAATGGCCCCCACAGTCACCAGATCTCAACCCAATAGAGCATCTTTGGGATGTGGTGGAACGAGAGCTTCGTGCCCTGGATGTGCATCCCACAAATCTCCATCAACTGCAAGATGCTATCCTATCAATATGGGCCAACATTTCTAAAGAATGCTTTCAGCACCTTGTTGAATCAATGCCACGTAGAATTAAGGCAGTTCTGAAGGCGAAAGGGGGTCAAACACAGTATTAGTATGGTATTCCTAATAATACTTTAGGTGAGTGTATGTAAGTGTATGTTTGAGATAGAATATTATTTTAACTTGTAAGTGGATCATTATTTACACGTAAAGCTAGAGAAATGGCAAGAGATAATACTAACTACAGACCCTACACTGAACAACCATCAATCTCTACACACATCCAACAGACCGAATCCAACACAAGTGCACACGTTGATGACCCCAGTGATATCACACAAAATATAGTGAAAAGAGCCCGGATATCGTCACCAAGGTCCGTCATACCACACCCCAGCAGATTATGAAAGGTTCAGATCTTTAACACAGAGTAGTCGTGGTGATGTTCGAGTAAAACAACGTAATCAATTTGGCAATGTGGAATTACTTCTGTAAATTTCTCTAAATATAGGTGAAGTTGATGATGTTGGTGCGTCCCATGCCCGCGTTATGGAAGGTTTGGATACTTTGTTAGGGCTTCAGACTTTGTACAAGGTCAGCAGATAGAACTGTTTGATGAATCTCTGTTCTCCTCGGTACATGTGACCATGAGAGCTGATGAGTATAATGAACACACGTTTGGTGGGTTACTCGAAAGTGTTATGCAGAGTAATGCAGAGCTTTTGGTCGATGAATTACTACAGCTAGCGGTGCAAATTGTCAACAACCTTGAGGGAGGAGGGGCCATGCGACGTGAGGCTCAAACACTGCTGATAGATCAGATTATCACACAAAAAAGAAGCATTTATATGTGGCAGTGAATAATGATTCTACATGCTTTTCAGTTTGTTTCATGATGAGGCCATGGCTAGTGGTCATGAGTTATATACGGGTGCTGGTTTAACGTTAGATGTTTGTGTGGCATTCAAAGATAACGCTTGGTTTGAACAAATTACAGGGTCTAAAATAGTTTTCTTTCACTGGACCCGCGATGGACAACCATTTCTATGGTATCATGAATCTTAAAAGTTTTCGTGGGTGTCATATGTATTTGATTGGTTATACAGTTTTTAACACCTGCTGTGATCATGGTTGTAAAAATAGCTGTAGCATATGTCTTCATACAGATTGTCATAACCAGCCTCGGAAAACACAAAACAGCGTCTGGACTGTAAGCAAATATGTTAATCTGACTTTTGTTACCGCCATCATAAAGTCCTGAAGTTCCACAAAGCTGTAGATTGTTCGGTTGGTAGGTGGGACCATAAGAAATACTGAGTTGATTGTGGCTATCAATACAATGTTAGTTTAACCAACTATAAACCACACAAGTGCACGGCTAACATGTGTCCCACTTGTAACATGGATCTAACTGTTGAAATGAATTGTCATTGTTTCATAAAACTGTCCAATGGAAATTGGATAGATGTGTGCTCTACACAGACACTGATTCAATGATCTTTGTCACACGCTACGAGGATTGGGTGCCCCCTCTAGGCCTGTTCTTGGATGACTAGACTGATGTGTTACTAGATGGTGACAGCATCACTCAATTTGTTACTGGCAGCCCAAAGACTTATGATTACAAAACTGTTAAATGTCTAACCTGTCTCAAAGCAAAAGGCATTACACTCAACGGCTACAACTCAGGTATTGTACATTTGGAGACATTAACAAGACTGGTTGATAATTTGCGTGCGGTGATGCAGACATAATTGCTAGAGATAAAAGAGCGTTGCAAAACAGAGTAATGTCCAAGCGCTTCCAAGTTGTGTACAACAAGCGTGTACTGCTTCCTGATTACAGCAGACGGACTTATGAGTACAAAATCACATTTTAAGATGGATAGTGACCATAGCTTGTTTGACCTACGACTTCAACACCCATTCAGCTGTGTCATTAGCGAACCCAGTAACTCGGGTTAAACATATTTTGTGAAAATGTGGCTGGATAATGCTGATTTAGAATATTTTAGAATATAGTCTGGGTTTATTTGTGTTGGCAACCGTTGTAAGTTGAGAGAAATTACTTTAATGGAAGGTTTACCAGCATTGTTGTTTGATGACATTGTTACCAATTCTGAAAAACAACCTTCTAATAATTGACACTTTAATGAAAAGTGCACCAGAGAGTTTGGAAATGGAGAGTTTTCACACCACCATACCCTGAGTGCCATTTAACTTGTCCAAAACATGTTTGTTATAGGCAATTCTAGTAGAACTATTAACTTGAACACAAATTACCTCATCTTGTTTAAAAACCCATGCGACAATCAGCTGATTCATATTTTAGGAAGACAAATTTACCCTGGCCTTTCTTGGTTCTTCATGGAGAGTTTTACAGATGCAACTCATCCACCCTTTGGTTATTTACTTATAGACTTTAAGACTACAACACCAAAAGACTACCATCTGAGAACAGGATTGTTTTCTGGGGATTGGCCTGTTGTGTACATTCCTAAGAAAGTTTATTCATGTCTAAACACATTCGTAGAAATCTACCAATTTGTAAGATGCTATTTAAGGCTCCAGTGAGTCAACTAAAGGTTATTTTAGAAACTGCTTCTACAGACCACATTCTATCAATATGTGAAATTTCTCTTAATCTAAGGTGCAGTAATATACACTTGACAGAATCGCAAATTGCAGGTTTTCCCACTTAAAAAGCATGTAGAAGTATGTAATTTGTATCAAGGGTACTCATTAGCTGTGAGTGACGGAATCTAAAACAAAAATCCAGAAAATCACATTGTATGATTGTTAAGTCATTAATTGGCATTCTATTGCATGACATAAGTATTTGATACATCAGAAAAGCAGAACTTAATATTTGGTACAGATACCTTTGTTTGCAATTACAGAGAAAATACATTTCCTGTAGTTCTTGACCAGGTTTGCACACACTGCAGCAGGGATTTTGGTCCACTCCTCCATACAGACCTTCTCCAGATCCTTCAGGTTTCAGGGCTGTCGATGGGTAATATGGACTGTCCACTCCCTCCAAATATTTTCTATTGGGTTCAGGTCTGAAGACTGGCTAGGACACTCCAGGACCCTGAGATGCTTCCTACGGAGCCACTGCTTAGTTGCCCTGGCTGTGTGTTTCAGGTTGTTGTCTTGCTGGAAGACCCAGCCACGACCCATCTTCAATGCTCTTACAGAGGGAAGGAGGTTGTTGGCCAAGTTCTCGCGATACATGGCCCCATCCATCCTCCCCTCAATACGGTGCAGTCGTCCTGTCCCCTTTGCAGAAAAGCATCCCCAAAGAATGATGTTTCTACCTCCATGCTTCACGTTTAGGATGGTGTTCTTGGGGTTGTACTCACCCTTTTTCTTCCTCCAAACACGGCGAGTGTAGTTTAGACCAAAGTTTTGACTTTATTTTTGTCTCATCAGACCACATGACCTTCTCCCATTCCTCCTCTGGATCATCCAGATGGTCATTGGCAAACTTCAGACGGGCCTGGACAAGCGCTGGCTTGAGCAGGGGGACCTTTCGTATGCGCTGCAGGATTTTAATCCATGACGGCGTAATGTGTTACAAATGGTTTTCTTTGAGACTGTGGTCCCAGCTCTCTTCAGGTCATTGACCAGGTCCTGCCGTGTAGTTCTGGGCTGATCCCTCACCTTCCTCATGATCATTGATGCCCCACGAGGTGAGATCTTCCTTGGAGCCCCAGACTGAGGGAAATTGACCGTCATCTTGAAATTCTTCCATTTTCTAATAATTTCGCCAACAGTTGATGCCTTCTCAAGCTGCTTGCCTTTCCTGTAGCCCATCCCAGCCTATTGCAGGTCTACAGTTTTATCCCTGATGTCCTTACACAGCTCTCTGGTCTTGGCCATTGTGGAGAGGTTGGAGTCTGTTTGATCGAGTGTGTGGACAGGTGTCTTTTATACAGGTAACAAGTTCAAACACATGCAGTTAATACAGGTAATGAGTGGAGAACAGGAGGGCTTCTTAAAGAAAAACTAACAGGTCTGTGAGAGCCGGAATTTTTACTGGTTGGTAGTTGATCAGATACTTATGAAATGCGATAAAATGCAAATTAATTATTTAAAAATCATACAATGTGATTTTCTGGATTTTAGTTTTAGATTACGTCTCTCACAGTTGAAGAGTACCTATGATAAACATGACAGACCTCTACATGCTTTGTAAGTAGGAAAACCTGCAAAATCTTTTTTTCTCCCTTTTTCTCCCCACTGTATGTCTTGTCTCCCTCTTACTTACGACACCACTAACATATCTTGAATTCTTCCTACTTGGCAAAATACAGATTTGGTACCTTTCTATTTAACCCAATACTAAAAACGCATTTTTCTACTCCCCTACACATCTGTAGAAGTCACTAATACATTAGTTCAACAAATTTCTATAACACTGTCTACAGGTCGAAAGGGCAAAACTAATAGAAAAACCCCAGTTTTAAAAAAATACCTCTGTATGTGTGGACTAGAATGGAACATGCCCGAACAGAGATTAAACTGTACCGTTCCATCTCTGTTCGGCATGTTCCATTTCCATTCCTCACACTTGGACTCAGTTCATCCTATAATCCCATGTACATGTAACCCTATGTTTCTGCTGTCTGTTGTTGTGTATTGTTCCATGTTACATGTTATGCCATAATAATGCCATTGTTACTGTAAGCCGAGTGCATTGTGGTATATTCCTTGTTCTTGAAAGCTGAGTGGTTTTCCTTTTGTACTGCTACGAGAGTCAAGTAAAACTTTAGTTTTCACGCAACTGCATATGCTTTACTCATCTAGTTACATGACAAAATGTTTTCTTTGAAAAATTGCACCTCAATTAAAGGTTTGATTTATCTTATATTTTGATATTAAAATCAAGCTGATGAATACAAAAAGAGGCTTTTGCTCATCTTTAGGGCCAATTATTCTGAAGGGCATTGTACTGTATATTGGGATGTGTCCATTGACGGTCATGTTATCCCCACTTGGCGCAGCCAGAAGAAGATTGATCTCCCTTCATTGACTGCCTCCTTACATTCTGAGATTTGTAGGATGTTCGTCCTAGAGTATGTGCTTGTTTTTCGTTGTATAAGAACTTTGGGACAACTACTGATGTAAAAAGGACTTTATAAAATACTTTTAATAGATTGATTGCTGACCCTAAGTTTTCTAACTCTAATCCCTCTGACGACATCATTATAGCCCAATCTACCAGTTACTTATTGCTACACTTTGAACACCTGAAAATCCATCAATGACCTGACGATGACTGTCAAACAGAGATGGCTTGTCAGTCAGTGGTTGGCTGTGATTGGATTTCAATAGGTTTTTAACACAACATTATGGGGGGGAAGTAGGGATACTTTTGAAAGAAATAAAGTTGTATTTTTTTGCTGTTATTTTATTAGGTTGGTATGCTAGTATAACATTCTTATTTACAACAACAATCTAGGAGCACCTAGGGTTAACTGACAGAATGATAGGAGTTTTCAACTTTTGTTTACTGGCCCAACACTGTTGACCATTATGCTACCCGGCCTCCCTTGTAGTACTGAGATACACATGCTAAAGGTTGATCCAATTTAGAAGCTCTACGTGAGTAGAAACATATGCAGTAACATGGAGTTCTTATTTAGTATTTCTCCACATGTAAATATAAGAGATGCACAAAATGAAAGTTTAAAAAAGTACTGCAATCTATATTGGGATTAAATTCAATTGTAACTTCAACCAATTAAAACTTTGAGATAGTTGGAGAAAGAAGAATCAAAGCAAGTAAAAGAACTACTGCTTCCGTGTTGTAACAAAGTGTCTTCATGACTGCCTGGCTGTCTCATTTTAATTTTTAGTCCCTTCGGTGGTGTCTGGCAGACTGTGTCAGTATCTCTCCCTGACATGAAAAAGTCTTGGTAAAAAATAGAAACCCAGACTAAAAACCTTTGAATGTCCCTTTCTTATTCCTCAAAAGTGTATTCAAAGACATTCCTTGTTTAATGTTTTTTCAGAATAACAATAAATCAGTTACCATGGTTACATGTTGATCCAATCACTACCTGATATAGATTTGTTGTATCTACACCTGGTAATAACATGTCTCTTACCCACAGCTTATCTCCCCTGTTATCCAGTTATTCAAGATTGAGCTTAAACTATCATGATAACCCCAACATGACCACAACTGTAATCTACAAAACAGATTCTGGGAACCTCTCAAATATGAAAATAAAAGGCCCTACAAGCATAATCTGAGTATCTGGATTCATGTCAAAAATATAATTACAACATCAATAAAAATGACACTTAGGACCTAAAGTTGCCTAAAACAACATCTGGTTAAGTTAAAGTATGCCTAGACTAAAACATGGTTCTCCTGAATGACAGGGTTGCTCTTCACTCATGGGAACAATTAATCTTTACTATATATCCTTAATGTATTGTTAAGCATCTTTAAGTATTACATCAATGGGTTATAACAGGTCCCGACCACTTTATAAAAGTTTAATTAAATACATGTATTCATTGCATATCTATAACTCATTCAAGACCTGCTTTGCAAGGGCTGATATTTAGGTATAAGTAAATGCAATATAATGACAGTAAGTAATTGTTGTATTACGGGAACACGTAATCATCACAGTATAACACCAAATCATTTAAACTTCAGAGATATCAATATGTCCAGTTAGGAAGCATAAGCGATTGTGACTCATTGTCATCTGTTTTGGTGCAAATGAAAGTGACAACAGGTGCGCTGGAGAGGCAACAGAAAGACAACCCACCAAAAAGGAATGGTTTTGCAGGTGGTGGCCTGACCAAACGGTCAGAAACAGACTCCATGAGGGCCCGACTTCCTCTAGTGGGAACTGTGCTCACTGCCCAGCACTGTGCAGCTCAATTGGCATTTGCCAGAGAACACCAGAATTGGCAGGACCGCCATTGGCACTCCGTTCTCTTCATAGATGGGAGCAGGTTCACAATGAGCACGTGAAAGAGTCTGGAGACGCAGAGGTGAACGTTATGCTGCTTGCAACATCATCCATTATGACCGGTTTGGCGGTGGGTCAGTGATGGTCTGGGGAGGCACACACACTACTGAGTCACATGAGTTGCCGTGATGAAATTCACAAGTTGGAACAGCCTGTGATTTTAATTGTTTACTTAGATTTTTGGTGTGAGTTTGAATCCAGCCCTCAATCCGTTGGGGATTTTGTACAGTCTTAATGTACAGTTAAGATTTTGATTTTTAATATATTTTGTTCATCAAGACCCGTTGTGTGTTTCAAATGTTCCCTTAATTTTTTGGAACAGTGTATGTTGGTATATAGGAGGTCAGGAAAGGTGGTCAGTAAGTTCTAATCACAATCTGTTCACAGTGAGTATTTAGATTGTCGACTCTTCAAGAAATGTAAGTGTAATCAGGATGCTTTCACATTTGACACCCAAAATCAGAATGCTGGTGTGACTGGCAGGCTGTCTCTCGCTCTCCTCCTTTCGTTCTGGCACAATGGCAGGAACAGGTGTAGTGCTGAAGTTGCTATAAATGAAAGTAATTAAACACTTTGTTCTTTTGATGGAAATGTATCACACATTTTGAGACCGCAAAAGCCCAGATGAATGAACCCTACCTTTACTCATTCTGATGTTATTATAGTCTTTAATAATTATCTTAAGAAAAATGGAAATCAGAGGAGAGCTACTTTCCTGGCTTCAACCACAACAATGACAGATGTCCTAGTTGCAGAAATTCCATTTACTGACAGAAAAGTTAATTATATCAAAACCTATAGAAGCCTGTCTAAAAAAAATATTTTCAAAAAAGGCATGTGTATAATCACCTATGGGCAACACTTACCAACCGGGTGGTATGAATTTGTTTTTGTTACAATACATTTATTACAAATAATTTTTTCCTAGTGCGACTAAGATTTATTTTTCAAACACGGTCAGTACAGAGGACGTCATGAAATATACATAAAAATTCAAATCCATAGATGAGTCTTTCCTCTACTTTTAATAGTCTAGTATTTGACATTAGTGAAGCCATCTTAAGCGCATTACTTTTGATTGTAAAGTACAAAAATTTCACAAACCATACATGATTATTTGTACTTATATTGCATGGTTCTGAAAAAAACACACATTAGTTGCATGTTCATTATATTGTTTTTGTAGTTTTTTTTATCATTGAAAAACAGCCCAGAAATAAAAACTGAAATAAAAATAATATATAGATATTATAGCACATGATTGTTGTAATTTTTCCACACCACTAGCTTCTTGGCATTCTATGGACAATCAATTCCATCATATTAGTTTTATGTATAAACAGCCTCTTTGGTTTCCATTTCTTGATGTAGTTATTTACACCGCATAGCATAATGTGTATAATGGCAGCATATTCATTTTGACAATACAAAATTCAATTATAAAAGTGAGGTGGGATGAGGTGGGGGTGAGGGGCAGAAGTCACTGATTCTGAATAACACTTAAGTGAACAAATGTGATCTGACGAAATATAAGGCTCTGGAAAAAGTTAAGAAACCACTGCACCTTTTTCTTTCCTTTCCAAAAAAGTCAAAAAGGAAAGTTTTAATTAAGGAACAGAAGGGTTAAAATTAAGAGATCACTGCAAATTGAACACTTCTGTTCCTCACTCAAAACTTTTTTGTAAAGGAAAGAAAAAGGTGCAGTGATCTTTTCATTTTCTCTGGAGCTGTAGGTCATAAATACACCATTAGCAACAACTCAGACATTGTGTCAGACTATTAGATTATGGGCATGAAAGCTTGACACAACACATGGGAGTACTGACTGCACAAAGGACAATGGTAGGACATGTGACACCCATTGGTTGGCTAAATTATCATTATCTAGACTGCCTCCTCTGTATTCTGGCATTAAAGACTATGGAAAGCATTCTTCAATTAGAGAAAAATGTAACATCTAAAGAAGGTAACATCTTGAAATACATAATAAAGAGCTCTCCTCTTTCTGGGGGGGTCAACATATCAAAACCCAGGTGTACAAACATAAAACCTAATCATGTTAACAACCTTAGCAGCCAGATATTCCATCTCTTACACCCACTTCAAACACTGCTTTCTGTGTCAAGCAGCAGGAAGACTGTCCTCAAATCTGTAGCAGCTAACCAGCCAACAACTGCAGGGTGGAGAAGGCTAGTGCAGAAAGCTATCGACAGCTGAGGCTGGAAGAGACCCTTTAGCCCCGTTCCTTTTCCCCTATCCCTCTGGGATGGGCAGACGATCCTCACAGAGCTGCAGTACACAAAGCCTGTTGAAGCTCTTCTGGATGTTTGCCCAGGGCGGAGAGCAGGAGGCAGAGAGAGAGATGGAGGATATTAATGAAGGGCTCATTCAAGTCCAACAGCATGTCTAAAGACAAAGAAAGGGAGATGGGAAGAGAAGGATAGGGGCAAAGTCAAACCTAGCAGTTAGTGTCCAATGAGAGAGCAAAGGCAAATCATGACCATAAAAGAAGAGACAGAGGGAGAGAGAGTTTCCCCTTCAGATGTGTATTCAGAATCACAGTTGTATATACTTAACAGTGCATGACCCTTGCCTCTAAAATAGCCTAAATTATTTGGGGCAGTAATTCCACAGGTTGTTGAAAATCCCACAGGAATGCTGGTCCATGCTAACATGCTGGCATCACGCAGTCGCAACGGATTGAAAAGCGTTACATTCATGCTGCAATCGATTCTGCCCATTCTATCTCATCCCAAAAATCCTCTCCTCCCAGAAGGGACTGTAAGGGCTACTCCAATAAATTGAACTTCCTAGGATGTCAAATTCCTAGGACTACTCGGAGAAAATACAAGCTTTGTGACATATCCAAATATCCCAAATATCCATGTGACAAACGATAAGTTCCAGGCATGAAACGATGCACCTGGTAAGCAACAAATGTTCAGATTTGTTGTTGCATTCTAACATTGCCCAAAAGGGACATGTGCCAACAAAACTTTCCCCAGACCTTGACCCCACCGCCACCTGTCTGTACCAGTGACACCAGGAAGGATGGTTACCATGGACTAAGGGTCGACCGATTATCAGCCTGGCCGATAACTGAATCCGATATTCATACTTTAAACAATAATTGGAACCTTTAATTTGTCTGAAATGACTGCTGATTGAACACTTAGTTTGAAATGCGTTTCTCTGGCAGCTGCATCTGAAAGGTTCTATTTTGTGAAGTTTTGCCCATAGGGGCTTTGCTCCTATTGGTTTAACCCCTCTGCCAATAGGTAGGCACTGAACATTTAAATATGCAAATTTCATCTCTCTGTCACCTGGCTGACAGCGATATCAGAGAGGCATACACCCCGCTCATCCTCCCTTTTTTCTTCACAAGAAAGTTTAGATTATGCAATGTATAGTGAACTTGGACGAGCCAAGGATGGCTTCACCTATTCCGGCCACTGGAGCAGCTTTGAGTAGCCTGGCGCCCTGGCCGCTGACTGCTATCCAGTTAATGTGCCAGTGTAGGGATTTGGATGCTGTGGTCCACGCGCAAGCTCTTTGCTATGCATGTGTGTGTGGGACCGCCTTGGAGGAGCCTGTATGCACCAGCTGTGCGGTCCTCTCATTGCAGGAGAGGAGGGGCCTGCTGGCATAGTTCTTGGAGATGGCCCCACTCTCCGATGTCTTCTCCCTCCTTTCTGAGTAGAACTCCGTTCAAGGGGAGTTGGAGGAGGTGGTGACGCTACTCTGGCTACTTTCAGGGACTGTTCTCCCCCACTCGGCTGAGCGGGTGCGGAGTTGTCCATACTCCTCATCCAAAGAGGATGTGGAGGAGGCCGGCCAGTGGAGGAAAGACGTACTGACCCTCTGGTGGTGCTTTTCTTCACCGCCATCTCTGCTGCCACCAGGCACCTCGTTTGCCCCGGAGTTGTGTCTGATGGTGGTACATGTAATACAGCTGTGTTTATGATTACATTGTTCCATTAGAGCATGTGGCATTGGGTCTCAGCCCCTCTGGGCTGCATCTCTTGTGCCACTGTCCCAGCCCTGTCTCTGTGATTGGCGGATTGCGTGAACAGCCCGATTAACTCAATGCTGTCTTAAATGGACCCGCTGATCACAGCTGTTCCCACCATGCTGTTCAATACGGCTTTGCGTGGGTCAGCTTGTGTAGCTGCTGCTCTTCGCTCTCTAATTAAGGCAACATGAGTGCACAATCAGTGGATCAGCCCGCTCCTGTTATTTGGTAATTAATCATTTCATTGCGAGGGGAATCCTCTCTCATTTTCACACCTTGTGATGTTTTGCACTGGTACCGGTACTAGAGCTCGTTCTCCGTTCTCGTTCTTTGTCCACAGTTCGACAGACAAGAATTGTGCAGTGCTTGGTATACAACCTGTGTCTGCTTCGGGAGCGTTATGGCCATAACCTCTTCAGTAGATGCCAGCCTTGGGAAGAATAAGCACAATTTTTTCAGTGAAACCATGTCTGGCTCTGCTCTTCACAGGCTGACAAGGTGCCTCGTTACCATGGTGACGTATCCCTGCGTGTCTGTTTACACTTCTCCAGTCTCAAGCTCAACTGAGTTCTGTGCTGGCGCTGCAGCGCGGACTTATCCTCTCTCACTCGGGTGAGTTTGAGTGGGGATGCCGACGGGTATGCCATTTCAGTCTGTGTCAATTGCCTGGAAAGTTATAACTATAACTACTTGGTCTGATATTGACATCCCTCTAAAACAGTGAGTCCTGGTGGGCTAGTAGTATGTGCCCTGGCCTGGTAACCTGGGTTCAGTTCAACCTGTGTCTGAGAGTGTTTTTGTGGGCTGGCTCTGTGCCTGGTTGCTGTGTCAACATGTCTGAAGTGGTTGCTATGCACCCTCACATGTTGCAACTGAGCCGTCCCTTCACTCCTTGGTGAGTTGTCTTTGGGGCGATGTGTCCCCTTCCCCCGTGTTGGTGGGTGATCGTTAATTTCATTGTCCCACCTCGTCCGTGCCTCCTGACCCCTGTCATGAATTTATTAGCTGCTCCTCCACTGTTGGCTGAGCGGTAAGATCCCCATTGGTGTACTGTGCTGGGGTTTGCGGATCTCCCAGGGAAGGAGGCTGTGGCACTGGTCCCATTGGAGCAGAGGGGGAGAGGGCTTTACTTCCCATACTTCCTTGTGTCCGAAATGATGGGGAGAAGGTGGCTGATTTTGGACTTATGTGTTTTCAACGAATGCATGTCCAAAAGGCAGTTTCACATGCTCACGACAAAATGTCTGCATGTGCCCCGGGGATTGTTGCGTCAGTGTAAATGTCAAGCTCGGCAGAACAGGCCCGTATTCACATGTTCAGATTAGTGAATCAGGTCACTCGTCGGGATTTTCACTGTGAATTGGAAGAAGAGCGCTCCTCATCCAGTCGACTGGTGGGTTTTCTTGGACTCCAGTTATCCACAGTGTCTATGAGGGTCCTCGAGAGTGTCCGTCTGTTACGCACAGTTTTAGACTCTCACGTCACGTCGCTGCTGGGTTTGATGTTGTCAGCCTACATGGTGGTCCTGTTGGGGCTGTGGTGCATAAGAGTCTTACAACGCTGGTTCCCACATCTCAGATTGCACCCTGTGCATCATCAGTGACGGTTAGTGGTAATTCCAAGCTCTCTCAGGGCAGACATTAAGTGTTGGAGGAACCCATGCACTCTTTTGGGCACACAGATGCGTCTTTGACGGGTTGGGGTGGGGCATGCCAGACTGTCTCTATGAGTGGTGTGTGGTGGCCATCGGAGTGCCACATCACGTCTGGACTTGGACATGATCAGGCGAGTGCTGCCACACTTCACGCCGACCTTACGGGGTTAGGACGTGTTTGTGTGGTCGGACAATCACACTGTGACAGGGTAAATTCAAGTGTCGCCATCTGTTGGCGGAGCAGATCTGGGAATGGGCTCAGATGCACCTGAGATCTATCCACCTTCCTGGGAAGCTCGAAGGTGGGCGCGGACTTGTTGTCTCGGGGAGACAAGTGGCGTCTCCATCCTGAAATTGTTGTCGGAATTTGGGAATGTTTGGGGGTGCCGAGGTGGATCACTTCACGCGGCGGTCCGGGATTCGACTCCCGTCTGGAGCTGTGCAAGTTTTTGCTAGGGCATCTTCCATTGTGTGATGCTGAGCGTCGTCACGGTGCACTTTAATGTGTGAGGGCACTGGAATCTCGCCTGAGGATCATACAAGGTGTATTCCTTTGGGCGTGTGTGTTCCATGCTGTTTGGGTGCGCAGGTGGCCATGTGGCTAATTAGAGCGCATGTCTGGCATGCACTGGGTCCCTTGTTCTGGACTCTGAGTGTTTTTGAACTGGCCCCGAGCACTCCAATTCATTATGTGCCTCTTGTCTCTGTGTGTAAACTGAATGGAAGTGGATCGTGGACGGGGACTGTGTTCCCCTGTCCTGTGTGGTGCTTATGTGGGGAAGTTAGTGACCAACAGGAAGTACATTTTGGGCTTGCTTGCTTTGTTCTAATCCAATATAAGTGAAGCCCATATGGGCAAAGCTTCATGAAATAGAATGAAAGTAACTTTCGTGACTCCAGTTCTATGAGTGGAGCACCACCTATAGGGTTCATGTCCCGACCGGTCTCTGAATGCTTTTCTCCTGAAGAAAGGTTATTCGGTTGGCTGAGCAGGGTGTGTGCCTCTCTGATATAGCAGTCAGCCAGGGGACAGCAAGACGTAAAATTTGCATAATCACATTTTCTGTGTATTCTGATTGGCAGAGGGGTTAAACCAATAGGAGAGAAGCCCCTATGGGCGATGCTCCACTCATAGAACTGGAGTTATGAAATTATCTATAGTTTCTGCTTGTATGGCTCAATGTCCCACCCACAGTATTATCAGATTGGTTATACATTACATGTAAATAGTGTTAGAAATCAGCCTTTTGTATGGTGGTTGAAATCTTGATCGTGTACCCGGTCGTTAAGGGAGAGAGTAATTCAATTATTTAATGCAGCATTTGATAATCTATTGTTCATGATGTTACAGACTCGATACTCTGTCTTACAAACTTGAGCTAATTTCACTCAATCTCAAAGAACTTCTGGCTGTCCTCTCCTTTATAAACATTGCAGGACAGAATTACTGCAAGCCCATTGACTAATTATTGTAGCGCTTTGAATGAATGTGACTTCCTGTGTACAGATAAACAGATGTTCTTTTGTTATCTAAACGTTTGTGAGAGAGACGTGGGAAAGAGGAATGCAGAGAGATTTATGGCTGAGACACGAGGCTGTTTTCTCAAAGGTAAGAATGCTGACATTGCTGAAGTTGCAATAAGCATCACAATAATCAAAACTGAAGTTGCGACAAACATAAGAATCACTATGGTTTTTTTTTCCATGATGACAATACCCAGTATACATTTTTGTGGACTAATGTTACTGCACCAAAAATGTCTGAACTACCATTTTGGTGTTGCTTACTAGCAGAAAAAAGAGACATTAGAAAGTGATGTTTCAGGATCCCTGGTTAACAATGCAAACATGATAAGGGATTTCTTTCAACGGAGGCGAAAGCAATGGCTTTTAAACCAGTCAAATCCACCAAAGTCCCTACCTAATGCGCTTTGTTACAGTAAAAGATAGCTAATGCTAACATTTGAGTTATTTTATGCTATGATATTTTTGTTTATGTACGTCACTGCAATTTGAATTAGCTGAAAAATTTAAAATAATGTTCATTGTGTATTAGCAGGAAATGTAACTTGAAGTGTCTGTTGCAACAAAACTCTGTTCAAACTGAAGGTATTCAATATACAGAAAGTGAATTGATAATTCCAAAATTGTGAAAATAAATAGCTTCTCCATTTCAGTCTTCTGAAGGAGAGTAAAAACAGATACATAGATTTTAATCAAACACATACTCTTTCCCAAACTGCCACCAAAACATAGTTATTGTCTCCAATTGTAAAGAAAAGCCTTACAACATTACAACACATTAATGTGCACCATATAAACATAGGTTGATTTAAGGAAGAATGTTCTAGTCTGAAAAAGGGTGTTTGATAGCCATAGACACCCACACAGATAGCGTGAAGCTGGTTAACTGAATTGTGTTGCCCCAAGGATTCAAAAGGAGATCTGCGCTGGGCATAGGGAGAGCCACTGTGTGTGTCACCTGCCGTCAGCTGGTCGGTGCAGACGCACAGACGTGCCTGGAATGACAAGGCCAAATACTCTAATACATAAGCAAGGAAATAGCTCACAGTCCATGAGGAATAGATACACACACAAACCTATAACCACAATCTCATGGGCACTTACATTTAGACACACACACATTTCAGGTTTGTCATCATTGCAGGGATTTAAATATTTATATAGATCAAAATCCTAACTGTAAGCCCAAAATGTAACCTTTCCTGTAAACCTAATCCCAACTTCTAACTGTACTTCTAACGCAAACCTAATTGTAATGTTTATGTAAAACTAACCTCTATGTCTAGAATAAAAATGTTCCTCATGGGGACTGGGAATTGTTGTTTTTCTATCCATTCAATCTCATCCCCAATCTATTACAAATAATGTAATATGAGCCTAGAATCCATCCATTCAAAGCTAGCCTTAAGGAATGGACTGTATCATCTTTTGATTTGAATAAATCGAAATACCACAAGGTGTAGCAACACGGAGCAGCATTTCTGACATTTGATCATGTACATCAAAACTTAACATCCAGTCTAGCCTGAGCCAACCACTTCACACTACTGAATGATAGCCAGCAACACATTTTATCCTAATGAACAAGTTTTAATGAAGCAAGAACTGCTTTGTTATGCCTTGAGGCAGTGCTTGAGAGAGAGCTCAGCTGTGCTGTGTGCTCACACAGCCATGACAACATTACAATGCAGTCATTGGTGTTTGCTTGTACAAAACACATACAACGTGTTGTGGAAAATGAAAAATTATGAATGACGTGTTCTGGAAAATGACGTGTCAGTAGATAAGCTAATTAAATCGATGCCTATCGCACATTTCTTATAGGTTTCTTAAAGGTTCTCAAAGGTTTGTAAACTTGCAAAGTGTCTGGGAATAAGATTATTATACCTACAGAGATTTTTAGGAAGTGTCGCAAAACAGACACACATACAAACACTCATACACACATACTGTATACAGACACAAGCAATCAAAAACAGATTGGTTCCCCTTTTTTGAGTCAGCTAAAAACACAGAAGCATTGTCATGACGGCTGCCACTTCAACAAAATGCAGGGCCATATATACAGTACCTCACAGAAGTGAGTACACCCCTCAGATTTTTGTAAATATTTGATTAAATCTTTTCATGTGACAACCCTGAAGAGATGACACTTTGCTACAATGTAAAGCAGGGAGTGTACATCTTGTATAACAGTGTACATTTGCTGTCAAAATTACACAACACACAGACATTAAACCGCTGGCAACAAAAGTGTGAACACCCCTAAGTGAAAATGTCCAAATTGGGATCAATTTGCCATTTTCTCTCCCAGATGTCATGTGATGTTATTGCTCTCACACTCCCTCATGGTCACTGGAAGTTCAACATAGCACCTCATGGCAAAGAACTCTGAGGATCAGAAAAAAATAATTGTTGCTCTCCCTCCCTTCGGAGACTGGGCGGCAGGGCAGTATTCCAACATGATAACGACCCCAAACACACCACCAAGACGACCAATGCCTTGCTAAAGAAGCTGAGGGTGAAAGTGATGGACTGGCCAAGCAATATCTCCAGACCGAAACCCTATTGAGCATCTGTGGGGCATCCTCAAATGGAAGGTGATTTTTATAAATAATGTCATGCAATAAAATGCAAATTAATTATTTAAAAATCATGCAATGTGATTTTCTGGATTTTTTTTTAGATTCCGTCACTCACAGTTGAAGAAATGATAAAAATTACAGACTTCTACATGCATTGTAAGTGGGAAAACCTGCAAAATCAGCAGTGTATCAAATACTTGTTCTCCCCACTGTATATATATATATTGCCCTATTCCATTGATTAGTACACACACCTTGCTTGATCTACACTGAAATGTATGCATCTTAATATAGTTGGCACCGGAAAAGTTGTCTGTTTTAATCTGGCTTATTATGTAGAGCGAAGGATCAGAAAGAAATTGTAATAGGCTTACTCCAAAACAGGAGGAATATGAAAAATGTCATAATTAAGGAAAAGAAGGAAATAGAAAATGTAATGTGTCTTGGATGTTTTGTTACTCTACTTACTTCCAGCTTGTAAAGGAATAACTGCCTTTTTGTCCACTCCTTTTCCTGAGAAAAAATTTATACTAAAACTACATATCACATTCGACATACCATGTGAAAGCATAGCACAGTCAGTAAATAGGTCTTACATTCCCAGAGAGGTAAAATTGTGAAAGTTAACTGTTGTGTACTGTTATTGTTTCTCAGAGTCTATGAGTATCTATATAATACTCAATAATACTACCCAGATTGCTGCTAGTTTACAGTACTCTTTTTTAAACTAATGCAGTGTACAGTGTTACATACACTCACCTAAAGGATTATTAAGAACACCTGTTCAATTCGTTTAAATGCCACAGCCTACCTGAGCATTGTTTCTGACCATGTCCATCCCTTTATGACCACCATGTACCCATCCTCTGATGGCTACTTCCAGCAGGATAATGCACCATGTCACAAAGCTCGAATCATTTCAAATTGGTTTCTTGAACATGACAATGAGTTCACTTTACTGAAATGGCCCCCACAGTCACCAGATCTCAACCCAATAGAGCATCTTTGGGATGTGGTGGAACGGGAGCTTCGTGCCCTGGATGTGCATCCCACAAATCTCCATCAACTGCAAGATGCTATCCTATCAATATGGGCCAACATTTCTAAGGAATGCTTTCAGCACCTTGTTGAATCAATGCCACGTAGAATTAAGGCAGTTCTGAAGGTGAAAGGGGGTCAGTTAAAGTATTAGTATGGTGTTCCTAATAATCCTTTAGGTGAGTGTATATTGTTGCTTTATTTCATTATTTTCTGTCTAGCTATATTTTTGCTTATATACTCTTCTTCTTGAAGATTTCAGTTTGTTTTTCAATTGAATTGTTCACATTATAGGTCACATTAAAAGTGGAAAATGTTCTGACATGATTTATCTTTGTCTCATTCTTTTACATCACAAACACCTGCCATTTTAACAGGGTTGTGTAGACTTTTTATATCCACTCTATTTAAATTTTGATATTCCTAAACATATGTAACAACACAAAAGTTATGGGAAAATGCATCACAATGCAATTAATAACATATGAAAACAACAAGTTTTCTTCCAACACAACGCTTTATTTTAACTGACAGACATATTGGACTGGTACAACATGAAAAAATAAATAAAGACGATGGGCTGAATTCACAAAATATCTCAAGGCTAAAAGTAGCTCCTAACTTGCTGATTCAGGAGTAACGCTTTAAAAGAAATGGGCGTGTCATTCCTAACTTTAGGAAAAGTTAGGAGTAGTCAAGAGGAATCCTAAGTCACTAAGACCAAGTCACTCACAATCCTAAAATGGCTGCTGCCAGCAATCCGCCTCGTAATCAGGTCGACGTTTTAGAAACATTTATTAATACTGAGGTTTTAACAAAGTATTGCATTAACTGCAAGGTACTATGATCATAGTGCAGCTAGTCAGGGATGCTGTCACTTCACCAACAAACAGAAACAACCCAATAATATCAGAGATCAAGGTTGTCACAACTCTACACTACTTGGCTACAGGGAAATTGCTGCTAAGCAGTGCAGATGAACTACATATATCTCAATCATCTGTCAGTAGAATATTACATCAGACAAAAAATGCCCTTCTCAGATCCCATGTTGTGCGACAAATCATTCAGTTTCCTCATAATGCTCGCCAACTACAAAAAAACAAAGCTGACTTCATGACCATGGCTCGACAACCCGGTGTAGTTGGTGCTGGGACACCTAATTGCACAAATTCTTGCACCATCTAAAGATTAACGCGTATTTCTTTAAAAGCTGCCAGACATGTAAGAGACTGACAATTAGCTAAACATATCTTGACTAGTCAGTATATCATTCTTGGTTTCATGTTTAATCAGGGACACTTAGACTTCTTTTAAAATTGTAATTTCAATATCTTTATTTTAATATGGCAACTTGACACATTCTTCTACTGTATTGCAATGATGAATTCACTGACAGTGACCCCTCCCCTATCAGCCAATCACTTTGGGCATAGTAAGTAAGCTTGTTCGTGGAACACGACATCATCCATAGCAATGGGGTCAACCATGCCCTTTCTCTTAGCTTCTCCCTGTTCCTTTGTAAAAGTTGATCTTAGCAGCTTTGTGAATAGGTTTTAACAAGGTCTTTCCAGGAGTAATTGATCTTCTATGAAACTTCTGAAATGTTATATACTTTCTTCTCTACATTCTCTAGGCTACTATTTCTTTGAACAGATCTTGGATTTGCAAGACAGCTTCTGCTATCACGACCCGGTACTGTCCTCACTCAAAACCATATGGAATGCTGCTGCAGAGCTCCGCAACCCCAAACTGATATGCCACTGCAGATACCAGCTAAGTCCTAGGCCCACATGACTTGAACTGGGCTTGACTAATTCACTTTGATTTTATGTCTGCATTGATATGTTTCTTGAATGTGAGGCCGTTGAGGATGGCTGCCGTTTTTCGTGCTCCCAACCAACTTTGTGGAATTATTGTTTTATTGTTGTTACTATTGATGTGTAATTTTGCTACATTCACAATCGCATTATTAACCTATAACAGGCAATCACTATTGAACATCAGGACTGGAATCGTCTTTTTCATCCAGAACATCAAGTTCAGCGAACGTCCTGGGATACCCTTTGTAGCAAGCACCTGGAAAATAACGCCAACGAAGGAAGCATGGGAAGCGGGGTGGAGTTTTGGTCCGACTGCGACATTGGGGAAACCGTGATCCTCTACCAAGTATTCTCTTAGCGAACGTCCAGTCACTAAACAGCAAGCTGGACGAACCTAGGAGCAGGCTAGTGTTGAAGTCTAACACTTCCCTGAGTTGGTTTGTTGGAAAGGAGAATAACACACCAGGAGTCAGGTCAATTACCGTACCACATATTCCGTTTATTACAAAAGCTTTTGGAGACAAGTGTCGCCGCAGAATGTCTAAACACTGTCATAACAGCATTACTTATACTTCAAACACGCCCTAAAAAGTGGGGGCGTTAAGGTAGCCAAGCAGTGTGCCATTGGTCCAATTTATGTTCTATACCTTATATGTGTACATGCAGCACAAGCGTCATATTTGGGCTTTATGTCTTCAGCTTGAAGTTCCTCAGTATGTGTGTGCATTGTCCATCTGTGTCCTGTTTGCCTAAGACACCCAAGCTAAATCTACTTCCTCTTCTTAGCAACCGTCTAAATAAGATTTCCTGTTTTTCTACTTGCATCTTTCAGTTTCAGCATTTTGCTAGACATTCAACATTTTGGTCTTAATGCTTAAAACAGTTTAACAGCTTATACATTCAGCATATCCACACTAGCTTTCCAGCGGGACATTAAGAACTGTAACGTACTGGTGTTCACTGAAACATGGCTGGAGCCTTCAATCCCAGATTCATCGGCAGGATTGAACAGCAGTGTCCGGTAAAACCGGGGGGGTGGTGTCTGCTTCATGGTAAACAATCTTTGATGTCTGGATGTGGATTGCATTTGTTCTGGATGCTCTCCTGATCTGGAGCGTCTTACGATTAAATATCTCCCTTACTACCTACCCCGGGAGTATACATCAGCCATCGCTGTGGCTGTGCTCGACAAACTTTTTTGATTTATCAATAGCCTTGAATGTTTACATCCAGAGGTTACCTTTATTGTTGCTGGCAATTTGAATGGCGCCAATCCGAAGAAAGTCCTACCATCAACTTCCCGACATGCGGGAAAAACCATCTGGACAATGTCTACTCTCCATTTCCTCACGGATATAAGGCCCTCCCCCGTCCTCCTTTCAGAAAATCAGACCACACGTCGATACTGTTGGTCCCTGCTTACATACAGAGGCTAAAACAAGAGAAGCCAGTGACAAGGTCCATTCAACGATGGACGGACGAATTGGCCAATTTACTTGACTGTTTACTCATCACAGACTGGGAAATGTTCCCGAGAGGTGTCTGGAGGCAATATTCATGAATACACAGAGTCAGTGACTGGCTTTATTAGCAAATGTATTGACGATGTTGTAACACATACAACTACAAAATAATTTCCTAATCAAAAACCATGGCCCAACAGTGGTATCTGCAGCATTCAACTCCAGCAGCATGGACAACTATAAGAAATCCTGGTATGATCTCAGGAAGGCAATAAACACTGCAAAAAGTCAATACAGAGTCAAAATAGAATCTCTCTACCAGGGCTCCAATACCAGGAACATGTGGAGTGGTCTGAGAACCATCACTGACTATAAAGGCTATTCAGGTAATGTGGGGGAAGTATCTGCTTCTCTCCCAGAGGAACTGAACTCTTTCCATGCTCGCTTTGAGAACATCATCCCTGGCAAGGCTACTCAAATGGACCAGGATGTCTGCCCTTTCCAAATGACCAGATGTCTGTAAAGCCCTAAAAAGGAGGTCTGTGCTGACCAACTGGCTGATGTCTTTACTGATATCTTCAACCTATCGCTACATCAGTCAGTGGTCCCCACCTGCTTCAAAAAGTCCATCATTGTTCCTGTGCCAAAAAAGCAAAAAGTCCTCTGCATGAATGACTACCACCCTGTAGCACTCACACCAATCATCATGAAGTGGTTTGACCGGCTAGTTAAAACACCTCACAGACTCCACGCCTGCAACACTTGACCCGCTACAGTTTGCCTACAGACAAAACAGATCCACAGAGGACGCCATCGCTCTGACCCTCCACTCTGCACTCTCTCATCTGGAAAAAAGGAAAACATATGTGAGAATGCTGTTCATTGACTATAGCTCAGCCTGTAACACATCTGTGCCCCACAAGCTGGCGGTTAATGTGCCTCTCAAAAGCATGTTGACTGTAAGATATTCTGTTGTACATATAAGTGATTTTACTCTCTAATGTCATATGTGCATAACATAAAAATGTGCATATACATTTCTGGTGGTATACTTGAATAGGTAACACTTTATACTGCATGCATAATGATACGTATTATGATAGATCTATAGGAAAATATATTTTACTGTTTTTCTTTTCCTAGAATGGCTTCATTTGAAGTGCTGTAGAAGTGTGCTGAGATGTTTTTATTTTTTTATTTTAAGGTACTTTATGATATGTTGCCATATGGTAACAACATACAATAGTGGAAATAAATGTAACTTAATTCTTTCCTCAGAAATGTTTTTTGTGTTGATTCAATTAGTGCTATTATAAGCTTTAACACTACTTACATACTAGACCTTATACATTCTTTCCAACAACAGCTTTTATTTATTCTATTCAAGACAATACAGTGTTTGTGTTTCGTCCAATATATATTATAATATATGAAAACAAGTCTCTAACCTATGCAGATGCCTCATTATAATGGAACACTCTTTACTAGACTATACACTACCTGTCTTGTCTACCTCTGAGCTCACTGAATTGTCACCATCACTGCTTCCATCAACTGTCCAATCCACATCAGAAGGAAAAATGCCACTTAAATTAGTTTTTTTAACCATATTGTAACCATAATAACCATAATACAAATGCCAGGGCATAGGACTAATCAACATGATATCACTTTCATTATTGCTGTTGTTTGAACAGCATAACAGATTGCAGCTTTGCTAGCTAGCTAAACTATTGCAGTAATATCATTCCACTTCTGCACATTGTTGCCGCTTGACAACAGAGACATTTGATCAATTTATCAAAAACTAAATTCATAAAATAATTTTGGAGCGGCGTGATGTTTCTATTTTTTTTTTTAGTTAAATGGGTTGGTACGTTTGTTAGCTTTCAGCCACTTCAACAAGTCCACAACAGGTTGTCAGGAATCACGCTACAAAAAAACTGCATGTCATCTGACCAAAGCACCTCACTAGCTAAACTAAGGTCTTCTCAAAACCCTACAATGTTTTTTTTAAAGAGACAGTCCCAAGGAAATTAACACAAAGAGTATGTTGCCATTATGGCCACAAAATGTAGTAGAGGGTTAAGGTGTCCTTTGTAAAGGGTTTATGAAAGCTATATTATGACACTATTAATGGTTATTTAAGCATTTGTTAATTATTATACACCATTTATAAACATTTAAAACTGTTTCTATGGTGAATCGTTATGTACCTGTCTGTGAATGTTTGCAGTTGGACAATGGAGTCCTTTGCTGTTATTTTCCAACTTTTGGGTACAATGTGTTGGTGCTGTCCCATGAACAGTGGTGGGTTTTTCAATTACTGATGTCTAATGATGTGTCTTTTCCCAAATTTACAGAAGACATTATGTAATTATATTATTTAATGTTACCCTTCACTAAATGATTAATCTCAACAATCTTTTATTAAAAAATCTATATTTAGTGTGTGCGATAATGTAAATCTTATCTGTATATACCTTTGGTCTTCAAGCTTCTCGTTTGGTGTTCCATCCTCATCTTTTCTTATTTCTTTGTTTATTGTGATGTCAAAGTATTTAATTTATCAAATGTACCGAATAACATAGCGTCATTCTGAACAATGAAATTCTTGTGACATGGCACCCAACAACCATGCAGTAAGCATTAAGAAATATGTACAGCAAAAATATAGCACAAATATACATAATGTAAACTGGCAGCAATTCCAAAAAGTGTATAATGGGGTGTATGGAAAATATGTACAGAAATATGAAATACTATAAATATAAGTGTAATATGCCAATGAATGGTACATTACAATATGCTAATGTGCATTGAATGTACATAGAAAGTCATCAGAGCATTGGGAATGTTCATGTGATCAATATGATCATAGATCAGAGTTGCTGGTTGAGAAGCCTTATGACCAAGGGGCAAAAACTGTTTGTGAGTCTGGAAGTGCATGCCCCGATGCTCAAGTAGCATCTACCAGACGGCAGCAGTGTGAATAAACCATAGCCTGGGTGGTTGTAGTCTTTGATGATGTTCCATGCTTTCCTAAGGCATTGTGTATGGTAGATGCCTTGCACGGAGGGTGATGGCCATCTGTAAATGATTTACAATCCCTTATAACTGCTAATAGGACAGCAGTGATACTACTTCAAGTTCAAAGTTCTAAAGGTTTATTTGTCATTTGCAAGTTACAAGTTACGGCAATGAAATGCTTGATTTTCCTATTCCCGACAGTGCAATTAAAAGTAAAAAATGTACAGTAATTATATAAAAAAAAAAAAACATGAATCTGATTGGGTGGCTATGACATGCAGAGTTCCACAGCAATCAGTTCTCGAACCGCTTCTGTTCAATCTCTGTATGCTACCTCTGGAACAAATTCTACAGAACAACAACATTAACTACCACAGCTATGCCGCTGATACTCAAATATATATGGTTCTCGAACCGTATGACAACAGTTCAATTGACTCTTTGTGTCACTGTATAGAGCACATAAATACCTGGATGAACCAACATTGTCTACAATTAAACCAAGATAACATTTTTACTGTGTTTGGCAACTAAAATAAAAGAACAAGTATTAGTAAAGAGACCCTTAAAACCAGGGACCAAGTGCATAATCTTAGTGTTCTGATAGACTCAGACCTCACATTTAACAGTCATATCAAAACGGTCACCAAAACAGCATTCTCTCATCAAAATATAACCAGAATCAAAGGCTTGGTGTCCCAAAAAGACCAAGAGAAGCTTATCCATGCTTTTCTCTCTAGTAGGGTGGACTACTGTAATGGTCTCTTAACTGGACTCCCCAAAAAGACTGTAAAACAGCTTCAGCTCATTCAGAATGCTGCTGCTAGAATGTTAACCAGGACCAAGAGAACAGAGCACCTCACTCAGGTTCTTAAACCTGTGCATTGGCTTCCAGGCAGTTACAGAATATACTTTATATCAAAAACTGATGCAGAAAAACTAATCCATGCTTCCGTTACTTCTAGACTAGATTACTGCAATGCTTTTCTTTCCGGTTACCCTGACAAATCAATAAATAAACTTCAATTAGTGCTGCACACAACTGCTAGAATCCTAACTGGAACAAAAACAATTGGACACATTACTCCTTTACTATCGTACTTCTTACACTGGCTGCCTGTTAGGGTTTGGGCTGATTTCAAGGTATTATTGTTAACCTATAAATCAATACATGGATTTGCTCCTACTTACCTTGCTGAAATGATCCAGCCATACATACCTACGTTACCTACGATTGCAAGATGCAGGCTTTTTAATTGTACCTAGAATTTCTAAACAAACAGCCACAGGGAGGGCCTTTTCTCAGAACTTCACTACTGTGTAATGATGTGCCAATTAAGGTTAGAATCTCTGAATGGTTTAGGACCTGAATACATTTCTGACATGTTTGAAGAATATAAACCGAGCAGGGTTCTTAAATCCATGAGCACAGGTCAGCTAGGAGAGCCCAGATTCCAAACTAAACATGGAGAAGCTGCGTTTAGCAGTTATGATGTACACAACTTGAATAAACTACCAGAAGATCTTAGACATTCTCCAAACGTATACATTTTTAAATCCAGGTTAAAAACACTTCTCTTTTCATGTGCCTATGACTGAGCACTTAAACTTAACCATACTGTTTAGCCTTACAGCTTTTATAGCTTCCTATGTTTTTAAACCCGTTTTTATTCTTTTTATATTTTATTATTACATTTCTTATTATTATAATGTTGTTTTGATGTTTTCATTTGAGTCTTTGTTTTTATGCTATTGTATTTTTATATTTTTTCTTTTTCTTTGTAAAACACATTGAATTGCTTTCATGTATGAATTGTGCTATATAAGTAAACTTGCTTGCTTGCTTGAATACTCCTGTACTTTCTGCCTGACAGCAGATTGGTAAACAGTCCGTGGCATGGGTGGCTGGGATCTGTAATGATTTGTTTGCTCTTCCTCCTACACCTCTCTGAGTAGAGATCTTGCAGGGATGGCAGGTCAGACTTTGTGATGCTCTCTGCTGTTTTAATCACCCTCTGAAGTGCTTTGCGGTCGAGGGCGGTGCAGCTGCCATTCCAGGCAGTGACACAGCCAGTCTGGATACTCTCGATAGTGCGTCTGTAGAAGTTGGAGAGTATCCTAGAATCCATGCCAAATCTCCTTAATCGGTGTAGGAAGAAGAGCTGTTTCCTGGCCTCCTTCAACACGACGTTAGAGTGATGAGACCTGGTCGTCATCACTGATGTTGACTCCGAGGAACCTGATGTTGTGAACTCTCTCTACTGCAGACCCATTGATGAGTATGGGGGAGTGAGTTGCCATGGAGTTGGAGACGTGAGTTGCCAGGCAGTCGTGGGTGAAGAGAGAGTACAGAAGCGGGCTCAACACACAGCCCTGGGGAGAACCAGTACTGAGAGTCAGTGAGGAGGAGGTGGTGTTGCCCATCCACACCACCTGGGGTCTGCCCATCAGGAAGTTCAGGATCCATCTGCACATAGTGGGGTCGAGACCCAGATCCCTGAGCATAAATCAAATATATTTTTTCACCATTTATACAGAAATCAACTGAGACCAAGGTCTCTTTTACAGTTGAGCACTGTATCACAACAATGAAGACACATACAAAATGGAAATAAAACATACATTAAGAAAAGCAATCACAACTGACAATAAAATGACACATGATGCATGTTATTTCTTTTTGGAGTGTCATGGCAGGCGCTCTTAATGCTTATGTACATGAGATATTTCATTTTATTTTAAATATGGTGACACATTTTAAAACACTTAAAACATTGTTATTATTATACACTCACCTAAAGGATTATTAGGAACACCATACTAATACTGTGTTTGACCCCCTTTCGCCTTCAGAACTGCCTTAATTCTACGTGGCATTGATTCAACAAGGTGCTGAAAGCGTTCTTTAGAAATGTTGGCCCATATTGATAGGATAGCATCTTGCAGTTGATGGAGATTTGTGGGATGCACATCCAGGGCACGAAGCTCTCGCTCCACCACATCCCAAAGATGCTCTATTGGGTTGAGATCTGGTGTCTGTTGGGGCCATTTCAGAACAGTGAACTCATTGTCATGTTCAAGAAACCAATTTGAAATTATTCAAGCTTTGTGACATGGTGCATTATCCTGCTGGAAGTAGCCATCAGAGGATGGGTACATGGTGGTCATAAAGGGATGGACATGGTCAGAAACAATGCTCAGGTAGGCTGTGGTATTTAAACGATGCCCAATTGGCACTAAGGGGCCTAAAGTGTGCCAAGAAAACATCCCACCAGCCTGCACAGTGGTAACAAGGCATGATAGATCCATGTTCTCATTCTGTTTCCGCCAAATTCTGACTCTACCATCTGAATGTCTCAACAGAAATCGAGACTCATCAGACCAGGCAACATTCTTCCAGTCTTCAACTGTCCAATTTTGGTGAGCTCGTGCAAATTGTAGCCTGTTTTTCCTATTTGTAGTGGAGATGAGTGGTACCCGGTGGGGCTCTTCTGCTGTTGTAGCCCATCCGCAAATGCTTTGCTGCATACCTCGGTTGTAACGAGTGGTTATTTCAGTCAAAGTTGCTCTTCTATCAGCTTGAATCCGTCGGCCCATTCTCCTCTGACCTCTAGCATCAACAAGGCATTTTCGCCCACAGGACTGCCGCATACTGGATGTTTTTCCCTTTTCACACCATTCTTTGTAAACCCTAGAAATGGTTGTGCGTGAAAATCCCAGTAACTGAGGAAATTGTGAAATACTCAGACCGGCCCGTCTGGCACCAACAACCATGCCACGCTCAAAATTGCTTAAATTACCTTTCTTTCCCATTCTGATATTCAGTTTGGAATAATAAATAATAATTCAGTTTGGATAATTGCATTAATGAAAAATTTTACAGGTATTCCTAATAATCCTTTAGGTGAGTTTATGTGAATTGTATATGGATGGCAAAATTTTTTTTTTATCAATTGTAAACTCAGTTGATAACACAACAAAATGTAAAGGAAGTTAGAGGGTCTAAATATGTTCCGAAGACACTATATATAGTACAAATTGGTACTATTTTATACATTTGAATGAAATAATATCTTCCATCTAAGATATTGCGCCAAAAATACTTTGAACTGCCTCCTGCCAATTTCTAGCCTCGCACACCCTGAACCTGTGAGCTACATTTAAACGCTACATGGACATCAGTCTGGTAGGGCTGGAATCCAAACCGTTTTGGCATGGGGAATTTCCAATGAGCATTGAGAAACTCCAATGCGATTGGATCGACCTTCAACTAATCAGATCAACAATGCACATGACGTAGTAACATGGCGCCATCATTCACAACAACAAAATATACTGTAGGTCCAGCAACAGCAATCAAACAAGCAGATCAGTGTAGCTGATTAACATGTCTGAAAACGATTAATGCTGTCTCAGACATTTGCACATGAGAGCCACCTTAGCGAGTACCAAGAAATATATTTTTTAAACAAAAACAGAAAATTATAACCATTTTATTTTATTACAAACTGTACAAATATTTCCTTTTATCCCACTTTGAATCGCCTATCTTATAGAAACACCCCCTTCCCCCTAAACAAACGAACATACATTACAACAACAAAAACAAATAGATATACACCGGTTATCCATAACATTATGACCACCTGCCTAATATTGTGTAGATCCCCATTTTTCCACCAAAACAGCCCTGACCCATCGAGGCATGGACTCCACTAGACCTCTGAAAGTGTGCTGTGGTATCTGGCACCAAGAAGTTAGCACATGGTCTGCAACAATGCTTAGGTAGGTTCTGCCGGCTTGCCTCCTTCCAATAGTGTATCCTGGTGCTATGCGTTCTCCAGGTAAGCGACGCACACGCACCCGGCCATCAACATGATGTAAAAGACCAGAACAGTCCACCTTCTTCCACTGCTCCATGGTCTACTTCTGATACTAACGTTCCCATTATAGGCACTTTCGGCAGTGGACAGGGGTCAGCATGGGCACCCTGACTGGTCTGCAACTACGCAGCCCAAAAACCAACAAACTGCAGTGCACTGTGTGTTCTGACACCTTTCTATCAGTACCAGCATTGACGTTTTAAGCAATTTGTCTGTTGGACCGGACCACATGGGCCAGCCTGTGCTCCCCACATGCATCAATGAGCCTTGGCCATCCATGACCCTGTCCACGGTTCACCGGTTTTCCTTCCTTTGATCACTTTTGATAGGTACTGACCACTGCAGACCGGGAACACCCCACAAGGGACTGCAGTTTTGGAGATGCTCTGACCCAGTCGTCTAGCCATCACAATTTGGCTCTTATCAAAGTTGCTCAGATCCTTACGCTTGCCCATTTTTCCTGCTTCTAACACATCAACTTTGAGAACAGAATGTTCACTTGCTGCCAAATATATCCCACCCACTGACAGGTGCCATGATGACGAGATTATCAGTGTTATTCACTTCACCAGTCAGTGGTCATAATGTTAAGGTTTACATACATCACAAAGTAATATTCCTTCCCTCTTCCACCCTCTCAAATCCCACATTGGCCAAAATTCTTACTCCTGACCAAATAGATAATTGCAGGTAACATCTCAAAAGTGTATTTAATTTTTTCTAAACGCAAAAATGACATTACATTTTTCAACTAGGCTGATACATTGGGGGGTTTGGAAAATTTCACTTATAGCGGGCTATAAGTGAGGCAAACACTACAATGTCAGTGGCGTCGTTAGGCCTGGGCGTCCGGGGCTATAGCCCCGGGTCATTCATGAATAGCCCTGGGTCAAATTGACAAAAAAATAAATAGCCCCTGATCTATTCATCTGAAATTCCGATCGCGCATCATGACAGTGTAAACATGAAGGCCTCTACATTTTCTGCGTGTACTCCCAACCCTTTTTGTCCCGGGCGGTGCGGGGGGCTGGGGCTAAGCCCCGTATTTATTGTGATCCTAGCGACGCCTCAGTACAACATCTGCTTTACTTCCAGTGAGGTTAGGTAACAAAGATAGCTATCAAAGGACAAGGTTGCAGATATGCAATATCAAAATGTTTTGATAAAACATAAAAAAATGATGACCAATACTAAGACAGCTTAGAACATGAATAATACACGTGTGATCTGTAGGAGAAATTTAGTGTTAGTTTCTGTTTTGTCCTGTTTAGATATTGTCTTTGTTCTTGAATGTAGCCTGTTCTGCTAACCCAGGTATGTTTTTAATTAAAACCATCTTTGTTCCATCAACTCTGCGCCTGGCATCCTGCTTACCGGAAACGTGAAAGAATGACCCAACCTAAAATGAACCCAGCAGAGTTACTGCGACAATTGGAGGTCCAAGAGAGGCGTCTCAATGACCTGGCCCCTTTCTTCCTGAGAGCCATAGCCTTCTGCCAGGGGGCTGCTAGCTGGCCTCTGCCCAGAGACCTCCCCAACCAATTTTTGGTAGGGGGCTACAGAGGCCATCGGCATAGAGGGTCGAGGAGGAGACCGAGCACGGCAGCGCCCCCAAGCTGGTGAAGCCCGACAACCCACAGCCTTCCAGTTCGTTCCCGTCCTGTTCCCGTCCGGCGGTCCTCCCGTGCAGGCACAGCCCGGCGCCCCAGCCCCGGGTCAATTGCATCTGGAAGAATTTACTAAACCCTAACCATTTTGTGTTAAGAATTCTGTGCAGGGCCTTAAACTGAATTGAACTTAACTGAGCACATGCGGATGTGGATTTCAGTCTAAAAAGGATTTCCACCCACCAGTCATTCACAAGATCAAGATCAAGTTCCCAGCCTCAATCAGTCTTTATTTTTATCTAATGGAGAGGACTCAGAGAAAATCATAGTGTTGTAAAATCAGTCTTTATTTTATCTAATGGAGAGGACTCAGAGAAAAACTTAGTGTCGTCAAATTCAGAAATCACACCTTTCTGAATTCGAGGCCGTAACAGAACCTTTTCTAACAATATATTGGGAGGTAATTAAGGAAAAGTTGTAAAGTGAGTGTGACACAGACTTGGAAATAGTGGAAAAATATTAGAATAAGGTAGATTATATTTAGCTATAATCAGTATAACTGGTAAACGTTCCATCTTTAAATACGTTTTTCAAACGCAACAGACCTCTGTCCTGAAAGAAAACAAAAGCCTGGTCCATTTTCTGAAGGTATAAATAGGTGGTTGTTAAAAATAGGGCTTAGAAGAGAAGGGCCAACATGTCTAAAATGCTGATGAAATGGTTTCCAGATCCTCAGGGAGCGCAATAGGGTTCTGGTATACTTGGAAGGACACAAAAGACAGTTGGGAACGGGAAAGAGAAAGAGGGGAGGATGATTGGCAAGAGTCTGATTCTGTTGAGCACCACTTGAAACTTGGAGCATTATACCAGACCATAATCTTTTGAATATTGTCAGGCCAGTAGTAACACTGGAAATTTGGAAGTGCAAGTCCTCTATCTTGTCTCCTTTGAAGTATTACTCCACCTATCCTGGGGGATTTGCAAGCCCAGATAAAAGAGCTGATTAGCCTGTCTGACATGGTGAAAACAATGTTGACAAAAGACTAATAGAATAACATTACTGAACATTCTAAAAAAAAATCTATTTCGTCATCACCTAGACCACACCGATAATTTAGGACAGTGCGCTGATTGGCCCAGTTAAGCAGCAGCTGGCTCCAAACTTAGTCCAATCTTATCAAACAAGATTTTTCTTTTGTACATTTTGTACCTAGAGGAAACACTCTATTTAGACTGACTTTAATTGCCATAGATATAAGCTTTAACAAATACATGGGTGAAAACATGTGTCCCATACATTTCCAACCATACGCTCTATTATTTTGAGATATAGATTCACACTTTTTCCTAATAGAAAAGGCCAGTAGAAAATGTTGTTTGCATATTTTTGTTTGAATATTTAAGTAATATTTTATGGTGAAAGCAATTGTTTAGCGGGTCATTAGTTGACAATCATAATACATTTCTGAAAAACAGCCTGCTTGGTTTCAGGTGGACATTCAGGTGCAATTATAATGAGAAAAATTATATGTCAGAGTGTGTAATATTTCAATGTGTTTATAGACATTTGGACAGGTACCTGAAGATGCAGCCTACCATACTATACCATTCTATCACCAGAATCCTTGCAGTCAATTGTTTGGGGGCCACAGTCAGGGAAAAAAGCTCAACGCTCTTCTTGCCCCATTCTATATAAAGGTTTTCCCTTGGGTCCAGTAAACAACTTAGTTTGTTATAGAAGCTGGCACTTGCTTTCTTTCTGTCAAAAAAAGCTGAACCTTTTACAGCATTTCCTGCCTCATACTGTACCACAGGCAAGGCTTTAAGACGTTTTCTGCATCTGTTTCAACAGGCTCTAATTTATGCCATTCTGTGTTTCTCTGAGGGAATACATTCTACAGCAACTTTGTTTTTCCTTCACTCCCGGTGCTTTCTTTTGAGACTGAATTAGAATGTAGCTACCTACTTGGAAGTGTCACCTCAAAAATAACTTTTGCTTTTCTAAAATGAAACGCCTTGTTCGATGCCCAACTAAAAAAAATCATGAATTCCAGATTACATTATTGTGAGAGCATTTAAAAATAAATGTATAGAGTGCACAAAAGTGTTGTTGTCGCATTACCAACATACAATGGGATTTTTAAAAAGAAAAGTTAAGGGATTTTATTATTTGTAGCATGAGCGCACCCGTATCAGCATCTGGCCAAAGCCCCTTGAACGCAGGACCCTTGAATGTAGCCCAGTTGCTGCCTCTAAATGCAGATCGGCTGCCACCCCTTGAAGAGGCACACTGGGCCCCAATCAGGCGTGATCAGGTGGAGCTAAAAGAGCCCCTAGGGCTGCAGTTTTGAGGCAGCAGAAAATGGAAAGAGTTTATGGTGGGATTCTGGTCCCTACACCTGTTTTCTTTCCTGGTTTGCTTTGATTTAATAAATACCATCCAGTGCCCAGAACACTGGAAAACACCTGTGTCCGTCCCTTGCGTCTTGTCCCTTACATACTGTAAATACAAAATCTTTCCAGAAAACATGAATTAAGAAGCTAACGTTCTGAAACGTTACATATCGGCAGCCTGAGGTATAAACCTGGCAGAAAACTGGTGGCTGTAAATAAGTCTGATCTAGATTAAACTGCCAGACATGCACACAATGTATTCAAAATCAAAGGCAACTGTTGAAGTTAGATTCTCCTCAGTGTCACTCACAGCCTCAGGTGACTGCACTTTGAAAGACAGTTGATTACAAATTTGATTTGAATTTCTGGTAGTTACTGAAAAGTATGATTTTGTTAGAGACAAGTTAGAAAGTGTTCTATGAAAATCTTAATCAGGAATAAATAGCAATGTGATGATGTAGCAATGTAATGTGAGGATCCATCAGAGCTTCAGTATTTTAACTTCAAATGTTAAAGGAACAACCATATTAATAAGTAATAACCATTTGAGACGCCTGGATCCCTAACTGGGTTTGTAATGTTTGGATGTTTAGTATGGTTAGTTCCAAATGTTTTGCCTCCTTACCAAACACTGCGAGAACAAATGCGATTTGAGAGAGAGAGATAAGAGAAAGGGATAAAGAGGAAATATAAATCCAGGTGGTGTTTACTGGCAATCACAATCAAGTGTGTTGCCAGTATTTCAAACCCACTCCTGTTGACAGCCCACACTATATTTTGGATTCTTCAGGCCAAGTATTAAAATTAGGACAAACCGAATTTAATCAAAAGCAATATCCTTACTTCTTCTGGGTTTGGCAAAACCGCCATCAGTGAGAAAAACTTACTATATTAGCATCTGGACCTTCATTCTGTAAAATATTTTCAGTTCATTTATTTATACAGTTTTTATTATTTATTGTTAAGCGATTCCACATGCAGCAACTACACATTCTGGGGTACACATCAAAAACATGACAAGGTAAAGAACAGTTAAAGACAAAGTAAGTTGATGTTGTGTCAAATAATAATATAAGTAATACATGCCAAGGCACCAAGAGAGAAAAAACTAATATTATTAACTCACTATTCATATTCCAAAAATATGTAAATATTCTTATATACAGTACAGGTAAATTATTACTTTTATATAGTTTTAATGCTACTTCTCCCTTTAAATCTATTGTCCTTTTTTGTCTTGTTGAATAGATCTTAACAATTTCATGTACAATGAATCCGTCCCTACTAGGACAGACTTGTTTTTATGTATTTGAATTATTATGAGGAATCATGCATGTTCAATACTTAATTCTCTGGAGAGCCAGTGCTCTAATTAAAACATTTTAACTCCTGTCACCTGATAATATTTATCTAATTAATTAACTAGTTTTTCAACTTCTAATTTACTTTCTGTGTTCAGGGACAATTTCCAATCTCTCATTACATATGATGCATTCCCCTAAGGTGCCATCTAATTTCCCCTTTTCTTGTTGTAATTACACCAATTACAATCATAGACAATTAATTAGTTCAGGGGTTTTATTGGGAATTCAGGTATTCAATTTCTTCTAAAAAAGCCATCCTTTCTGGATGGAATGTCATAACACATCTCATTATATGAAGTATTTCATTTGATTTAAAAAGATTCAAAGAGACTAATTTGCATACATGGGGTGAATTTGCATTCATAAATAAATGTATGAGTACAACCCTGTTTCCAAAAAAGTTGGAACACTGTGCAAATGTAAATATAAAATAGTTCCAAGACAACAATAAATGTTGAAACTGAGAAATATTATTGTTTCTTGGAAAACAGATGCACACTTTGAATTTGATGCCAGCAACACGTTTCAAAACAGCTGGGACAGAGGCACCAAAACACTTTAAAAGTAGACTAATGCTAAAAAACGAAACCTGGTGGAATATCACATGAATGGGTATTGAAATATAATTCCAGAGAGGATGTGAAGGTGTTCACCACCCTGAAATAGACTGCACTGGCAAATAGTGCCACAATTGAAGAATAACGAATCACAACATAAAATTGCTGTTTGGGGGTTTCATCATCTACGGTACACTATCATAAAAAGATTCAGAGAATTCGGTGTAATCTCTATATGCAAGGTACAAAGGGCGAAAACCAATATTGGATGGCCAATTTGTACCCTATTCTTTTGTACCCTTCTCCTGACTGATATCTTTCAACAATGAGATCCCACTGATGCTTTGGAAGCTCTCTGCGGACCATGGCTTTTGCTCTGAGATGCAACTAAGAAAATGCCAGGAAAAGCCTACTAGAACAGCTGAACTTTATTTGTGATTAATCAGAGTCACTATAAATGATGGCAGGTGTGTAATGACTTCTGTTTAACATGAGTTTGAATGTGATTGGTTAATTCTGAAAACAGCCACATCCCCAGTTATAAGAGGGCATGCACCCTAATGCAACCAGGTTATTGTAAGGTTTTTATTTTGAATTTTCCCCCTCAAAGATTTCAGTTTGTTTTTCAATTGAATTGTTCACATTATAGGTCACATTAAAAGTGGAAAAAGTTCTGACATGATTCATCTTTGTCTCGTTCTTTTACATCACAAAAACCTGGTATTTTAACAGTGGTGTGTAGACTTTTATATCCACTGTACATAGTTATACCATGTGGAGAATCCATCTCCTATCTGGACATTCGATAATCGTGGGTCAAAAGAAATTCTTAATTGTCAAAACAAAATTTAGTACTAATTTACCAATATTACCATTGGTTCCATGGGTGGTCAGTGCAACGTAATACAGCCCCTATAACACAGAAACAAATGTACCGTTAATAATATAAATATTTTCCCAGTGTCAGGTAAATTCCTGAAAAAAATCTCACATTTTTATTCATTAGACCACAAGACAGTTTTCCACTTCGCCTCAGTCCATCTAAAATGAGTTCAGGCCCAGAGAAGGCGCTGGCATTTCTGGGTGTTGTTTATATACAGGTCTGGAAATAATTGGACACTGACAGAAATTGTTATTTTGGCTGTTTACTAAAATATATTAAAGTTACAGTTAAATAATAATATGGGCTTAAAGTGCAGTCTCTCAGCTTTAATTTGAGGGTATTCACATCCAAATTGGAGGAAGGATTTTGGAATTACAGCTCTTTAATAGTTAGTCCCCTCTTTCTCAAGGGACCAAAAGTAATAGACTCTGTGCACCAGCATAGTGAGGAACTTCAGCTTTTGTCCAGAAGGAACACGTCACTAACTAGCTTAGCCGATAGCCGATAGCCGGACGGCCCACCACAGTAAACTACTTACCCTTGTAGTTGTGCAGATAACTCGATACGTAGAGTTTGAATCCCTTGTTCCGCTTGCTTGTTGGAGCAGGGGACCAGACATCAACAATTCGATGGACATCACTAATGCTTATTTTAGGCAGGTCTTGGAGACATCTACTAAAAACTTACATTTTGGGTGACGGGGTGATAGCCTTAAGTAAACCGGAAAATGATATGCCGACATCTGGTTAAAGCGGAAGTTCGTCCATACACTTGTGCACTGAGCCTATTGGATGATTGACAATTGAATGCAACCCAGAAGTTTTTTAAGGCAAAGAAGCGAATAATCACCTGATCTCAACCCGATTAGGCATGCACTTCACTTGATGAAGACAAAATTTAAGGTAGAAAGACCCATGAACAAACAACGACTGAAGACAGCTGCAGTAAAGGCAAAGCATCACAAAGGAGGTAACAGCGTTTGGTAATGTCCATTTGTTCCAGACTCTGACAAGCTGTCATTGCCTGCAAAGGATTCTCGAATTAAAAATGAACATTTTATTTACGATTGTGTTAATTTGTCCAATTACATTTGAGCCCCTGAAATAAGGGGACTGTGTATGAAAATGGTTGCAATTCCTAAACGTTTCATATTATATTTTTGTTCAGCCCCTTGAATTAAAGCTGAAAGTCTGCACTTCAACTGCATTTTGGTTGTTTCATTTCAAATCCATTGTGGTTGCGTACAGAGTCAAAATTATGAAAATTGTATGTGTCCAAATATTTCCGGACATAACTGGATGGTTTCTTCTTTGCATAGTAGCTTGCATTTGTGGATGCTGAAAGCAAAAGCCATGGTCCGCAGAGAGCTTCCAAAGAATCAGTGGGATCTCATTGTTGAAAGATATCAGTCAGGAGAAGGGTACAAAAGAACTTCCAAAGCATTACATATACCATGGATCACAGTGAAGACAGTCATCATCAAGTGGAGAAAATATGGCACAACAGAGACATTAGTGTTTGCACCACATTTGAAAGGACTGCATGGTGGAGAGAAAGATAGTCCAACTGTGACACCTGCGCTGTGTAAATATGTCTATATGTGATAAAAAGGAATTACCTTTAATTGTCTCCTCCATGAACTGCCACCTTAATGTGGTGGAGGGGTTTGAGTACCAGAGTGACCCTAGGAGCTATGTTGTCTGGGGTTATATGCCCCTGGAAGGGTCTCCCAAGGCAAACAGGTCCTAGGCGACAGGTCAGACTAAGAGCGGTTCAAAACACCCCTTAATAATGAAAAATGATTTGAGTTCCGTGACGTCGCCCGGTATGGCGCAGCCGGGGCCCCACCCTGGAGCCAGGCCCGGGGTTGGGGCTCGCACGCGAGCGCCTGGTGGCCGGGCCTTTCCCCATGGGGCCCGGCCGGGCATAGCCCGAAGGAGCGACGTGGGGTCGCCTTCCCGTGGGCTCACCACCCACAGGAGGGACCATAAGGGGTCGGTGCGTAGAGGATCGGGCGGCAGTCGAAGGCAGGGGCCTAGGCAACCCGATCCCTGGACACGGAAACTAGCTCTAGGGACGTGGAACGTCACCTCGCTGGCGGGGAAGAAGCCTGAGATGGTGCGTGAGGTTGAGAGGTTCCGACTAGAGGTAGTCGGGATCACCTCTACGCACGGCTTGGGCTCTGGAACCACACTCCTTGAGAGAGGATGGACTCTTTACCACTCTGGAGTTGCCCATGGTGAGAGGCGGCGGGCTGGTGTGGGTTTGCTTATAGCTGCCCAGCTCTGCCGCCATGTGTTGGAGTTTACCCCGGTGAATGAGAGGGTCGTTTCCCTGCACCTTCGGGTCGGGGATAGGTCTCTCACTGTTGTTTGTGCCTACGGGCCGAACGGCAGTGCAGAGTACCCAACCTTCTTGGAGTCTCTGGGAGGGGTGCAGGAAAGTGCTCCAACTGGGGACTCTATCGTTCTACTGGGGGACTTCAACGCCCACGTGGGCAATGACAGTGACACCTGGAGGGAAGTGATTGGGAGGAACGGCCCCCCTGATCTGAACCCGAGTGGTGTTCAGTTATTGGACTTCTGTGCTAGTAACAGTTTGTCCATAACGAACACCATGTTCAAGCATAAGGGTGTCCATCAGTGCACATGGCACCAGGACACCCTAGGCCGCAGGTCGATGATCGACTTTGTTGTCGTTTCATCTGACCTGAGGCCGTATGTCTTGGACACTCGGGGGAAGAGAGGGGCGGAGCTGTCAACTGATCACCACCTGGTGGTGAGTTGGATCCGATGGCGGGGGAGGAAGCTGGACAGACTCGGCAGGCCCAAGCGTACTGTAAGGGTCTGCTGGGAACGTCTGGCTGAGTCTCCTGTCAGAGAGATCTTTAACTCCCACCTCCGGCAGAGCTTCGACTGGATCCCGAGGGAGGCTGGAGATATTGAGTCCGAGTGGACCATGTTCTCCACCGCAATTGTCGAAGGGGCCGTTCGGAGCTGTGGCCGTAAGGTCTCCGGTGCCTGTCGAGGTGGCAATCCCCGAACCCGGTGGTGGACATTGGAAGTAAGGGATGCCGTCAAGCTGAAGAAGGAGTCCTATCAGGCCTGGTTGGCTTGTGGGACTCCTGAGGCAGCTGACGGGTACCGACAGGCCAAGCGGACTGCAGCCCGGGTGGTTGTGGAGGCAAAACTCGGGCCTGGGAGGAGTTCGGTGAGGCCATGGAGAAGGACTATCGGCTGGCCTCGAAGAGATTCTGGCAAACCGTCCGGCGCCTCAGGAGAGGGAAACAGTGCCCTACCAACGCTGTTTACAGTAGAGGTGGGCAGCTGTTGACCTCAACTGGGGATGTCGTCGGGCGGTGGAAGGAGTACTTCGAGGATCTCCTCAATCCCGCCGTCATGTCTTCCATTGAGGAAGCAGAGGATGAGCGCTCAGAGGTGGACTCGTCCATCACCCGGGCTGAAGTCACTGAGGTGGTCAAGAAACTCCTCAGTGGCAAGGCACCGGGGGTGGATGGGATCCGCCCTGAGTACCTCAAGTCTCTGGATGTTGTGGGGCTGTCTTGGTTGACACGCCTGTGCAACATCGCATGGCGGTCGGGGACAGTGCCTTTGGGATGGCAGACCAGGGTGGTGGTCCCTCTTTTTAAGAAAAGGGACCGGAGGGTGTGTTCCAACTATAGGGGGATCACACTTCTCAGCCTCCCCGAGAAAGTCTATGCCAGGGTTCTGGAGAGGAGAATACGGCCGATAGTAGAACCTCGGATTCAGGAGGAACAGTGTGGTTTTCGTCCGGGCCGTGGGACACTGGACCAGCTCTATACCCTCTACAGGGTGTTGGAGGGTTCATGGGAGTTTGCCCAACCAATCCACATGTGTTTTGTGGATTTGGAGAAGGCATTCGACTGTGTCCCTCGTGGCATCCTGTGGAGAGTGCTTCGGGAATATGGGGTCCTGGGTCCTTTGCTAAGGGCTGTCAGGTCCCTGTACAACCGAAGCAGGAGCTTGTTCCGCATTGCCGGCAGTAAGTCAGACTTGTTCCCAGTGCATGTTGGACTCCGGCAGGGCTGCCCTTTGTCGCCGGTTCTGTTCATAATTTTTATGGACAGAATTTCTAGGCGCAGCCATGGGCCGGAGGGTGTCAGGTTTGGGGACCACACGATTTCGTCTCTGCTCTTTGCGGATGATGTTGTCGTGTTGGCCCCTTCAAACCAGGACCCTCAGCATGCACTGGGACGGTTTGCAGCCGAGTGTGAAGCGGTGGGGATGAGAATCAGTACCTCTAAATCTGAGGCCATGGTCCTCAGTCGGAAAAGGGTGGCTTGCCCACTTCAGGTTGGTGGAGAGTGCCTGCCTCAAGTGGAGGAGTTTAAGTATCTAGGGATCTTGTTCACGAGTGAGGGAAGGATGGAACGGGAGATTGTCAGACGGATCGGTGCAGCTTCTGCAGTAATGCAGTTGATGTATCGGTCTTTCGTGGTGAAGAAAGAGCTGAGCCGCAAGGCGAAGCTCTCGATTTACCGGTCAATCTACATTCCTACTCTCACCTATGGTCATGAGCTTTGGGTCATGACCGAAAGGACAAGATCCCGGACACAGGCGGCCGAAATGAGCTTTCTCCGCAGGGTGGCTGGGCGTTCCCTTAGAGATAGGGTGAGAAGCTCGGTCACCCGGGAGGAGCTCAGAGTAGAGCCGCTGCTCCTCCACATCGAGAGGGGTCAGCTGAGGTGGCTTGGGCATCTGTTTCGGATGCCTCCGGAACGCCTTCCTGGGAAGGTGTTTCCGGGCCCGTCCCACCGGGAGGAGACCCCGGGGAAGACCTAGGACACGCTGGAGGGACTACGTCTCCCAGCTGGCCTGGGAACGCCTCGGTGTCCCCCCGGAAGAGCTGGAGGAAGTGTCTGGGGAGAGGGAAGTCTGGGCATCTCTGCTTAGACTGCTGCCCCCGCGACCCGGCCCCGGATGAAGCGGAAGAAGAAGATGTTCAGCCTACTGCTTTTTCTGAAAACCCTTGGTGTCCATGTAGGCAATGTACCAGTTTGACCAAACAATAACTACCCCTATTTTTCCTTTATCTAAATGTAGACGTCTCTTTTTTCTGGAGCTGTATAGTTATGATACAAAACTGGCCTTGAAATATATGTTTCGTAATTCATTTAAAGGGGCAATATGTAAGATGGAAACTATTACAAACATTAATACAAGCAAAAATGATTAGTAGACATCTGCAGGTAATGTTTTGAGTTAATGTTTCAATTGTTTTGAGTGCCTGACATGTTCTCGCTGGTCTGTCTTTCAGTTTACATGAATTGTAGTCTCCTTACAATATATACACTCACCTAAAGGATTATTAGGAACACCTGTTCAATTTCTCATTAATGCAATTATCTAATCAACCAATCACATGGCAGTTGCTTCAATGCATTTATGGGTGTGGTCCTGGTAAGACAATCTCCTGAACTCCAAACTGAATGTTAGAATGGGAAAGAAAGGTGATTTAAGCAATTTTGAGCGTGGCATGGTTGTTGGTGCCAGACGGGCCGGTCTGAGTATTTCACAATCTGCTCAGTTACTGGGATTTTCACGCACAACCATTTCTAGGGTTTACAAAGAATGGTGTGAAAAGGGAAAAACATCGCGTATGCAGCAGTCCTGTGGGCAAAAATGCCTTGTTGATGCTAGAGGTCAGAGGAGAATGGGCCGACTGATTCAAGCTGATAGAAGAGCAACTTTGACTGAAATAACCACTCGTTACAACCGAGGTATGCAGCAAAGCATTTGTGAAGCCACAGCACGCACAACCTTGAGGCGGATGGGCTACAACAGCAGAAGACCCCACCGGGTACCACTCATCTCCACTACAAATAGGAAAAAGAGGCTACAATTTGCACGAGCTCACCAAAATTGGACAGTTGAAGACTGGAAGAATGTTGCCTGGTCTGATGAGTCTCGATTTCTGTTGAGACATTCAGATGGTAGAGTCAGAATTTGGCGGAAACAGAATGAGAACATGGATCCATCATGCCTTGTTACCACTGTGCAGGCTGGTGGTGGTGGTGTGGGGGATGTTTTCTTGGCACACTTTAGGCCCCTTAGTGCCAATTGGGCATCGTTTAAATGCCACGGCCTACCTGAGCATTGTTTCTGACCATGTCCATCCCTTTATGACCACCATGTACCCATCCTCTGATGGCTACTTCCAGCAGGATAATGCACCATGTCACAAAGCTCAAATCATTTCAAATTGGTTTCTTGAACATGACAATGAGTTCACTGTACTGAAATGGCCCCCACAGTCACCAGATCTCAACCCAATAGAGCATCTTTGAGATGTGGTGGAACGGGAGCTTCGTGCCCTGGATGTGCATCCCACAAATCTCCATCAACCGCAAGATGCTATCCTATCAATATGGGCCAACATTTCTAAAGAATGCTTTCAGCACCTTGTTGAATCAATGCCACGTAGAATTAAGGCAGTTCTGAAGGCGAAAGGGGGTCAAACACAATATTAGTATGGTGTTCCTAATAATCCTTTAGGTGAGTGTAGACTGTTGCTGTATTATTCTTCCCAACCTAAACCATCATCGACTAGGTACTACTATTCAGATCTTGTTTAGTAAGACAAGAGGTTGAGGTGACAAGTTGTGCTATTGTTTAGAGACAGGATTCTACACAGTGCCCCTTTAATATAAAAAAAAGCTTATCTGAGGGAGCATGTGCTCCAGTCAACCCTATGGGCATGATACTTCTTCTGGAATGAGAGATCCTATGTTGGGCAAGGCATGATTGTTGCTTGTGTCAAGAAGATATAGTGTGATATAACAATATTCCAATCCAATGCACATGAAAGGCTGCCCAGCAGTTATAAAGCAATAGGCCAATCTGTTGAAGGTAGATTTCAGCAAGGCCCTTTCTTGTGAAGTCAGCAAGCCATACAGTATGAATATGCATGACTCAGTGGCAATGCATGCAAATAATTAGCTGGCCCATCTTTGAATGTTTAGAGTTCTCCAAGGTATTTCATTGGATTAATTCATAAGTGTCCAGCTTTGTGTCTATCCTGTCTATTTTTTTAAACTGGGAAAAAATATCCACTCTTAACTTTTGGCTGGATATGGTGCAGTCTGGACCGGTGACAGAAAATAAAATAATATACAATAGTAAGTTTAGATGAGTGTTCAGTGTGAACACAGGCATAATGTATAATGACAACAAGGATTGTTAGTTACTTTAGGAGTGTCTTGTCATGAAATGTTATTCTAGTTCTAGTCACTATTAGTTTGGATTATTCTCTTAAAGTGATTGATTTATTGTGGCATTTTTGTATGTTGTCCAAGAAACCTTGGGACATTTTCAAGGCCTTTTTTGGTTTGAATACACAGACAGGTACACACATGGATTTGGTCATTTTAAAACATAAGAAAGGAGACATGCAAAATATAGATTATTTATATTCCATGTATTGAGTCTCTGTCATAATTCCTCATTGATATACTGCCTCAATCAATTGGCTAAATTTAATCTACATACAACCCTGTTTCCCAAAATTTGGGATGCTATTTTAAATACTAAAAATAAATGTATATTTACAATGTATATTGTTCAGCATTATTGGTGCCTTCACAGATGTGCAAGTCACCCATGCCATGTGCACTAATGGACCCCATACAATCACAGATGCTGGCTTTTGAACTGTGTGCTGATCAGAAGCCAGATGGACCTCCACGTTGGTCTGGAGGACGTGGCGTCCATGGTGGTTTACCCCGGTAGCAGGGCCATTCCAGTGATTTATGCTAATGTTGGCTTCTGGTATGTTGGCCCCGTCTCCTGCTATCTATACCAGTGATTTATGCTAATGTTGGCTTCTGGTATGTTGGCCCTGTCTCCTGCTATCTCCTCTATGCTTTTGAGACTGTACTGGGAGACACAGCAAATCGTCTTGCAATAGCACATATGGGTGTGCCGTCCTGGAGGAACTGGACTAACTATGCAAAATGAATGGGCTGCAGGTACCACCTCATGCTACCAGTAGTGACAGAGACCCTTGCAAAACACAAAACTAGAGAAGAATCGGTCAGCAAGGATAAGGATAGAGTAGTTGTCTGTGGCAACCACCTGCAAAACCATTCTCTTTTTCGGGTTTGTCTTGCTGTAGCCTCTCTAGTGCAATTGGGGTCACTTTCATTTGCACCAAAACAGATAACACTGATTCACATTCGCTTATGCTTCCTAACTGCTTCCTAAATTGATATCCCTGATTTTAATTGACTTGGTGTTATACTGTGATTTTGAGCAATGTATATTAAAGACAGGCAATTGTTCAGGAGAGGTGTAGCCTTTAGTACTTAAAAGCAATACATCAATTAACATTCATAATGGGAAGGATGTATAAACTTTTACATAAGATGCTGAGGGATCATAATAGTCGTAATACATACTGATAGTTTTGCTTGGATGCTGATATAGATAATGTGGGACTTCAGTGGCCACCCGGAAGAATACTCTACAGGTAGTGGGGTTCTAGAGTGCTCCCAATTAACCGCAGCTGGCTCCATTGATTGCTTTTTCTTTCTCTCTTATATTTGGCAGACAATGCTACACATTGTCTTTGACACGATACTCATTGACAATATACCGCCAGCAAAACCCTTCAATTGTTCTAAGTAGAACTCAACCATTTCGCCAGCACAAGTTAAATTCTGCTTTATCTCCTCCAGATTGATGTATAGGACTAAACAAAGATTGTCATGATTTGCTGTTCATGTTTTCCTTCTGATGTTTTCTTTTAATACGGCCTGAGGCTGGAGGATTCTTTCACCCTTTTGTACCACCTGTTCCATTTATCCTGTGGATTACTCCTTGGTTTTGTTAAAGAAAAGAAAAAACACTTCTGTCTTAATTTCATCGGTCCCACTATGTTTTTGTTGTTTTACAGTACATCCAACTTGTTACAATACATTCTGATAGTTCCACCCCACATACAATGTGCAGTCCAATGTAAGAATCTGACCTTATCTTTCTTTTTACAGCTAATACTGTAGGTTACACAGTTTCTCTCATGTTGAAAAAGAAATGCACTGCTGTAGTGTTATGAAAGATGTGTTTTGGAAGGTTTGTGAAGGTGCTGTTTTGTGAAGGTGCTGTGTTGTCTGGCATTTTACGTCAGTGGGACATCCTAATCTCACACCAATGGGCCTATTTGCTTGCTGAAAGGAATGGACATACATGGTGGGGGCCAGTAGCCCCATCTGCTCAGACAAACCAGGTGTGAGGATGAACAAATCAACAAAGTAGAAATATGACTTTGGTTAGATTAACTGCACTGATCCATCTCCATCCATCCATCTTCTTCCGCTTATCCGGGGCCGGGTCGCGGGGGCAGCAGTCTAAGCAGGGATGCCCAGACTTCCCTCTCCCCAGACACTTCCTCTAGCTCTTCCGGGGGGACACAGAGGCGTTCCCAGGCCAGCCGGGAGACATAGTCCCTCCAGCGTGTCCTAGGTCTTCCCCGGGGTCTCCTCCCGGTGGGACGGGACCGGAACACCTTCCCAGGAAGGCGTTCCGGAGGCATCCGAAAAAGATGCCCAAGCCACCTCAGCTGACCCCTCTCGATGTGGAGGAGCAGCGGCTCTACTCTAAACTCCTCCCGGGTGACCGAGCTTCTCACCCTATCTCTAAGGGATCGCCCAGCCACCCTGCGGAGAAAGCTCATTTCGGCCTGCACTGATGTTTGGACTTTTATTATATGTCCCATAAAGGGAGGAACTCTCCAATAGGTTTCAATGCTGTACATGTTATGTATTGTTTGTAACAGGTAAATGTTTACTGGATGAAGAATCCTGAAGTCCTAGTGGCTAATGTTGGATGGTGCTAATTGAAAATATGTAAAAGTTTGAATGCCGGTTTCTTTGTTTTCATTGTATTTGCCAAGGTAAGGTGATCCTATTATAGACGAAATGTTTTTTTTTGGATTCGATCAGTCTGATGGGGATAAATAGTGAAGCTTGCCTAAGTGCTTGGAGTCTATCATTAACAGAAGCTCCTAGCACACCTTCATGCTGCTGTATAGTGTCTTAAATAATTATGGTATACTTGGTAGATTTTTTGACTAGTTGGGAGTACGTTGAATTGTGTTGGTATGTAACTATGTTTTGTATTGCAACTTTATTACATTGGAATAAATTGTGTTACGTTGGAATATAGATTACTACAGCATACCTCGTTCATCTTCATACTGAAGCTCGTAGGGCTACTGATAATTACACACATATAAGTAAGTCTAAGCGACCAGACTTGGCATCTCTGAGTCCTGGATTTCGAAGCAGTCTGGTTATGCCCAGGAACACCTGCCATTGACTTGTTATCCCTGAGCTGTAGGTTTTATAACATTCTGTGTAGCCCCAGGAACACATGCTATTTTACTGTGTGGTTCGTGTTAAACGACTTATGATAACTGATATAGGCACACACGCATGCACAAATCACAGTGACCAGGCTGGTAATCCCTGAGTTCAGGGTTGCTAAATGATGCCTTGTTTTCTGGACTTGCCTGATGAGGAGCATTGAGGATAAAGTAGGCCGTGAAACACATTATTTGTCTGGCTTTTAAATGTCTGGCTTGTGACGAAAGATGATTTACCTTTTCTAAGAACTTTTAGCATATCATGGTCATTTATGATTGCGTATGTTTACAAACAATATGGAGTCAAATTATCACATAGGTCCATAGATTCTCCGGCACTCATTTTCCAACCTGTCTAATCAGTAGCATTCAGAGGGGTAACCTTTATTCACCCATATTACACTGCTGTTCATAATTTTAGGACAGTCTAAAAGCATAAGTATGTTTAACAACAATACCTGGTAGCCTGAAGCAGTGATTAGTATGCCAATGTGATATAAAAAGCTGTAAGTAAATATTAATATGATTAACCATTTGCTAAATCATCTTAATTTGGACCTGACATGTTAGCTGACCAACTGAATTTTTTTCCATGACAGATTGTCCTCTTTTTTTTCTCTTTTTTTTTTTAATTTTTAGTTGAAATAGCAGATGGAAGTATCAGTGAGCATTAAGGTAGTTAGATGTACTTAAGATATCGGCACCTGCAATCTTCTATCATAGACTTTTCCCATTTCTCAAGGCTTCCACATTGAATTAACACATTTTCAAAACACAATCAGAGATATATGTCTTCATGAATATAAATGTACATTAGATATTTAGATACCACTGGATGAAACTTCGGGTGAATGATGAGATCAGGTTTTTACAATGTTACAATGATCTACCCAAGACAATATTTGTCTAAATTGTATAAGTCACACGCATTATCCCAATTGGTGGTATCCCAAGAGGAGGTACTGCATCATTTGTAGGGGATGTTTTTATTGTTGCCTTGTTGTATTTTGCTCTTTGAATAATTATAAAACAAAGACAGGCAAATTGTGCAAGAGGGCACTTAATTAAATCCCACTTTTGGATCTCAGCTCTTTTTTCTTTTTTTTTCACAAGAGAATAGCAGGAGCACTAAAGCATGGAAAGACAAATGTGCCTTTGATATTGTTTGTGACTTTCCTGTTATCTCCCATGTCCAATTGTATCACCTTGAGAAACACACTGACAGATGCTGCAACAGTCAGCCTCTCGCACTGTGTTCTCTCTTTGTGAAGATTTATGTATACTGGTACGGAGCAGAAAAATATGGTGCCCCTCCCTAGCTAAAAGCACTGTTTTACTAGCCCTAAGAAACAATGAGGATAGGGACACAAACTTTAGCAGGCCCACATTCTTTTCTTTCCCTCACCAATGGTTTTATCAAGCACGTTGCTGCGCTAAACATCAAAATCAATAAAGCAATTAGCACATCCTAGACACAGACGCTTCACTGGGAAGTTTTATCAGTTGTGACAGCAACCCCAGCACATGGGACCTCATAATTTTCTGCAATGCTGTGCTGGGATACTTCAAGCCATGCTGCCCAGGCTCGATACATAGTGATAGAGACAGAGGACAAGACAGGCCCACCTAAGGGAGTTTGGCCCTTCTGCTTTTTTCTGTGTAACAACCTTGGAAATTGATATTTATTTTGGACACTGATCGTAACCTGTTCTGGTACTTCAATTAATTTTACCATCCCAAGACAGTACCTTGGTTTTTACATTATATATTATTTATGACCATCCCCATCTCTATCTCTATCCCTTTAAACTTGTGGCTCTCATTATCTCGAAACCTTTCTTTTGCTGATAGCTTACCTGACAAGAGGACATCAATAATGCCTAAGTCACGTCTGTGTGCTCTGGGCAAATCCATCCCTGTCGTGCTGTGGCATCGGGTTGGAGTTAATGTGCTCCGCTGATATATGCTGCCTGACAGCTGATACACATTAAGGACTTCAACATAATGAGGTCATCCAGCCACTAGTTTAGGGCACTGTCAGTGTATGTCCAATTGCGATTATGCACTGATAGAATATTGCAATAAACTACTTTTGGAAATAAAAACAATCTGCTAAAACAACAGGCTAATAGCACAAAATGAAATGCTAGATGAGATGCTATCTTTGTTATCTGGGCACAAGACAGGTGTTGGCAACAGGTGTTGGCATAGAACATGTGTATGTATCTATCTCTGTGGGTGGCGGGCTTGTTAGAGCAGTGACAGCCTGATAAAAACGTCTGTTACCAGAGGGAGTTTTAACCTCCTATAAAGGATTTTGCCAGGCCTCATGATCATTCTTACTAATCTGAAAGATGGACTTCACATTACATTTTTAGATAGGAATTTGTTAAGTTTGTTCTCTCTCATTACTGGGCCCCTGGATACCTATTAAACAGTCAGTCACACATTGCAGTTGACTAAGTAAGAAGGGGTGTAGTGGTTCTCCCCTAAGCAAAATAGTTTATAAAACATTGACCACTGGTGAGAGTCAGTTAAACATGATGTACATTCCGTAAAAATAGCAGTTCTGATGTATTTTTGACATGGTGGTCTCACTTAAAACATCATAACCCATCACACTGCTGCTTGAAAAATTTGTGTGCCCAGTCTTCCTTACAGAACTCAGCCAATTGAGAGAGTTTTGAAGGGTGTCTGGCATATACTGCGCGCTTCAGGTCCTGCAACAGCATCTCATTTGGATTAAGGTCAGGACTGACTTGGGCATTCCAAAACCCAGAGATTTCTTTCCCCTGAGCCATTCTTTGGTAGATTTGCTTGATAGCTTTGGGTTATTGTCTTGTTGGAAAACCCATTTTGAGCCCAACTTTAGGTGCCTGACAGATTACATTCTGTTCAAGAATCTCCTGATATACCCTTCAGAATTCATGATTCTACAGGTGATATCCAGTCAACCAGGTCCATAGGTAGAAAAGCGGCCCAAGTTTCTTGACATAACCATCACCATGCTTGACTGTTAGGAAGGTAATTTTAGTTGTAGTGTTGGGTTTTGTGACCAAAAAGGTCAACTTTGGACTCACCTGTCCAGAAAAAGCTTCTGGTTTTTCCAGCCAGTCTCTGTAAAAGTTAAGACAGTAAGCTTTTTTTTTTTGGAGGCTTCTTCCTAGCAACCCTTAAATGAAAGACAAATCTCCAGATTTACATTTGGATGGTAATTTATCTAATTGATTATTTTTCATGTGGCTTTTATTTTGGAAGGGCATCCACATCTAGGATGAGTTGCTTTCATGATAAGTGCTGATAGATATTGGGCATGAAAAGTAGCTGAATTACACAATGTATGAGAGTATTAATGATCTCTGTACGAAGGACACTGCATCTTATTTTCATTTCATTTAAGGAATAATAAAGCCTCATAGGCCAGATAATCCTTTATATTATTTTTCTTTATTGTTTTTTAACAGAAGAGTTTGGACCTTTTCAGGTCATTAGGAATTGGATTGTACTTTATTTTGTTTGTTTTTTCAACATGTAATGATTATATGTTACATGTGTGAAGTGGGGACTGATAGATATTGGGCATGAAAAGTAGCTGAATTACACAATGTATAACAGTATTAATGATCTCTGTACGAAGGACACTAGGTAAGAAATGTGATGCCCCATTTCTGATGATTTCCACACATCCTGTCCATACCTCCTGATAGGAGTTTTTCCATCTGACTGTCATAGACTCTATGAATAGACCCATGGACCGTAGGTTGGCACATACCATTGTGAGGAAACCTGTCTGTACCTGATGATATGCATGTATTTTAGTTATATTCTCTTGTTAGAGGAGTGGAAAGAGTTGAGATTAGGGCTCAAAGCATTGGTATTTATTAGGAGTTACATGAAAAAAAAAATCTGTTTGCATAGTTATAACAGAGCATTGGCATCTGTTATGTTTTACATCTTCCATTCTTAGGATTTGTTTTAATTTGTTTATTTGTAAGGTCTAACATTTTAATGGTGGAATAGCATAGATGCAACCATTTTTGATTTGGTTAAGCAAAGTCAAGTCTGATCAGACAACGGAATCTCATAGGTGCTATCCAGCATAAACATAGCACATTCAATGAAACATCAACCAAGGCCGTTCTGGATGGAAAAGGAAATTTGACATGGACTTGTCTGAATAGGGTGTAAGCTTCACTCTGATGGAACTTCTGAGATCCACAAGTTTTCAGGACTGATCTATTGTCTTCATTGTTGGGAGTTGACGGAACAATACCCAGTGGATGAAAGTCTGATGGACTGTTGAACAACACTAATCGTTGTTTTGCCGTTATACTTTCAACAGATCAGGACATTACAAACCCTTTTCTGATGATACATCACGTCACTGACTGGACACAGAAAACTGAGTGTGTGAGTACCAGCAACATGTTCAAGAAGGATTTCTATAACTACACTGGTTGAATCTGTTCCAAATTTTCCTGACCACTCACATGGCAGAACAATGCCAGGGTCAGATCACTTGGCTTCACATCCCATTTCCAGATGAATCATCGACAGCAAGATGAGAGGAGAGTCCTGAAGGACTCCACATACTACAGGTCAGAGTACCACGGGCCAGTTTACTGGATAGGTCACATGGTCCCATCACAGTAGAAGACACTGTTGTGGTGTTAATCTTGAATTAGTGAAGTTTTGGAAACTCACTACTCCACTAAACACCTACACTGACTTGTTAGGAAAACCAGGCAATTTGCTGGGTCCACATCACACTGACTGCAATAGCTGATATTGGAACTTTACATCACTGATGCAAGACAGAGAAGACTGAAGACTAGAAATACAGGACATTTGATAGGAATCTAGCTTCATTCTAAACAATCAATAGTTTTCCTAAATTGATAGATATTTTGATATCTTATGTATGTATGTATGTTCATTCCTCACAAGGCAGGTAGAGGACTACATATGATCACTACCCAAACATTGGTCATTGATACTTGTCTTTTTGTGAAGTTGCTTCATAGTCATGATTACAACAGCTATCCTGATATGTTTAATAGTGCCATATTCCGTTTTAAAGGTAGAAACTGTCACTAGTGCATTCCTTGGAGTTGAGTGTTGTGTTACGTTTACGATATGTTGGGTTGTTGGTATGATGTTGATGCATGACTCATGATATGGACAAGGGGGGACTTTGATTGTTTAAAGGGTTTATTGGGAATGAATTATGCATTTCATTAATATGTCAGGTTAGGTCTGTTTCTGTTGGACACGGGTTAGACTTATAGTATCCTGGTACTTGTAGTGTATGGCAAAGATCGATCACCATGGTCACCACGATTGCAATATCATACAGTGCTATGTGTCAGGGCAAGCTGTGTCCACTGCATCTTATTTTCATTTCATTTAAGGAATAATAAAGCCTCATAGGCCAGATAATCCTTTATATTATTTTTCTTTATTGTTTTTTAACAGAAGAGTTTGGACCTTTTCAGGTCATTAGGAATTGGATTGTACTTTATTTTGTTTGTTTTTTCAACATGTAATGATTATATGTTACATGTGTGAAGTGGGGACTGATAGATATTGGGCATGAAAAGTAGCTGAATTACACAATGTATGAGAGTATTAATGATCTCTGTACGAAGGACACTAGGTAGGAAATGTGATGCCCCATTTCTGATTGTTTCCACACATCCTGTCCATACCTCCTGATAGGAGTTTTCCATTTGACTGTCATAGACTCTATGAATAGACCCATGGACCGTAGATTGGCACATTCCATTGTGAGGAAACCTGTCTGTACCTAATGATATGCATGTATTTTAGTTCTATTCTCTTGTTAGAGGAGTGGTTCGTTATCTTGTGCTATATGAGGTATCGTATCACAATCAGTTGGTATCTACTACTGAGGGGCCCCACACAAACTGATAAGCTGTGGAGCCAAGAAACTTAAGAGGGGACACTATTAGGCCATGTAAGGTTAGGATGTAGAATACACGTATGTGATTGGAAGACAGACAGATATTGGAGGGGATGTGCTGGGGGTTAAATACTGTGTCCACTTTGTAATCAATGGAGAGAGATTGAAATGAGAAGGTCAACATCATAGACTCATGCTGAAAAAAGATGGCTCTCCCCTGACTTCCGGTTGCATTTATTTTGTTCATGGATCAAACTTGGACAGAATCTAACAGTGCTCACCATTTGGAAATGATTTGCCTCACAGTGCACTGACAGAGCTCAAATCTTTTTGAGATGTTTGTATAACCTTCTCCAGACTGATGTACCCCCAATACCATCTTCATAATGTCCCCTGAGATTGCCTTTGCTCTCGGCATGGTGTGTTTTGCATTCACCTGTGTAGGTAACAACAAACAGACAAGGTTTCTTGTCTTGTTCTTAATGACCCCCTTGTTGATTTGTAAATTTGTTACCCAATGTTTACCCACCTGATTATATGTACCTACTTGACTTAATCAATGCAACTTGGAGTTCACTTATTTCTGCATCTGCACTTAATGTTTTTATTTAGTTTTTCAACTACACAGCTGATGTTCTCTAAAACAACATATGGAATAGGTAACTATGAACATTTTAGGTCAGATAAAAATTATGAGTTCTGATTAGATAAAGATTTCACACAAAAAATATTGCACAAGGGGTGCACATATTTCAAGCAACATTTGACAAAAGAAAGAACTGAATACAATATATCTAATTGACAAGATTATCAGATTTCAGGCATGTTGTCTGCATAATAGTCAAGCTATAACACAGAGCACTATATTATTTAGAAGATTTAGACTCCAAATCTATAATACACAGTTAGGTTCAGAAATAGTTGGACACTGACAATTTAAAAAATGTTGGCTCTGTACGCCACTACAATGGACTTGAAATGAAACAAATGAGATGCAAGTGAAGTGCAGACTTTCAGCTTTAATTCAAGGCGTTGAACAAAAATATTGTATGAAACGTTTATGAATTGCAAACATTTTCATACACAGTCACCTTACTTCAGGGGCTGAAATGTGATTAGGCAAATTAACACAAGTATAAATTTTTAATACTTTGACTGCTTGAACTCTGGAACACATGGATATCCCCAAAGCTGGGTTTCCTCCTTTGTTATGCTTTTCCTGGCCTTTAATGCAGCTGCCTTCAGTTGTTTGTTCATGTTTCTTTTTGACTTATGTTCTGTCTTCAGCAAGTGAAATGCATGCTCGATCGGGTTGAGATCAAGTGATTGACTCGGCTATTGTACAATATTCCACTTCTTTGCCTTAAAAAACTCCTGGGTTACATTCGTAGCGTCTTTTGGGTCATTGTCTATCCGTAAAGTGAAGCGCCGTCCAATCAACTTTGTTGGATTTGGCAGAATCTGAGCAGACAATAAATCCCTATGCACTTCAGAATTCAACCAGGTGCTTCTGTCTTCTGTCTCATCATCAATAAGCACTAGTGACCCAGTGCCAATGGAAGCCATGCATGCTCATGCCGTCACACTGCCGCCACCGTGTTTTAGATGATGTGGTATGCTTCAGATCATGAGCCGGTCCAAGTCTTCTCCAAACTTTTTTCTTCCCATCATTCTGGTAGAGGTTGATCTTAGTTTCATCTGTCCAAAGAATGCTGTTCCAGAACTGGGTTGTCTTTTTTAGATGTTTTCTGAAAATATGTACTCTGGCCATTTCTATTCATGAAACTTATGAAGGGTTTGCACCTTGTGTTGCACCTTGCACCTTGTGTTTTAACAAGAGTATGGGATTAACATACATTTATGTCATTAGGAAAAGACATGCTTTCTCACACCCTGTATTTGCTCTCGTGAAGTAGACTTGGATAATGATATGCCTACCTCCTGGAGAGTGATCTTCACTTGGCTGGATGTTGTGAAGGGGTTTTTCTTTACCATGGAAAGGATCCTATGATCATCCACCACTATTGTCTTCCATGGACATCCAGGCGTTTTTTTTGTTGCAGAGCTCAGTTTGTTCTTTTTTTCTCAGAATTAACCAAACTGTTGATTTGGCCACACTGCTGTCTGTCTTTTTGTGCTGCCTAAGGATGGCCTGTTTCACTTGCATTGTGATCTCCTTTGACCACATGTTGTGGGTTCCCAGCAACAGCTTCCAAATGTGAATGCCACAACTGGATCAACTCCAGACCTTTTACCTGCTTAATTGATGAAGGAATAATTAATGAATAGCCCACACCTGTCTATGATACAGCTTTTGAGTCAATTGTCCAAGTACTTTTGTTCCTTTGAAAAAGAGGGGGCTAAAGTGCTGTAATACCTAAAACCTTCCTCCAATTTGAATGTTAATACCCTAATATTAACACCGAGAGACAGCACTTTAAGGCCATATTCATTATTGAACTGTAACTTGAATATATTTTGTTAAACAGACAAAATTACAAAAGTTGTGTCAGTGTCCAATTACGGACCTAACTGTACCTTTCATCGTTCACCTCAGCGTCCACCTACTGTCTCTCACGTCCCTCGGTAGCAAGTGCGTTCATGGTATTTATTGAAAAGGGGAACAGGGAATAGAGAGGGCTGAGGTGGAGATGATCCCGGTGGGGTTGGAGAGAGACCGGGGCAGACTGGATGACGGAAGGAGACCGGTGAGGTGGGCTGGTGTGAGCTTGGTGTGGACTGAGCAGGTGGGTAGATGGGCGTGGTCCTGAGGCACAAGGAAAAACTGAATTAGACTTTCCAAAACAACCACGGACATGAATGAACAAAAACTACGATGACACGAGGAACAGCCTGGAAGTACTACCACGTGAGCGTGAAGGAACAATCTGGCAATGAGTGGCTGACAAGCCAAGGAGTAAATACTGCACGGCTGATGAGCTGTTGAGAGGCAGGGGAGAGCAGTTGCAGGATCTTGATTTGATCTTGAACAATTTCACACAAAACAATGGATAGGCGTGTCTAATTATATGACTATGCATTTGTATGATTTGAAGACTTAAATACCTAAATTCTTCATTTTTCAAAAACTGCAGCAGGAATTTGTAAATTTGTGTTGTCATGGATATTTCTAGTTAAATATATGTGTGTGTTTCACAGTCACTGATTCTTTTATTCTAAGCTCTTGGAAAACAGTTACGCAGCATAATGCATATACATTGAATCCTCTGTTCTTGGGGCTTATATCAGATATATACATACCCATCTAAGTTAGCATGATGAACATGACAAAATCTTTCCTTATAAGATCAACATTTCAACTAAGACATATGGAATACTCTTTACATTGGATGTATAAACCCCTTATATTCATGTATAGCAGGTTTATTCAAATCAGGTCCAGGAGGGCCAAAACACTTTTGGTTCTACCTGCTAGTTTATTGCCTTCACCTGGCATCTCTGGTCTGAATCAGTCCCATACTATTAGTAGAGGATAAAGCCAGAAATGTTTCAGGCCTTGAGGACCAGAATTGAATAGACCTGCTATACAATATACTACTGCCCTGTGCCTCGGGTCCTGCCATCTAACCATGGCAGGGCTGGCCCAAACAGGCCTGATTGTTTATCAAGGTATTCAAACACGTGACCCTAATAAAATCTTTCATTGGGTTAAATTAACTTGGGGAACACTTTTACACTCTTAAAGATTTAATGTCGATTACCTAGCACAACAAACAAATTAATTGTGGTGACAGTTTGCCCTGACTGCCTCTATAACCTATAAAACAATCAAACCAATTACAATATAAAAACATTTGCAACATTTCAGACAATCTGACAGGGCAATAACATTTTAACGGCACTTTAGTGTTCAAAACTGCTAGACAACAATAGTTAAGGAGTGGAAAAAATTTAATACTAAAGACTAATTCCTCTGATATATAGAGAAAATAAATTGTTTTATTAAATAAATTGTGTTTTATTACTGTAGACTGCAATTTGCACTGCTTTGGTGGAATTCTCTCATCTGTCTAGCCTACATTTGTAACGATACCAGACACAGGCAGGTGTTGTGGCTCCAGTTGCGGTGTGTGCCCCTCTGATTGACAACGGGGAATAGTAGAAGCATGGTCAGACGTACAGGCTGGGGTCATACACAGAAGGCACCGATATAAACTGAGGTACAAGAAAGCTAGGCAGGTCTCTAGGTCACAGGCAGGCAGAAGGTCAAAGTATGGTAATCCAATAAACAGGCAAAAGCACAGATAGGGACTATACTGGGAATCAGATTCGAAATGTAGATCGGGCAGGAGCAGGTCGGTACACGAAATCCAAAACTGTAGTAATCCAAAGAGAGGTCTTAGTAAAGATGCAGCGAACTAACTATCAATACCTCACAATCAGAAGGCTGGGAGTGGAAGAACTAAATACTGGGAGCAAACCAACAAAACAGGTAAGTGACACAGGTGATCAGTATTCTGGTGATTGCGAGGCGGGAAGAGTGATGTGTTCATGTGGAGTGGAAGGTTGCGGTCTAGGAGGTGCGCCGGTTCCCGGTGACGAATGACGTGAACGGGGCACAGACCTTACAACATTCCTCTCTTGCTTTCTATTTGTAAGATATTTATGAATAAGCAAATTATTCAAAATGTAATGTGTGCTGCCCTGCTTTGCACTAAAATACTTAATTCTGTGTTGCCTGTCAAGTTCAAATAGTCTAACCGTCTTTTATCACATCACAATGTCGTCAACACTAAATATGGCTGTTAATCATCGTCAATAGAAGCCACTACCGTAACTTTGTCATAACCTACAGTGCTATTCACCAGGAACACTGGTTTGATTAGCATCACATTCTTTGGATACTTGATTTTCCAGATGACGCATTTTCTCACACACATGCTTATGTAGTTTACTACAAATCAATGCTCCTTGATGGCAAATATTAAAAGGACATTGTTGAGATGCAAGAATTTGCATGACTAAAAAGAATAATATTAATTATAATAATAACTCCTGCTATCAAGTGACTTGTTTTTCTAGCCCTGTTATAGTACGCTGGCTGGAAATGTTTTTAATCCTGTTCTGATGTTGAACTTATCTTATCTATTTACACATCAAAGATCTAAGCACAATCAGACAATAACCAGTTACAAATAGGGTTTCATGCTTGTATTAGAGGGTTCGCATCACTAAGAAAAGAAGGGGAAACTCATTCTGACCTGTTGGCCTCTAAACCAGTGGTTCCCAACTCCGGTCCTCGAGTACCCCCAACAGCACACATTTTTGTTGTAGCCCTGGACAAGCACAACTCAGTGAGAGCATGATAATTAGTTGACAAGTTGAATCAGCTGTGCTTGGCTGGGGCTACAATGAATATGTGTACTGTTGGGGGTACTTGAGGACCGTAGTTGGGAACCACTGCTCTAAACAGACACTAGTGCAAAAGAGAGCATGATAATGACCCGAAACACACAGCCAGGGCAACTAAGGAGTGGCTCCGTAAGAAGCATCTCAAGGTCCTGGAGTGGCCTAGCCAGTCTCCAGACCTGAACCCTTTAGAATATCTTTGGAGGGAGCTGAAAGTCCGTATTGCCCAGCGACAGCCCTGAAACCTGAAGGATCTGGACAAGGTCTGCATGGAGGAGTGGGCCAAAATCCCTGCTGCAGTGTGTGCAAACCTGGTCAAGAACTACAGGAAACGTATGATCTCTGTATTTGCAAACAAAGGTTTCTGTACCAAATATTAAGTTCTGCTTTTCTGATGTATCAAATACTTATGTCATACAATAAATAACAAATGAATTACTTAAAAATCATACAGTGATTTTCTGGATTTTTGTTTTAGATTCCGTCACTCACAGTTGAACAGTACCTATGATAAAAATGATAGACTTCTACATGCTTTGTAAGTGGGAAAACCTGCAAAATCGGCAGTGTATCAAATATTTGTTCTCCCCACTGTATGTTTTCAATAGTGTTTATGTATTTAGATTTAAAAAAAATATATATATACACAGTTCCAGAAGAAATTAAGAGACCACTGCACCTTTTTCTTTCTTTCCAAAAAAGTTGAAAAGCTACTGTGGTAAATTTGGGAATATTACCAGAAATAATTTAAATGGGGAGATGCCATGGGAATCTTATTGGTAAATGAGAATGGAGGAACATACAGTACTGTATAATTTTCCATGCATCAGTCTGTAGATAAACTATTCGCCAGGAAATCTCCCAGGACTCAGGACAGAGGTAAGATCCAGATTCAGACACCGGGGTAAAAGGACAATGATGATGGTTATTGTAGTAGTCTGAGATGATAGTGGAGATACGTAAGAATTACGTAGGTGGGTATGAATGTATTGTTGGAGGGTGGATAGTGGGTAGCAGTGGTACAAAGTCCGGGAGGCAAGAATGGTCAGAAGGTCAGGCAGGATTCGGTCAACAGAGCGGGGAGTCAGTCCAGGCGAAGGTCGATAACGGGAAGGCAGAAAGGTGGTTGGGAGGGAGGTACAGGACGGGTCTCGGAACAAGGGGCTGGAAACGAATGGGGGGAAAAAACACGGTGAGCAGAAGATAACAAAAATAGGATACACGGGAAATAGGATTGCTTGCTTAATTAGGTAGAGAACACTGTAATAATTACGTGGCTTTACAATAATCCGGCAGGGACTGAAAGCAGAACTCTCCTATTTATAGGGAGAGTGGCAATCAGCCCCCCAGGTGTGTAGACTGGTGCAGGTGCTCAGGATCAGTGGTGATTATGGGTGCCTTTGTGGAGTGCCGGGAACAAGGAGACTGGTACTCGGGGAGATGTAATGACAGACAAACAGCTCAGGAGGGCTGAGTCCTGACAAGTTCTGCTTGCTAGCTAAAGTATTTCATTTTGGCATTACTTCACATTAGCTAGCTAGGCACAGCATAGCAGTCATTTCAGGCATCTTACAAAGTAAGATTTTGTGGCTATCACATCAGTAACTTGTTGGTTTTGCAGGTTTTTCATCCTGCTGTCCTTTTCGACCAATTAATTAGTACCGGAATTCAAATGTAATGATTTTCACGGCCAATCTAGATGCCATTACAGTTAGTTCACAATCACATCCAACTGACCTAATGTTGGCAGCTGACCAAATTGAACGCTATGCCGACAGTTTGAGTGACATTGATAAAAGTCAAATTAGAGTTGAGTGTTTTTGGGTTGTCCCCCCAACCCCACCCACTGGATGCATGTTGAGAACATTGAACACTAAGTCTGTGAGCATGGGCAGCTCAAACAGACTGAGCTGAGAGAATGCTGGGGAAATCTAGGGAAATCTAAACAAGTCGCTCAAGTCATACAGCTCCAGTCCAAGTTAAGTCACATGTCATAGATGCTTAAGTCGAAGTTGAGTTGCAATTGTTTTGTCTTTTTACCAAGTCAAATCTCAATTTGCAAAATATGTTACTTGAGTCATATTCAAATCCAATTGTCTCGAGTCCACATCTCTGCTAAATTCCAATCAGATATTCAAATTGGAATTGGTCAGATGTTGGTCTCAGATCTCCGCTTCTAAGAGGTGACAGAATGAGATATTTCCTGTCCGATCACAAAATAACCTTTTGTCTCATTGTTAGTTAGAGCAATTATTTTACTATAGTATACAACTCCAAAGTGAAATGCAACTGATAGTCCCAATGTGGCTGGTGAATTGAGAGGGAATAGTGTTTAAAAGAGTCCAAGGAGAACCCCTGTCGGGCAGAGTGAAGTAAGATCCATTGAAATGCAAACTTATTGGAATTTAAATATAAAACAAATTGAGGCCTAAAGTCATAATTCCCAGGGGTGAATGTGATTTCTGGGTTTTGTTTGAAAAACTTTCAGCTTTAACTTCTATTAGACCCTTTGGATTATGCCTCAGCAGTTGCTTATAAATTCCTGGCAAGTTCAATGTTCAAAGTCCTAGCCAACTGGATACGAATGCCTCCTCCTTTCACATATAAGGGGCCTTGCTTGGTATTAGCAGGACATGAATTTGAGGGTTCTTTTTTAATATTTTCATTAGAAAGCTATCATAGTAATCATTTCAGAAAATAGAGCAGATGGTATACATTGATCGTGAATGAGGGGCTCCTCTAAAGACATTATGCACCTGAGAATTTATTATAAATTCTGAATTAATGTGAATTACACAAACCTCCTTTGAGAAATAACATTTCATGTTAGACAGAGTGAGGGTTGTTTAATTAAGATCTGTAAAGGAAAAAAATATAAATAAATGCATACATTATTGGAGTAGAATTGCATAGCTAATGTCTGTTAAGCTTGGAAGTTGGAATTTCTTCATGGTTACCTGTCCACATTTTAGTGTCCTTCCCATCTGATGTTTGCAATAAACAACAAACTAACTCATTCTGTGTTGTTTTTTCATCTCAGATATGTTAAAATGGGGTTGGTGAAGTGTTACTGTTGGTTGTTGTATGAAGTCTTATACTTTACAGATAAATTATAGGTTCCATTCTATTATCTATTATTCTCTCCATTATATTATTATTACCTATTATTATTAGTATTGAAATGAAATAATAGGGACATTACAGATGTTCGTTCAACTTTGTGAGTAACAGATGTGTATTTTTCAAATATGTACAGGGGTGAGTGAAGGTATGGAAACCAGCCTTTTGTCTGACATAACAGGCTTATAGTTACCAATTCCAAATGTTGGTTTAGAGAAAATCATGTGTTTAATAGAAAAATAAAATGGAAAAGGTGCAAAGATAAGTAATCCCCCTTTTTCCCTTTTTTATAGAAATTTAAGCAGTTCATGTGTAGCGAATAACCTTAAATGGCACCGAGTTAAGAGGTAAACTGCCAGAGTCAGAAACATAAACAAAAGCTTAGATTACCAAAAACTGAAAGATAATGTAAAGGTCAGAAGGCCTTTTTTCAAGGAAAAAGTACTGGGTTAACAACTTACAGCTGTTCTGCAGCAATGGAAGTATATTACAACTTGAAAGTTGACGCAAACAATACAGGTTAACCCAACTTTTTTTGATTACTTAAAAAAACCCTGTTTCTATAAAAGCATTGTTGGAATCTTAAGAAATATTTGGACTACTCCAGGAAGTAGTATATTGCCATCATAATAAAAATTTAAAAAAGGAAATTAAAAAAAGAAGACAGACAGACCATTACAACCCTTAAAATTGTATGAATTTCCTTTAGAGAAATTGCAAAGAAAACCAAGGTGGAAGTGAGTACAGTTTCCTACACAATCAAATAGCACTTGGAACCTGGCGGGAACTCTGACAGGAAGAGTTTTGGCGTACCCAAAGCCAAAACAGAATTTGAAATAAAGTTTCTGAGAGTCAACATTTTGCGTGATCATCAGTTCATCACATGTTTTCTTTACACTGTCGAGTAGGTGAAAGGATGGTTCCTCAGTGTATGACATCAACTGTCAAACATGGGGGTGGAATCATGATGATTTGGGCCTCTTTTGCTGGATTCAGAGTCGCCGACTTGCACAGAGTGGCACCCTGAACCAAAAGGGCTACCACACCATTTTGCAGTGTCATGCAATGCCCTCTGGTGTAGATCTAGTTGGTCAGCAGTTCATCCTACAGCAAGATATTGACCCAAAACTTACCTCCAGGCTACGTCAGAACTACCTTAGAAGGAAAGAACATGACAGTAGGCTTCAAATCAGGGAATTGCAGCACAGTCTCCAGACTGAAACACGATCGAGCTGGTTTGGGATGACTGGGCAGATGGGTGAATGTAAAGCAACCTACAAGTATAACACATTTGTGGGAACTTTTGCAACAGGATTGGGAAGAACTTTCGGAGCAAGATTTTAATTTCCATTGTAGAAAGAATGCCACAAGTGTTTTCAGCTGTTATGTCTGCAAAGAGGTGGTTACTTTGATGAGTCAAGCATTTTGAGAGAATTTGGTTCAAAACAAACAATTTCATTATAATTTTTTTGTCCCCAATTGTTTATTTGTTCTATGCTTTAATTACTGTACATTAAGACATTAAATTGTGTGAATTTCAACAGAATTCAGCTAATTGAATGAGGTGTTTTGCATGTACTGCCACATTTAAAGGCACTTTAGGTGCCTTCACAGCATCTCGATTGGATTAAAGTCATTACTTTGACCAGTCAAATCCAAACCCAAATATTATTTCTCCTATACCTTTCTTTGGTAGAATTTCTCCAATGCTTTGGGGCGTTGTCTAGTTGGAAGACCCATTTCCAGCCCAGCTTTAGCTCTTTGACTGATGGCCTGACCATCTGAACCTCCTGGTATACCTAAGAATTCATGGATCCCTTAATCATTTGCAAGTGACCAGATCCGTGGGAGAAGCAGCCCAAGATCTTGACATTCTGAGATCTTGACAGTTGGTTCTTTTGGTTGTAGGCAGTGTTGGGTTTTTGCCAAAGATAGTGGTTTTGATTGTGACAAAAAATATATATATATTTTTTATTTTGGACTCATATATCCAGGCATTAGAAACCTTCAGGTTTTTCAGCTAGTCTCTGGCAAAGTTATGCTTTGAGACTAGAGACTAGTCCTAGCAACCATCAAATGAATGCCATTTTGAGTCAGTATTCTTCTATTGTTGAAGCATGTACAGTAACCTGAGATGCAGAAAGGGAGGTCTGACTGATGTGCTCTCACTATCCTCTTCCTGATGTTTACCCACCTGATTTGACTCATCTACTTGATTTAACCAACACAACTAGGAATTGAACCTCCGAATAAACCTCCGATGTCTGAGAAAAAGGACAATTTCTAATTAAAAAATAATAAGATATCATGGTGAACAATAAAAAAAATCTATAATTGCACGAGAGGTTCACATACTTTCAAGCAGCACCATATGTCTATAAAACTGACTAAAATAATTGGTGTAAATTGTTTTGGTAGGCTTTTGTACTTCAACATGGAAACTGTTGTGAGCAGAACCTCATTTATTGCACACACTGTCCTTCTCAGCAACTGACCTGAAACCATCAGTTGTACTGTCTAAGCGGTGAATCCGGCAGTTTAATAAAGTGATGAAGGCCACTAAGCTACTAAGCTGCAGAGGATCAGCCATGAATCATTACATCCCTGTGGCAAAAAAAGACTCCTATGGCTTGTGTTGGGGATAATTTAACTGGCTTTGGGGCTATCTGGTTGGCCTGCATGGACCTGTGTTTTGGGTTTGCTTCTGTTAAAACATAAAGAAATGTATGTAGTCAATAACATACAGCTCCTGAAAAAATCAAGAGACCACTGTACCGTGCCTTAAATGAGGCCTCTCCTCCTGGTTATACTAGTGATCATATCCCTCGTGCATCCCGAAAAGGAGGGAGTGTTGCTAATATTTATGACAGTAAATATAAATTTAAATATAAAATCACTGATTTTAATTATTTTGAAGTTTTACTCATGAAAGTTAACCAGGCCGATAAATCGTTTTACATAGCTACTATTTATAGGCCACCCGGGCCATACACAATGTTCCTCAATGAGTTTCCAGAATTAATGTCTAACCTTGTAGTCATGGCAGATAGTATTCACATTTTTGGCGATTTCAATATTCATATAAGTCCAATGATCCTCTTCAAAAAGCCTTTGAAGTCATATTTGACTCAATGGGTTTTATCCATCATGCCTCAGGTCCAAACCATTGCCACAATCACACCTTAGATTTAGTCCTGTCACGAGAAATAGATATTGTAGATCTAATAATTTCCCCCCAAAATCCTGGATTATCGGATCACTGTTTTATTACATTTACCGTTAAAACAAGAAATCCACTTGCTCCGCAAACAATGTGTTTCAAAAGCCGTACTATAAATTCTCGGACTACAAATAAATTCCTTGATATTCTTAAAAGTTCGCTCATTAACAACAGGGTAAATAAATCTGTAAACGATCAAATCGAGGATCTAAACTCAACACTGCGAAATACAATAGACACAGTTGCACCACTAAAATCAAAAGAAACAAGAAACGTGCTCCCTGGTACTCAGACAATACTAGAGCACTTAAGCAAGCCTCCAGAAAATTGGAGCTAAAGTGGCGCTTCCAATTTGGAAGTATTCAGACTAGCCTGGATAGACAGTACACTACAATACCGAAAATCACTCACGTCTGCTCGATCAGCTTATTTCTCCAACCTGATTGAGGTGAACAAAAATAATCCAACATTTCTCTCAGATACAGTTGCAAAGTTAACAAAAAAGCAAAGCTCAACAGGTGAAGTGGGTCTTCACATTAGTTGTAATGAATACATGAACTACTTTGATGAAAAATAACTGACTGAAAAATAACCTCCTTAAATAGTTATGGTCCTCAAAATCTCAGTTGTCCTAAAAATGTCCTGAACCTCCCTGACCAAGTGTCAATGGGGACACTGGAATTTTTTGATACCGTATCGCTCCACACATTCACTAAATTTGTTATGAGTTCTAAACCCACAAACTGTCAGCTAGACCCGATTCCAACAAAATGACTTAAGGAGCTATTTCCTGTACTAGGTCAGCCAATGCTGAACATAATAAATTGCTCCCTTTCCTCCGGATGCGTACCAAACTCACTAAAAATTGCGGAAATTAAGCCTCTTCTAAAAAAATCTAATCTAGATCCCGACATATTAAACAATTATAGGCCAATATCGAACCTCCCGTTCCTCTCAAAAATCTTAGAAAAATGTGTTTCCCAAAAACTGATTGCCTTCCTGAAGACAAATAACATTTATGAAATGCTCGAGTCCGGTTTCAGATCCCATCATAGGACTGAGACTGCACTTGTGATGGTAACAAATTACCTTCTAATGGACTCAGACAAAGGTTCTGCATCCGTCCTGTTGCATCTTGATCTTAGTGCTGCTTTTGACACTATTGATCACTCCCTTCTCTTAGAGAGACTGGAAACCCATATTGGGCTACGTGGACATGTTCTAGCCTGGTTTAAATCTTATTTATCTGAAAGATATCAGTTTGTTAGTGTGGATGGCATATCCTCTGACAAGCCAAAAGTATGCTTTGGTGTTCCTCAAGGCTCGGTTCTGGGCCCATTATTGTTCTCACTATATATGCTCCCTCTGGGCGATGTAATCCGAAATCTTGCTCTTAAACTCAAGGAAAACAGAAATGCTCGTTTTAGGACCCAAGAAACAAAGAGCGTTGTTAGCAGATCTCACTGTGAACCTCGACGGCTGCATGGTCGTATCCCAAAAAACTGTAAGAAACCTCGGTGTTACCCTTGACCCTGACCTCTCCTTTGAAGAACATATAAAATATGTCTCAAGATTTGATTATTTTCTTCTTCGAAACATTGCAAAAATCAGAAACCTTCTACCAAAAACTCATGCAGAAAAATGTATCCATGCTTTCTTTACTTCTAGATTAGATAACTGCAATGCTCTTCTTTCCGGTTATCCTGACAAATCAATAAATAAATTTCAATTAGTGCTGCACAAGGCTGCCAGAATCCTAACTAGAACAAAATAAATTTAACACATTACTCCTGTACTAGCGTCCTTACACTGGCTGCCTGTTAGGGTTAGGTCTGATTTTAAGGTTTTACTGTTAACCTAGGAGCTATGTTGTCTGGGGCTATATGCCCCTGGTAGGGTCTCCCAAGGCAAACAGGTCTTAGGCGACGGGTCAGACTAAGAGCGGTTCAAAACCCCCTAAATGATGAAAAACATTTTGAGTACCGTGACGTCGCCCGGTATGGCGCAGCCGGGGCCCCACCCTGGAGCCAGGCCCGGGGTTGGGGCTCGTATGCGAGCGCCTGGTGGCCGGGCCTTCCCCCATGGGGCCCGGCCGGGCTCAGCCCGAACGGGCGACGTGGGGCCGCCCTCCCGTGGGCTCACCACCCACAGGAGGGACCATAAGGGGCCGGTGCGAAGAGGATCGGGCGGCAGTCGAAGGCAGGGGCCTAGACAACCCGATCTCTGGACACGGAAACTGGCTCTAGGGACGTGGAATGTCACCTCGCTGGCGGGGAAGGAGCCTGAGTTGGTGCGTGAGGTTGAGAGGTTCCGATTAGAGGTAATCGGGATCACCTCTACACACGGCTTGGGCTCTGGAACCACACTCCTTGAGAGAGGATGGACTCTTCACCACTCTGGAGTTGCCCATGGTGAGAGGCGGCGGGCTGGTGTGGGTTTGCTCATAGCTCCCCAGCTCTGCCGCCATGTGTTGGAGTTTACCCCGGTGAACGAGAGGGTCGTTTCCCTGCGCCTACGGGTCGGGGATAGGTCTCTCACTGTTGTTTGTGCCTACGGGCCGAACGGCAGTGCAGAGTACCCGACCTTCTTGGAGTCTCTGGGAGGGGTGCTGGAAAGTGCTCCGACTGGGGACTCTATTGTTCTACTGGGGGACTTCAACGCCCACGTGGGCAACGACAGTGACACCTGGAGGGGCGTGATTGGGAGGAACGGCCCCCCGGATCTGAACCCGAGTGGTGTTCAATTATTGGACTTCTGTGCTAGTCACAGTTTGTCCATAACGAACACCATGTTCAAGCATAAGGGTGTCCATCAGTGCACGTGGCACCAGGACACCCTAGGCCGCAGGTCGATGATCGACTTTGTTGTCGTCTCATCTGACCTGCGGCCGTATGTCTTGGACACTCGGGTGAAGAGAGGGGCGGAGCTGTCAACTGATCACCACCTGGTGGTGAGTTGGATCCGATGGCGGGGGAGGAAGCTGGACAGACTCGGCAGGCCCAAGCGTACTGTGAGGGTCTGCTGGGAACGTCTGGCCGAGTCTCCTGTCAGAGAGATCTTTAACTCCCACCTCCGGCAGAGTTTCGACTGGATCCCGAGGGAGGTTGGAGATATTGAGTCCGAGTGGACCATGTTCTCCACCGCCATTGTCGAAGCGGCCGCTCGGAGCTGTGGCCGTAAGGTCTCCGGTGCCTGTCGAGGCGGCAATCCCCGAACCCGGTGGTGGACACCGGAAGTAAGGGATGCCGTCAAGCTGAAGAAGGAGTCCTATCAGGCCTGGTTGGCTTGTGGGACTCCTGAGGCAGCTGACGGGTACCGACAGGCCAAGCGGGCTGCAGCCCGGGTGGTTGTGGAGGCAAAAACTCGGGCCTGGGAGGAGTTCGGTGAGGCCATGGAGAAGGACTATCGGCTGGCCTCGAAGAGATTCTGGCAAACCATCCGGCGCCTCAGGAGAGGGAAACAGTGCCCTACCAACGCTGTTTACAGTAGAGGTGGACAGCTGTTGACCTCAACTGAGGATGTCGTCGGGCGGTGGAAGGAGTACTTCGAGGATCTCCTCAATCCCGCTGACACGTCTTCCATTGAGGAAGCAGAGGATGAGGGCTCAGAGGTGGACTCGTCCATCACCCGGGCTGAAGTCACTGAGGTGGTCAAGAAACTCCTCGGTGGCAAGGCACCGGGGGTGGATGAGATCCGCCCTGAGTACCTCAAGTCTCTGGATGTTGTGGGGCTGTCTTGGTTGACACGCCTGTGCAACATCGCGTGGCGGTCGGGGACAGTGCCTCTTGGATGGCAGACCGGGGTGGTGGTCCCTCTTTTTAAGAAGGGGGACCGGAGGGTGTGTTCCAACTATAGGGGGATCACACTTCTCAGCCTCCCCGGGAAAGTCTATGCCAGGGTTCTGGAGAGGAGAATACGGCCGATAGTAGAACCTCGGATTCAGGAGGAACAGTGTGGTTTTCGTCCGGGCCGTGGAACACTGGACCAGCTCTATACCCTCTACGGGGTGTTGGAGGGTTCATGGGAGTTTGCCCAACCAATCCACATGTGTTTTGTGGATTTGGAGAAAGCATTCGACTGTGTCCCTCGCGGCATCTTGTGGAGGGTGCTTGGGGAATATGGGGTCCTGGGTCCTTTGCTAAGGGCTGTCAGGTCCCTGTACAACCGAAGCAGGAGCTTGGTCCGCATTGCCGGCAGTAAGTCAGACTTGTTCCCAGTGCATGTTGGACTCCGGCAGGGCTGCCCTTTGTCACCGGTTCTGTTCGTAATTTTTATGGACAGAATTTCTAGGCGCAGCCAGGGGCCGGAGGGTGTCAGGTTTGGGGACCACACAATTTCGTCTCTGCTCTTTGCAGATGATGTTGTCGTGTTGGCCCCTTCTAACCAGGACCTTCAGCATGCACTGGGACGGTTTGCAGCCGAGTGTGAAGCGGTGGGGATGAAAATCAGTACCTCCAAATCTGAGGCCATGGTCCTCAGTCGGAAAAGGGTGGCTTGCCCACTTCAGGTTGGTGGAGAGTGCCTGCCTCAAGTGGAGGAGTTTAAGTATCTAGGGGTCTTGTTCACGAGTGAGGGAAGGATGGAACGGGAGATTGACAGACGGATCGGTGCAGCTTCTGCAGTAATGCAGTCGATGTATCGGTCTGTCGTGGTGAAGAAAGAGCTGAGCCGCAAGGCGAAGCTCTCGATTTACCAGTCAATCTACGTTCCTACTCTCACCTATGGTCATGAGCTTTGGGTCATGACCGAAAGGACAAGATCCCGGATACAGGCGGCCGAAATGAGCTTTCTCCGCAGGGTGGCCGGGCGATCCCTTAGAGATAGGGTGAGAAGCTCGGTCACCCGGGAGGAGCTCAGAGTAGAGCCGCTGCTCCTCCACATCGAGAGGGGTCAGCTGAGGTGGCTTGGGCATCTTTTTCGGATGCCTCCGGAACGCCTTCCTGGGAAGGTGTTCCGGTCCCGTCCCACCGGGAAGAGACCCCGGGGAAGACCTAGGACACGCTGGAGGGACTATGTCTCCCGGCTGGCCTGGGAACGCCTCAGTGTCCCCCCGGAAGAGCTAGAGGAAGTGTCTGGGGAGAGGGAAGTCTGGGCATCCCTGCTTAGACTGCTGCCCCCGCGACCCGGCCCCGGATAAGCGGGAGAAGATGGATGGACTGTTAACCTATTAATCAATACATGGACTTGCTCCTACGTACCTTGCTGAAATGATCCAGCCATACATACCTACACGTAACCTACGATCGCAAGATGCAGGCCTTTTATTTGTACCTAGAATTTCTAAACAAACAACCGGAGGCAGGGCCTTTTCTCATAGAGCTCCACTACTGTGTGAAGGTGACCAGTAGGCTTGATACTGTCCACCCTTGCTGTCTTGCCAGGTGGGCTCTCGTCGCCACTGGGATGCCCTCCCTCCAATCCCTTTCGGTGGATGAGTCACTGGCTTGTTGTTGTCTCTCTGTTGCGCACTTGTGCAATTGGGCTGTACTCTGCTGGCAATACTCAGCCCTCATTCAGGGTGGTTGTGGTTGGTGGGTGTCCCTTTGGTTGATGCCTGGCAATGTGGGTGGATTGATTTCCTGCCTGTTGGGCCCTGTCCGGGGCCTCCCCTAGGTAAGGCAAGGCAAGGCAAGGCAATTTTATTTATATAGCACATTTCATACACAATGGTCATTCAAAGTGCTTTACATAAATATCCATTTGACAGAGGTACTGTTACAGAAATAAGAAAGAATAAAAACCATTAAGAATATAAAGTCAAATACAGAACAGTGAAGAAATAAGAAAAATTAAAACCGTTAAGAATATAAAGTCAAATACAGTTTAGAATAAAAAATATAATAAAATAAAGGACAGTGAAAACAGTCGGACGGACAGTGGCACAGTGCTCATTCATTAAATGCAAAGTAAAATAGATGTGTTTTGAGTCTGGATTTGAATGTGACTACTGTAGGAGCACATCTGATCTCTTCTGGAAGCTGGTTCCAGCTGCGACTGGCATAAAAGCTAAAAGCAGACTCTCCTTGCTTAGAGTGAACCCTTGGTATTTCTAGCTGATGTGATCCTAATGATCTGAGTGTTCGTTTGGGTTTATATTCATTGAGCATATCTGCAATGTATTGAGGTCCTAGGCCTTTGAACGATTTATATACCAGTAGTAATACTTTAAAATCGATCCTATATGTAACTGGCAGCCAGTGTAAAGACCTGAGGACTGGTGTGATATGATCATATTTTCTGGTTCTGCTGAGAATCCTGGCCGCGGCGTTCTGTACGAGCTGCAACTGTCTTATGGTCTTTTTGGGAAGGCCAGTGAGGAGTCCAATACAATAATCCACCCTGCTGGTGATGAAAGCATGCACTAGTTTTTCTAAGTCTTGACTAGAAACAAAGCATCTAATTCTTGCAATATTTTTCAGATGATAGTATGCTGATTTAGTTATTGCTTTGACATGACTACTGAAGTTAAGGTCTGACTCTAGAGACACACCGAGATTCCTGACTTGATTTTTAGTTGTTTGACCTTTAGAGTGAAGGTACGCGTTCACCTTGAGAACTTCATCTTTATTTCCAAACGCAATAACTTCAGTTTTATCTTTGTTTAACTGAAGAAAGTTTTGGCACATCCAACTATTTATTTCATCAATGCATTGGAGCAGGGAGTCAATTGGGCTGTAATCGTTTGGCGATAGGGCTAAGTAGATCTGTGTGTCATCTGCATAGCTGTGATAAGAGATTTGGTTCTTTCTCATTATTTGGCTCATTGGGAGCATGTACAGGTTGAATAGGAGTGGCGCAAGAATTGAGCCTTGAGGAACTCTGCATGTCATGGACGTCCACTCAGACCTATGGTCTCCTATACTCACATAATACCCTCTTGCTTCTAAGTATGACCTGAACCATTTTAGGACTATCCCAGAGAGCCCCACCCAGTTTTCCAGCCTGTCTAGAAGTATGTTGTGATCGACAGTGTCAAATGCAGCACTGAGATCAAGTAGTATCAGCACTGATAATTTGCCTGAGTCAGTATTTAAGCGAATATCGTTTATTATCTTAATGAGCGCTGTCTCTGTGCTGTGATGCGGTCGGAAACCAGATTGAAAATTGTCAAAGTATCCGTTTGAGCTTAAGAATTTGTTCAGCTGATTGAAGACAACTTTTTCAATGATCTTGCCTATGAAAGGAAGATTTGAGATCGGTCTATAGTTGTTTAATATGGTCTTATCCAGATTGCTCTTTTTCAGGAGGGGTTTGACAACACCAGTTTTCAGGGAGTTTGGGAAACTTCCAGAGAGAAGTGAGGCATTTACCACTTTTATGAGATCTACTTCTAAACAGTTTAACACACTTTTGAAAAAAGATGTGGGAAGTGCGTCAAGGGCTGTCCCTGTCCTTGTCCATCTGGTCATGCTTCTGACCTAGACTAAATTTAAATAGACTCTGGATTTAGCCCACATTTATTAATTATTCCAATTGGACTCTTAATATCTCACCAGGCACAGCCAGAAGAGGACTGGACACCCCTCTGAGCCTGGGTCCTCTCTAGGTTTCTTCCTAAAGTTTTTCCTAGCCACTTAAATTCAACACTACGGTTGTATGCTCCTTGGGGTTTAAGGCCGGGTGTTTCTGTAAAAGCATTTTTTGACAACTGCTGTTGTAAAAAGGGCTTTATAAATACATTTGATTGATTGATCAAGGATCTGTCTGAACTTTTCTCAGTTAATCTTTTCCAATGGAAACACATTCAGGAACATTGTGTATGGCCTGGGGGGCCTGTAAATAGTAGTTATGTAAAATGATTTATCGGGCTGGTTAACTTTCATGAGTAAAACTTGATGTGTTTGAGAGTACATTTATATTTACTGTAATAAATATTAGCAACACCCCCTCCTTTTCGGGATGCACGAGGGATATGATCACTTATAGCCAGGAGGGAAGGCCTCATTTAAGTAATGAATGCATTAGGCTTTAGCCACGTTTCACATAAACCAATAACATCTAGTTTATGATCAGAGATTAATTCATTTACTGCAACTGCCTTTGGAGCAAGGGATCTAACATTTAGGATGAAAACATGAAAACATGCTCTGCAGATTTCAGAACCTCAGACTGATGAAGTTTTATTTTTTTAACCACACAACAACTCAAAGCACACAGCTAAGAAAAAGCAGGAGTGGCCTTGGGACAAGTCTGTGGATGTCCTTGAGTGGCCCAGCCAGAGCCCAGACTTGGACCCAATCAAACATCTCTGAAGAGACCTGAAAATGGCACAGCAGAAATGTTCCCAATCCAACCTAACAGCTTGAGAGGATCTACAGAGAGAATTGGAGAAATTCCCTAAATACAGGAATATGAGGTTTCTGGTTCATATCCAAGAAGACTCAAGTTCTTTAACTGACTACTGATTGATGGGGTCTGAATACTTTTGCCAAAAAGTCTAAAAACCTGTTTTCGCATGCTCATGACGGGGTGTTGTGTGTAGATTCACATTTTAGAATAAGTCTGCAATGTAACAAAATGTAGAATTAGTGAAGGGATCAAAAACCTGTGAAATGCACTGTATACATAATTCATATACATGGACACATACATCATACATTAAACAAATACTATTTTAATTTACATTGTTTACATTTCAGGGAGGTTGCGGTATGTGGGTGTCCCTTTGGTTGATGCCTGGTAATGTGGGCGGATTGATTTCATGCCTGTTGGGGCTACAGTGTCGCCGGACCCCCCCGTCTCAGTTCCATGTTGTTACGCTGCTATATTATTGTTCTGGGGGATATGAGGAATTCACTTTCTAACTTTTCTCAGTCTCCTCCAGTTTTAAATTTTAGGAGGAGATGTGGTCCTGGTCCACACCTGTGGAGTACCTGGTTTGGGGGGCCCGTTGCTGTCCCTGTCCTTGTCCACCTGGTCATACTTTTGACCTAGTCTAGAATCAAATAGACTCTGGATTTAGCCCAGAGAAATGTATTTATTATTCTAATTGGACTCTTAATTTCTCACCCGGCACAGCCAGAAGAGGACTGGTCACACCACTGAGCCTGGGTCCTCTCTAGGTTTCTTCCTAAAATTCGGCCTTCTTAGGGAGTTTTTCCTAGCCACTGAAATCCAACACTACTGTTGTTTGCTCCTTGGGCTTTAAGGTGTCTCTGTAAAGCACTTTGTGACAACTGCTGTTGTAAAAAGAGCTTTATAAATGCATTTGATTGATTGATTGATTTGTTTGTTTATAGATTAAAAGATGCAAAACTGCACACTGTTGAAATTTTAAAGAAATGTGAATGAAGCTAACACTAATAAATACCTTTAAAAATCACATGAACTGCACATCGGATTTCATCACCAATAATCAGAGACTCCTGAAAATACACTCACCTAAAGGATTATTAGGAACACCTGTTCAATTTCTCATTAATGCAATTATCTATAAACCAATCACATGGCAGTTGCTTCAATGCATTTAGGGGTGTGGTCCTGGTCAAGACAATGTCCTGAACTCCAAACTGAATGTCAGAATGGGAAAGAAAGGTGATTTAAGCAATTGTGAGCGTGGCATGGTTGTTGGTGCCAGACGGGCCGGTCTGAGTATTTCACAATCTGCTCAGTTACTGGGATTTTCACGCACAACCATTTCTATGGTTTACAAAGAATGGTGTGAAAAGGGAAAAACATCCAGTATGCGGCAGTCCTGTGGGCGAAAATGCCTTGTTGATGCTAGAGGTCAGAGGAGAATGGGCCGACTGATTCAAGTTAATAGAAGAACAACTTTGACTAAAATAACCACTCGTTACAACCAAGGTATGCAGCAAAGCATTTGTGAAGCCACAACACGCACAACCTTGGGGCGGATGGGCTACAACAGCAGAAGAGCCCCACCGGGTACCACTCATCTCCACTACAAATAGGAAAAAGAAGCAAAAATTTGCACAAGCTCACCAAAATTGGACAGTTGAAGACTGGAAGAATGTTGCCTGGTCTGATGAGTCTCAATTTCTGTTGAGACATTCAGATGGTAGAGTCAGAATTTGGCGGAAACAGAATGAGAACATGGATCCATCATGCCTTGTTACCACTGTGCAGGCTGGTGGTGGTGGTGTAATGGTGTGGGGGATGTTTTCTTGGCACACTTTAGGCCCCTTAGTGTCAATTGGGCATCGTTTAAATTCCACGGCCTACCTGAGCATTGTTTCTGACCATGTCCATCCCTTTATGACCACCATGTACCCATTCTCTGATGGCTACTTCCAGCAGGATAATGCACCATGTCACAAAGCTCGAATCATTTCAAATTGGTTTCTTGAACATGACAATGAGTTCACTGTACTGAAATGGCCCCCACAGTCACCAGATCGCAACCCAATAGAGCATCTTTGGGATGTGGTGGAACAGGAGCTTCGTGCCCTGGATGTGCATCCCACAAATCTCCATCAACTGCAAGATGCTATCCTATCAATATTTGCCAACATTTCTAAAGAATGCTTTCAGCACCTTGTTGAATCAATGCCACGTAGAATTAAGGCAGTTCTGAAGGCGAAAGGGGGTCAAACACAGTATTAGTATGGTGTTCCTAATAATCCTTTAGGTGAGTGTACATTGTAATGCATAGGATAATGAAACCTTTTATAGGCTGCATGCTAAATACACTGAAGCAACCATTTAAGTTAAGCATTCATATTGGCTTGTGTTCTTATTTGCATATTATTTTTTGCAGAGGGTTCGAATACTTATTTCACTCATTAAAATGCAAATCAATTCATCACATTTTTGACGTGTTTTTCTGGATTTTTTTATTGTTATTCTGTCTCTCACTGTTCAAATAAACCTACCATTAAAATTATAGACTGATAATTTCTTTGTCAGTGGGCAAACGTACAAAATCAGCAGGGGATAAAAAAATAAACCCTCACTGTAACAAGTGTAGACCGACTTAGACGGTTATTTGAGGGATTGCTAGACTGGGGGGTGGGGGGGATGCGGCGCTGGGAGAGGATTGGAAGGACTCACTCAAATTAGCGAAATGAGTCAAAAGATTCTTTATTTTTCAGTAAAGTGAGTCGAATTTCCCATCACTACAGTGAATGCGTTCTCCTCGGAAGTAAACATTATTAGTATGGTGTTCCTAATAATCCTTTAGGTGAGTGTATGTCTCACAAAGAGTGATCACATCAAGTCTCCACGTCACAAAATGGCTGAATTGTGACTCAACAGATTTAGCACCTCATGCTCCAGCGACCACTTCAGAAATTAACTTAAAATCAACTCTGAGTTGCATTGACTTGCTTGATGGTATACAGGTGTCTCATACATGCTTCTATACAGGGTGTTATGGATTAAGGGTCTATTTTTATTGAGGAGCCTCCATGGTTAAGTCTTGATGTCAAACACAAGTTATCTAGAAACGATGATGGGGAAGTAATGTTTGACAGAGCGCTGCCCAGTTGACAGTAATTGGGGACAGCACCAAATTATATCACCATGCCACCAGAGGCAGTGAGTGTGGGGAGAAAGTGGCGCCACCTCTCTTCTTCCGCTTCTTCTGTCAACTTTTTGTTCTCATTACAGTTTTTCCAAACTCCGGGGTTGTCTCCCATAAATCATTATGAAGCAATGCCAGCCTTTTATCATATTATCTTTCTATCTGCTTTCTCTGTTTCTGTGCTGGGATTTTTCAACAATAATCAACCAAAGTGGATTGAACAGGCTGAGGTTTCTGGAGAGAAAAGACAGTGTCTTATTAAAACCATGTTTTCTGTAGTTTGAAATCATTTATTCAGTTCTGTTTTTATTTGTTAGGTTTCAAATATAAGAGGGGAGACAAGTACTTACTAAAGGCAGAAACCTGGAAAACAATGGTGTTTTGGCATAGTTATAGCTAGAATTCAAATCCCCAGTAATATGTGAGGTCTAAAGGTAGGGCTTTCTAAAATGTAGACTGTACAGTATCCTTGCCTGGTCCCAAAGAATAAGTGTCTCAGGCCATAAGGACCTATTCTTCTCAATGCGTGGCCCCCCTCTTATGTGTCACAACACATGCACCTGTTTCTCAAAGGCCCCAGAACGACATGCTTGGTACTATTATGGAAGATAAATGAAACAGACTTCCTCTAAGCTGGTGTCACAGATGTTTTCTCTTGCTGTGTCAGATACAATAAGAGACTCGAAGCTCAGCTAACAGTGACTCAGAGAGCAGCAATGATGGGTAAAATCAATACTGCAGCATCATTGTGTGACCAACCGCCCCTGGGATCAGCCCATGGAACGTCCAGCAGACGCTCTCTTATATTGAGTCCCTTAGGATGACGACCATGTTCAGGGGGTCAAACTTGTGACTGAGAGGGCATTCAATTGCTTGTTTTATTCCGTCAGGATTTGCAGAAGTATACTAGTGAAATGGAACCATGCCATTGTTTCTTTTATTTTGGATTATTCAGAAGTAAAAACAATCTACAAAACATACCATGTCTCAAAACAAAATACTTAGATATAGTATTTGGTGGTTTTTGTTGTAATTTACACATTTATATTGTTATTAATTGCATAATAAAAAAGCAAGGATGTAATAGAAATAGCTTCCTGTCTTCAACTACTGGCCTACTATATCAAAAATCTAACCGTATCCACCAGAAACACCTTTTTGTTGAGGGGCTATGAACATGTCTAATCTTTATTTAAATAGAGCTGCCATTTTTATGGCATCCTGCTGAAGTGTCAGTGGACAAGCATTCAGCCATTTTACAGCCCATTTTAATTGGAAGGTAATAGACTGAGGGGATCTCATCTGCTCATGTCCAGAGAAGCATGAGATGAAATTGCATTCCTGAACTTGAGGGGAATCCCAAATGGCTCCCTATTCCATATTTAAGGAACTTACAGCACTGGTCAAAATCTATCCACTTTCTAGGAAGTTAGGTGCTGTCTGGAATGCACATCTGAATACAAAAAAATAAATCTTAGATGAGTCCCGGCTGTGCAAGCTGTGAGTCGAGTGCCAATAACCTCTGAGTCAAAGAGTGAATTAACTTATCCTGATTCAATGGCAACATCATTCTCTGAAAGTCCCGTATTAAGCAGGCATTAACAGTCCATAAATTGTATGATTATTTCTCTAACAGCATGTGTTTACTAAAAACAATAGAGCGCTTAAAACCTTTTTGTGCTAATGGAGAACGCTGTTGGACACAAAGGTTCTACAACAGCTAGGACTAAGTTAATATCCAAATTTGCTACACCATGATTCACACTTAATGACACCTGTAAAGGGACGCCATAAAGGGAAGCTGAACTGGTCTAATAAAAATGTCCTTGGGAGTAACAACCCAATTGACTACGGCTCAAACACTTCAGTGACTCAGCCTGTGTAAATAGCAGACCAAATAGCCAAGTTATTGCAACTGAGACTATTTTCCTGCCTTGCAAAACGCCCATCCTGCTTCTTTCCTGGAGCAAGTACTGCCCCTTCTGTCAATCCCCAGAGGCCTGGAATCCAATTTAATGGATGTATTCACATTCTGGAGAAGACGGAAAAGGCAGTGATGTAGGGAAAGAGAACCCTCTTTCATTTCAATATACATCTTAAATCATTCAGGTACAGTACCTGCATAGGTGGGTGCACTGCACAAAAGATTTCCACAAAAATAGTTAAAAATAGTAAAAAAGTTATAAAAACTCCACACTAAACCAAATAAATCTGCCAGGGGTGAAACATTTTTATTTGTAACAAGTCAGAAAGCTCTGAAAACAAGCTGCATATTCTTATTTAAACACATCTTGATTTTTAGAATAAGACAGTTAAGTCTGAAAACAAGAATATCAGCTTTCTTCTGATTTGTCATTGCATCTGAATTGAACTATTGTTTTCAGAATAGGAGGGGAACTAAAATATAAACTTCAGAAGCTATATGTATAAATGTTATATAATATTTTGTTTCCAAAGTTGGGACAATGCGTAAAATGTTAATAAATCATAGTACAAAAATAGTACAAAATGTTGAAACTGAGAAATTTTATTGTTTTTGGAAAAATACAATCCCAATTTTTATTTGATGCCAGCAAAACACGTTTTAAAAGTTGGGACAGGAGAATGTTTACCACTGTGTTGCATCACCTCTTAACAATACTGTTTGAGCATTTGGGAACTGAGGAGACCAATTGCTGTAGTTTTGAAAGTGAAATGTATTCCCATTCCTGATTGATATAGGATGCTCAACAGTTAATATGTCAAATGTTTTCAATAGGTGACAGGTCTGCACTGCAGGCAGGCCAGTTTAGCACACAGACTATTTTACTACAGAGCCATGCTGTTGTAATACGTGCAGAATGTGGTTTGGCATTGTCTTGCTGAAATAATTAAAACCTTCCCTAAAAACACATCACCTGGATGGCAGCATATGTTGCTCCAAAACCTGTGTATTTTGTTCAGCATTAATAGTGCCTTCACAGATTTGCAAGTCACCTATGCCATGTGCACTAATGCACCCCCATACCATCACGGATGCTGGCTTTTGAACTGTGCACTGATAGGAAGCCGGATGGTCCCTTTCCTTTTTAGCCTGGAGGATGCAGTGTCCATGATTCCCAAAAATAATTTCAATATTTGATTCGTCGGACCACAGGACAGTTTTCCACTTCGCCTCATTTTATTTTAAATATGCTCGGGCCCAGAGATGGCAGTGGCTGTTCTGGATCTTGTTTACATATGGTTTATTTTGTGCATGGTAGAGTTTTAACTTGTATTTGTTGATGCAGCAACATACTGTGTTCACAGACAATGGTTTTCGGAAGTGTTCTTGAGCTCATGCAGTGATTTCCACTACAGAATTTTGTCTGTTTTTAATGCTGTGTTGCCTGAGAGTCTGAAGATCATGGCCATCCAATATTGTTTTTCAGCCTTGTCCCTTGCGTACAGAGATTTCTCCCCGGATTCTCTGAATCTTTTAATGATATTATGTACCGTAGATGATCAGATCCCTAGACTCTTTACGTTGTCCCTAGACTTTTACGTTGAGGAACATTTTCTTAAATTGTTGCACTATTTGCTTAAGCAAGTCTTTCACAGAGTGGAAAACCCCTCCCCATCCTCACTTCTTACAAACCCACCCACTCTGGAATTATCTTTTAATCCCAAATCCTGTTACGTACCTGTTGCCAATTTACCTGTAGTTATGTGATAATCCACCAGGTTAAGGTTTTTAGTATTACAACATTTACAGTCATTTGTTGCCTCTGTCCCAACTTTTTTGAAAACGTGTTGCTGGCATCAAATTCAAAGTGGGCATATATTTTTCAGGAAACAATAAAATATCTATATTTCAACATTTGAAATATTGCCATTGTACTAATTTCTATTGAATATAGGGTTTAAATGATTTGCACATCATTGCGTTATGTTTTTATTTATATTTTACGCAGTGTCACAACATTTTTGGAAACGGGTTTGTACATTAAGATGTCAATATTAAAATACAAATGCAAATGCAAGCTAAATTTAATCAGACAATGACGATCATTTTGTTTAGATAGTCAAGTAATGTGATTTAGGTATGAGTATATCTTATGGATTTCATATGGTTCTATGACATTTATAGAGAGGACATAGTGAGGTTCTATCATACCTTTAGGAACATCACTCTGGTTACAACTGGTATATTATTTTGACTGTTATTTTTTTTAAATGGCACTGTATAGTGTTGTGTTTTAAAGACAATTGAAAACATTGAATTACCTTACAATTAGGTAATGCAATACCCTTTATTCCCACATTTGTTTATTGATACATTTTATTTACTGTATAACATTTGAGGATTCTATATGTATGACAGAATAACTGTAGCAGACCTATTACAGTGGGGAGAACAAGTATTTGATATACTGCAGATTTTGCAGGTATTCCCACTAACAAAGCATGTAGAAGTCTGTCATTTTTATCATAGGAATCTAAAACAAAAATCCAGAAAATCACATTGTATGATTTCTAAGTAATTAATTGGCATTTTATTGCATGACATAAGTATTTGATACAGAAACCTTTGTTTGCAATTACAGAGAGCATAAGTTTCCTGTCATTCTTGACCAGGTTTGCACACACTGCAGCAGGGATTTTGGCCCACTCCTCCAAATAGACCTCCTTCAGGTTTCAGGGCTGTCGCTGGGCAAGACGGACTTTCAGCTCCACTCCAGGACCTTGAGATGCTTCTTACGGAGCCACTCCTTAGTTGCCCTGGCTGTGTGTTTCGGGTCTCTGTCATGCTGGAAGACCCAGCCAAGACCCATCTTCAATTCTCCTACTGAGGGAAGGAGGTTGCTGGCCAAGATCTCGCGATACATGGCCCCATCCATCCTCCCCTCAATACGGTGCAGTCGTCCTATCCCCTTTGCAGAAAAGCATCCCCAAAGAATGATGTTTCCACCTCCATGCTTCATGGTTGGGATGGTGTTCTTGGGTTGCACTCATCCTTCTTCTTCCTCCAATCACGGCGAGTGGAGTTTAGACCAAAAAGCTACATTTTTGTCTCATCAGACCACATGTCCATCTCCCATTCCTCCTTTGGATCATCCAGATGGTCATTGGCAAACTTCAGACGGGCCTGGACATGCGCTTTGCGTGTTACTAATGGTTTTCTTTGAGACTGTGGTCCCAGTTATCTTCAGGTCATTGACCAGGTCCTGCCGTGTAGTTCTGGGCTGATCCCTCACCTTCCTCATGATCATTGATGCCCCACGAGGTGAGATCTTGCATGGAGCCCCAGACCGAGGGAGATTGACCGTCATCTTGAACTTTTTCCATTTTCTAATAATTGTGCCAACAGTTGTTGCCTTCTCACCAAGCTGTTTGCAAATTGTCCCGTAGCCCATCCCAGGAGGGCTTCTTAAAGAAAAACGTACATGTCTCCGAGAGCTGGAATTCTTATAGGTTGGTAGGTGATCAAATACTTATGTCATGCAATAAAATACAAATTAATTACTTAAAAATCATACAATTCCTGGGAAGGTGTTCCGGTCCCGTCCCACCGGGAGGAGACCCCGGGGAAGACCTAGGACACGCTGGAGGGACTATGTCTCCCGGCTGGCCTGGGAACGCCTCGGTGTCCCCCCGGAAGAGCTAGAGGAAGTGTCTGGGGAGAGGGAAGTCTGGGCATCCCTGCTTAGACTGCTGCCCCCGTGACCCGGCCCAGGATAAGCGGAAGATGATGGATGGATGGAATGTGATTTTCTGGATTTTTTTTTTATTCCGTCTCTCACAGTTGAAGTGTACTTTTCAATCAAAATTACATACCTCGATGCCTTGTAAGTAGAAAAAACAGTAAAATCGGCAGTGTATCAAACACTTGTTCTCCCCACTGTATGTGTGCCCTTAATTTTTCTTTTTGTGAATTTGGCCCTGAAAAAAAGTTGCCTTATACATTTTGCCTAGATACAAATCAAATTGTCACAATAACTTGACACAGACTTGCACCAAGCAATGTGTAATGATTAGCTCTGCTTGTCCCATTGCCTTTGTTCTGTTTCTGTTTCTTACTATTCCCTATAACATCCCACTATATGGAAAATAGGCTGTCATTTGGGATGTAATGCATGACTGGAAATGAGGCCTTCTTCCCATTAATGACACTGTCATTTCAGTATCATAGACAGCGTCACAAAGTAAGAATTGGAACTGACTGTGCATAAAATCCGGCAACATCTCGTGGCTGTAGAATCCGTGTGTTTGATTAAAAGTGACAGAAGCTTTTAGTCAATGTTCAGGCCCCTTTTCCAGGGCTCCAAACTCAAAACGTCGCCAGAGGTTGGTTCATGTTTATGTAATAGTTGTTAAGTGTCGCTCTGAGTTGTGGTTTTAGTAGACCTAATAACAAATGACAAAACTTCAGTCAAGAACTCAAGTTGTTCAATTAAAATTACTATACAATTATCTTGCTACAAACAAAAATGTTATATGTATGGAGAATACAGACATCACAGCTGTAAACATTTTGTTTCAAGAGCATGGATCGTTTAATTTGTTATTCTCTCTAAAGTATGTACACTTTTTCTGGTCACAGTGTTGCTGAAATATGTAAATCAGAATCCCTTTTAATTACTAGGTACACTTATACTCAAGATTGTACTTATACACTATATTTTTTTGTTTAATGCACTGAACAACACAGCGTCATCCTGCACAATGAATTTCTTCTGACATGGCACCCAACTACGTAGTGAGAGTTAAGAAGCATATATATGCAAAAATATTGCTAGACATTTTTAAAATGAAGCCACAATATACATAACACTGTATACTAGCAGTGTAATAGATTGATATTATATGAAATAACCAAACACTACCTTGTAGTAAAGCAGGTACAGACAGATATTCCATATAAAAAGCCACTCAGAATTTTGACCTTGATAAAGCAACACATGTCCAGAATGTTGTCTCGTCTATTTTATTATAAATGATAGCAACTTGCGTTTAGCCAGAAATAAAGGTACTTTATTAGTCACTGCATTTCAGCTCCTGAGTAACTAACTGAGAAGACTGAGCTATGTTAAGGAACATAAAAGAAGGTTAAAAAGTCTGTGCGTTCCTTTCAGTCATTGGGTCCGAAGCATACAGGCTATTAAAGAATGTGATGGTACCAGTGAAGCCTAGCATGCTAACTTAGAAGGAGCAAAGTGAAACATTAGCTAACCATTATAAGCCAAAACTGCTCGTCATTGCAGATAGATTTTGTTTCAAGAAAAGAGTTCAGCAGCAGGGAGAGTCGGTAGCAGATTACATTGTTGCACTTAAGTAGCTGTCTGCTCATTGTGATTATGCTAATCATCTAAATGAGGCTCTACGTGACCAGTTTGTGAATGGACTTAAAATGGAAGCAATACACAGAAAATTCCTGTCTGAGGTTGAACTTACGTTTCACAGTGCATGCCAGACTCTACAGTCTATGTATATGGCCTCTAGGAATACGTTCAGAACACATTATTGATGCTGATGTTGAGGCTGTGTTGAAGCGACCAAGCAATGTTTAATGAAGGCCCTAGCAACATCTGTGAGTTTAAAGCTAGCATCGAACTCAAGCCTGACCCTAAGCCCATTTTCAGAAAGCCAGACTGGTGCCTTTTGCATTAAAAGAAATGGTGGAAAAATAGTTAGTCAGACAGCAACATGCATAATTTCCAAAACTGACAGAAGTGAATGGGCCACACCTATCAAGGTGGTTCCAAAGGCTGATGGGTTAATAGGATCTGTGGAGACTACAAAGTTATGATTAACTAAAATGTTGAAGAGGAAATGTACCCACTACCAAACACAGAGGATCTGTTTGCAGCATTGGGTGGAGGCACCCCGTTTACAAAGTTAGATCTATCACACGCTTACCAACAACTACTGGTGGGCAAAGAATCAGGGAAGTATCTTACGGTGAACACACACCGTGGACTTTACATCTACCATTGTCTTTCATATGGTATCTCTAGTGCCCCGTCTATCTTCCAAGGAGTAATGGACCAAATATTGCAAGATTCTAGCATGTGACCTGTTTTTTTTATCTGAAATCCTGAAAACCGCAAGATCAAGAGAGGAACACTTGCAAAGACTAGATGAAGTCCTTAGTCGGCTAGAAAAGTATGGAGTTCGGGTAAAACAGGCCATCAGAGATGGAGTACTTAGGACATCTGATTGATGAAGAAAGGCCTCACCCTACTGAAGACAAGGTCAGTGGTAAATGCTTTCGCATACTGTTGTCAAGGGAGAGAGTAATTCAATTATTTATTGCAGCATTAGATAGTCTTGTTCATGAGGTTACGGACCTGGTCTTCCTTACACAACTTCAATCTCTTCTCACTCAATCTCTTCTCACTGTAATGTTGGTTAGAAGCTGATACATTGAAGGGTGTGTCTACCTAGCAAAGATCAGGTTTCCAAGACAGTAACCTCCATGCCAAATGGTCAATGTAAACATTCCTGTGGTTATCAGAGTGCAACCTACAGAGAGATAATCTAAACAGAGAGGTTTCTGTTGTTCTCATTATCTAGGCACATTCATATTGTAATTATTAATGCTCAGATTCCACATTCCCCCCATCAAACATTTATAGAAAAATATTACGTTTGAATAAACAGTACAAGTATAGTTCATTTTCCTAAAGAAAAGTAAAGGCCCATACACTTATGTTACAAATTACTAAGACTTACTGAGACTAAGATTACTAAGACTAGTCGCATAACTCAACTCTCCTGCTTCTAGCCTTTTGCCAGCCTTTCTTTCATTTCTTACTTTTTCTTTTCTTACTTTTTAAGTTCTTTAAATCTTTTACATTTGTTTCATTTTTGTTCTATATTTGTTTTAATCATATTTTTTAAATGTTATGTCATTTCTAAAAGAGGACCATAGTTTTTTTTTTTTTTTTTTGAGTGATTTTTTTTATGATGGAGGAGCTAAGACAGCTGTTGGAGGAACGGATCAACTGCTTAGAAGATTTTGTCACCAGAGCGCTCCACCGGTCGGACTGTGGGTCTTGTCCCACAGGTGAATCAACAAATGCTAATGCTAATATAGCACAATAGGCTAACCTAAGGCTAGATAGTTCTAAAGATTTCCCCATACTTGATAGAACACAGTCAAAACTGGTGAACAGATCAGAGCAATTTCAGAGTGAATGGCTGAATGAGACCATAACACAGCTTGAAATACATGAGTGAACAACTCATTGACTCTGTAGCAGCTACTCTAGGGGTTGAGCTACCAAATGCTAACGGACAGACACAGATTGCTATACAAGGGACTACTTCAAATCTAGACCACATTGTCACGGACCTGGCTGACGCTCTCCCCTGGACATGTGCAAATGCCACTGGATTAACCGCAGAGGCTTTCAAACCAGCCTTCCCCAATGACACATCGTACTGGCACAGCCCCAGGGCTAGACTGAAGGCATCAACTCCAGCTTGGTGCCAACCTACGTCACACGCTTGGAATGCCAAAGATAAGCATGAAGGACAGTACTCATAGGCAGAGTATACACCCCCCCTCTCCTGACCGTCTAACTAAAATCACCCAAGGCTTCCAGAAGTTGTCCTTGTCCCAAATGGGGGCACAACAACCCCCCCCCCCCCCCCCCCCCTTCACCACACTCACCCTCTTCACCTCAATCACAGAGGTATTCTTTAGGAGTCAGTTGATGTCCTCCTGGATAATTTTAAGGCCAAAATATTGAAAAAGACCAAGAGAAGCTCATCCATGCTTTTATCTCTAGTAGGGTTGACTACTGTATTGGCCTCTTAACTGGACTCCCGAAATAGACTGTAAAACAACTGCAGCTCATTCAGAATGCTGCTGCTAGAATGTTAACCAGGACCAAAAGAACAGAACACATCACTCTGGTTCTAAAATCTTTACATTGGCTTCCAGTCAGTTACAGAATAGATTTTAAAGTGGTGCTTTTAGTTTAAAAATCTCTGAATGGTTTAGGACCCGAATACATTTCTAATATGTTTGCAGAATATAAACCGAGCAGGGCTCTTAGATCCATGAACACAGGTCAGCTAGTAGAGCTCAGAGTCCAAACTAAACATGGAGAAGCTGTGTTTAGCAGTACAAAACTGGAATACTACCAGAAGATCTTAGACGTGCCCTAAACGTATATGTTTTTTAATCCAGATTAAAAATACTTCTCTTCTCACGAGCCTATGACTGAGCACTTAAACTTAACCACACTGTTTAGCCTTATAGTTTCTCACTTTTAATCGTTTGCCTTATAGCTTCCCACTTTTAATCTTTATATGTTTTCTTATTGTATTTTTTATTATTATGTATTATGTATTATGTATTCATTTGCTTTGATGTTTTCATTTGAGTATTTGTTTTTGTTATTGTTTTCATATATTTTTCTATGCAAAGCACATTGAATTGCTTCGATGTATGAATTGTGCTATATAAATAAACTTTCTTGGTTGCTAAGACAAAACTACAAAAGGAGTATCTGACAAACCACATTGTGACACATAACTCAATGTATGACAGTCATCAATCCCGTCCCCACTTCAGATTATAAGGGTCGAGAAATGTTTTGACATCAACAGGCTACTATCAGTGTTAACGATGTTCAGCAGAAAATCAGACTCAACATGACATCATGATTAAAACATGTCCCCCAATGTCCATTGAACAATCAAAACCTCCCTTGTCCGGATCATGATCCATGCGACAATATCATACAAAAGACTTGTGCTTATCCTGTTGTACATTCTACCTTTAAAATAGGAAAAACATCTACCTTTGACAGGGATCACCTATAATAGGGAACAATTCACAGTCCAAACATACCCTGATAGCCATCATAATGTAGATCATTAAGCATCATCACAAATATGCCAAAGTCCAATATTGGGATTGTCATCGTACTGAGTTTCCCACCTGTCTTGCGAGAAACAAACCTTCATACAAATGAAATCCCAATATCAGTTAATTTAGGAAAATCTTAGATTGTATGGAAAGAATTTAGTTTCCTTTAGTTCTTGTCTTCAGTTTTCTTTGTCTTACATCAGTGATTAATGTTCCAAAATCCGTTAATGCAGTCAGGGTGATGTGGACCCGGCAAATTGCCTGGTTATCCTAACAGGTCAGTGTAGGTGTGTAATGGAACAGTGAGTTTCCAACACTTCACTAATTCAAGATTAACTCCACAACAATGTCTTCCACTGTGTTGGGACCATGTGACCTTTCCAGTCAACTGGCCTGTGGTATTCTGACCTGTAGTATGTGGAGTCCTTCAGGACTCAGGTGGATTCTCCTCTCATCTCACTGTCAATGATTCATCTAGAAATGGAGTGTGAAGCCAAGTGATCTGACCCTGGCATCGTTCTGCCATGTGAGTGGTCAGGAACATTTGGAACAGATTCGACCAATGTGGTTGTAGAAATCCTTCTTGAACATGTTGCTGGTACTCACACACTCAGTTGTCTGTGTCCAGTCAGTGATGTGATGTATCATCAGAAAAGGGGTTGTGATGTCCTGATCTGTTGAAAGTATAACGGCAAAACAACGATTAGTGTGGTTAAACAGTCCATCAGACTTTTATCCACTGGGCATGGTTACATCAACTCCCAACAATGAAGACAATAGATCGGTCCTGAAAACTTGTGGATCTCAAAAGTTCCATCATTAGAGTGAACCTTACATCCTATCCAGACAAGTTTCCATAATAGTCTATGTCAAAGTTCATTTTCCATCCAGAACTGGCTTGGTTGTTGTTTGACTCCTTGTCTATATTAATGCCCGATAGCAACTAGCAGTGGAATAAGATTTTAGACATGACTTTGCATAGCCAAATTAGAAATGGTTAGATCTATTCTATTCAACCATTAAAATGTTAGACTTTACATCAAACAAAACAATTTCCAAATTAATTAATTAAATACATCCTGTAAATGGAAAATATAAAACATAACAGATGCCAATGCTCCGTTATAACAATGCAAACAGGAAAAACTAAAATTTTACAGAACTCCTTATAAATACCAATTTGATTTGCCTTGAGCCCTGAGCTCAACTCTTTCCAATCATAATCAATTATCATATCATACATCCCCCCTGCCTTCTCTTCATTAAATCAATGGAAAGTGACACCATGAGTGAATGTATAACAATGACAAATAGGGCCACAGGAGGCGCCTTCCTGAACCCGCACAGGCCATCTTTTGAGGACGGACATGAAAAATAGAGAATTGGTAATAGGGAAGGGTCTATAACCCATTCATTAAGGAGTTGCATCCTGTATATTCATCAAAAGAAAGTGAAAATGTGAATAAAAGGGAAACTTTACTAACACATCAAAGACATTATTGTGTAACACTGTCGCTTGTGTGAAGGAATAATAAACCATATAACCAATTAACAAATGTGTCTTACATAGCTAAACAGCTCTCAAATTTGACTTTACCACAGTACCATCACACAGGTCTGCGAAATTGTCTATCATGCATTTAGAATATCCTGTAGTTTCTTGGCACATGCCTAACTCGATTGTTTAGCCCCCTAGGGCCTAAATTGTAGGAGTGAAAAAACCCAGCCCATGTGCAGTGGTTTACCTGTTGCAACCACCAGGGCAATTGTATTAGCATAGTTACAGCATGCAAATTTTGCATTTTTACAGGCAATCGACAAACTACCACATGGAAAACACAAACATTGTCTTGATTAACCTAATAAATTTAGGGAATTCACAAACTTTTATAATTCTTTTGTCCAAATAGTGCCGGTCAGCCAAACCCTAAATCACAAATATTATGCATATTTTGATTGTTCTATCATCAATAAGGGATGACTTTAGGTCTCTAACCTCAAAATCATACATTTCAACATTAAAGCTAATAAGAGGAAAATATATTTAGCTTTCACTTAATGTTTGTTAATCCCAAAACGGAATATAAACGGAAACCCATCCCAAGTGGGTCTGCCCCCCTGCCTGAAGCTCTGAGCTCCACCAATTTATGGTGAGCCATTAAAAAGGCCAAATATTTGTTTAAAGTATATGAAATTTTAATTCCTACATATAAAAAATCTGACATGGTCTTCAGACTATCCTTTAAATTTGTCCGACAGAGATATTTAGCACAATTTAATATGTGTCCTAGTCAGGGAGTAACCAGGTCTTGTTTTCAACTACTTAACACTTTTGCTATCTTGACAGTTCGTTATATGGTGTAGTTTTACGACTCACTGTTCAGTTGTTCTCAGCAACCAGTAACCGGAAAAAACAACTTATTTCTTGCGATTGCAAAACGAGCCCCTTAGTTCACCTATTGTAGTAGAAACATTAAAACTTGTCCATCCGGTCACGGCAGCATGCTATTAGAAATCAGCCGTTTCGTATAGTGGTTGAAATAATTATTGCATATCTGCTTGTCAAGGGAGAGAGTTATTCAATTATTTATTGCAGCATTAGATAGTCTTGTTCAAGAGGTTACGAACCTTAATTCCTTACTCAATCTCTTCTCACTCAATCTTTTCTCAGTGTAACCTCTTGAGACCCTGTAATGCATTTTTGTACACTGTAGTGCACATTCAGGTTTTGCACATAACTCTAATAGTGTCCATACAACTTTACCAAGTCCTGATGTTCCTTAGAGTGGACAACTGTAGCTTTAAATTGATACCCCATGTGTGGGGGTGTGGCCTTGCCAACTTTCCTTCTCTTGTCTTTTCAAAATGGCTGGCATCACCACGGGCACATTTTATGGAAGAAAGAAAGGTATGCATTACATTTTTATTTAACATGATTTTGAGTGTTATATTTTGATTGCTCTTAGTAAGTAAACATCTAAGGAGTAATTTTTGTAAGTTTTCAGAGCTGAACTTACTTAGTTTCATAGTGAATATCACTGATTAATTAATGTACACTGTAGTGTAGTGTACTCATAATTATTTCTCTTTTTTCTGAATAGTTCTGAAGTTTTGAAGAGAGTCCTGCAAGGTTGCCTCAACCTACCTAGGCCAGCAAAAGGTTTGTATTGATGAACAGATTGTTCTATTCACCGGCCGATGTCCAGTTCGTCAATGTGTGCCTGGGAAGCCAAATCCAACAGGATTAAAGGTGTTCGTTCTTGCAAGTCCAGGTGGGTTAGTGCTGGACTTTGAAACCTACATGGGAAAGAACACCTTCACTCAAGTACAACAGATGGGGATAGGTGGAAATTCAGTCTTGCGTTTGACTGAGACAGTTCCGAGAGGAACACTGGTATTTGACCGGTATTTTACCACCATCAGTCTCCTGGACGCTCAACGGGAAAGGGGCCTGCCTGCTACTGGAACAATTCAAAAGAATCGAATCCCAAAAGAGTGCCACTTCACTGCTGACAACATCCTGAGCAAAAAACCAAGAGGGTCATCAGAAATGAGCGTAAGGAGACCTGATGAAATAGCAGTCACCAAGTGGATGGACAACAAGCCTGTTGTCATGGCATCAACCGCCCATGGGATTGAGCCCCAGGATACCTGCATCGGATGTTCAAAGAAGAAACTGAGGAACTGGCTGAGGAACTGATAACCCAGGGACAAGCATGTGCACAAGACCGGAGTGACTCAAGTGATGAAGAATTCACTCCAACACTGAAGAAAAGGAAACCACACCCAGATGAGAGAACCCGAAAATATGGTGCGATCCACTTGCCTGAAATGGTTGCCAGTCCAAGTCCTTCCAGATGCAGAATGCTTGGGTGCACTAGTAGAACCTATGTGAGATGTGTTAAATGTGACATGTTCCTATGTGCTCCAAAAAGTCACAGTGCTTCCTCACATATCACAAATTAATTGGTATTTGTGAACTGGCAAACCAAATGTTCATCATAGGCCTATGGCCAGTGAAAAGTTGAATGAGTTGTATGTGTATTTGACCCTGACTGAGTTGTATCCTATGTTTTTGTGAAGTTTTTATGCAGTTTGTGTGTGTTGTGTTGATATCCAGCCAGATTTTTTATTCTGTTAATGTTTTAGGGTCGGGATGAATTAAGTCCTGTTGTACACTACAGTGCACGTTATAAAACATGAATGAAATGATGAAAAAAATATATAATCTTTTGCAAACCCATCTAATCTAGTGCCTATTGCACGTCAAACTAGAATTACTGTGGGGACAAAAAGTAAGACTGTTAAGTTAGCACTTTTAAACATCCGCTCACTTAAAAATAAATCACTTCTAGTCAACGAATTAATAACTAGATACAACCTGGATTTTATGTTTCTAAATGAAACTTGGCTAGAAGACAACTGCAGTGCAACAATTCTCAATGAAGCATCCCCTCCTAATTTTAATTTTATGAGTGTCTGCAGATCAATGAGGAGAGGTGGGGGAGTAGCTGCTCTTTTTAAAGATGTCTATCAATGTAAGCAAATATCATTTGGGAACTACCAGTCTTTTGAATATCTGGGTATTGTGTTAAAAGGTGCTCCTCGCATTTTACTTATCACTATTTACCGACCTCCTAAATACTCTCCAGCCTTTGCTGAGGACTTTACAGAACTGTTATCAATAATTTCCTCAGAGTTTGACTGTTTTGCTATTGCTGGAGATTTTAACATTCACATAGATAATGCAGAAAACAATATGGCAAAAGAAATCAAAACAGTTTTAATAACTTTTGATCTGACTCAGCATGTACATGGACCCACACACTATCGTGGACACACTCTAGATTTACTTATCAGCAAGGGTATAAATATTTCATCAATTATTATTAAGGATGTAGCACTGTCTGATCATTTCTGTATTTTCTTTGATATATTGATCTCTCCTGCCATTGAAGTTAGATCTGTGTCTGTCAAGAAGAGATGCTTAAATGAGAACACTAGTGTACTATTTATGAAGGCCATATCTTTAACACCAAGCATATCTGCTGACTCTGTTGATTTTCTCCTTGATTCTTTTAACTCAAAGGTTAAAAGTGTAATTGATGATATTGCTCCTGTGAAAGTCAGGAAGAATGGTAGACAAAAAGCACCTTGGAGAAACTCGACAGCAGTGCAAAATATGAAAAGACAATGCAGAAAAGCAGAGCGCATGTGGCGAAAGACAAAACTTGTAGTCCATTACAACATCTACAAAGACACCATCCATGCTTTCAACATGGAATTAGGCAAAGCTAGACAGATTTTTTTCTCAAATATTATAAACAGAAATCTAAATAATACTTGCATTCTTTTCGCTACTGTCGATAGACTAACAAATCCCCCAAGCCAGATTCCCAGTGAAATGCTCTCAGACAGCAAGTGCAGTGAGTTTGCATTCTTTTTCTCTGAGAAAATCAATAATATCAGAAAGGTGATCAGCACATCCTTGAGTAGTGCTGGGGTCAGACAGATCCAACCACTACCTGAGAAAGTAGTTACTATGTCTGATTTCGAAGAAATTGATTGCAAAGTTTTGGAAGAAACTGTTCGACACCTTAAAACATCAACATGTGCCCTTGACGCACTTCCCACATCTTTTTTCAAAAGTGTGTTAAACTGTTTAGAAGTAGATCTCATAAAAGTGGTAAATGCCTCACTTCTCTCTGGAAGTTTCCCAAACTCCCTGAAAATTGGTGTTGTCAAACCCCTCCTGAAAAAGAGCAATCTGGATAAGACCATATTAAACAACTATAGACCGATCTCAAATCTTCCTTTCATAGGCAAGATCATTGAAAAAGTTGTCTTCAATCAGCTGAACAAATTCTTAAGCTCAAACGGATACTTTGACAATTTTCAATCTGGTTTCCGACCGCATCACAGCACAGAGACAGCGCTCATTAAGATAATAAACGATATTCGCTTAAATACTGACTCAGGCAAATTATCAGTGCTGATACTACTTGATCTCAGTGCTGCATTTGACACTGTCGATCACAACATACTTCTAGACAGGCTGGAAAACTGGGTGGGGCTCTCTGGGATAGTCCTAAAATGGTTCAGGTCATACTTAGAAGCAAGAGGGTATTATGTGAGTATAGGAGACCATAGGTCTGAGTGGACGTCCATGACATGCGGAGTTCCTCAAGGCTCAATTCTTGGGCCACTCCTATTCAACCTGTACATGCTCCCAATGAGCCAAATAATGAGAAAGAACCAAACTCTTATCACAGCTATGCAGATGACACACAGATCTACTTAGCCCTATCGCCTAACGATTACAGCCCAATTGACTCCCTGCTCCAATGCATTGATGAAATAAATAGTTGGATGTGCCAAAACGTTCTTCAGTTAAACAAAGATAAAACTGAAGTTATTGCGTTTGGAAATAAAGATGAAGTTCTCAAGGTGAACGCGTACCTTCACTCTAAAGGTCAAACAACTAAAAATCAAGTCAGGAATCTCGGTGTGTCTCTAGAGTCAGACCTTAATTTCAGTAGTCATGTCAAAGCAATAACTAAATCAGCATACTATCATCTGAAAAATATTGCAAGAATTAGATGCTTTGTTTCTAGTCAAGACTTAGAAAAACTAGTGCATGCTTTCATCACCAGCAGGGTGGATTATTGTAATGGACTCCTCACTGGCCTTCCCAAAAAGACCATAAGACAGTTGCAGCTCGTACAGAACGCCGCGGCCAGGATTCTCAGCAGAACCAGAAAATATGATCATATCACACCAGTCCTCAGGTCTTTACACTGGCTGCCAGTTACATATAGGATCGATTTTAAAGTATTACTACTGGTATATAAATCGTTCAAAGGCCTAGGACCTCAATACATTGCAGATATGCTCAATGAATATAAACCCAAACGAACACTCAGATCATTAGGATCACATCAGCTAGAAATACCAAGGGTTCACTCTAAGCAAGGAGAGTCTGCTTTTAGCTATTATGCCAGTCGCAGCTGGAACCAGCTTCCAGAAGAGATCAGATGTGCTCCTACAGTAGTCACATTCAAATCCAGACTCAAAACACATCTATTTTACTTTGCATTTAATGAATGAGCACTGTGCCACTGTCCGTCCGACTGTTTTCACTGTCCTTTATTTTATTATGTTTTTTATTCTAAACTGTATTTGACTTTATATTCTTAACGGTTTTTTCTTATTTCTTCACTGTTCTGTATTTGATTTTATATTCTTAATGGTTTTTATTTTTTCTTATTTCTGTAACAGTACCTCTGTCAAATGAATATTTAAATTGTTTTTATGTAAAGCACTTTGAATGACCATTGTGTATGAAATGTGCTATATAAATAAAATTGCCTTGCCTTGCCTTGAATGGTTGGCCGACGCACATCAAAGATGAAACACTACGACCATTTTTCAATGGAAAGACTGAGTTGTCGGCAGAACAAGGATGTGTTCTGTGGGGGCTCAGGGTCATTGTTCCCTTAGTGAACAGACAGAAATTTCTGAATTATCTACATCAAGGACACCCAGGGATCTGCTGCATGAAAGCATTAGCAAGAAACTATGTGTGGTGGCCCAACCTTGATAGTAGTATTGAAAAAATTGTTCAGAACAGTGGAGCTTGTCAAGCTGTGAGGAAGCTACCCACAGTAGCTCATCTGCATTGTTGACAGTGGCCTGCCTGTGTCTGGCAAAGAATACATGTCGATGTTGAACATAAAGACAAACAGCATTTTCTGGTAATTGTTGACAGCGACTCAAAATGGTTGGAGGTTATTCCACTGAAGACTACTACTTCAGCTAAGAACATTGACGTGCTGTGCAACCTTTTTGCTTCTTATGGACTTTCAGAATAAATTGGACAATGGATCGCATTTCACATTGGTGGAATTTATAAAAATGTTCAGGAGCAATGGCATCAAGCACACGCTTGTACCAGCTTAGGTTGGTGCAGGCTGGTAAATATGGACTGATGAAACAAGTTGAGTGAAGAAGCTCAAGGATCAACAACATCACTAGGGCATAGACTTGCAAACTTCCAACTAATGTACAAGAGCACACCGCACACTGTAACTGGCAGCACACCAGCTGAACCTCTCTTAAAACATCAGTTGAGAACTCGATTTTAGAAAAATCTAATTAAGCCAGATCTTGTGGAGGACAAACAACAAAAATAAAAGACTTATCATGATAATGCTTCCTCGTTTCTGAGGAACCTTGCTGAAGGTGACCCAGTTAAAATCAGAAACTTCCATGAGGGGAAGGAAAAGTGGATCAAAGCAACAGTGATCAAGCGCCTTGGACTTGTGACCTACCTGATTAATGATGGCCAGAGACAGCGCACAGTTCACATTGATTACCTGTTGAGCTCAAGAGAGAAAATCCTGGACTACTAAATGGAAGACCTAAATCCAACTAACGAACAACTGCAGAGTCACAACTCGAACACCAAACATCAAAGAGTTTTTTCTGGACTTACTGAAACCCTTAGGGACACCTGTATTGGAGGAACCTTTAGAGACATTCTAAAGTCTACATACAAGTCTAAAGACAAACCTGAAACTCCTGTGCCAGTAACACCAGTAAAACCAGTACAAGGACTTTTACTGTGCAGAACCTGCGAATGTACATTTTAGAACAAAAGTTGGTGAACAAGGGCAAAAAAATCCCTTCGACTTGTTGATGCAGGGACAGAGTAGTCAACCTCTTCCTTGCTTAGTTAATGAAGAATATTTTCCTGTTGTTTTCTGAAGAAAAAAAGTCACTTGTTAGTGTTAGAAACAGAAGAATATAACTTTTTATATATAATTTATATATAAAAAGTATAAATACATGTAACTTACCATTGTCGCAGAATGTCAAATGTTACTGGTTTAACAGCGGAATAACTTCATTATTGTAAAGGGAAGTGTAATAGATTGATATTGCATTAAATAACCAAACACCACCTTGTGGTAAGGCAGGTAGTACTGTAGTTAACAGACCAGATATTCCAAGTAAAAAGTCTCTTGCAGTTTTGACCTTGATAAAGCAACACATGTCCAGAATGTTGTCTCTTCTAATTATTATATATATGAAGATATTATGTTCAGCAGTTTTCTGGGTAGTATTATTGGACATTTAGATATGTATATTATTGCCATACTTGCCATAAGTGTAAACTAGCAGCAATTGGTAAAAGTATTGAATATTATAGACACATATGAGTGTAATAAGATTATGAATGATGCATTGCACACTAGACCTACGTAGTGAGATTTTCAGATGAAAAATGTATACAAAGCAAAAATATAGCTAGAACATAAAGCAATAATATACATAACACTGTAGATAGCAGCAGTTCAAAAAGAGTACTAAACTACAAATCCAATTCCAAAAAAGTTGGGACACTGTACAAATTGTGAGTAAAAAAGGAATGGAATAATTTACAAATCTCATAAACTTATATTTAATTCACAATAGAATATAGATAACATATTGCATGTTGAAAGTGAGACATTTTGTAATGTCATGCCAAATATTGGCTCATTTTGGATTTCATGAGAGCTACACATTCCACAAAAGTTGGGACAGGTAGCAATAAGAGGCCGGAAAAGTTAAATGTACAGTAAAGGAACAGCTGGAGGACCAATTTGCAACTTATTATGTCAATTGGCAACATGATTGGGTATAAAAAGAGCCTCTCAGAGTGGCAGTGTCTCTCAGAAGTCAAGACGGGCAGAGGATCAACAATTCCCCCAATGCTGCGGAGAAAAAGTTGTGGAGCATTATCAGAACAGAGTTTCTCAGAGAAAAATTGCAAAGAGTTTGAAGTTATCATCATCTACAGTGCATAATATCATCCAAAGATTCAGAGAATCTGGAACAATCTCTGTGCATAAGGGTCAAGGCCGGAAAACCATACTGGATGCCCGTGATCTTCGGGCCCTCAGATGGCACTGCATCACATACAGGAATGATACTGTAATGGAAATCACAACATGGGCTCAGCAATACTTCCAGAAAACATTGTCGGTGTACACAATCCACCGTGCCATTCGCCGTTGCTGGCTAAAACTCTATTGGTCAAAAAAGAAGTTCATTTTGGAAAACTGGGATGCCATTTCATCCGGACTAAAGAGGACAAGGACAACCCAAGTTGTTATCAGCGCTCAGTTCAGAAGCCTGCATCTCTGATGGTATGGGGTTGCATGAGTGCATGTGGCATGGGCAGCCTACACATTTGGAAAGGCACCATCAATGCTGACCGTTATATCCAAGTTCTAGAACAACATATGCTCTCATCCAGACGTCGTCTCTTTCAGGGAAGACCTTGCATTTTCCAACATGACAATGCCAGACCACATACTGCATCAATTACAATGTCATGGCTGCATAGAAGAAGGATCCGGGTACTGAAATGGCCAGCCTGCTGTCCAGATCTTTAACCCATAGAAAACATTTGGTGCATCATAAAGAGGAAGGTGCGACAAAGAAGACCTAAGACAGTTGAGCAACTAGAAGCCTGTATTAGACAAGAATGGGACAACATTCCTATTCATAAACTTGAGCAACTTGTCTCCTCAGTCCCCAGACGTTTGCAGTCTGTTATAAAAAGAACCACACAGTGGTAAACATGGCCTTAACTATTTGATATGTCATCTATGTTGTATTCTGTCATCTATGTTGTATTCTATATTGAAATTTGAAACTTCCACATCATTGCATTCTGTTTTTATTCACAATTGTACAGTGTCCCAACTTTTTTGGAATCGTATTTGTAGCAGCAATATTGGTTGTAGTATTGAATATTATGGATATGGCAAGTACGGCGGTAATATACTTAAGATTGTAAACTAGTATCAGTTTTTGAAAGAGTACGATGGGAATTATGAACAGTATGGTAGAAGTATTTGAGTAATATAGATACATATGTGGGAAACACTTTATTTGAAGGGGTGTGCATAAGAGTGACATGACATTGTCATGATACTGTCATAGCCATGACATGACACATGTAAGAATCACTATGAACGTTTATGAATGTTGTCATTAGGCGTCATTTGGTTGATTATGTCATTTTTTATGTAAGGTTGACACTGTTTGGGATGTCTGTGTTATGACAACTTGACATAAACTGAGTCAACACAACCTGTCAATGTCTTTGTTATGACAACTTGACATTAACCATGATAATATTAGATTAGATTCAACTTTATTGTAATTGAACAAGTACAGTACAATGAAATTGAAGGAGTAGGGTAGAATGTGCAATTGAAATGCAAGGACAGCAGCAATGAAGTTCCCGAGGTAGACTTGGCAAGGCAGTGTCAGAGTCCAGTAGTACAAAGGGTGGATATGGTTAGTGATGGGTCACAGAGTTCAGCAGGGTTAAAGCAGATGGAAAGACAATGTTCCTGAGCCTGGTGGTGCGGGATTGAAGAGACCTGTACCGCCTGCCTGATGGAAGGATGGCAGTTTGTGGCATGGATGTGAAGTGTCCCTGATGATGTCGCACACCCTGTGCAGACACTGCTTGTGCTGGAGGTCTACGATGGCCGGGAGCTGGGTACCAGTGATGTGCTGGTCGGTTTCCACCACCCGTTGCAGGGCCTTCCAGTCGGCTATGGAGTAAACGCCAAACCATGCTGTGGCGCAGTTAGTCAGAAACATTACCTGTAATAAACATGTCATAGCAGGCCTGATTATCCAACTTGAATAAACTATTTAGGTTTTTGTGTTAGCATTAAATACAACTGTCATATGTGGATGGTTTTGAAATTGGTTGTCATGAGACAATTTTTTGGACCAAGTTTGTCAAATACTGTCAAAAAGATGTAATGAAGTCTGTCAAATGCTTCTAAATACCTTAACAAAAGCAATACATTTCCTTTATTGTTTTTGCACAACAAATGTTTCCTAAAAACTACTTTCAACAATTACTTTGGTAACACTTTCCGATAAGTGTACATGAACAACCATTAACAAATGCAGTAGTTACCTTGAACGAACATTGATGAACAATGACGAATAAGACATGAACAAACGGTTAACAGAGATAGCCCTTAATTTATTAATGGTTCACAAATGCATTAACAAACAGAGTGTAGTGTCATTTATTCATGTTGCCACAGGACATAAACTCATGACTTTTTTTGCAAGAACAGTTAGTACTGTCATTTCTTAAGGTTGATTCATGTACAGTACTTAGTTCTTTGCATGAACAATAGTCTAAGTAATATAAACTACTCATAATATAATCACATTGAAAACATTATTTATAAAGTAGGCTAGATAGTGATAGTTTAACAAATTACCTTCATGTTAACACAAATAGAACATGGCTGCGCAAGTTAAAAGTGCTACCCGGAACTGACAAGCACTTCACTGGAGCTAGCATACAGCTAACTGGAGTCAGCTAAAAACCAACCGAAGCCAGCTACAAGGAACTAGCAAATCGCTAACCCTTACAGTGCAACGATTGCAAAGTTCCTAAACAATACGGTTACAAAAATAAATTATATTAATCCTATGGATATTGTTTTTAAAAAACAATTCAGTACAGTACAGTAACAAAATCGTTTTTTCCAAAGGAATGCATCTTTGGTCATGGCATTACCGTCATGGCATTTTACATGGGTCTCTGGCATAGTTATACAATTACCACGCTTTTCCAACCCTCTACATACACTTTAACAGGCAAGTTATCAAACTGTTTCTAAAGGTCCAGTGTACTTTTGTACTTTACCAACCAGGAAAACAGGATAAATGATGAGAAAGACATGGCTTTTCCTTGAAGAGTTACGAGAACGCGCAGGTGTTTTGATCGTTAACACAGCGCAACACAACCACATCAAACCGCCCCCTATAGGCCAACCGTAATAAGTGTCCTTCAGAATAAAAGTGTCCTTTAAAATTCAATATCAACCCCAAATGTAACCATACATTTTGTATGTGTCACAGAGGTGGGGGACTCGAGTCACATGACTTGACTCGAGTCTGACTCGAGTCACAATTTTAATGACTTGTGACTTGCTTGATTAAAATATGAAAATTACTTGACTTGACTTTGACTTGAGGACAAGTTACTTGAGACTTGACTTGACTTGAAGTGGAAGACTCGACAATGACTTGAACTAATAATAAACAAACAGCGATAAAATTATTTTATATGTTGTGACATCAGCACCACTAATCAGCGCAAAATTCAAACCGCGCCAAACATGGCAGACAGTAACGTTAGTCGAGCTCCACAAATAGTATCGTTTGGATACAGGGACTTTGAACTGGACCTTGTGAATAAAAAAAGAATTGCCAGATGCAAAATATGCAACAACGTCAAATTTCATTCGTTATTTTAAGAACCACAAGGAAAGGTAAGAAAGTAATCTCTTTATATTCAGTTGAATATGAGCGGGCATGTATATTATTACACGTAGGCTATAATGTCTGTATTAAATGTGGGCATTTTCAAGTGTTTGTGGACTGCGTGTGGAAACTAAAAAGCATTGTGCTTACACCATAACAGTTAACTTTACTGCATGAAAGGCTAACATGGAGGCGCCGATGTGATTACTAGCACCTAAACATTTCGAAGAGGTTTTTTATTTTTACTCATACAGCGTAATTACATATTAGGCAGTTTTTCAGTCACAATAATTAGTTTATAAGGTTGTTATTATTAGCCCTTATTACATGGATTGGCTGAATTCCAGTGCGTGTTATTTCTTGATAACAGACCGTTGCCATGAAAAACAGCGCGTTGCTATGGACGCAGCAGGATTCTAACCAGAGACGGAACGGACTATTTTCTTTAGAGGAAGCAATACAATCGTTTTTAAATCAATGAATTCCTTTTGAAATCAATCTTTTGTGTCCAATTATAGATTTATTTGGTAGGTAGCCATGTAATAAGCGGGATAAGGTATAGCGAGGCGGTTGTTATAGCGAATACAACCCCTTCAGGCTGATTCAAGATCCCTCCGCTTCGTCCCCCCAAAAAATTGTACCGCGGAGGAGAAAAATATTTGATTTTGAAATCGAGCTTCGCACCGAGCACATGTCAGAAACAGAGGACAGTGTGTGTGTGTGTTAATCTCTTTAGTACTGTGACTTGACTTGATTTGGAACTTATAAGGACTCGACTTGACTTGCTTAGGGTGAACCCTTCACTTGACTTGCTTGATTTATCTGAACTGTGACTTGAGACTTGACTCGAGACTTGATGGTTAAGACTTGAGACTTGCATGGACTTGACCATGTGTGACTTGTCCCCATCTCTGATGTGTCACACCTATTTGAAGACGCAAGTCTACCTTTTCATAATGGTTACTGCACTCTAATCATATAAAAAAATATATGTATATTGTCCCTTGAATAATGTATATTACTTAGCCTATTGTTCATGCAAACCACTAGTTCCATGAATGGATGTACTGCATCAACATTAACAAAATTAAAGTACAAACTATGTTCCTGCAAAAAAACATTGATATTACCTTCACTTATTTTTTCACATCATGGAAAAGTCTGCCCAAGACACCATTATAATGGCTTATGGCTAACCAGTGGTGCTACTATCATTTTGAGGTGAATCTTCAGTGACTCAGGAGTGCGATTACCTTTATGACTCCATATTTCCAATTTGTATTTCTGCCATGCATTCTCAATATGCTGAGTATGAGCACCAGTCTCAGGAAAGTTCCGTTTATGGCAGACAGAATACTGGCTAAATGGTTTCTTTAAGTTTGATAATTAGGCCCATGTTTATGACAGGCCCATGTTTATGGTTATGTTGTCTTGGGTACTGTCATGTTGTCATAAAAAAAAGACACTGACAGGTTATGTTGTCTCAGTTAATGTCAAGTTGTCATAACAAAGACATTGACAGGATATTTTGTCTCAGTTAATGTCAAGTTGTCATAACAAAGACATTGGTAGGTTATGTTGTCTCAGTTAATGTCTAGTTGTCATAACAAACACATCCCAAACAATGTCAACCTGGCAAAAAAATGACATAATCAACTGAATGACACCTAATGACAACATTCATAAATGTTCAAAATGATTCCTTCATGTGTCATGTCATGGTTATGACAGTATCATGACAATGTCACGTCACTCTTATGCACACCCCTTCAAATAAAGTGTTACCCATATGTGTGTAATATGCTTATGAATGATACATTCAAATGAATGTTCTAATGCCTATTAAAAGTACCTGAAAGGACATCAGAGCATTGGGAAAGTTTGTGTTTGATCAGTATGATTGTCAGGGGACAAGTCAAATTTAGAATGTTGCCAGACAACACCACCTAGGTAAGACTAAGGGCCCTAGGAACTCAAGGTAGCTAAACATTAAGGTTCTTTATCATTTTGGGGGGTGCAGTGTAAACAGCAACCCAAAAAGAGGCGGATTCCAAAAGTACTATACAAAATATAGATTTGTATTAACACTGTCAGTGAAATAAAAGAAAGCTAAAATCATCCATCCATCTTTCCCACCCAGCCAGAGGTAAGTCCATACGGGGGAGTCCCTGGGTACCCGAGCCTGGGCCAGCAGCTCTCTCTCCTTCCACCTAGGCACAAGAAAAGCGGACCATTATGAAGTTGCAATATAAACCGCACGGGCTAGCCGCTAGCACTGTAATCCTGAGTATGTTCCTCCCCCAACATTCTATGTATGGCCTGCACTCACAATTAGCCAGGGCCGTAGATGAAATCTTGCTACGGGCCCAGTGCGTGGAAAACAACTCCTAGTGCTCGCTGGTGCTGGGGCTCTTTGGGAATCCACACCAACTGCCTTGGTTCGAAGTCGTCCTCTCTGCGTGATTATAATTCACCCTCCGTCTTCGTCTCTTCCTGCTTCCTGTTAAAAACCACAAGTCCCACCCCTGACCTAGTCACTGGGGGCGATTGTAAAAAGATAGTAACAGCAAATCACAACACACAGCAAAACATAATACACAGCAAATCATAATAAAAACATGCAACATATCAAAAAGAAACCCTTGCATAATCGCCACCCAATAATCCACCCTGTGACATGATCATGGATCAGTGTTGATGGTTGAGGAGCCTTATGGCCTGAGATTTTTTTTTATTTGAGTCTGGAAGTGTGTTCCCCCATGATGGTAACATCTACCAGTCGGCAGCAGTGTGAACAGACCACATCCTGGGTGGCTGTGATCTTTGATGATGTTCCGTGGTTTCCTCAGGCATCATGTATGGAAGATGCCTTGTGGTTTAGGGTGGAACTATGCGTTGCCAAGATATCCTCACTGACAGATCCAAATATACCCAGGCAAACAGGTCCGACCAACACCAAGCATGGCCCGTATCTCACCAAAACAATGCAGACTCTGTGTCATCCATCGTGTCCATGGCGCCACCACCAATACCAAGAGACAAGCAGGCAACCACGCATGACTGCTGTAACTGGTTACAAGCACTAAAAGACAATTCACATGAATAGTCTCCCAAACTAGAAGATGACAGGAAAAAAGAAGATACCCCATCGAAGTATCATACGTCACCTGTCTCACCTCTCAACCCATCCCCTTGGCAAGACCAATCACAGACTGGGTGAGAGAATCTGAGGACATGTCCACAAGATAGAATTGGATAAAAGGGGAAGGTATTGACCACGACAGCGCCTCACAAATATCCTTTACCCCACGCCCCTAAAAAGAGCAGCAAAAGCAGCCATGCCAATGTGCTCTGACTTCAAAATGGTGTGGAATCTGAGCATTAACAATTACAATATGAATGTACGTTTCATTGGAAGTGCATGTGCCTAGATAATGAGAACAACAGAAACCTCTCTGTTTAGATTATCTCTCTGTAACAGAAACCTCTCTGTTTATCTCTCTGTAGGAATGTTTATGATGGTCATATGGCATGGGGGTTGACTTCTAAAGACATGGTCTTAGTTAGAAACGCCCTTAATGTATAGGCTAGCTGGTAACCAACATTACAGTGAGAAGGTAATGGAACGTTCACCGATTGACATCTGTGCTGCAATTTTCCAATAAACGTGAGCGAACTTCTCCCTCGATTTGATACGGGTTCTACATTATTTGACCACTATACGAAACCGCGGATTTCTAACAAAGGTAAAGGACGCCCCATCACCTAAACCAATTCAATCACTTCCTTAAGCCAACGAGCCAACTTTCTTGTGGGAACAACTGATGGAGGTGCTAATCTCTACCTTATAGGGAGGATGAGAGAAATCCCACAACTCCACTTTTTGTGACTTGAATGAGCTCTTCAAAATCTTCGTCAAGAAAGCCGGATTGGAACGTAATAAGTCCTTGCTCAAGGGCTTTGGCCATGGGGCATGAGCAAAGGCTACTACCCCCAATGGTGGAACATCCTCTGCCAACCGATGGAATACAGAAGATCTGACTTTTCCTTGGCAATTTACTGATATTCTGTTGTCTGACCACAACAACACATCACAATCCTGAATCATTGGAGCAAAGTGGCACAAGAAGCCACACACTGCCTATTGCCTGCCTCTGGTACATCCAGGGCTTGACATTGGCACCCGCCTGGCCCAGGTAGAATTTGGCTGTGGCATGTAACGCAGTCACACTTACTACCCACTTTGGCGTGTGGCATTCTATATATCTATAAACAGTGTTTTTTCTGCATACAAAACTCATAGGCAACAGCCTTCCCAAAATCTCACACTGCCTCTGTGTTTTGGCATGGTAAAACATGATTTTGCACCCATATATAAAATACAAACGAAACACTCCAGCTAAAATGACTGTGGGACAAAACTTTTTCGATACTGAGTGTTGCCAGGTGGGGTGTGTTTCCTACATAATAGGCCTATTTTTAAAGGGCTTGGGCGAGTCTATTTATTCTCTGGAGACAGCTGCAGAATACAGTTAACGGTCAATGAAATCTGGCAACCTTGCATGCAGGACCACACAAGTTGATCCTAAAATGTTTATACCCAAGCATGTCAAAATATTCCATTAAAACTTAATAACCTCAAACTACATCTAATCCGCATAACATGTTTTAAAACTTTTCAGATTACTTCTGGTAGCCTAAAATTACAGATTTGTTTTTAAAGAGAGATGGTGAGACAAACGAAGGTGACAGGTGAAAAGACCATCAGATTAGGGTATGTACTATCACCAAAAGCGTTAGGCTATATATGCAATATATAGAGTAAAAAAACATAATTAACTTATTTAAGTTACCAACAATATAAACATATGAACGTGAAGACGCTGGATCAGCAACAGCAGCAGAGCCTAGTACAGCTGAAGGAAGTCGAGGGAGATTAACAATGTTGCGTCAAGGCAAAGATTGGGGAAAAATTACTTGACAAAGCTTTAATAAACACAGATCTGTTTAGTTTTTTATGCAAGTCTATATTAACAAGAACATAGCAAAACAAAAATAGACAACAATAATATTGACTGTGATTGAGTATAAAGCTGATGGGTGATTTCATATTTCTTTTTAAATAACAAAATGGTGTGCTAGTGAAAATGTTGAGTGGCTAGTAACTTTGGAAAACTACAAGCCACAGTGGCTTGTAGTATTCCAAAGTTTTTTAACCAAAGTTTTTTTAACCAAAAAAGTTAATGCGAAGCGCTGGGTACATCCCCCCGAACCATGGGATACATAGCTGACATGAGACCCAGCAGGGACATGACTGAATGCGCTGTTACTGTACATGGTGGAAGAGCGACCAGGGAAGAGGAGTCCACAATGCAGTCACTGCACAATCCCACAGTGGAACGAGACTGGTCCTGGGGAGAGGACAGAGGAGGTCACAGACCTTGTGTCCTCGTCACCCACAGATACAGAGTAGAACACACCGATTACCATCTCCAAAGGAGGGGATGCGGGTCTGTCGACCTCGGTCAGCAGAAACTAAAACCCAGGTGAGTCCTCTTCTGCATCCACTTCAGAGTCGTCAACCTCAGACTGGCCATTCATTGAGGGTTCGGAATCCAATGTCCTGATGGAGATGGCAGCGTTGGTGTGGGAGACATCCAAAAAGAAGCTCCAGCGCTGACGCCTCACCTCCATGGGGTGCAACATGGAGCGTCGCTGAGTGCCTCTCTAATGTGGCAGGAACTCAGACATGCCAAGCGGCAGTCATGAGGCTCACCATCCACCACCAGGTTGACTGCCCCTAGTGCAGCAAGGGGCAGAATTCCCCCTATGGGGCAGAGTTACACAAAAAATAACAGCGGGTGACCGGGGTGGTAGGAGTCAGCAATGATCTTGGCTGCATTCTTCTTTGCCCGGAGTCTTGTATGAATTCTATGCAAAGCAAATGGTGACCAATGACCCTTCCTGCAGACCTTACAATGTCCTGCAGTTAACCCCTGCCTCATCTAACACCAACAGAGCCAGACTCAAACGATAATGGAGAGGGTGAAGATGGGCTTCACAATTTACGTCTACAGCAAAAACAAGATTTTACTTGGAGACTTAAGGTTAGTGATGGGCTGCTCGACACTTACGCTCGATACTGTTCCGATCTGTTCGACACTCACTGCATCGAAATAATGTCCTGAGACGTGTTCTGAAACACTTCTGGTCAGGTGATGCTGTGTGCTGAAACACTGTCACATGTTATTGAATGAAAACTGTGCAGTTACATCACAAACAATTTGCTGACTCAGGTTTTGATAACCTGGTGCAATACCTACAACTTTGAATGAGTGCCATCATTTTGTTGAAAGTTAGTGTAGTTGCTAGTAACCATAGAAATGTTCTATTATCTATGGCAGTAAATCTTACGCATCATCAGTACGCATCACAACTTTTACTCAACACCCCATTATCAATTTCAGTACGCTACAACAGCTGGGAGTGAAGTTCAGCAGTGGCCCAGTGGGTAGTGTCACAGACCTTCCTGTGGCACTACACTAATTCAATTCCTGGTTATTTTCTCCCAATTGACACTTGACTATTTATTGTTTTTAAATTATGCATTTCAAACAAGGAATGGTTAAATGAAATGAAAAGCAAGCTGCAAAGGCGAGAGGAAAAAAAGATACGAACCCCACATTTTACTATCCCTTTTCAAGTAACACACGCACAAACTGTTGTGCCACAAAATATATTCTGTCAATATGGGAAAATACATCTTTATTAACACTGAACATCTGATATTTATTTCTCACCAGCAGATGTCACTGTCAAGTAAACATTTCAAGTGTTTCGTAAAGCCTCCACCCAAATGTTACCATTGTCTCTGTGTTTTGGAAAGCGTCATTTTGCCCATCATTACTTACGTTTTCTTTAGCTGCTGCAAGTGTTAGATCACACTTTCTTTGTGATCACTGTGATGCTTTAATCCTGCCTGCAATTATAAATTCAACTGTGTCACGATTGAGTGGGGTCTGTAGGAAGTTGGCACAGGAAAAACGAGAGTTCAAAGAAACAGGTAAGTTTAATCCAAGGTACTCAAACAACATAAACAATAAATGAAAAGGACTGGGAGAAAAGGACAGAACTAAATACACAGGCAAACGAGTGAACAGTACACAGTTGAGTGGAAACCAGGGGGGGAAATCTGATATCAAGTTTGGAGGGGATAATTACAGTTCATACAATTTTTGAGGGGGACACCAAAAGTAGTGCTGTAATACTGTTTTAGTTTGCACCATCGGTTTGCTTGCTACTGTAGCTCTGCAAATTCAACTATTGTGTGTGAACCCTACCAACATAAAACAAACTGAATGGATAAACCCCTGTTAGCTACGTGCATTGAGTACCTTTCAGAAACACACAAACACTGTCACCTTGCCAGCTAAGGAACACTACCTACACTACACTGCAAACTTCTCTCATTGACTCAAATTCAAGCATGTTACTGTAGCTTGCTAGCTAACATAACGAGTAACCTGTCATTCAATTCAAAGAAAATTAAGGCTGGTGATTGTAAGAAATGTTTTTTTATTGAATTGAGTGGTAGAAGTAGAGAAATGTCTAACATATCCTTTGTTTGAACTACTTACTGAAAGCCAACCACCAACTACACACTGTCAGATTCAGACACATGCACTATGTGCCACTGCTGGGTGCTGGGGGGCAGTGGATCAAACCACTGTGAGGCAAAGGGCAGGGGTGTCGCACTTAAAAAAAAATTAAACCTGCTGTTACGTACAAGAACAAGTGTTTTCATTGCGTCTTATTACTATTATTGAAATTACAGTTTTGTTTACATTTATATATGGGGGGGACAAATCATAATTTTCCCCAGGATGGTGGGGGGGGGGCATGTCCCCCCCGGGATTTCCACCTATGCTGGAAACACAGGTGATTATGATGACATTGATTGACTGAGGAAAGACAGGAAGGAAAGACCAAATGAGGACATGTGCAGCAACTAAAGACCAGGAGAGGGTATGAAGGGACAAGACAAACTACAAACAGAACTGCAAATGGCCCTGTTCAGCTGGGTCACTCTGGATAAGAGTAAAAATTAAATACTGTAGTTCCAAAGATACTCAATTTGATTGAGATCGGGACTGGCCCACTGTAGGACATTGACTGGCCCACTGTAGGAAATTCACCTTTTTGTTCTTGAGCCACTCTGCTTGGCATTATTGTACTGGTGAAAGGTGAATATTCTCCCAAGCTTTAGTTTTTTTGCAGACTGAAGCAGGTTTCTTCTACATTATTTGCCTGTATTTAGTTCCATACATTTTTCCTTACATTTTAACAAGATGCCCAATTCTTGTTGATGAGCATTGTGATGCCTCCACCATATTTCACTGTAAGGATATCTGTGCCCCATTACTGAGAGAATTGGTCAGGTGTCTGAAGACGTTTGCAAAGCACTGTGTATTAAAAACAGGAAATGAGCGCAGCGAGTTCAGCCAGTGAGCCTGAGTGGGCATTGGCTCAGCCACGCATCAGCTGACGTTGGAATTGGGCCTACCACAGTCTGAAGATTTCTAATCTAATTTGGTGGTCTATTTAAGTTGGTTCGGGTATTCACTCAGTCTGCTACTCTGCTGGTCTGTCTGCTACTCTGCTGGTCTAACCTAACACCAAGGCATCAAATGGGTATAGTTTCTATGAGAATGGTTAAATAAAGACGTGGCCTTTCCTGACTGTCTAATATCAACAACATACCATCTCATTTGTGAAATTTGGTGGAGGTGTTATGGCTTGGTCATGTATGGCTGCCACTGGAACTAGTTCACTTGTCTTCATTGGCGATGCAACTGCTGATGACTGCAGCAGAGTGTATTCTGAAGTGTACAGAAAAGTAGCAGCAGAATTAATTTGGAAGTGTACATTGTATGCTAAAGTACAAGTAAATGTCTCCAAAACTCATTGGGTGGCAATTCCAATGTGAAACAGCAAGACAATTATGCTAAAATACTTGATAAAGTTGTGGACAGGCACAAGTCAGGAGATGGATACAAAAAAATCAAAGGCTTTATCAGTGCCTAAAAGCACAGTGAAGTCTATTATTAAGAAGTGGAAGGTATTTGGTACAACACAGACCCTCCTTGGGTCAGGATGTCACTCCAAACTGGATGAAAGAGCCAGGAGGAAACTGGTCCGAGAGGCTACCAAGAGGCCTACAGCAACTCTGAAGCAGTTGCAGGAATTCATGACAAAGAGTGGTCATTGTGTGCATGTGACAACAATATCACAAATTCTCCACAAATGTGGCTTGTATGGGAGGGTTGCAAGAAAAAAGCCGCTCCTCAAGAAAGGACACATGCAGTCATGAATGAGCTTTGGCAAAATGCACCTTGAAGATTCTAAGGCCACGTGGAAAAAGGTTTAAAAAAAGGACTAAAATTGTATTATTTGGCCTCAACGGCAAACGATATGTCTGGTGAAAACCCAATACAGCTCACCATCCAAATAACACAATTCCTACAGTAAAGCTTGGAGGTGGTAATATCATGTTATGGGGTTGTTTCTCTGCAGCAGGGACTGGAGCACTTGTCAGGATAGAAGGAAAAATGGATGGGGCAAAATACTGTCAAATTCTTGAGGAAAATCTGCTGTTCTCTGCCAGAAAGTTGTCAATGGGAAGAAGATTTACCTTCCAACATGACAATGAACCAAAGCACACAGCAAAACTGATCACACAGTGGTTGAAGGAGAAAAAGGTGAATGTCCATGCATGGCCTAGTCAGAGCCCCATTGTAAATCTGTGGAATGATTTGAAGACAGCAGTCCACAAACGGTCACCATCAAATTTAACTGAACTTGAGCAGTTCTGCAAAGAAGAGTGGTCAAATATTGCAACGTCTAGATGTGCAAAGTTAGTAGAGACATATCCCAACAGACTAAAGGCTGTAATTAAAGCAAAAGGTGGTTCAACAAAATACTGACCCAAGGGGGTGATCCTTTTTCCAACTCAGTGATTATGTTTTAAAAAAATGTTCTGACATATTGGTGTTATATCTTTCACTTGGATGTTATAAGATGCACTGAGTAAATACAGCTGAATGAAACAAAAAGTGTGTCTGTCTTCATTTCAGGCTGCAAAGATACAAAATGTGATTATTTTAAAGGGGGGTGATTCTATACCCACTATATTTAATGCAAAAGATTTGCAACCAGATACTAAAGAATAAGTGCTTCATTTGGACATTAATTTGTCCTGAACCTTTTGGTGCCTTGAAATAGGGAGTCATTGTATAACAAATATTGTCATTGCTAAATTGTAAGACCAATATGGTATGTACACATATCCCCAAAATAAAGCTGAGAATCAATATTTCACCCTTAATTCAATTTTAAATTAAAACCTTTTGGAGTATAGCGACAAAAATAAATAAATCTTCACTGTTGCTATAATTATGTAGTGCACCATAGAAATTGCATACTGCTGCATTAATCCTGTTTAATTTAGCCCACCCTATTTCCCTCAGTTTAGTCTGTAAATCTGTAATTCTGTCAGATTACAAGTTCATGAAAGTTCATTTAATTGTGTTAATTATCTAGGTAAGCTAGCCTAATGTAACAGGTCACAGCTTAAGACCAAGTTAACAGATGGTAATATCCTGCAAAACAGGAAAACATTTGGGACTGGAGATAAGTTGACTTGTCTCATTTTGGTGAATGTTAGGAATAATATTTGCAGATAAGTTGCAAACATTTTCACAAAAAATGTCATATCTGCACGGCAGGAACAATAAATAGTGTAGAGTATTTGTTTTCCATGCAAATTTTTCCTGGAGTGAAAAAAATATATACATAATTCTAGACAGTTTTTACCTTTCGATTGGAGATCTGCATTTTTTCCATTGTTCTCCATTGTTCATTTTAAATAAATTGCCGATTTGAAGCCACAAGTGCTGGAATAAACTGGGTGTGGCCATACCATTATCACTCAGAATGAGGAGGAAGGACTAGTCCAACAAACAAATCCAACAAACAACCAAAGCACCAAAGTCTTGTGGCCTTCACTTTGTGGTGAAACATGATATAAATTACTTGTTACCAGTGATATATTTGGTGCCCTAAAACTAATAACGTGCACAATTTTTCAGTAAAAGGAAACAATTATACATTTTGTGGGTGTCACATGTATATTCATAGAATATATTTGTATTTTAATGTTAAATTGCTAATTCTATGTTGGCATTTACAATTCATATGTACTGTGCATACAGCCCATCCATGGTCAGACATCATAAGGAGTTCCTAACTGGAACTTAACGGTATCATCCTTTAGACCAATGGATATGAGCTAGTTTAGGAATTTGTTTGTTCTGTCTCGGCATTCTATTCATATATTAGCAGAGGACTGTTCGCAGCCCTAACAGTCATTTTACTTTTAATGGAGCTATTACTTTAAACCAGGGTATTAAATCTGTGTTTGCCTATGTGTACCCCTTTGGTTATTATAGCAATTTAGAATCCCTTTTCATTGTTAAAATAGAGGTGTCTGCAAAATTAAATGTTTGTAATTTAGCAGACACCCTTATGCAGTGTGACTGAGCAATTGCTCTGAGTACCCAGTTAGAAGCTAAATGATTTCATAGACTGAAGTTTATCCTCAGACACAAAGCTTTCAGGGGATTCATTATTTAATTATTTTTATTTACCCACAGTGGAAGAGAGGTGGAGCATTGTTGCAAATTTGCATAAGTCCAGCTCTAGAAAAGCAGAGTTTTACATCTGTATTATGCCTGTAAAGACAGTTCGTATTTGTTAGTGAGTCTGATGTAGCTGGTGCATCATACTTCAAGAATTGTATAATGGCATTGCCTTTAAGAAATTCAGTGAGATCTCAGCAACTCTGTTAGTAATGTCCAATTTGTTTATGTGTTACTATTGCCACCTAGTGGTGCATTTGTTTATCCCTTCATATGTAGAAACTGTGTTACAGTGATGGGGTGTATTGATTTTGTTGGTGCGATGTAATTACACTACTGTTCAAAGGTTTGGGGTCACTTAGAAATGTCCTTGTTTTCCATGAAAACATACATGAAATGAGTTTGAATAGGATATATTTCAAAATGAACAGGAAATATAGTCATTGACAAGGTTAGAAATAATGATTCTTAATTGAAATAATAAGCAGACTTTTGGCATTCTAGTTGTCAATTTGTAGAGGTAATCTGAAGAGATTTCACCCTATGATTCCTGAAGCACCTCCCACGAGTTGGATTGGCTTGACGGGCACTTCTTACATACCATATGGTCAAGCTGCTCCCACAACAGCTCAATAAGGTTGAGATCAGGTGACTGTTCTGACCACTCCAATATAGACAGAATATCAGTGGACTGCTTCTTCCCTGAATAGTTATTGTATAGTTCGGAGCTGTGCTTGGGGTCATTGTCCTGTTATAGGAGGAAATTGGCTCCAATCAAGCGCCATCCACAGGGCATGGCATGGCTATGCAAAATGGAGTGATCGCCATCCTTCTTCAAGATCCCTTTTACCCTGTACAAATCTCCCTCTATATAAAATACAACATTTTGTTTGAAAGATTTTACACATCATTTATACCAAGGTCTGGTACCTTGTACTATTTATACTTCTGAATAAACGACCCGAAACAACGACCCGAAACACACAGCCAGGGCAAATAAGCAGTGGCTCCATAAGAAGCATCTCAAGATCCTGGAGTGGCCTAGCCAGTCTCCAGACCTAAACCCAATAGAAAATCTTTGGAGGGAGCTGAAAGTTCGTATTACCCAGCGACAGCCCCGAAACCTGAAGGATCTGGAGTAGGTCTATTTAGAGGAGTGGGCCAAAATCCCTGCTGCAGCATGTGCAAACCTGGTCAAGAACTACAGGAAACGTATGGTCTCTGTAATTGCAAACAAAGGTTTCTATACCAAATATTAAGTTCTGCTTTTCTGATATATCAAATACTTATGTCATGCAATAAAATGGAAATTAATTACTTAAAAATCATACATGTGATCATGTGATTTTCTGGATTTTTGTTTTAGATTCCGTCCCTCACAGTTAAAGAGTACCTATGATAAAAATGACAGACTTCTACATGCCTGGTAAGTGGGAAAACCTGCAAAATCAGCAGTGTATCAAATATTTGTTCTCCCCACTGTATGTACACAACATAGGCGTGTCTACCTAGAACAATGCATTTAAATTCTCTGGCCCAGAGGCCACTCTCCCACATTTCAACCTCAAGCTATATGGTCAATGTAAACATCACACATTCCTGAGGTTGGCAGAGCGTAACTCCTTGAATGAGGTCATGAACACAGATGGCCTTTTGCCCCTTAACATCTAGATGAGCTTAATTGTAAGAAAATGTACATTTATACAGTGTACATATTACATTCAGAATACTACATGTGCAGGATTTTCAGTAGTACAGTCAGTATTGTTCTATGTTAAACCACAGCCCAGAATATGTTGTGCTATCCATATCCAGCCTATTAATACAAGTCAACTGCAATTCAGCCATTTACTGTGTCTTGTCATCTACAGTAGGGAATCTGCCAGTATTCAAACCAAACCCCCATCTAATGTACAAAAAAATACAATCCTAATTTCAAATACTTCAGCTGATTTTGCTTGTTGTAGCAGTGCAAATAATATAACAATCCTACTAATTCTTCCTATCTGGCAATTTATACAGACTGCAGAAAATACAACATTTTATTTGAAAGATTTGCAAGATACACATCATTTATACCAAGGTCTGGTACCTTGTACTATTTATACTTCTGAATAAAAGTTTGATCTCTCTAGAAAGTCTTTGTGTAGCGTCCTCGCGTAGATAGCTCAATAAAGGAGATTTGGCAAGGTATTAAAGTAATTATCCAAGACAGGCTACACTTTGATTTTGATCTATATCCAAGTTATCATTTCATTACATTCCATTTAACATAAAAAAAACAATCTAAATTGTCAGAGTGAATCCATTTCAAAATGAAATGGATCAATTAAATATGAGTGATTGTGAACACACATATATTGCATATTAATTCCTAGAGCCCAACTAAGTATCAGTTTCATAATAAGTTTGCACACTGCAACAAGACTTATCATTGGTATAAAAAGTAGAAGAAAAAGTTCTCAGCTGAGTTCATTCGTTTAAGGAAGTTCCAAATGAAGACATAAATTACCAGGTGCAGTGAGATAATTGCTAACCAGTGACAGTTTTTCCTTTTTATTTTATTTATCACAGGTTAGTTCTGAATTCACTTTAGCTGGTAATTTATAGGATAATTACCTAAACTGGTGAACAAAGCCAACCATAGCTGAGTATTTTTACTTTTTACATATTTGTGTATACTTAAATGTTCCAAAATACAATTGTTGACACAATACAGCTCTGGAAAAAATTAAGAGACCACTACATTTTTTCTTTCCTTTCCAAAAAAGTTGAAAAGGAAAGTTTTGAGTGAGGAACAGAGGCATTCAATTTGCAGTGGTCTTAATTTTAACCCTTCTGTTCCTCACTCAAAACCTTACTTTTCGTCTTTTACAACTTGACTTGCAGTATTAGCTAGAACAGTTGGAATACTTATTTTTGCTTGTTGTCACACTTTGGTGCTTTGAATTTGGTTACCATTGCTGGCAAACTCAGCTAGCTTGCAAGCTCACTGTGTAACATGTGACTGTTTACAGCACTTCCTCATTAGTTCTGCCATAATCTTTAATTTATTGTATTTGGAGTCTGTTTATGACAGCTACAAATAATGACTTTTAATTGTATTATTAAGTCACCATCTACATACTAGCTAGGTACCATAGAAGTCTGTGCATTTTGTTCTTTCTCTGATAGTTTTCATCAGTTTGATGTAGATTTTGCTGCCGGTGAATGATGACCAGCTCAAACTTGACCAATCATGGGTAAAGGGGAAGGCAACAGACATTCAAGACTGGATCCATGAGGTTGATATACCATTTGCAGTGGTATTATTCATATACCACTGCAAATGGTATATGAATTAGATACAAACCCCCAGTGTGATAGAAACTGGAGCCAGGCCTGCAGGCTTTGGGAATTTATTTGCAGAACAAAAGTGCAGGAGACATTAGGCATTGTTAAAAAAAAGTAGAAAGGTCATATTAGTGCATGCTCTGTACCACAGCAGAATTAATAAATAGAAATCTAAACTGTTGAGGGAATGTGGGATTATTTGATTAATTCAGTAGAGTGAGTCTAAACCAGAGGCAGAGGGCAGAAAGATGGAAAGGACAGATGGAAAGGATGGAAGGACAGTACTAGATGAGTGATAAAAGGGATACCTTAAACCTGTTAAGTATAGTATGTATTAACCTGCTCTATTTCACATTTTGTTGACTACAGGCCAAACATTTCTCATTTTCAAACAAATAACATATTTTGTGCTCCATTGTTGTGTAATACTCCAAAATACAAACTGGTGCTCATGAATTTGCATACCCTGGCGGAAATTGTGAAATTATGGCATTGATTTTGAATATATGACTGATCATGCAAATCTTATTTAAGGATAGTTATCATATGAAGCCATTTATTATCATATAGTTGTTTGGCTACTTTTTAAATCATAATGATAAAAGAAATCATCCAAATGGACCTGATCAAAAGTTTACATACCCTTTAATGTTTGACCTTGTTACAGATACACAAGGTGACACACACAGGTGAAAATGGCAATTCAAGGTGCATTTCCCACACCTGTGGCTTTTTAAATTGCAATTAGTGTCTATGTATAAATAGTAAGCTCTCACGTGGATGCACTGAGCAGGCTAGATACTGAGCCATGGGGAGCAGAAAATAACTGTCAAAAGACCTGCGGAACAAGATATTGGAACTGTATAAAGATGGAAAAGGATATAAAAAGATATCCAAAGCATTGCAAATGCCAGTCAGTACTGTTCAATCACTTATTAAGAAGTGGAATATTCGGGGATCTCTTGATACCAATCCAAGATCAGGTAGACCAAGAAAGATTTCATCCAAAACCTTTTTTGCACAGTCAGTCATATTTTCTAAATCAATGCCAGAATTTCACATTTTCTGCCAGGGTATGCACACTTATGAGCACAACTGTATATATTTACCAGGTCCACCCCGTTTGTTGTTGTCTTTGTGACCATTACTGTTTGGTCAGGATATATACCTCGTACCTGTTAGGCTAAATTAAATCTCACCTTCGCTTGAATCCTCTACTCAACTCCATTACAGGGGTTGCATATTTTATTATATTACATTTCATAAAATGTCAGCCATGGTTAACCTGTACCTAATGTGTCATGATGTAAGCAAGCAAGGAAGTTTATTTATATAGCACAATTCATTCATAGAAGCAATACAGTGTGTTTTACAAAGAATAATATAAATATAAACAGAATAAAAATGAAATACAATAAAAACAAACATAAAATAGAATAACAACATAGTGGAGTGCTAATATAAAAGCTCAATCATAAGCATGTAAAAAGAGAAGTGGTTTTAACCTGGATTTAAGTATGTTTGGGGCACGTCAAAGATCTTCTTATAGTTTTTTCTGCTAAATACAGCTTTGCCATGTTTAGTCAGTTTACTAGCTGAGTCCATGGATCTAAGAGCCTGACTTTGTTTATAATCTATGAACATATCAGAAATGTATGCGGGGGATAAACCATTCAGAGATTTATAGATAAATAGCACTACTTTAAAAATATATTCTGTAACTGGAAGCCAGTCCAAAGATTTCAGAACATGAGTGATGTGCTCTGTTCTCTTGGTCCCGGTTAAGACTCTAGTAGCAGCGTTCCGAATGAGCTGTAACTGTAAGCATGGGTGAGCTTCTCCTGGTCCTTTTGGGACCCCAAACACTTGATTCTGGCTATATTGTTAAGATGATAGAATGCTGTTTTGGTGATCGCTTTGATATGACTGGTGAACATGAGATCTGAGTCTATCAGAACACCAAGATTATGAAGATTATATATATTAATGTAGAGTTTAACACTCTTTCAGATTACGATTGGTCCCACCCTACAAAGTCTTAAAATAACTATTGTGCAAGTGTGGACTGATGTTTTTACTCTACTTAGTGTGAATATTTAATGTGCATTGTTTATTAGAATTAACATTTAGGCATATTTAACTCTTGTGGTGTTAACACATGTTGTCATTTTAAATAATGTTTTGGTTAATACATAATTAAACTCCAAAAAGAGTAACATCCAATAAAGTGATTTCAAACTTATATTTAACTCTGATTAGTGTTGATGTGTATTTTAATAGTGTGACCAAGCAACTTGTGACACAAAAATGCTGCATCCAGAATTTGCCTTTTTTTGACACAAATGTCAGTTATAAAGCAACTTAAATCAAGGCACAATATGGGAAAACATACAGTTCTGAGTCCTCCGTGCCATGTGTCATTCCTAGGTCAAATGGTCTGTAGTACACAACAGGTCTTTCACATGTAGTACAAGGACTTTTCCTGGTCTTTTCAACTTTATAAGCATGAAAGTGACCCCTAAACATTTGCCAACTGCATGCCATTATATTCTGCATTATATTCTTAGCAAAAGTTTTTGCGAGGTATTGAAAGCTATTTATCTGTTTCTTGAAAAAAATGTGGTTCCATTCATACCACATACAGCTATGAAGTATTGGCTAGGGTAATGTATCATAAAGTGATGTTTGGGCAATCCCATTCTTAAACAGTCTGTGGTGATCTTCAATCAAATGTTTCAAGTAGATTGTAATTCCATAGAAAAGCAAGGGGGAAATACAATGCTTACAATCTGCAGCAATAAAATGGGTGTATACCATTGTTCTTCAATTTTGCTAATACAATCACCGAAAGGTTTTGACATGTTGCACACGTCTGCCGTCAGTGTGTATCATGCACATCTTTACTGTAGTTCTCAGCACTATTTTTGGACTGTTTTCACAGAATTATGTCTGGAAATCGCCTTTCTCAGCCAGACAGAAACAACACCAATACCTTGCACTAAAAGAATTGACAAAACAAAAAAAATCAAGGATGCCAAAATTGTCACTCATTACCTGTACAATGGTTCCATGAATTTGACTTTTTTAAAGTAAAGGAACATAAATCCCTTCACTTTCAAATATTCTAACATCTTGCAAAATTGGGTCAAGTATTGAGCGGAATCCATAGATCTTGCTACCTTGTGTATGATTGACGGCACACAAGTGAATTTTTATGAGACAAGAATTACATTTCAGTGAGATGTTCCTCAGTGTAAAATAAATGACTCCTAAATTGTGGACACCCCGTTTGGAGCCAAGAGTGTTTGCTGTCTCGAAATCATCATAAAATAACTTCGTTTTAATGTCATGCTTTTCTTTTCTGAATAGAGCATGTCTCTTCAAAAACAAACTATTCTCAATATCACACAACTTACCATCAGTGCTATGAGTATCTGATGACAACATCTCTGAAATGTTTTATTTTCTGTAAATGTATTCCAATGTTTGCAAGACTGGCATGAATGTGGATTTATCTGTAACTACCACCTAAGAATGTGTGCCAGTACTACATTTCATTTCAAACTTTCAATCAAATCAAATGTATTCATAAAGCCCTTTTGACAGTTGTCACAAAGTGCTTTTACAAAACACTCGATCTAAAACCCCAAGGAGCAAACAACAGTAGTGTTGAATTTCAGTGGCTAGGAAAAACTCCTTAAGAAGGACGAAATTTTGAAACCTACAGAGGAACCAGACTCAGAGGGGTGACCAGTCCAACATATTATGAGTACAAATTGTAATAATTTATACATTATTATGGGGAGGCCCCCAAGCCAGTGACTCCACCCCCAAATGACATTAGAGGGAGGACATTCCAGTGGCGACAAGAGCCCACCTGGCAAGACAGCAAGGGTGGACAGTATCAAGCCTTTCTGGTCACCTTCACGTCCCTGGTATAGAGATGAGTCTTTAGTAGACACTTGAAAGTTTGCACTGAGTCTGCATTTCTAACCTTAATTGGCAAATCATTCCACAGTTGTGGAGCTCTATGAGAGAAGGTGACGTTGTTATTTGCAGTGGAATGTCGTTGTTCCCGTGGAAATGTGTGACCTGGACATGCCTAAGAGAAGGGAGTGATCAGTAGTGTCAAAGGAAGCACAAAGATCAAGAAGCAACAGAAGAGATGCTGAGCCTTTGTCTGAGGCCATTAGAAGGTAATTTGTTACCATCATGGATGCAGTCTCAGTGCTATGATGGGGCCTGAAACCAGACTGGAGCATTTCATAAATGTTATTTGTCTTCAGGAAGGCATTCAATATTTGGGAAGATTTTTGAGAGGAACGGGAGGTTCAAAATTGGCCTATAATTGTTTAATATGCCTGGATCCAGATTTTTAGAAGAGGCTTATTTTCCATAATATTTTGTGAGTTTGATACTCATCCGGAGGAAAGGGAGCAATTTATTATGTTCAACATTGGCTGACCTAGCACCGGAAATAGCTCCTTAAGTAATTTTGTTGGAATTGGGTCTGGCTGACAATTTATGGGTTTAGAACTCATTACAAATATTGTGAAAGTATTTCAATATATGACCTCTGAATTTAGCTCAGTGAATTGATTATCCAACTGCACAAAATTGGACCATGCATATCTGCACAACTGGCTCCCTGAGGAGAATTTCATGACAGATTCTTTCACTTGATCTTGTATGTCACTGACAATTTCTTTCCTAAAAGTGACCACAAAACTGTTTACTGTCATTTGACCTAAACCTGCGGCTTTTCGTTGAGCTATCACTAACAACTATTTACAACTATTTTGTGACCACAATGACTATGGTCATCACAGGAGCGGCCTCCAACACCCATATTGTCTCCTACATCAGTGGCTCCCAACCTTTTTCAGTTACTGTACCCCCAAAAAGAATTTGCACTGCTTGGGGTACCCCTGAAGGACCCCCTCATGTTCATTTCACTAGTAAGTCTATGGTGTCATGAGTGTTTTCAAGTACCCCCTGTGGAAAGGCCAAGTACACCCAGGTGTCCTAGTACCCCTGGTTGGGAACCATTGTCCTACATGACCCTCAACTGTCATTAACGGCATCTCACAATCATCACACACCAAATCAAAACAACCTCCAAGAACCTTGAGGTGCTTCCTAAAACCTGAAAATGAGCTAAAGACAAGTGAGCAACCAGACTCAGCAAATTTGAGATGTAAAGTGTTACCTTGACAGAGCCCATGGATTAATTTAAAATGTTTCACAAGTGTGGAATCTGTGTAATAATGTAGTATTTTAAATGTATTATTAAGATGGTTCTATCAGATGGTTCCGTGACCCGGATGGTTGAACATTCGATTCTAGTGAAAAACTACAGTTTTTGCTGGAGATCCTGAAACGCTGAAGCTGACTGCACGCACCCGCAAGGGAGTTGGCTTTTCTGTTCCTGGTTCCTGTGAACAGCTGACCAGTTGGGTAGTCGAAAACATACACCATTTAACAACCAAATCAAGTAATGCTATAGCTTAGGTAATCCAAGGAGACCTAGTTAGTCCCTGTCTAGAGCACGATTAAAATCGTGCAACTCTCTAGGTGTGGATAAATCTGAGAGAAGAGGCAACACTTACTTTGATACTTTATCGCTATAGTATCAGGTGGCCAAAATAATACCTAGCATTACCCTGTCATCTAGGCCACTCTCCAGCATTTGAACAAATTAGGAGAGTCTGCACTAGTTAAGTAGTGTGCAGAAGCTTAACATTGTTATTCGTGCAAGATCATAATGCGGAAGTGTTTTTGGTGGTTATAATGTGACTTGTACAAGTAAAATATAATGCCGTCCTGTTGTACAAATACGACAGAAGTAGGACTGCAGCCTCTGACACGCATGATGTGTTCATGTTTAAATTTCATAGTGCAAATAAGGCACCATCTAGAACGTAAAGGATCATTAACAACGATGCCAGAAAGAAAAAGAAAGTTTTCCAGCTTAACAAGGTGGATTCAGAGGAAGTCGTATATGGACAGATAGAGAGTGTGGTACATACGAAGAGAACAGACAAAGGAAATTCAAGATGGTGTTGCACACGGACACTTTTTTAAGGTGGAATAGGAGAAACACACATGGAGTGAGAAGTTATTCTTCGTGTGTGATGACAATAGTTACTCAGGTTTGAGCAGAGAATTAAAGAAGATATTTTTTATTTGTGTTTTGAATCTGGTATTTTCAAGTGAACTCATTCCCTCTTGGTTATATGCAGCCAGCGAGGTATGTGTATTACGTTTGTATTTCCCGATTGTATTTGTATTTACCACTTTATACTGTATGTGAATGTGTTTATCTTTTATATTGTCATACTGTAGTTTGACGGTGGATTTCATTGACGGTGAATGTGATGGAGAAGAAAAGGATGACAAGTGCAATAAATCCACCAGTAAACAGAATCATGGCGTTGTTTATTTCCCGGAGGGAGTGATAGTCAAACTCGATCTGCGGCAACGTTCCCGTACCTGCTCGTGCCCGGCCCGGACCTGCTGTGTCACAACTCGTCGAGACTGGACGTAACGTTACACAGATAAGCCCACGTTTACCGTTAAGGACCTGCGGTTCATCAGTGTTTCATTAAGACGTCCATAAGTCAGACACTTAAGTTTGTGTTCTGTAAGGTGACAATAAGTTTGAACACTACAAGGGGCTGTGTGTGACCTTAATAATAACTGTGGTTTAAATCTTATAAGGGGAATTTATTGATATTGTCTTTTGACGAAAAGTAAGCGATACCTTAAAAAGGGGAGAATTATTTGTGCACTTTAAGCAAGCCAATGCCTTTCAGTTTTTTGAAGTTTTTATTTTTTATGCATGTTAACTTAAATGTGGCCATAAGCATATTGTCAAGTGAAATTGACCATGCAATATTACCAACGCTTTACAATGTTTGCTTTAAGTGAAGTGTTGATCTAAAGGACTTTGACCTACTTTAATTTGATTGTTCACTTCAGTTTTAAAAGGAAAACAAATTCTGCTGTTAATTACACAGCTGAATAAAGTGTGTGCAGGCAATTCCCAGATAATGTAAGATGTCACAAACAAGTGAAAAAGAACAAGTGTCAGAGAAGTCTGATATAGTTAGCTTTCAGAATCGCCTCACCTGTGGTAATTTCCCCAACACAAGCATATTCAGTTTTAGGATAATCAAACAAGAAGTGAAAGCTAACTATATTTTCACCCTCAATAGCTTTAACATTGAAAGTATGGTTTTGAAACCAACTGCAGTGGGGGTAGAGACCTAAAGTCAGCCCTCATTGTTGATGATAGAACAATCTTAATATCAATAGAACCACAGACATGGTCGAAATATGCATAAAAGTTATTATTTAAGGTTTGGATGACCACCATTATTTGGAATAAAAATTAATCAAAGTTGGACAATCTCCCTTAAAATATAGGAAGTTAATCAAGACATTGTTTGTCATGAGGTAGTTTGGCCGTTAGCTGTGAGAATGCTATAATTGGGTGCTGTAGATATGCTAATACAATCACCCTGGTGGTTGCAGCAGGTAAACCACTGCAACATGGACTGGAGTTTTTTCTCTCTTAAAATGTCGTTGAGCAGTTTATCCCCTAGGGTGCAAACCACTTTAGTCAGGCATGTGCCAAGAAACTACAGATGTTTTATAAATGCATGATTGCCAATTTTGCAGACTTGTGGGAAGGTACTGAGGTACCGTCAAATTTGAGGGCTGTTTAGCTATGTCAGACAAATTTGTCGATAGGTTATATGGTTTATAATTCCACAAGCGACCGTGTTGCACATTGATGTCTTTGATTGTTTGTGAATGTTTGTGTTTTTAACATTTCCACTTTGTTTTTTGATGTATATACAATATGTATATTCAGTATACAGGATTCTAAATCCCTATTCCCTATTGCCAATTCTCTATTTTTCATGTCGGTCCTGAAATGATGGCCAGTGCGGATTCAGGATTGCGCCTCCTGTGGCTGTATTTGTAATTGTTCTGCTTTCACTCATTTTGTCAGGTTCCATTGACTTAATGAAGTGAAAGCAGGGGTTAATGTATCATATGATAATTGATTATGTTTGGAAAGAGCTAAACTGAGAGTTCAAAGCGAATCAAATTGATACTTATAAGGATTTACATGAACATTTTTGTTTTTCCTGTTTGCAGTTATAACGGAGCATTGGCATTTGTTATGTTTCACATCTTCCATTCACATGATTTGTTTTTAATTGGTTAATTTGGAAATTGTTTTGTTTGATATAAGGTCTAACATTTTAATGGTTGAATAGAATAGATCTAACCATTTTTTATTTGACTAAGCAAAGTCATGTCTTACAATCTTATTCCACTGCTAGTTGCTATCGGGTATATCAAATATCAACCAAGACAGTTCTGGATGAAAAGAAAAATAGACATTATGGAAACTTCTCTTAATAGGGTGTAAGCTTCACTCTAATTGTGGGATTTCTGAGATCCACAAGTTTTCAGGACTGATCTATTGTCTTTATTGTTGTGAGTTGATGGAACAATACTTTCAACAGATCAGGACATCACAACCCCTTTTCTGATGATACATCACGTTACCGACTGTATACAGACAACTGAGTGTGAGTACCAGCAACATGTTCAAGAAGGATTTCTACAACCACACTGGTCCAATCTGTTTCAAATCTTCCTGACCACTCACATGGCAGAACGATGCCAAGGTCAGATCACTTGGCTTCACACTCCATTTCCAGATGAATCATCCACAGCGAGATGAGAGGAGAATCCACCGGAGTCCTGAAGGACTACACATACTACAGGTCAGAGTACCGCGGGCCAGTTGACTGGAAAGGTCACATGGTCCCAACACAGTGGAAGACACTGTTGTGGTGTTAATCTCAAATTAGTAAAGTGTTGGAAACTCTCTGTTCCTTCACACACCAACACTGACTTGTTAGGACAACCAGGCAATTTGCTGGGTCCACATCACAATGACTGCAATACATTTACAGCACTGATACAAGACAGAGAAGACTGAAGACGAGAACTACAAGACACTTGATTGGAAACTAACTTAATTCCTTACAATTAAAGATTTTCCTAAATTAACTGATATGGTGATTTGATATGTATGAATGTTTGTTTCTCACAAGACAGGATATGCAGTAGTCTTTTATATGATTTGTAGCATGGATCATGATACGGACAAGATATTTTTTTTATTATTCAGTGGACTGATGTTATGTTGAGTCAGATTTTCTGCTGAACACCATTAACACAACAGTAGCCTGTTGATGTCAGTATGTTTCTCGACCCTTATAATCTGAGGTGGGGGAGAGATTGATGACTGTCATAAATTTTTTTATGTGTCAGAGTGGGGTGTGTCAATTATCTTGTTTACATTCATTTTCATTTGAGGAACAATAAGACCTCACTGGTCAGATACTCCTTTTTGTTGTTTAGTAACATAACTGTATAGGCCTTTTCTTTTCATTAAGAATTTAATTGTACTTTAATGTTTTATCAAACATGTAAAGTTCGTTCTGTTTTTTTCATGTAATATTTTTCTTACATGTGTGATGGGGGGACTATAGAATCTGTTTAATAATGTAGTATTTTAAATGCATTATGAAGGTATGTTTCTTTGAAAGTTATATGCGTCTAAGTAAGAGAAGTAAGTGCATCTGTGTTTAGATGATCTTTCAGTAGGTTGTGCTCTGATAACCACAGGAATGTTTACATTGACCATCTGGCATGGTTATCGTCATGGTAGGTGCTAAGTAGGCATACCCTTCAATGTATATATCAGCTTATAACCAGTCTTACAGTGAGAACATTTTTGAAATATTCATTGAAATAGGACAACTCTGCTGCATTATTCCAATAAATACAGAATGTATTTTCTCCCTTGGTTTGTGCAGATTCTCTATTATTTAACCACTATACATAACCGCTAAATTCTATCACGAGACTGTGTGTTAGCCGTATAACATTTGCAAATAAAACAAATCAAAATCAAATAAACCATTTCAGTCGAATTTGTCCTCAGTGCAACAGCCTAGTCCTCGATCCAGCAACCCCTGGGTTCTCCTTGGTCTTGCAACATTGTAGATTGGAGTTTGAATAAAAGTGTATAGGTTCACCAGACCTTCACTGCAGGATGTCCCAAACACAACGAGGGCTTTGAAGAGCTCATCAAATACTCTAAGTGAGCTAACAGCCTTGCAGGGTAGTGCACACTTGTCCACCACAATGAAGTATGAGTTGATTCAACTTCTCTTGGTCCCCAGGCACAGTAAATAGTGTTGTTGACTTTGGATGATCAATTCCAAATGTTCTTGTACACTTGTTCAAGCCTATGACACCATAAATTACAATAAAAATCAAACACATTAACATGCCATACTGCATTTCACTGGGTTTAAAATGTTTAATTGTTGCCAGCATGTAACTAAAGAACCGATGGGTTTTACTTCACCAGGCCTGGTACATCAAAGAACTGTGTAAAAACAGCAAGTACATCGGCTGATTGTGTCTGGTCGTGTATCATCTCCTGCTTATTAGTGAAATTAGTCTTCATCTTCTCTTTCCCAACAAATTAATCTACAGTAAACTTCATGAGAGCAATGGAATCTTGACACTGCTCTTCACTCTGTGGCTCATCGCTGGACACTGGCTCTTTCTGAGATGCAGACCCACCCTCTTCAAACAAAGGGTTTGGATCAATTCATAGATAAATTTTTCTACTACCAAATGAAGATTGAAATCTGCTGTTCTGAATTACCTTTTCAGAGACTGCTTATCCCTTTCTTCAGCAGCTTTTCTCTGAATATTCTTCAGTCTCCAGGCCAGGGAACCAGTACTACTCTTAATGTCATAATAATGCTCCTGGGAAAGTGGAAAAGAATGACAATGAAGGATATACAGTATTATAAGCACATAATCCAGAACAGAAAAGAGTCTAAACCCCCCCGGTATTGGTGTCCCATTAACGCAAACACCCTTTGTCAGCCTATCGATTTTGCTAATTGCTCTTAGCCATGAACCTTATGTTCATAATAAGTTCTGTTTGGACTTTTCATGGCCCTGACCCCTAGTTAATGTACACAAATTCGAAGTCTGTTTGGTATACAGAGATGGTACTCACATGAACATTTTTGCTGTATGGGTCCTCCAAATACAGAAACATAGCCATATAACTTTCAATGAAAAAAATACCCCCGTGGTGGGTTTGTTCTGTGCAATGAAAAGGGCAATTCAGTGGCACTGCCCATACGAACATTATTCTCATCAGATTAAACTGACGGTTAGATATGAGCCAACAAGCCAGCTAGCTATCTTAGCTAATGTGATCATGAACAAAACCTAAAACCTTCTTAATACCTTAAATAGCAATATTTATATATCTTCTAAGGGTTTTAAATTGTTATTTTTCACACAACGATAACTTTAACTAATCTGAGAGTGTCTTCACACCCTCTACGGGGTGTTGGAGGGTTCATGGGAGTTTGCCCAACCAATCCACATGTGTTTTGTGGATTTGGAGAAGGCATTCGACTGTGTCCCTCGCGGCATCCTGTGGAGAGTGCTTCGGGAATATGGGGTCCTGGGTCCTTTGCTAAGGGCTGTCAGGTCCCTGTACGACCGAAGCAGGAGCTTGGTCCGCATTGCCGGCTGTAAGTCAGACTTGTTCCCAGTGCATGTTGGACTCCGGCAGGGCTGCCCTTTGTCGCCAGTTCTGTTCGTAATTTTTATGGACAGAATTTCTAGGCGCAGCCAGGGACCAGAGGGTGTCAGGTTTGGGGACCACACAATTAAGTCTCTGCTCTTTGCGGATGATGTTGTCGTGTTGGCCCCTTCTAACCAGGACCTTCAGCATGCACTGGGACGGTTTGCAGCCAAGTGTGAAGCGGTGGGGATGAAAATCAGTACCTCCAAATCCGAGGCCATGGTCCTCAGTCGGAAAAGGGTGGCTTGCCCACTTCAGGTTGGTGGAGAGTGCCTGTCTCAAGTGGAGGAGTTTAAGTATCTAGGGGTCTTGTTCACGAGTGAGGGAAGGATGGAACGGGAGATTGACAGACGGATCGGTGCAGCTTCTGCAGTAATGCAGTCAATGTATCGGTCTGTCGTGGTGAAGAAAGAGCTGAGCCGCAAGGCGAAGCTCTCGATTTACCGGTCGATCTACGTTCCTAATCTCACCTATGGTCATGAGCTTTGGGTCATGACCGAAAGGACAAGATCCCGGATACAGGCGGCCGAAATGAGCTTTCGTCGCAGGGTGGCTGGGTGATCCCTTAGAGATAGGGTGAGAAGCTCGGTCACCTGAGAGGAGCTCAGAGTAGAGCCGCTACTCCTCCACATCGAGAGGGGTCAGCTGAGGTGGCTTGGGCATCTGTTTCGGATGCCTCCAGAAAGCCTTCCTGGGAAGGTGTTCCGGTCCCGTCCCACCAGGAGGAGACCCCGGGGAAGACCTAGGACACGCTGGAGGGACTATGTCTCCCGGCTGGCCTGGGAACGCCTCAGTGTCCCCCCGGAAGAGCTAGAGGAAGTTGCCCCCTGTTGCCCCCTGCGACCCGGCCCCGGATAAGCGGAAGATGATGGATGGATGGATGAGAGTGTCTTCAATCCCCCTCAACCCAAAGGTAAAGTGTGTCAGCCGTAGTCCAAAAATGGCAACTGAATCGAAACTTATCTCCCTGGAAAGTGGGTGGAGCTTCATAATAAGGTTAAAAATGTACTAGGTAGGATTTTTTCAGTAAGAAAACAATTACAGCCTTTTGCAATTTCTCACCAGTCAGAAAGCAGTTCCACACCAACGCCCGATAGAGAATGAAATGAAAAATAAAATGACTTGTTCCAAAAAAAGCGATAACTCACTGTATGATGTTCTTCTTAGCCTTGCTAACGTTAACTTAGTGTTCCTGGTTGCTAGCTATAGAGAGCTAGTCTAAGTCTTCTTTCGCTTTGCTGTTTTCGTAGTGTATGCTATAGCAGACAAGGGAGGAATTGTTAGTTTGTCATCCTGGTCTCTAGCTGTCATTATAGTTTCTTACAGTAAGCAATCTTTGCTCCTTATGGCATACTTCTGCAAAATACAGTGGGGAGAACAAGTATTTGATACACTGCCGATTTTGCAGGTTTTCCCACTTACAAAGCATGTAGAAGTCTGTAATTTTTCACACTGTATGATTTTTAAGTAATTAATTAGCATTTTATTTCATGACATATGTATTTGATACATCAAAAAAGCAGAACTTAATATTTGGTACAGAAACCTTTGTTTGCAATTACAGAGAGCATACGTTTCCTGTAGTTCTTGACCAGGTTTGCACACACTGCAGCAGGGATTTTGGACCACTCCTTCTCCAGATCCTACAGGTTTCGGGGGTGTCGCTGGGTAATACAGACTTTCAGCTCCCTCCAAAGATTTTCTATTGGGTTCAGGTCTGGAGACTGGCTAGGCCACTCCAGGACCTTGAGATGCTTCTTATGGAGCCACTGCTTAGTTGCCCTGGCTGTGTGTTTCGGGTCTTTGTCATGCTGGAAGACCCAGCCAAGACCCATCTTCAATGCTTTTACTGTATCTCAGGATACATGGCCCCATCCATCCTCCCCTCAATACAGTGCAGTTATCCTGTTCCCTTTTGCAGAAAAGCATCCCCAAAGAATGATGTTTCCACCTCCATGCTTCACGGTTGGGATGGTGTCCTTTGGGTTGTACTCATCCTTCTTCTTCCGCCAAACACGGCGAGTGGAGTTTAGACCAAAAAGCTAAATTTTTGTCTCATCAGACCACATGACCTTCTCCCATTCCTCCTATGGATCATCCAGATGGTCATCTTCTATGTAAAATGTGCATTCAAAAAATAAGCCAAGGAGGAAGGCCCGCGTTGCCGAAGGAGATTGGCTGGAAGGCCCGTCTTGCAGAAGGCGATTGACTGGAACAGGATTTCTGTTACAGAATTGGCTGGAAAGTAGTGGCACACTCCCAAAATTACTGGCATTGAATAGTTGGTAACACTTTACAATAAGGATATAGTAATAATCATTATTAAATGCATTAATCGACAGTGATTCATGACTTATTAATGCGTCTATAAAGCCTTGATTATGGGTGCATGTGTTAATAGATACATTAACTACGTATTAGTTAACTGTTGGAACACATATCAACAAACATTACCTAATACATTAAAACATAGTGTGAACTAATAGGTAATTAATGCATCTACAAATAATGAACTGTATGTGGTTTTGTCAATAAACATGTTACTAAATGAATAGGTAACTAATAAAGGACATTTTAAAAAACATCTATCAATACATTAATATATTGCAATCCAAATCTTAATTGATGCAAATTATCACTGGTGTGCATGTGTTACTAAACATGCATATGTCTTATTAACTGTTGAATGGCCCAATAACAAACATGAATCCATACATTAATTTAAATGATTTCATGATGACATAATGCAACTACAGATTCATGATTTGGTGTCTTTCATCATAGCAAAAACAATTAAAAGTTTATTATTGAACATAATCAGTTCAGAATTATACATGTGAAAATTAAGCAATACATTTGGAGTGTAACACATGAGTTCTTGAACATCATGACATATCAACAAGAAATAATACACAGGATTGACAACAGCTATTATTGTTCATGATGGACACAACAAAAAGCAAGTAGGTAAGGAATAGGTCACTGAGTAACAAGTAAGGTAATGTTCACGAAGGACAAAAACCTGGCTTCTGTGACTGGACAGTATTCAGCAACAAATGACAGTAGTAGGGGGAAAGGTGTTGTTTGTTAAAGGAATTAGGGTTATTCTATATGTTGCCTTCTAAGAAATGACTTCATTTGAACTGATTATGTTCAATAATAAACGTTTAATTGTTTTTGCTATGATGAATGACACCAAATCATGAATCTGTAGTTGCATTATGTCATCATGGAATCATTAAAATTAATGTATGAGTTCATGTTTGTTATTGGGCCATTCAATAGTTAGCTAGATATATTCATGTTTATTAACACATGCACACCAATGATAAATTGCATCAAATAAGATTTGGATTGCAATATATTGATGTATTGATTGATGTTTTTTAACATGTCTTTTATTAGTTACCTATTCATTTAGTAACATGTTTATTGACACAACCACACACAGTTCATTATTTGTAGATGCATTAATTAACTATTAGTTTACACTATGTTTTAATGTATTAGGTAATGTTTGTTGATATGTGTTCCAACAGTTAACTAATACATAGTTAATATATCTATTAACACATGCACCCATAATCAAGGCTTTATAGATGCATTAATAAGTCATGAATCCACGTCAATTAATGCATTTAATATTGATTATTACTGTATCCTTATTGTAAAGTGTTACCGAATAGTCTGTTGCTTAACAACTATTTGAGGGCCTCATTAGCTAACAAAACATGTTTACTGAAAAAAATCCTACCTAGTGCCATTATAATAACACCCTGGAAATTATTTCAGTTTTTCACACTAGAGGGAAGATAACTAGTGTAATGGTTTCATTAACTTTATTGGTTCATCCAGTTACTTATGTGCTCTATACAGTGACACAGTCTACTGAGCTGTAGTCATTTGATGCAAGAGCCATATCCATCTGAGTTTCATCTGCATAACTATGGTATTTATTATTCTGTAGAATTCTGCCCAGAGGCAGCATGTAGAGATTGGAACAAAAGGGGTCCGAGAACTGATCCCTGGGGAATTCAACATGTCATAATCACCCTATCAGTTTCATAATTGCCAATGGTGACAAAATAACTTCGGCCTTCTAAATAAGACCTGAACAAAATAAGGACTAATCTGCCCAGTAGTATTCTATGATCTACAGTCTCAAATGCAGCTCTGAGATCTAATAAAACAAAAACTGATATTTTACCTGAATCAATATTCAGTTGTAAATCATTTAACACATTTATAAGAGTCGTTTCAGTACTGTGGTGAGGTCGGGTGTCTAAATAAAATTTGTCTAAAAGAACATCTGAGTTCACAAAATTGCTGAGTTGTTTAAAGACATCCTTCTTAATTATCAATATTATTAAAGTAATTTTTTTTCCCAAAAAAGTCAGATGGCAGTGTGTCGAGACAACATGTGGATGATTGAAAATACTGAACTGTTTCTTCTAGAGTTTTTTGGTCAATTGTATTAAATGGCGACATAATAACCAAGCTATTTCTTGGTGGTTGTAGAGACAATACAGTGTAATTATTTGACTGTGTAGTTCTGATGTTCAGTCTAATGCTTTTGATTTTTCTCCGTGGACACGAGTTCCGTGGACAATATTGGAATGCATAGCCAACAAAACTCATACAGATTATGTACTAACATAAACAGCCCAGGAGGAGGATTTTCCATTAAAAAATCTAGTTGTTTATGTTGAAGAAAAAAGTTCACTTGAACTCCACCTAAGAGGCACCAGTAAGGTTGGCAGCATGCCCCAACATCAAACAGCAATTTATCAGCATATCTTGCTGAACCACATTCAAAAGTGTACACACATTACAGCAATGTGTATCATAACATGAATATACTTCCCAAAGGAAAAAAAAATAAACAGGACAGATTTGTACTTAGACATTCTAAATGCTTCAATCATGTGAACTCTTGCTGCACTCAAGAACTCAGGTTTCCTAAAACAATTTATCTTGTATGTGCACAGGGTATCTCCAAGGTTACATCCATTTGCATGTTATGGGTCTTCATATCTCCAACTGAGCTTTCAGTCCTGAGAGTGTCCAGTTTTCTTTTAGCCAATCAACATCCCCTGGATCCCACAGTTTTGCATTTTCCTCCACCCATGTCCTGAGGGGTAACCTAGGCAACACTTTCCTAAGAGCACCAGGTTTCCTTGAGGTACATTATGTCTGGCTCAGTACAAATGAGACTGCTTATCTTCATCGTAAGTCCCATGCAAGTGACCTATGTTTCTGAAACAATAAAACCTAAACAAATGAAACCCTTATCCTCTGGTAATCCCGGAGCCACAAATATTTATTTTCAGGTAACACTTTATAGTAAAGTAATAGTGTATCTGTGAATGGGTTATGGTTAACTTACTGGTTATTAAATAATGTGTACATACATTATTAATCAGATATTAACATTAAAGCTGACAGGACATTTTCTAGATATTTAGTGCTGTTTTGTTATGACGCTATTCATCAATTTAGCAAAATTTATATATTTTGAGTAATTTAGTGGTGTGGCACCTGCTTCAAAAACTGACTTTTGACTTTATTTATGTCTGAGAAACCTTCCAACCCATACAATCTAGAACACAATAAAGGTATTAGAAACCAAACAAATATGATGATATTATTGGAATTTTTCAACGTTTTGATGTGAATGAACAAGCCTTTTCATACATTAAAATACTATGACCCATTGACCCAGAAGATTCGAGACATCTTTTGTGGTGATGCTCAGCGAGGAGTGCACATTAGCCATCTTCAGCAGTTGGTGTTTTGGTAGTTTTGCTTTACGTTTCATATTTTACATTTATTTAAATGTGTTAATATTACTTATTTTATTAATGTATATTTTCAGCAGAAACATCTCTATTGTGGGGAAAGACTACAACTTAATAGTTGTGTTGTTTTCTGCCTATTATGTTCCATCTTGATTTAATTACTGACTGATATGATGGGTTTCAGGGTTCTGTGTGTCCTATGCTTGGCACCCCTGACCATTGATCGCTCATTAGAAATAGGCATTAAATGAGTGGTATTACGATAATATTGGGCCATTAATCACCATACTTACCATCAATTTGAATATAGTTGTGGCACTTATTAAATGTAACTTGTTCCTTTCACCTGCATATTCACTTTCATACGTTTAAACAATACTTATTATCACTTATTTGATGATTGAAACTGGCCCCTTCTATTTGTAACTGTGCCAGTTTACTGCTGTGTTGTGACAGGGAAAGTTCTTGAACTGATGTATACTTAGTCCTATACATGTATAAATGAATTACTGGTTAAAGGTACTGAGTGCCCATGTTTAGATAAGAAAAGGAATATGGGAGAGGGGGATCTGTTATTTGTTTATGGTCATCACTGAATGGTGTCAGAAGATCATTGGGTTATCCATTAATTTGTGTATCTGTTCTTTGTCCAGACCCTGTGTGTCCCACAAGGACCTTGGTTTAATGAGGGGGAGGACAGCCTTCCCCTTGGTCAAAATCTCTGTATTGACAGATCAAAGGGAACATGTATTGTTGACATAACACAGCTGGGCAGTATCTTACCACACCCCTTTTCAATTGTAATAAGTACTTTGACTGTTCTGCGTTTCCTCAGAGAGGGTTATTCTGTAAGCTTTTGACACATCTCTCTATTTGCAAATAATCTGCTAATTATGCCAAGAGAGTTTTGTCTCTGTACTTACTTCCATTAAGAGTTCCTATCGATGGAATTACCATCACAGTAGTCTGGGTGTATTAATGTTCTGTCTGGACATCTACTTTGTGCATGACAAGTAATTAACAGTTGTTTACAGATTATTTCACCTATAATTCACTATACCACAATTCCAGTGGGTAAGAAGACCTTAGAAAATAAATTGTAGACCTCCACAAGTCTGGCTCATCCTTGGGAGCAATGTCCAAACACCTGAAGGTACCACGTTCATCTGTACAAACAATAGTACGCAAGTACAGTGGGGAGAACAAGTTTTTGATACACTGACGATTTTGCAGGTTTTCGTACTTACAAAGCATGTAGAGGTCTGTAATTTTTATCATAGGTACACTTCAACTGTGAGAGACGGATATAAAATCCAGAAAATCACATTGTATGATTTGAAAATAATGAATTTGCATTTTATTGCATTACATAAGTCTTTGATCGCCTACCAACCAGTAAGAATTCCGTCTCTCACAGAACTGTTAGTTTTTCTTAAAGAAGCCCTCCTGTTCTCCTCTCATTACCTGTATTAACTGCACCTGTTTAAACTTATTACCTGTATAAAAGACACTTGTCCACACACTCAATCAAACAGACTCCAACCTCTCCACAATGGCCAAGACCAGAGAGCTGTGTAAGGACATCAGGGATAAAATTGTAGACCTGCACAAGGCTGAGATGGGCTACAGGACACTAGGCAAGCAGCTTGGTGAGAAGGCAACAACTGTTGGCACAATTAATAGAAAATGGAAGAAGTTCAAGTTGATGGTCAATCTCCCTCTGTCTGGGGCTCCATGCAAGATCTCACCTTGTGGGGCATTAATGATCATGAGGAAGGTGAGGGATCAGCCCAGAACTGCACAGCAGGACCTGGTCAATTACCTGAAGAGAGCTGGGACCACAGCCTCAAAGAAAACCATTAGTAACACACTACGCTGTCAAGGATTAAAATCCTGCAGTGCACGCAAGGTCCCCCTAGCAAGGCATCTAGCAAGGCATCCTCTAGCATATTGTATAACATGGTATACAGCTTAAGAACCAGAAAATGCAGTCTACACACATTAATAATGCATCTTAAGTGAGCTGCAATCTTTCCATTGGTTTAAATGTAACACATATTGCTATGTAACCAACCTCACACACTGTAGTGGGATGTGGAGCTTACTGCTACCCACTGACACCTGAATATACTGAAGGGGGTGTGGCTAAATGTGTGTGAGGATTATACCAAAAATAAAGAGGTACTCCACCCAAGAGATAATTCAACCTAATTTCAACTCTCTTTTGGAACTAATAAACTCATCCATACAGTGTATACTTGTTTTCTTCTTTCCAAATACACCTTTAACTTCTCCATGCTAACTTGTTAACTTCTACATGCTAACGATTCTAAAAACTGTCTGGAGGAGTTTATTGGCTCCAAACAGAAATGAAATTGAGGTACAATCATGCTGCCACCAAACTGTTTTTTAAAAGGATATATTAAAAACGGGGGCACCAGGAGGGCATTTTCCACCGTAGAGGCATCCCATGAGGGCACACGTCTTGCATGTAGGAGCACGTAGAGGCCAACACATTTTCTAGCATGTAGGGCATCCTTCATGGCACTGCATCATGTGATCTCCATTGGAAAGGCACCCACTATGACACTTTATCACATTTCCTCACACATAGGGGCACTGGAAGGGGACCAATTAGTGGCATTTCATCACGTTAACTTGCACACTGGGACACTGTAGAGAGCACTTGATCATGTTTTATCTACTATAAGGGCATCCAAGAGGGCACTTTTGCAGCGTGTTTATTTGAAATGGGGCTCCAGCCATTGTGATCAAATAAGATAATCTGATCTTGCCTGATCCTTTACTATCCAATACATTTCTAATGTACATTTCTAATTCTAATGTAACATCACTCCAAATCTTGCTGCTTCCATCACATTGTAATTTGACATTCAGTTGTGCTCAAAGGTTTGCATACCCTTGGAAATTGTGTAATTGTGTAATATACGTACTTGTAAAGAAAACATGAGTGAACAGGAAAAACACATGTCTTTTATTTCTTATGGGATTCACATTCAACTGTAGGTCATACCAGAATGGCATAATCATTAAAAGAACATGGCAACAAAGAAAAAAATGAACTGAACCAAACGTCTGCATTAGTATTAAGTATTAATTCTTAATACTGTGTGTTGCCCCCTTTAGCATCAATGACAGTGTGCAATCTTTTGTAATAGTTGTCTATGAGGCCCTGAATTCTTGCAGGTGGTATAGCTGCCCATTTGTCTTGTTCAAGTATCGTCGTATTGTGCTCCTTGAAACAACCACACCATCTTTTTCCAGAGCAGACTGTATTTCTCCTGAGGTTACCTGTAGGTTTTTCTTTGTATCCCGAACAATTCTTCTTGCAGTTTTGGCTGAAATCTTTCTTTGTCTACCTGACCTTGGCTTGGTATCAAGAGATGATAAGTGATTGAACAATACTGACTGGTATTTGCAAGACTTTGGGTATCTTTTCATATCCTTTTCCATATTCAAAAAGTTCCATTACCTTGTTACGCAGGTCTTTTGACACTTATTTTATGCTCCCCTCAGTATCTAGCCTGCTCAGTGCATCCACGTGAGAGCTAACAAACTCATTGACTATTTATACACAGACACTAATTGCAATTTAAAAAGTCACAGGTGTGGGAAATTCACCTTTAATTGCCATTTTCACATGTGTGTCGCCTTGTGCGTCTATAACAAGGCCAAACATTTGAGGGGTATGTAAACTTTTGATCAGGTCCATTTGGGTGATTTCTGTTATAATTATGATTTAAAAAGGAGTCAGAAAACTATGTGATAATAAGTGGCTTCATATGATCACTATCCTTAAATAAAAGACAGTTTTTTTGAATGATCAGTCATATATTCGAAATCAACGCCACAATGTCACAATTTCTGTCAGGGTATGCAAACTTATGAGCACAACTGTAGGTCTTGTGCTCTACTTGAATTTCGTTGAGAAGCAATAAAAGTTTTGATTCATACATCTTTTTTAAATGTTTGTTTCTGATACACAAAGTTTCCTAAAATAGAGAACATACGATCAAATTACTGCATTACAGCCTGGTACAGCAGCTGCTGATTGCAAGGCCCTTCAGAGGGTGGTGAATTTTGAGCATTATCGACTGCCAATCTCCCCTCTGTACAAGGCATCTACCACACACAATGCCTTAGGAAAGCATCCACCCAGGCTATGGTCTGTTGATGTTACCGGAGCATCAGAGCACGCACTTCCAGACTTAGACGTTTCTTTCCTCAGACCATAAGGCTCCTCAACCAGCACATGGATCATATTCATCCCATGAACATTCCAAATGCTCTGATGTCTTTCTATGTACATTAAATGTACATCAGAATATTTGTATGTACTACACTGATATAGGCATATTACACTTATATTTAAAATATTCAGAACGCCTATAAAGTGGAAAGTTTATATGGATGGCATTCTTCATAGTCCCTATTGTACACTCTTTAAAACTGCTGCTAATTTACATTATGTATATTTATGCTATTCTCTATATATTTCTTCGCTATATTTTTGCTTCATATATTTCTAAATGTTTACTGTATAGATGTCACAAGAATTTCAATGTTAAGAATGACTCTGTGTTATGTGGTTCATTTGATAAATAAAATACTTAGACTTTGAAATGCTGTATAATGTGTTTATCTTAAATATAATATATAAATCCATCTAATGTCATGTAAGATAAGTCAGTTTAACTTTGTGACAGCAGTTCTCTGATGAGCATGGCAGCATTAAATAAAAAGGCTTCCTTGGAAATATCAGTGAGTACTGGCCGACAGGGGGACACAGCCATTGAAATTCAGATAACAGAGCAAGAAAACAAAGATTACATTATGGTGCCACCTAGTGGATGTCTGTTCCAATGCTCCATTGCACGTGTACCATGACAAATAAAAGCTGTTGTGGGAAATATTTTCTGTTGGGAGATATATCCTCCCGGCACATAAAACAGCATACATTTTGCATTAAAAGCAGGTGTTGATTACTTCAGTATAAAGAACTTGTAATAGAATGATGAGAAGAAAAAAGTATGGAGAAGGATTGGACCGGCTCATGATCCGAAGCATACCACATCATCTGTAAAACATGGGGGAGGCAGTGTGATGGCATGGGCATGCATGGCTTCCAATGGCACTAGGTCACTAGTGTTTATTGAAGATGTGACAGAAGACAGAAGCAGATGGATGAATTCAGAAGTGTATAGGGATATACTGTCTGCACAGATTCAGCCAAATTCAGCAAAGTTTATATGGATGGCACTTCACTTTACAATGACCCAAATCATGTGCCGAATGCAACCCAGGGGTTTTTAAGACAAAGAAGTGGAATATTCTGCAATGGCTGAGTCAATCACCTAAACTCAACACAATCAAGCAAGCACTTGCTGAAGACAAAACATAAGGCAGAAAGACCCACAAACCAACAACTGAAGACAGCTGCAGTATAGTCCTGGCAAAGCATCACAAAACAGGAAACCACAATGTTTTTGTGTTGTCCATGCGTTCCAGACTTCAAGCAGTCATTGCCTGGAAAGGATTCTCGATAAAGTTTTAAAAATGAACATTTTACATATGATTGTGTTCATTTGTCCAATTACATTTGAGCCCCTGATATAAGAGCACTGTATGAAAATGGTTGCAATTCCTAAAAGTTTCATATGATATTTCTGTTCAATCTTTCGAATGAAAGCTGAAAGGTTGTTTCATTTAAAATCTGTTGTAGTGGCGTACAGAGCCAAAATAATGAAAATTGTGTCAGCATCCAAATATTTCTGGACCTAACTGTACGTGTAGACACAGCCAGAAATAAAAGGTCACAGTCCTTTTGCCTCACTTTCATCTCTTAATCATAATCTTGAGTATACAACAAAAACAGCAATTTTTACTTTACTGTATATTGTTCTCTGGAAATACTTATTGAGTGCACTTTATTTACAAATCAATAAGCTGCCTAACAAGTTATTATTATTATTAGTTATGAATACAAATGAAAGACAACAGAAAAGATTGATGACAGAAAGATGTATGTTAACTTTAAGAATAACAAGTGTAATACTTTTGTACCAGTGTTCTGTTTGATAGGCTGATAGTTACAGTGGGGAGAACAAGTATTTGATACACTGCCAATTTTGCAGGTGTTCCTACTTACAAAGCATGTAGAGGTCTGTAATTTTTATCATAGGTACACTTCAACTGTGAGAGACGGAAACTAAAACAAAAATCCAGAAAATCACATTGTATGATTTTAAAATAATTAATTTGCATTTAATTGCATGACATAAGTATTTGATCACCTACCAACCAGTAATAATTCCAGCTCTCACAGAACTGTTAGTTTTTCTTTAAGACGCCCTCCTGTTCTCCACTCATTACCTGTATTAACTGCACCTGTTTGAACTCATTACCTGTATAAAAGACACCTGACCACACACTCAATCAAACCTCTCCACAATGGCCAAGACCAGAGAGCTGTGTAAGGACATCAGGGATAAAATTGTAGACCTGCACAAGGCTGGGATGGGCTACAGGACAATAGGCAAGCAGCTTGGTGATAAGGCAACAACTGTTGGCGCAATTATTAGAAAATGGAAGAAGTTTGGTCTCGGTCTGGGGCTCCATGCAAGATCTCACCTCGTGGGGCATCAATGATCATGAGGAAGGTGAGGGATCAGCCCAGAACTACACGGCAGGACCTGGTCAATGACCTGAAGAGAGCTGGGACCACAGTCTCAAAGAAAACCATTAGTAACACTACGCCGTCATGGATTAAAATCCTGCAGCGCACGCAAGGTCCCCCTGCTCAAGCCAGCGCATGTCCAGGCCCGTCTAAAGTTTGCCAATGACCAGAGGAGGAATGGGAGAAGGTCATGTGGTCTGATGAGACAAAAAAATTGCTTTTTGGTCTAAACTCCACTTGCCGTGTAGATTCCGTCACTCACAGTTGAAGAGTACCTATGATAAAAATTACAGACTTTTACATGCTTTGTAAGTGGGAAAACCTGCAAAATCGTCAGTGTATCAAAAACTTGTTCTCCCCACTGTAGGAACAAGCTGAGGTAAAAAGGGGGTTTGCCCAAGATGGATTAATAGATAAGATGGTACCAGTGAGTCTGGCATTGTGTGTGCAGCAAGGGCATGTTTACTAAAAAGATTACAATGATGAGTTTTGTAGGATGCACTCATGACAAAATGCATGGCATTGTGGTAAAGTACAACACATTTATTGAGGTTACAAATTGTCTTACCCATTTATCAACATTGAATATGAATTTTTACAAATTCTTAACTTACAGTATGTGTTAAATAGTGAATGATTGTTTGACTGACTGTCACACTGGTTTATTTGTATGTGGCCAGAAACTTTTTATTAGGAGAATGCTCAGACAGATAGGTTCATATGACAAAAATGTAATGCAGTTCCCACCCATTGACTACATTAAAATGGTGGATACCTTCAATGCATATTAATTAATTGCTTCAAAAATGTATCTGGTCAGTATAATAGGCCCTGTAATAATATAAATAACATAAGCACAAGTTTGCATTTAAAACAACTCTCCACTTGCAGTGCACTTTCACTTTGTTTAACCAATTTACAATAACGTAATATATATATATATATATATATATATATATAGAAAATATATATTTTGTAATATTGAAAATATATCAAATCTATTTCAATTGCACAGTGATTCCCTATACTATTTCGTGCTTGCTTTCTTGAACAGAAATTGTACTGAATATCAGCAACAAATAAATGACAGAGGGATTTGGCTGGCCCATGTCTATGTCTTGAGTGACATGAATGCAGGAAAAGGAGGTTGCAGTATTTCTAGTTTAACAAAATTAATTCTGCATTTTAGGTTGTGTCTTTGTTATCCACCCAAAATAATTTCTGGTGAATACATTTTGTGAAACACTATCATTGCAATTTTACCGCAGATGTTATTGTTCATTGTCTTATATTACAATGCAAAGTGCCCCTTTAATGCAAACGCAGTAATTGTTATCTCTAGGACCCTGCATATGTATCTTACCAATTCAACTGAACATTATTGTCTGTTAATGGTTGCTGTTAAACCACATTTTTCGGTTCAAAATGAAATCCATTAAAAATACAACAGAACTGATTATGTTTTGTTCAATTTTAAATGTAAAAAGGGGGCCCTGGTGGGAAAAGATTGGTAACGTATCCTTTTCCATTTAGCCCCGATCCAGCCGCTTGGTGTCTTTACGTCTCTACTGGTAGGCTACAGTCGAGGAAAACAATGAATGGAAGTTAATGAATAAAGCAGAATTATGCCTCTATAGCCCTACGTTACTGTCTCCAGGGGAGACGTACAAGTAAACAATAGACAACTGAGTCCAAGCCGACTGGCTAAATTAGTCGAAGCACAGAAGCTGCTTAGTGATTCGTGCACAACCGCATTCTCGGTTCCAAAATCGATAGTGTTGCAACGTTATGGATAAAAGAGCCAAAAATAAACGCGCAACTTCAGCAGGCTACCGACTACCAGAACGAAGTAACATTACTTTGATTTCACAGTCATCTGCCTCAGTGTGCAAACAACCGCTGGACAGGACTCTAAACACTGGGGGCGGAAAGACCCAGAATCTTGACTCGCGCGACCCAGTCAAACAAGACCAGGTTTGGCGCGAGGCCGTGCGAGCAGAGAGGGATGGGGTAAAAGAATGGTAATGTATGCTATACTTGTGACAGTTGTGCGAATTCTGACTTTCTGAATGCAATTCAGTTCAAACAATGAATTTTAATTGGCCACATCCCGACAAGAAAGGAAGTTCTAAATAATTTAATTGACAAGATAATGATATTTCCAAACCACTGTAATTTTTACTATAGGGACATGTTTTAAAAAATGAAATTAAGGAGCATTAAGCTCGACTCCCATTGAAATTAATATTTTCAAAACAAATGACTATAACAAGCCATTTTAACATTTATTTCCTGAAACATATCAGTCATATTTTAAAATAGTATGTATTCTTTTGTAACAGATTGTTACTAGCAACCTTATCAGTTTTACAAGTAAAAATGTATTAGATATTACTTATTCACAATGTGGTTATTATTTAGTTATTAAAATCATTGTCTTACATCAGATAGCACAACAATTCAACCTGGACTGTTCTGTTGAGGGATGAGTGTGAAGCCATCTAAGAGTCTATCATTTAGATTATTCTTGAAGAATAAAATGTACAGTTATGAATGCTGACATGGTTATTTGCTACCTTGACAACCACTGTCTAAGGCCTAGGTCTACAAACATTATTTTATTTTGATCCACAGGCAGAAGAATTGGAGTTTTCTCAAGACCTATAACCAGCTGGTAAATAAATTGCGTTTTTCCCCCCTTTTAAATAGTCCACTGTTTTCATGTAATACGATCTGTTATTTAAGGATGGCTCAATGAAATTATGTTGCCACGAGCGTCACCAGAGATTTTGCAATGAGTGGGACAACTGACTTGAGTCACATACATTTGCACATGTGCTCTGGCTCACTGCTGTAACAGGGGACCAAAACAGAAGAAAGGTTTAGGGATATGTTTGTCTGGAATCCCAAATTCTCTGGCCAAACACTATGCCACTCCTACAGATGTTAGTAAGGAGTCTGGACTTAAACAGATTCCCCAGTCCCAAAAGTAATTGAATAATCCAAATTTGTCACAGAAAACCAATGGGTTGGGCCACAACTAGAACACCTGGCTAAAACAACATCTTAAAATTGTGTCCTAAAATGTTTTATTGAAGGAGTCTCAGACCAAAATGTGCAGTGAATGTCTTGTTTAAGTCATCAGGCAACTGTTGCACATCACTGCTCTTAGTTATACATCGTAGCGACTCATCTACTTTTAATATCAAGGCTAAATACTTTGTATAATGTTAGAGTGCCTGTCATGCTACTGTAGTTAGTTAAGATACTGTACTGCTGCAAAATTTTAATGCACAACAAGCCAATTTTTTTCAAACAAAATGGTTAGAGCTTTGAAAACACTCAAAATATTTTGCAAGTCCTCAAAATGAATATTTATAACTAATTTTCCTCATCCCAATTATTTGAGAATATAAAGGGGTGTGGCAAAAGCTGAAATTGGGCTGTGAGGTTAGATCTGCTAAAACATTTTTTTGTTTTATCTTGAGTTGAATGTAACCTTACACTTTGCATCCACATAGGGTAACTACAAGGCAGAGAGCCCTTTACCAACCTATGAGGCAGTGTTCTCTGACCATCTACCCAACACCACCAACCAGATTTTTGGGAGTCGTGTATGCATGCCTCTTGGAAGAGAGCTGATGAGAATGGATAAGCTGCTAACTGGAAGATATAAGAAGTGCAAGCAGGGTCCAGATATGCAGCCATGCTAGCATCAGCAGAGCATAAGACTCTCCTGAGAATTCCCACTATCAATCTTGCCTTTCAAAAGGACCAGTTCCATTTTAAAGGTATAGCTCATTCATGCAGCTAATGATGGAGCTATTCATATTCTTTGTGTATTTGCTTTACAGTAGGAGCACCAACGGTGAAGAGCTGTAGTCTACAGCATAAACTATTGTTACATTTTTCAATAAAGAATCACATATTTTATTATAGAAATTACTGTCTACCTGAACTACCTGTAGCCTAGTTGATTTGTTTCCAACGGATTTAAAGATCTAAAATTTGCATCAAGAAAATAAATTTTCCCACCAGTGGTGTGTTTTCACTAGAGTTGTTGTGAATAAAAAGCAGTGTGTGATAACATACTTCATCAAAAAGTTTCTTTTACACAATACTTTTAATATACGTAGGCCACCAAAGTTTGTGTTTTTAATATTTTATTTGTTGTTTTTCTCCCCTCAATTTTGTGAAGTACAATCTGCACTTGTTTACTTCCGAGGAGAACGCATTCACTGTAGTGATGGGAAATTCGACTCACTTTACTGAAAAATAAAGAATCTTTTGACTCATTTCGCTAATTTGAGTGAGTCCTTCCAATCCTCTCCCAGCGCCGCATCCCCCCCACCCCCCAGTCTAGCAATCCCTCAAATAACCGTCTAAGTCGGTCTACACTTGTTACAGTGAGGGTTTATTTTTTTATCCCCTGCTGATTTTGTACGTTTGCCCACTGACAAAGAAATTATCAGTCTATAATTTTAATGGTAGGTTTATTTGAACAGTGAGAGACAGAATAACAATAAAAAAATCCAGAAAAACACGTCAAAAATGTGATGAATTGATTTGCATTTTAATGAGTGAAATAAGTATTCGAACCCTCTGCAAAAAATAATATGCAAATAAGAACACAAGCCAATATGAATGCTTAACTTAAATGGTTGCTTCAGTGTATTTAGCATGCAGCCTATAAAAGGTTTCATTATCCTATGCATTCCAATGTACACTCACCTAAAGGATTATTAGGAACACCATACTAATACTGTGTTTGACCCCCTTTCGCCTTCAGAACTGCCTTAATTCTACGTGGCATTGATTCAACAAGGTGCTGAAAGCATTCTTTAGAAATGTTGGCAAATATTGATAGGATAGCATCTTGCAGTTGATGGAGATTTGTGGGATGCACATCCAGGGCACGAAGCTCCTGTTCCACCACATCCCAAAGATGCTCTATTGGGTTGCGATCTGGTGACTGTGGGGGCCATTTCAGTACAGTGAACTCATTGTCATGTTCAAGAAACCAATTTGAAATGATTCGAGCTTTGTGACATGGTGCATTATCCTGCTGGAAGTAGCCATCAGAGAATGGGTACATGGTGGTCATAAAGGGATGGACATGGTCAGAAACAATGCTCAGGTAGGCCGTGGAATTTAAACGATGCCCAATTGACACTAAGGGGCCTAAAGTGTGCCAAGAAAACATCCCCCACACCATTACACCACCACCACCAGCCTGCACAGTGGTAACAAGGCATGATGGATCCATGTTCTCATTCTGTTTCTGCCAAATTCTGACTCTACCATCTGAATGTCTCAACAGAAATTGAGACTCATCAGACCAGGCAACATTCTTCCAGTCTTCAACTGTCCAATTTTGGTGAGCTTGTGCAAATTTTTGCTTCTTTTTCCTATTTGTAGTGGAGATGAGTGGTACCCGGTGGGGCTCTTCTGCTGTTGTAGCCCATCCGCCCCAAGGTTGTGCGTGTTGTGGCTTCACAAATGCTTTGCTGCATACCTTGGTTGTAACGAGTGGTTATTTTAGTCAAAGTTGTTCTTCTATTAACTTGAATCAGTCGGCCCATTCTCCTCTGACCTCTAGCATCAACAAGGCATTTTCGCCCACAGGACTGCCGCATACTGGATGTTTTTCCCTTTTCACACCATTCTTTGTAAACCCTTGAAATGGTTGTGCGTGAAAATCCCAGTAACTGTGCAGATTGTGAAATACTCAGATTGGCCCGTCTGGCACCAACAACCATGCCACGCTCAAAATTGCTTAAATCACCTTTCTTTCCCATTCTGACATTCAGTTTGGAGTTCAGGAGATTGTCTTGACCAGGACCACACCCCTAAATGCATTGAAGCAACTGCCATGTGATTGGTTGATTAGATAATTGCATTAATGAGAAATTGAACAGGTGTTCCTAATAATCCTTTAGGTGAGTGTATATCAGTCTGTGTGGAATGAATGTATACATTATAGTATACAAACGTTTCACTTTTTGAATGGAATTACTGAAATAAATCAACTTTTTGATGATATTCTAATTTTATGACCAGCACCTGTATGTCAGTCATAGTTATCAGTGAAGAATGCAAGTAGTTTTTAACATTTAAATGTTTGCTTCGAATGTCTGTTGAATCTCTGTGGAATATCTGAATATAAAACCAACTTTATCTCGGCCCTTCAGACAACGTCGCCATGGGTGCAAACCAAGCCGCGGAGCCCCCGACCAGACCCCCGCATCTAAAATCCTACTACTGCTACCAAATTTCCTAACTAAAAGGTAGAGGAAGATAATATTTAATACTTCCCAAAAAATAAGTATGTTTCATGTACCATAATGAACAGACACTTGTTATTAGGCTACAACAGGGGTTCCCAAACTTTTTTGGCTGACGACCCCATTTCGATATCTAGAAATTCTCACGACCCAAACGACGTGAAGAAAAATGCTATAATTATTTTTATTTTATTTGAGGCTATGAGAGTAAATTGTTAAACATTCTTCCCCAACCCAATATAAGGTGACCTCACATGGGGTTGTGACCCCTAGTTTGGGAAACTCTGGAATACAACAAAAAACGTACCTGCAGTTACAAAACTTTGCTACTAGCTGCTGTTGGACCTGGATCATAATTATTTCCCCTTCGCTTGAAGCTGCGATGCGGCTCGCGTCATTGTTTCATCAGTTCTAACCATCTTCCAATGCTTCTGCTTCTGAACAACTTTACTAAATACGTTTCTCAAGGGCACATAATTTTTTTTATAATGTATTGATTTTATTTCCACGTTCCATCTTGATGTTTTGTTACTTAAGCTAGCTATCTTCCACAGTTAAAATGTTTAGTAAATGAGTTGACAAGTCGGGGGCGATACTTAATATGTGGGTTCCTGAATATTAAGTCACGCCCACTGATGTTCACCATTGGTCAGTTTAAATGGGGGTTACTGAATATTAAGTTACGCCCACTGATGTTCACCATTGGTCAGTTTAGGGACATCCTGGTTTGATGCTAGGTGTCATGTATGGTATGACATCATTATGTTGAGTGTGCTAATAGAGGAAGAAGATTTAACTAACATTACAACTTTATCTCAGAGTCCATGTGATTTTATTAAATATCTTTTGTCAAGATATAACACCAGGTTCAAGCGGTTCAAGCATTGATATAGAAAACAAAAGTGTAAATGCTTTGACTACATGTTGAAAAAGCGCTCTAGTCTGATTATGTACCAATTATGTAAACTTAAAATACCCTTTAATAGTATTTTGTTTCAGGATTACAATTGTTTGATAACATACAACTGAAATATATTCATTTAAAGACTGAAGTGCCTCTTAAAATAGTTTTAAATGTTTTGGTTAAAGTCAAGAATGAGACACTGGTGGTTTAGAAAGCTGCTGAGTGCAGTTATAATACAGACACATAAACACATGCACAGTCATACTCACTATGCCTGCCATGGTCAGTTTTACTTTGAGTAGCCATTGCTTGGTTATATGTGATAGAGTAGAGGGCCATCATTAAGAGGTTGATGGTTGAGAATGCAGCTTATTGCAGTTACAATATAGTTGATATGAGCTCTACATGTTACACAGTGAAACAGGCCTCCCTTTTCACAGGTTTATACAGGATTACCATTTATGCATTTTCCATAGATTCAACATATTACACAAATGTGAACATGCTGTATAAAGTACAGTGTGCGGTGGACCTGTGAGCAACAACTTCAGTGTCAGCTAAACTGTTCTGAAGGTCCTTTCCCGAGAACTGTGGGTTCTGCTGTTTAGATCTAACCAGTTTTCATACAAATCATTGTAATGGTTTCTCCTTCCTTTGACTCTTACTGTTCAATTTAACAGCATTGTTCTAGAAACTTTAAATTGGTAACTGGAAGCATAGCATTTTTTATAGCCTGTTGGCAAGTTTCAATTTGCATCATGTAGAGGTCAGGTCAACATCTGTTGACAGACATATGAATTTTTCCAGGGGTGTCTGGAACAAGCACATATTTAATTATTGAGTAATAACATGGTTATGGACTTAAAACATTGTTGGGAGGAATATATGTGTTACATTGAATTGATTATCTGAGGTCTAATTTAACCCTTATCTTAAAAGTTGATTCAACAACATAAATTATAAGTAGAACAGGTCCAAAAGAGCACAACATACATTATTGAAAGTCAAATAATGTAGCCCAAAAAAGTTAGTGGCATAACTTAAAAATAAATGATATGCCAGTTAGACAATTAAACATTTAATCACCGAATAAAATATTCAAAACATTACATTACAACACTGACAAAACTAAACTGTTCATTTAAGTACTGTGTATTCAGCTTTGCCCAGATTCTGTAGGCTTTGGTTTCATCCTATCATGTTGTATGGCCAGGTGAACACTTCCAAACACACTGTCCAGTTTACTCTTGCTAAACAACTAGTCTTGTTTCTTTGTCTCATCAAACTATATTGTGTTTTCTAGATGTTGTAATTTTTGTTGTGTGGAAACCAGCATTAGCTGATGGTTTAAATACAGCTAGGTATCATCATCAACAAAAATAAGGCCTCTCTGAGCATTTGCAAAGCACCCTGTATTTCCTCATCATTCAGGGGTGAGGACTTGTACCCAGTCTCAGAAGAGGCTTGTGTTGGCATTTACCCAGACAACAGCATCCCCCAGGTCAACAACGCATATTGGCAACTGAAATGAAATATCACAACAATCACATAGAAGTAGAGGTGTACAAAGTACTAAGAAAAAGTTCTCAACTGGGTTCGGCTGTGTTCGCCACTTTAGGGAAGTATCTGTTTAAGATCTAAGTAACCAGGTAAAGGGAGTTCAGAACTAACCAGTGATCAATAAAAATAAAAAGGAACAGTGTAAATGATCAATTAAGGTAATTGGTTAGTTATCTGTTAAGGTAATTTAGCTCATCCTTAACTTCCCAAGACTGGTGAACACAGCCAAATACTTATACTTTTTACTTTTTACACCACTGCATAGATGATGGCCACGACAAATTATTATTTTGTTTACATTTGTAAATAATGACAACATAGTGTATATGAAGCAAAAAAATAAATGGATCTTGCCTGCTTTGCATATAGTGACAGGTGCATCAAGCATCTTTAACTAGTTATAACGTACCCTAATTGACTAGAGCTGGCTAACATGTAGCCTATCTCGTCGCCTAGCTAGCTATCTTTAAACGTAGTTAAAAGGGTTGTTGTGTTTTCTGTGTTCTGTCACTGGCAAGCTATTCGAATCTCAGCTTCAAATAATTTAGTAGATAAGCGATCGCAGTGAACACATTAACGTTTATGAACAAATATCACATTCAAATATACATTCTAGCTAACTTTAAATTTTGCAAATTACTTCCTTCTGTTCGCTCAGCGTTAGAATGTTTTCAAGGAGGACTGCCACATCAGTCGTCGTTTTCATTCAAAGAGGGCATCTGATGTGAAATGTCAGCGTGTTTTGACACATCCATATAAATGTTGAATTATTAACAAAGTGTGACAAAACCCTACTCTTCTATCACATTGAACAAAAATATAATGTATATAATGTAATATAGTGTACTGTGTTTGTTTATTGTAATTTATATACAAAATGAATGCAGCTTTAATTAATTGAAAAATGAAACTAGTGCTGGTTTGAAAAGTGAAATATCAGACAGAATATATAATGTTTTACCGTCAATAAAAGGCATAATAGCCACATAAATTATATTTTATTTCCTTTTTAAATTTTTTTTACTACGGATGGTACTTGGGTCCAAAAACCATAAGTCTAGGCCCTAGCCGCTAGGGTGATGTGTGCGGAAGTAAAATCAAAACTCTGAAGAAGACCAGTCTGCCAGTGAACAATCTGGATGCTGAGGACTCATAGTCGTAACGCTGAACCAGTTATCTGCCTAGGGATCCAGAAACTAAAGGTCGATTGCCAGATCTCCGTCTAGTTATGAATTCAGAAAAACTATTACATGTCGCTAACTTTAGCACACTGTTTGTGTGCATGGTGCTGAAGTTTCCGCAAATATTTGTTTTGATTCGCGCGAAATCCACCACAGGAATCAGCATCAACAGTCTTCTGCTGGAGCTCACGGGGTACGCTTTGGTTTGGACGCAGAAAATATAAATGTTAAACTCCTAATATTTGCATATTACAGTGTCAAGTTTTAAGAATGTGTAATTGTGTTTTAGGTATACGTTCATGGTGTGTTCATTCTAAACTAATCTAGTAAACCCATTACTTTCGAAACTTAATGCAGTCAGTTGTTGACAGAGTAAAATGAAAGTATATATGCAGTTCTCTGAAATTCACGTAAGAATGAAACCCGCAATTCAGTCATGGGTTGCAGTCTGATTAATATCCTTATTAGGTTTTGTTCAGGATCAAATTAGGGAAGGCCTGGGAAATTTGACCTCATCAACCCAGATTACTATCTGACTATTGTTTTGTGACAAAAAAAGACGATTGTGTTTGCTTGTTCTAATGGACACGGAGAGGCTGTATCGTGGAGAAAATGAAAACATAATTTAAAAGAATATCATCCTCAGCTTACTGGATGCTGATACTGGCCAGTATTGGCGGACACTGGCCCTCAGGTTTGAGAGGAGTGTATGCATTTTGTGGTATACAGAGCCACATAGTATTGGCATGTGTTCTGATGTCACGTGGTAACCAATATGATAACCACCATATGTCCCCAAGAAAGGGATATTTTTAAAGCTATATATAGTAATTCAATCAGCCTATTTTCCAGATGGCCACCATACATTTCAGTGGGATGGGACTTTGATTGGGCATGGACAAACTAAATGAATGAATCATTGTTGTAAATCTTTGAAACGTGTATTACAATAACAACCCAAGTTGATGAAACATGTTAGTAATATGCATTTACAGTGGCTCTCAAAGGTATTCACCCCCTTGGACCTTTCACATTTTGTTTTCAAAATATAAAACAGGATATAAGAACATTTCCAAGGCATTGAATAACCCCAATAGCACAGTAAATTCCATTATTAAGGAATGGAGAGAATATGGCACAACTGTCTAGAATTAACAGACTGTCTTCAAAAACTGAATATCCAGGCAAGGAGGCCACCAAAAGGCCTGTGCAACACTAAAGGAGATAATGTCTCCTAGATCATCCTTGGAAGACTGTGTGCCCACTGTAGCAATAATTGCCTAGACACTTTGCAAATGTAGCCTTTGTAGGAGAGTGGCAAAAAGAAAAAAACAAATCAAATCTCAGCTAGAGTTTGCCAGAAGGTATGTTGGAGATAAATAACTTACAATGATGGAGAGCATAATTTTTAGATTTTGCTGATTACTGCTATACAACAGTTACAGAGGAACAATAGCTATAGAACAATAGCTATAGATTTGGGTGTCTTTAGCAAAACATTTTCCAGTATGACTAATCTGTGTACAAATGTAGTTTAGGTAGATAATTCTATCGAATGGCCAAAAATAACAACATTTTATGGGTTTTATGATGGGATCCTCACATTAACTACACTCCAGTTGTCCGGTGTCATTCTTTCATCAGCCTGCAAGCAGTCTATTGCATAGAGACATGATTCTGTATATAAGGGTGTCAAAATCAGTGAAGTAACTCTTTGGAGGTGCTAATGGGGAACCCTTTAATAGCGGTACCTCTGGTCTGACCCCAGAATGACATACCTCTGGTCTGACCCCAGAATGACATACCTCTGGTCTGACCTAAGGACTACATTGTCTTTAAGCTTGTTGCACCACAGTGCCTCTGCTGCTATATCTGTTTTAGCTGTTAAGGTAGCCTCCCTTTGTTTTTGTTATTAACCAGTCTGATAATCACATTTTATATGGGCACGTTTTTTTTTTCTTCTTCCAGGTTTAAGAATTGTTTGGTTTTCATTAGCAAAATCATATTTTAATTAAGAAAACAAATAAATGTGAAACTGTAAGTCCGAATCAATGCTTGAACTACACAAATTAACCACTAAAAAATACATAAAATATGTAATTCCTTAAGAAATTCTTTATGCAGAAAGAGTTGATTGAATCACAGAATCTTTGGTTTTCTGGGACTTGTTGATCACGGTGCAAATAGCCTTTCACCCTTTCATTCATTGGGTATACTGTCATTTTCTGTATTTTAGGTTCATTGTCTTTGTCACCTACCAGATGTACTATGACTACCCACCCCCAACATACCTGGAGTACCCAATCCTCATTGCTCAAGGTGGGCCATCTTTCTGATATGTTATAAGAGAACATTTCTCAGCAGCTTCGTAGTATCAATGAAGCCTGAGCTTGAATGTGAAGCTAACTGAAGCTGGCTAACACCCTGGCTAAACATGTTGATATTTTCAATCATCAACATGATTGAAAATAATTGTTTATTCACATTTGTTTGGCAACACTTATGCTGATCTACTGTATGTGTGCGAATCGTTCTGAGATGCCTTATTGCTCTTATAAACAGGTTACTAACGCAAATAGAGCAATTACAATTATGTGATGTCATACCTGTGGTATACAGTCTATTATAAACCGGGTGGTTTGTATCCTTAATACTGATTGGCTGACAGCCAACACTTTTTTTGGCTTTATTTGCATTGGTAACTAACTGGTTTATAAGAGCAATAAAGTATCACTGGAGTTTGTGATATATTGCCAACATACCACAGCTAAGAGCTCTGTCCATGCACTTGCATTGTCCATGCAATGCGCTGTGCCTAAGAACAGATGGTTAAGAGCTGTGGTATATTGGCCATATACCACAGCCGCCTGTGCCTTATTGCTAACATATACTATGCCTATCGATCAGCACTCAGGATTTAAACCCCTCTGTTTTTAATCTGAGCTAAAGCATGTTTGCAATTAACCCTGTTGTGACTTACTGTATCTTCTGCTCCCAGATGTCATTCTTCTGCTTTTGATTCTACATTACAATGGCAGTCTGAAGCAGAGCCTGATCTATGCAATTGTGTATCCTTCCCTACTATTGAAACAAACACACACAAACCTAAAATCATAACACTTACATTTTGGACACATAAGCAAAGTACCCTTAACTTGTCTTGATTAGGTTTTTGGGGGGCTGGCAACTACTTACTGTGGAGAAGTGGATAATTGACTTGGCCATGGTAAGTATAAGACAGAAGGGAGACGTGACACTGAGATTATTCTGACAGTCAGATGTCCACAATGCCTGTAAGCTCATTGGATCATGAATAAGAGGTAGAACAGCTTGCCAAAAAACAATTGATAGAATAACATTGCTAAAATTATCAGTCATATGTAGTCTATTAGTGAGAGCAAACATTCAGAATAATTAAAAAGCAATGACAAAATACAATTGAAATCTCTTCAGACATTATGATGCAAAATATTCTAATCAAATGCTTATCCTTCTCTCAGAGCCTGTGTACATTCATCAGTGCTGGCAGTAAATTTGCCCAGCTCCAGTGCCTGTGGCAGTCCAAGGACTCAGGCCAGGTTAGCGCCCTCTCCTGGGCTATGGCCACCTACACATGTTTTGGTGAGTAATTTTTTTTTTTATCCACACACACTTCCCATTTCCCAACCCTTTATAAACCCCAGCCCTACAGTTCTGTAAGGATATAAGTGTGAGCAATACAGCAAACATTTCAGAGAGCAAATATACCTGCCTCAGTTTTGCATTTTTAATGAAACTATTTATTTCACCATAAAAAAGTTATTTAAATGTGTAGTATGGTATGGTATGTGAGTATGGTATGTGAAATGCATGAAATTCTTGAGGCACTGACACGAAACGTGAAAATGCTCAAGGGCGTGTAGACGTTCTGTAGGGACTGTATAATGTGATTAAAGTTAAATATCTGTTTCAGCAAGGATTTACACAACCACTGTGACAACCGGAGACATGCAGGGTAAGTTTGATCTGTCATTGCATTTACCAAGCATTGGTTGAAGTTACATTACATTTAACTACATTTTGGAATGAAAATGTAATAATACTGATTATAATTAAGTGGGTGATTACAATTGTTTTATCTCACACCTGTATGCCTTTAAAGTGAAGTGATATGTATTGGATTAGAACAGTGGTTCTTAAACCCTGTCACCGCTGGAGAGTAGGGCCACAGCCAGGGTCTGCCATTACATAAGTAAATCATGAAGTAGTTCAGCTTAAGTACCTTGGTCAAGGGCATTTCAAAAATATTTTTAAACGTGCTGATTTGGGAATTCAAACAACCTTGCTGTTTACCTGTCTAATGTTGTAAGCGCTAGAACCCTCAACTCTGGACCTCGAAGCCAGATCCACAGATTTCCTTTCAACCCTCTAATCAGGGACCAGAGTTAAACCCTCTAATTATTTAGACCTGGGACACCAAGTGGGTGCAATTAATGGTGAGGTAGAACAGAAAACCAACAGGCTCCAGATCTTGTAGGGTAAGAGTTGAGTACCCCTGCGCTAGATTACATGCATGTGTGGTTCTAATGTTCTGTCTACCCCTGTCCTCAGTTCTGGTGCGATTTATTATCATGACGGTGCTGAATTCATGGGTTTTGGCTACAGTGTTGTACTACAAGAAACACGCTGGAGATGTCCAGAAGAAGCAGGAATAAATATTAGACCCCAACCAAACCTGACAATTGCTACCTCAGGACTGTTAACCACATTCTCACAATTTAGGCTGACAGTGGACTGTGTGGAACAACTGTGTGGAGTCTTTTGGTAAATCTAACAATTTTCTGTATGAAAAATTATTAGGGTGTTTTAAAAATGTTTTGTAGCATATTCTTTTTTACCTGAAACAGTCACACGCTTCAAAAACGTTCCATTTAAATTTGTATTTAACAGCTGGTCAACTTAGTGCCAACAATTGTTTTATATTCAAGTGATCTGTACATTTCTCAGGATAAAATAAATGAAACCTTTTCCTTTTCTAAAAATGTGAATAAAACCAAACACTTTGAAATATGGTGGCCTCCACTGTTATTAGCCAACACTGTAAAGAGATCTATATTCACATTTAATGAAAACATACTATAATAAAATGTTGACTTATAAATGCTGATATCACACAGACCGTAGTTCATTTGAACGTATGTTTTAAATATTATTTTGGTATTGAAGACCGCATACAGCTCACCATGACCTAAACCAGAAGGCACAAACATTTCTTTATTGTTGAACAGGTTATCATGAGCTTTACTGTAGCAATATCAAACATGCATTCTGGATGAAGCGCCTTTAAATACAAAGTGGACAAGGCAGTATAAATAATACATTGTGCACGGTATGTAGTCATGTAAAATATATACCATGTATTTTTATATATATATTTATATATGTATAAAATGTGCTTTTCAGAAGCTTCTTGGGAAAAGGAGAGCACTCAAATCACACCATTACTGTCCACTTATAATATGAGCCAGATACACACCACGTGCCAAGAGGAATTCTTTACAAAAATATCAGAGAAAAGCATTCAAAAAGCTTCTATTGCATGTTACTGTTCAATACTTTCAGCTTGTGAATACATGTGCGGATTCTTTTTTCCCCATCTTTTTTCTTTTTTAAACAAAAAAATAAGTAAACTTTCGATCTTCCCCTTGTGTTCCCGGAAATAGTAAAAAATATATATATAATACACATTCTTATTAGAGGTGGATTTACCGAAGTAAAGAAAGGCAAGCACACTTTGTGGGGCCTTGGAGGCAAAACGCAACATCACGCAGAATATTGAAGAGTTTCATCAAGTAGAGTTTGAATTGAAAATAAACCGTGTAATTCAATTCTTGTTTCATTTCTGATTTGTGCAGACATACTGTACATTCAAACAATGGAGAAGGTAAGCTATGGTGTTAATGCTGCATGAGGGTTAACCTCTTGCGTTCAGCTGGTAAAGTAAACATTTCTCTCTAATAATTGTCATGCAGTGTGGTAAGTACATTTAGGCAATGCCAGTGCTAAAAGGTCAGAGTTAGCATCTGAACGCCTTCTCCATCCACCTACCAGTTTACAGTATTATGCTTCTCTTGTGGGCGTAGTGTTCTGCACTTAACACTTGATTGCTAGAAATCGTGAAATGTAATAATAATAAAAAAATAAATGTTTTGGCCACAAGTACTCAGGTTAGAGGAGCACCCAGTGTTTTTCCCAATGTGGATTTCTGGTGTTGCCAGGTAAGTACTTCAGCCCTCTCTGCTCATCTGCTCCGTTTGGTGTAACTGAGGCTGCTGCTCTGTATTAAGTGAATATACACAAAGCCCAAAGCTAACCCCCTTTCCATGGGCTTGACACCTAACCGTCCCCTCCCCAAGAAACCCAGAGAGAAGTTGCTCTTCAAATGCACAGTCTGCACACAGATGAAAAGTCAGTGTTGGCACATTGTTCTCAGGAGACTAGTAGTTGAACTGACTGGAGATAATTCAAAACAGGACAAAAGTCTATTGAACCTTCAAAGTAGAAGTGGGATAGATAGCGAAGTCTTCTGGAAGAGTGAAGTGGAATAAAATTTGTGCATTGAGGAAATTCCGGGTGTAACATTATTATCAGTCTTTTGATTGCGTGTTAGGAGGAAACACCCGCCACCTCGAATCAGCACCACATTTCATCACAAGGTTAACTGGAGAAAGAAAGAAATAGGGAGACACAGTATTAGTTTTTCAACAGTTCGTCCAAATCAACCCACAGCTCACCAACTTTGCTTGCCCAACACTAGCAGGTGTCATCCCACATAGCATGCAACGTTCTCTCACAGTTACACAGCACAATTCATCTTTGAATCACGTTTTATTAAAAAACGTCAAAAGTCATCGTAAATAAATGTACAAACCAACATTACAAAATGTTCACTTTCTCTTAAATATGTATAAATCAAGCAGAGACACACAGACATAAGTCATGATTTGTGCCGATGGTCATTTTTGGAGTCTTCTCTGAGCATCCTGGGGGCGTCAGATCTACGGGCACTAAAGTCAAAGTGGAAAGGTCATACAGGGTTCAGGAAGAGGTTGATATAAGGGTTTACGTTTAAATGTTTAAATCATAGGAATCAAATCTAGATCTATGAGCTTTTCAAGCACGTAACAACCAAGGCTTACACAAGGCTATTTACTAGTGCAGTGGGGTTCCTGAAAAACCTTTAATATATTTTTTCCTCTTACATATAACAAGAAAACATGCACCAAAACAAATTCTCAAATGCAGATAACACAAACCAGTCCTTTCAAATCCAACCAATCTCACTGCAAAAGCTTTCAAATCCCACCAAACATGCCTTACCAGGGATTTACCTAGTCTTTTACCCTATCTGAATGTCAGAAATCAAAAGCATCATCAATATCATCATCGATATCATCTAAGGCCCAATGCCAGTCCTGTAGGCTGAAGTCAAGCAATCTGCAAGAGGAAACTGGTACTGAGCATTGCTCCAAACCACAGAATCAAATGAATTTCACATGAAAGTATTTGAGAGTTGCAAATGACTTTTTCCAATAAACCGGATCCCTAGCTTTACCTGCTCTTGCTGGGTGGCAACTGTCTGCTGGGCCTCCTCAGGGATTGGCTGGGCTGGACCTTCATGGAGGCGCGTGGTGAGGAGCGAGCAAAGTGCTCGGAAGCCGGCGGCTTTTTGGGGATCTTCTTAACCAGCCGTCCCACCCACTTCTGTTGCTCCTCCTGCGATACGGCCAGCAATAGCAGGTTCTTGGCCGTGGACACGTCATAGTTCACTGCAAAGGTACAACATTTAGGATTTGTGCTGTTTTCAGAGCGAGAAAAACCAAACATGTAAAAAGGTGCTGCACACAACCTCCGAACTATCCCCTGATAAGCACCTCACAATAAATATGTGTTATGTAAGCCTCTTCTACTATAAGTTAAAATAATTGGCAAACCATCCCTCAATTACTTTTAACAGTGGGGTCCCCATGCGGTATGTCCTCAGCCCTCTGCAGTTCACCCACAACTGCACGGCATCCACTTCATCAAGTTTGCCGAAGGCACCATGGTTATCAATCTAACAGCCAACAACGCGTCAATGAGCCTACAGGGGAAGGTATGCCAACTTGCACTGTGGTGCATCAACGCCACACGTTGTCAGAGGGGACACGAGCGACCCTGCTCTCTATGGTGACTAAAGGAATTCGGCATGGTGCCCCGGGTCCCCTCTCAGTACCATCGCTGCATCAGGAAGAGCATCCTGAGTGACTGCATGGAGTCCTGCTATGGGAACTGCTCTCCACACAACCACAGTGACGGGTGGTATAGATGGCCCAATGCACCAATCCTTGATCCATCTAAAACCAGCCACACACTGTTCATTCTCCAACCGTCAGTCACGCAGGGACTTTATTGACAAATAGGGTGTTAAACCACAAGCCCGGATACAGTTTCTATCTGCAAGTGAAAAGACTACTGAACATTTAACCTGTCTGACCATCTACACTGACTCTGCTCAACTGGGCACACATTCCCTCAGGCCCCCGTACAGACATGAGTACTTGCATGCAAACACGAACACTCACTTGTGTACAAACATGAATCGTGAAACTACTGATGTAAATACTTTACGTTATTAATAATGATAGTGTGTTCTGTCATACATTTTGTTAGCAATTTTATCCATCTGTACTATTTTACTGTAGCGCAGGAACCAGTGAGAGGTTGGCTATGTCCTTTTCCTTGTGTAGCCTATGTAACTGATTAAAACCCTACCTCTGCAGGGTGCAATGATCTCCTCCTTCTTGTCCATGTGGTCCTTGTGGCACTTTATGTGGCAGCGCCTGCACTCCAGGGCCGGCGGAGGCTTGAACATGTTCCACAGGGGCTTGGTGCAGGCCTCACAATTGGTGGGGAAGTGGTAGAGTGTAGGGATGAATTCATGACCCTTGTGCGAGGTGTAGCCAGACTTTTCTCCACTGGCCAGCTCCACTGGGAACTCGGGCTCCTTTTTACACTCTCCCTCATTGGCATACAGAATCTAAGGACAAAAGGACAAGGTTCACCATCAATCATTATCATCAAACATCATAAACTAACCCTATCACATATATTGGAAAACTAATGCAGGAAGAAAAGAGCTATAAGAAATAAAGGACCTGGAATATCCTGGGAATCTCTTTGGAGTCGGCGCGGTACACATCAGTTTGAGTGACAGGCCGCACATGGAACAGTTTACTGAAGAAAAATAAAATGAAAAGGACACCGTTAGAGAGCAAAATGGTTGTTTGTTTCAAAGGTTAAATTTTCTTCCTATCTGTATTAGCATTAGCATATTTACTCACTCAATATCCAGCACCATGTATGGGTTGGATAACTCTTTGTCCTGTTCACTGTTATAGAACAGAATCTTCTTACTGCTCACAACCACGTACTAAAAACAGACAAGAAATCGTGTTTTAACGTTAGGAAACCAACAACATTTAATCATGTTTGAACAGTCAACCAAGGTGGAACATTTTTCCTTCACCTTTCTCTCCCATCCAAACTTCTTGGTGTTGTTCCTCACAGGCAGCGAGAGCCATCCCTCTAGACGCATTTCTAAGCAAGAGGAAAATGAGGGTGCATATTACAGCAGCAGGAAATGTACCACCTACACAATCTGAATATACTCCCAAACCTGGCCTTTTCTATTTCAGTCAACAAAAATAGTGTAAACACTAGCTGTGTAGAATGTTTATAACACTCTGCAAACATTCACAGCCATATAAACACAGGTTTAATGTTTATTTCGGCAGATCGTTTTTCTTCATGATGGACAAAATATAAATAAATAAAATCGGGGAAATCACCAGTCCTTAGTCAGCCTGTGCACATATTCACAATTGCAGTGAAAAATTATTCAATGTCACTAACAAAAAGGAAACACAGGTGGCACGCCAGGAAAAGACAGGACACCATGTTTATTTATGTTTCCAGCCATGTAAAATGGCTGGAACAGCAGATATGTTGGCTAAACCAGTCACAAAGTAATACAATCTGACAGAGAAAAAAACATTTGAGCAGTAATCAATTAATTAATGTATTTCATAATTGTAAAGACAACCTGTAGCTTTAATATGCTACTGAAAGATTGTTTGGTCTGACAAAATACAATAGAACTATGTTAATATTACACATACTAAAATACTTTCTAGCAATCTACTGCAGATCAAAAGTAATAAGTCACAGGATTTTATGGATCCTTTTTTCATAGTTGCTAAGTCTGGAAAAAAATCACAACACATTCAATATTAAGGGATAGAAAAACATACGACATACACCGATCAGCCATAACATTATGACCACCTGCCTAATATTGTGTAGATCTCCCTTTTGCCACCGTTACAGCCCTGACCCGTCGAGGCATGGACTCCACTAGACCTCGGAAGTTGTGCTGTGGTTTCTGGCACCAAGATGTTAGCAGCAGATCCTTTAAGTCCTGTAAGTCGCAAGGTTGGGCCTCGAAACATTGATCAGACCAGTTTGTCCAGCACATCCCACAGATGCCAATGCCATCAGGGAATACCGTTGCCATGAAAGGGTGCACATGGTCTGCAACAATGCTTATGTATGTGGTACATGTCAAAGTAACATCCACATGAATGGCAGGACCAAAGGTTTCCCAGCAGAACATTGCCCAAAGCATCACACTGCCTCCGCAGGCTTGCCTCCATCCCATAGTGCATCCTGGTGCCATGTTCTCCAGGTAAGTGACGCACACGCACACAGCCATCCACTTGATGTAAAAGGAAACATGATTCATCAAACCAGGCCACCATCTTCCATTGCTCCGTGGTCCAGTTCTGATGCTCACGTGCCCATTGTAGGTGCTTTCGGCAGTGGACAGGGTCAGCATGGGCATCCTGACTGGTCTGCAGTTACACAGCCCCATATGCAACAAACTGTGATGCACTGTGTGTTCTGACACCTTTCTATCAGTACCAGCATTAACTTTTTCAACAATTTGAGCTACAGTAGCTTGTCTGTTGGATTGGAACACATGAGCCACCCTTCGCTCCCCAGATGCATCAATAAGCCTTGGCCGCCCATGACCCTGACGCCGGTTCACTGCTTTTCCTTCCTTGGACCACTTTTGATAGGTACTGACCACTGCAGACCGGGAACACCAAGGGTTGCAGTTTTGGAGATGCTCTGACCCAGTCGTCTAGGTCAGAGCACAATTTGGCTCTTGTCAAATTCGCTCAGATCCTTACGCTTGCCCATTTTTTCTGCTTCTAACACATCAACTTTGAGGACAGAATGTTCACTTGCTGCATTATATATCCCACCCACTGACAGATGCCATGATAACGAGATTATCAGTGTTACTCACTTCACCTGTCAGTGGTCATAATGTTCTGGCTGATAGTTGTAGTTTGTTGAGTATTTTCGTAAGAAAGAAAAAGTGGCCTAATTAGGGGCTGAGAGCTGACCTCCAGTGGTAAAACATATCCCTACAGCAATGTGATTTTACTATTTCTGGGCTCCAGAGAAGTTTTGATAATCCAAGATAATATTATCTGCTTAAAATCATTGGATTCAGCAAACAATGTAGGTCTAAACCATCTTTAGTTATGAGAAATCATCGCTGTTTAAGGCAACCTAAAAACAGGCTACATTTGTACATCAGTTGTGTTTGTCCATGCAAGCAATGTACTAAACTGTTACAATGACATTTCGGTGTGCATGTTGTCAGACTCCAAATGTAAATGCAAAGCCTAGAATACAGATGAAACACTGACAGGTATTGAGAGCATGCAATAAACTATGCAAACAAATACCTGCCAATAAGCCAATTGCCCAAATACTTTTGGTACCTCAAAAAAGGGGGGTGGGAGATTAAATAGTTAATCCAATATGGATTAAAATACACAAAATGTAAACCTGACAGTCTGTACTTTATTCCCAATAGATGGGTCATTTATAATCCAGAGTGCAAGAATATATAGGGGGACTGTCCAATACTTTTAAAGTTCAATGTACAAGCGAGTCACAAGGCTCTGTGAGATAACTGGGTCCTTACCTGTGTAGGCATCATCCATGTCAAAGTCTGGTCCACTACTGATGCTGGCTGAGTCCAAAGAGTGGGCGTTGACAGAGCTGAGAAGGTTACGCAGCTGCTCTATGTCACTGTCCTTACTATCCAGGGCCATTTGCAGCTCGATGCGCAGCTGACTCTCATCTGCTATTTGCTACCCGGCGGAAAAGAAATCACAATATAAACTGTCTGTATGTTCAGTTGAAATCTGTTAACGTGATCTTTCTTGGTGTGACTGACCACCTGCATGTTGTTCTCCCTCTTTGGTTATTAATGTTTAATGGTTGTGTGAGCGTTAGCACAAGGTTTGCGGTTAGAACTAACCGCCTGCATGTCCATTATCTCTCTCTGGTACTTGATGATGGTAGAGTTGAGTTTCTCCTTCTCCGACCTCAGTTCCAGCTGCAGCTTCCTGTTCTCCTTCTCCTTCCTGCGCACGTCAGTGTCGTTGCCACGCCGACTGCCTGCTGCGCGCACCTCCTTCCTGTTCATGATTTCCGCCAGCTTGTTCACCGCCTGAAATAAGATAGCCGTGGTTAGCTTTCAAAACAATAGGCAATAAAGACATTTTCCTAATAATGCAACATTGTGAGCTTCAAAATACATTGTCAGCCTACCTGCGTCTTCAGTGTTCTTTCAGACTGGAGCTGCTTCTCAAACGTGAGCTTCATCTGGCTCATCTGTTGCTCGTCATCTTTGGACATCTGCAGCTCTGAACGTGTCACAAAATAGAAAAATGCAAAGTAGCCAGACATTTATTTTATCACATGAACACAAGCTGTTGGAAAAAACTCACCTTCAAGTGTCTCCTTGAGTTTGTTGTTGAGCTCCTCCTTCTCATTTGCTAGGTTGGCCACGTCGCTGGTGAGGGTTCGGTTGGCTTCCTCTAGCTGAGTACAAAAGAGCAGACAAAGTGAGACCAACCCAATCTGATCATTTTCAAAGCCAGCACGTGTCACATCTCAAGTGCAAGCCTTGTAGAACAAAACTAAATTCTCATTGTTTTTACTCATTGTTCTGGATTCAGTTCCAGCCAAAGCACACTACAACATCCAATGAAGCTTATCAGGATTGTGATATTTAAACTGTATCAGTTCAATCCTGTGTTATCAGAAACACAAAGCCGATAGCCAGGAGAGCATAAGGACCAGGGAGGTTAGACTAACCAAGCTGATAGTTATGTCCTTCTCCCCCAACTCCTGCTTGTGACGGGCCATCATCTCCTTGAGCTCCAGCTCCTTCATGATCTTCTCCTTCTCCAGGTCTGAGTACTGCTCCTCAGCAATGGAGCGAGCCAACTGTTCAGAGTCTGCCTTGGTCAGCGTGATCTCCAGCTGCGCCGCCAAGGAGTCCCTGAAGGGTCACAGGTCAAACATATCATATAATGTAGCACTGACCATGGGGGCTGTAAATGTTTTGTCATTCGTGTTAATACATTTTAAAATGAATTTAAAAAAAGAACTGCAAACAAAGAAAGAATGCTTGGACCAGACCCCAGAGAAGCCTGGAGTTGTAGACAAGATTGTCAGCAAAACAGTGCAGAAGCATTCTTTGCACTCACCTTTCTTCTTGAAACTCCTGAAGTGACTGCTGCATGTCTTTGTAGAGCTTGTTCTTCTCATCGCATTCCTCTTTTAGCTCCCGCACTTGGGTCTTGTACAGCGTCTGGGGAACACAAAACGATTAGCGTCTTTAAATCACCAACTCACACTTCAAGTGGGCAATAATGTATATTTGTATGTAGGGTGCAAGTTCACGTTAGGTTTCCAATCTAAAACAATCGAACTTGAAACGTTATAACTGCAGCAGACTTACTGAAAAATATTGCTCTGCCTCTAACTGGTCCTGAAGTTCCTTCATTTGGCCATCAGAGTCCTGCCTTTCTCTGTGGAAACAAGTGCAAAATAAATCCTATGAGTTGTTTCCTAACCCACCCCAATAAACTTTTTTTATTAAAGGAAGAATTTTAACTGACTTGCGTAGCTCTTGGTTCTGCTTTTCCAGGCTGCGTTTGATTTCCAGCAGGTGATTGGCCTCCTGTTTAAGCTGCTTCTCTGAGGTCCTTAGGGTGTTGAGCTGCTGGTTCTGGGCCTTCAGGTCATTCTGGGTCAGAATGCGTTTCTGAGTCTCCTGTTCATTCTTCAGGGTCAGGTTGTTAACCTCCTCGGTGAGCCTCTCCTTATGCCTGCGGAGCTCGTCCAGTTTCTGCAGGGACTGCTTGTAGTCACAGTCCAGCATGCTACTGTGTTTCTCCAGTTCCAGCATCCGGTTCTCTACGCGCAGCTTGGCCGCCCGCTCCTCCTGCAGCTTCTGCTCCAGGTCTGGGGGAGGGGAAGTGGAATGATTTATTTCACTGGGTTTGACACTGTGGTCCAAAATAAAGTACCTTGACTGAAGACTGATTCCTGTCCTCCGGCATACCTGAGAACTCAGGAAGGGTCTTACCCTTCATGGCCTCGGACTTGGCGCCTTCGATGGACTCTATCTTGCTTTTGTCAGCGAGCCGTGCCTTGGTGGCTTTGTGTGATGCCTCCTCCTGCTCCAGCCCCTGTTGCAACACCTTCAGCTTGTATGTCATGTCTATCTCCTTGTTATTCTTCTCCTACAGGTTTGAAAACGAAGAAAGTTAGACAAAGTTAGAAAGTCGTAAAGCAGAAATAGCAAGAGATAGGAAATAGAGAATAATATTATTAGGGATATGAATCCCTGTAGCCGCCAGTGTGGGGATGTGAATACCTTCTCCAGATCAGTGAGTTTCTCCTGTAGTTGTCTCTTCTCCATCTCGGCTTTGGACAGAGTCTGTCTCACCTGCCAAACCTCCTCCTCCAGCCCAGAGATTCGCCCTACAGACAGACAAAATGTCACAAAACGCCCTATCATGCTGCAAGAGACGGATTCCTCTCACAAACACACACAATCAGAATCTCCACTCACCCTGCATGTCTGCGATGGTCTCAGAGCCCTGGCTGTGCTCCCTCCTCTCCGACTCCAGTGCTGCCTGCAACCCAATGCACTCCTTTTCCAGGGTGAGCTTGGAGCGCTCTAGCAGGCAGCACTTGTCTTGCATCTCTCTGGCACCAGCCTCCAGAGCCTGCAGCTGCTTGCTTGCCTCCGTCTGGGCCTTCCTCAGCCTTGTGGCTGCCTCCTGCTCAGCACGCAGCAGAGCATTGGCCTCGTCCAGCTGGAGAAATACAAAGAACATGGGAAGCTCGGCTCCAGCTGCTTCGTGATGTGCATTCCAGACATAAACACACAGTATACTCTGCAAAATGACATTGCCATAAGCAGTATTGCAAATAGAGACGAGTAAGGCAAACAAAAACAAACTACATGCATGTGCTTCTGTAAGTCTAATTTTCTAAGCTTATACATTTAAAAAGTTAGAGACACATTTATAAGATGAAAACATTATAATACTGCATTTTGGAGGAACCTTGCATAACCCAGGCTCTACGCATTAAGATTTTCCAGTTTTTCATGACAATTCCTTAGTTTAGGAAATGTTGCCATATACATGCAGACAAATCCTTTCACCCAAAAGTAGAAATACACACACACACACACACCTGTCTTTGTAAGTGAATGTTCTTTTCATTGGATATGTGCGAGTTCTGATTTCTTTTCTTCATATCGTCAAGCTGGTCTCGTAGGCTGTTGACTGCAGATCACATCACAAGTTAAATATGTATATTATGTATACAATGAGAGTGTGTGTGTGTTCAGCCAGTTGTCTCACCTTCATTCTCCAGGCAGCGTTTCCTGTCAGCCTCACTTTCAGCCTTACGGTGGCTTTCCACGGTCTTGTGCTGCAGTAAAGCCTTCTCTCTTTCCAGCTGCCTCAGATTGGACTCCAGAGCCTTCCGGCTACTCATCTGTCAACGCATCACCACAATGTCGGTGTTCAGAACTCTTATTTTGCCAAACTTGGACTGTCGCATAATGTTCCCACTGTTGTTAAGTGCTCACCTCTTCATCAAGTTCTTTGGAGACTTTCTCTAGACGACTGGTGGCATTTCTACAGAAGCAAAATAGAAGAGCCTGTGTCATCTTCCACCATCCTACACAAAGACATAACTCCCGTCGCATTGCATTTAACTCACATAGCACATGCTGGATGTGGTCTTTGTGTAACGATAACAGGAGCATTAGTATGAGGTGAAAGTATGTCCAGGTCTACCTGTACTTGTGCTCCAGCTCATCTTTGGTCTGTATCTCATTATTAAGCTGCTCTTCCAGCTGGTGGAGTTTCTTCTGTAGCTTAGTCGACTAAGGAAGAAGAGGGAAGGAATAAAAAAATCCACAATGTTGTAGCAAACAGTATATAATGTTTAGAAACAAAAAAACAACACTCACCACCACACTATCCTGCAACAGAGAACAAAATTCAGTTATGATCAGTGAACATTTTCAGTCAGGATTAGGTCAATGAGCTGGCCAGATTTCACAGGATGAGCTTGTTGTTTAGCTTCTGGAGGAAAGCCTCTTAAGCGTTTTAGCGTCATTAAGAAATTACAGATTATTTTAAACTACTCTTCAGCTAAACTAAAGGCATTACATTGTTTTCACCTGTTTTGGTAGATATTGAAGTTTAATATTTTTCTTTATTTTTAGTTTAACATTTGATTAATATTCACAGAACAGAAGTAAAAACAAAATCTAGTACCCACCTCTCCTTTTAAGGCTACGGAGTTTACAGTTGACACTGTCGAGTTATTTACATTGCTTAGTAACCTGGAGAAAACAAAATTGGTGTTTAATTTTGAACACAAGCTTATACAAAAAAAAGGAACAGTGCACTCCAAAATAACTTGGTGAAGACGAGCAAAATATGTAATGAAAGTTTTGTAGTTGATCGTCAGCATGATATTTTGCTCAAAATATAAGAGAATTTAAATCAATTGAGGTTGATATTTTTTAAAGATTTTTTTGATCAAAACAATTTTTAGTACAATTATTGTCATGCCTATTGACTCAGATGAAAATGAACATATGCAGTTAGGTCCAGAAATAATTGGACACTGACACAAGTTTTGTTCTTTTGGTTGTTGACCAAAATATATATCAAGTTACACTTAAATAGTATGTGCTGAAAGTGCAGTCTCTCAGCTTTAATTTGAGTGTATTCACATCCAAATTGGAGGAAGGGTTTAGGAATTACAGCTCTTTAATACGTAGCCTCCACTTTTTAAAGGGACCAAAAGTAATTGGACAATTGACTCAAAAGCTGTTTCATAGACAGGTGTGGGCTATTCTTTCATTATTTCTTCATCAATTCAGCAGGTAAAAGTTCTGGAGTTGATTGCAGGTGTGGCATTCGCATTTGGAAGCTGGTGATGTGAACCCACAACATGCAGTCAAAGGAGCTATCAATGCAACTGAAACAGGCCATCCCTTAGGCTGCAAAAAAAAATCCATCAGAGAGATAGCAGGAACATTAGGAGTGGCCAAATCAACAGTTTGGTACATTCTGAGAAAAAAAGTATGTACTGGTGAGCTCCGTAATACAAAAAAGCCTAGACATCCATGGAATACAACAGTTGTGGATGATCGTAGTATCTTTTCCATGGTAAAGAAAACCCCTTCACAACATCCAGCGAAGTGAAGAACACAATCCAGGAGGTAGGCATATCATTATCCAAGTCTACTATAAAGAGAAGACTTCACAAGAGAAAATACAGAGGGTTAATGAATGCAAACCATTCATAAGCCTCAAGAATAGAAAGGCCCGATTTTGCCTAAAGACGTCAAAAAAAGCCAGCCCAGTTCTGGAACTGCATACTTTGGACAGATGAAACTAAGATCAACTTGTACCAGAATGACAGAAAGAAAAAAGTTTGAAGAAGGCTTGGACCGGCTCATGATCCGAAGTACAACACATCATCTGTAAAACACGGTGGAGGCAGTGTGACGGCATGAGCATGCATGGCTTCCAATGGCACTGGGTCACTAGTGTTTATTGAAGATGTGACAGAAGACAGAAGCAGCTGGATGAATTCTGAAGGGTATTGGGAGATATTGTCTGCTCAGATTCAGCCAAATTCAGCAAAGTTGAATGGACGGCGCTTCACTTTACAAATGGACAATGACACAAAACATAGCCAAGTCAATCACCTGATCTCGACCTGATTGGGCATGCATTTTACTTAAGGCAGAAAGACCCACGAACAAACAACAACTGAAGACCACTACAGTAAATGCTTGGCAAAGCATCACAAAGGAGGAAACCCAGCATTTGGTGATGTCCATGTGTTCCAGAGTCAGTGACGCCGACGGGGAAACAACTGTGAACATTGTCCTGGGCCCAGGACTGGGGGGGGCCATTTGGTTGGCTTAAATATAATTATCAATTAGTCAGTCAATGTTAGTAATCAGCACTATCGAGAACGTTACAGTTATTAAACAGAATAATTGAACTGATGAAGGGATTCATATTTTTCGCAGTGTTTTTATACAGCATTATGATTAAACCTTTTTCTGTAAAAATGTTTGTTCTACCAACAGCCAATCAATGATACCTTAACACCTACAGCCAATCAGAGTGATAGCCTAACATCAACAGCCAATCAGAGTTATACCCTAACACTAGCGCCACCACAACTTTGTTAAAGCTGCACTAGGTAGGATTTCTTCAGTAAAAAAAATTCAGTACCAGTGGAATATCAATTAATAATTTTGGAGCATACCGCTACCTCCCATCCAACTCTGTTCCAGCCAATCACCTTCTGTGAAGCAGGCTTTCCTCCTTGGCTTATTTTGTGAACATGCGTTTTACCTGGATAATATATATAGCATACGTATTCCATAGGGAGGGAAGCTCACTTAATGAAAGAAAGTATAATGGCAGCTAGAGACCAGGATGACAAACAGTGAATTCCTCCCTTCGTCTACTATAGCATACACTATGAAAAAGGCAAAGACGTGAATGAAGAAAGACCAACTCTCTATTGCTGGCAACCAGGAACCCTAAGCTAAGTTAGCAAGGCTAAGAAGAACATCAAACTCTGAATTAGCAAATGGGTAATTTCATTTTTCATATTTTTATTTGTAACTTCATTCTCTATTGATCATTGTTGCGGAACCGTTTTCTGACTGGTGAGTAACTGCAAAATGCTATAATTGTTTAGTGAAAATATCTTACCTAGTGCAGCTTAAAAAACAACAACAATTTAAGCAACATACATTTGTCTATGTAACTACATTAGTGTAGCTATCTGGATAAAACATTCCCACCATGCAATCAAAACTAGTAGCACAGAAATGGAAGGACACATCTAAAAGAGAATGTCAAAATGTGTAGCAGTTAAGTAATGGCTGATTGGGACTGAGTAGGTTATGAAGTGAAAAGATGTGACATAATTACCGGCGTTGAAAACAAAGGGATTTGAATGTGGCCTAGTAATGAATTAAAACATTAAACAATAAAACGCTTATGACCTGTTTTTTGGACAGTAATATAATTACTATTTATATATTTTTTGGCCTGTGATTTGGGTCCTAAACATTTAATTCTGTTCCGGGCCCTGGGATTCCTGTCGTTGTCCCTGCCAGACTGCAAGCAGTCATTGCCTGCAAAGGATTCTTAACAAGGTATTAAAAATGAAAATTGTATTTATGATTGTGTTAATTTGTCTGATTACATTTGAGCCCATGAAAAAAGGGGGCTGTGTATGAAAATGGTTGCAATTCCTAAACGTTTCATACAATATTTTTGTTCAACCACCTGAATTAAAGCTGAAAGTCTGTACTTCAATTGCATCTCAGTTGTTTAATTTCAAATCCATTGTGATGGCTTACAGAGCCAAAATTATGAAAATGGTGTCAGTGTCCAAATATGTCCGGATCTAACTGTATGTATGTATGTGTGTGTGTGTGTATATATATTTACATATGTATGCTTGTGTGTATATATATATATATATATATATATATATATACAGCTCTGGAAAAAAAGGTGAACACTGCACCTTTTCTCCTAATGTTTTCCGGAGCTGTGGCTATATATCTCAACAAGATACATCCATTAGATTTGGTGAATATATTTTTTCTTTGAACAATCCAATCTTGATTAAAAGTTTGTTTTTAATTATATTTTGAGTGTGTGATCAAGCTGATAAAAATAAAATTTGTTTTGCTCATCGTTACCAAGGGGTCTAATAATTCTTCACTCCTTCAAACACCATCAAAGCTTGGCGGATCTTAACCATTAAATGTGGTTAAGTCAGAAAAGTAAAAAAAATAAAATTGCTCATGAAAAGGATGCTCATGTCTTACTGATCTTCCTTGAAGTATGTAAATCCGACGAAGGGAAGCTGGTTGCCTACAAAGGCTTTCGGAGTAGGAAAGGTTTCAACGTCTCCCTTGTCATCTTCTATCTCATCAAAGTTACTGGTGTCAATGTCACTGCTCAACTCTGGAACCACAGGAGCGGCCGCTGAAATGTAGCAAGAGAGATGAGATGGGAGGTAAATAAATACATACATACATATTTGTTATTTGTCTAATTTGACTGAAGGCAAGACACATACTGTTTCTGATGCTGTCGAAGTTCCATTGATCATTCTTGAAAAAGGGGTGTCGTTTTATCTCCTCCACCCCGTTGCGGCCCAGTCGCACCTCCCTACACACCAAATAACAGGCCGTGGGGCTCATGTTAGTGGTTTATTCTGTCGATATCTTAGTTTATTAAGAATAATAAAATACTTGTAAGTTTAACCCCCCCATTTTTTTTACCGGTCCGTCAGGAAGGCACAAATTAGGTTTTTGGCATCTTTGGAAATTTCTACGTCATCTGGAAAGTTGAGTGAATTTTTGTGGTCCATGATCTTGCTGTATGTTCCAACAAGGGAGTCAGCATAGAAAGGTGTGTCACCTAATGGGGACACAACAGAAATAGCGTTTTTATTTTTATTTCACATGCAGACTTTACATATCAGTTTCAGTTTTTATAATGACGATGTACTGGTTTTACTATGAAAGGCAGAAATGTAAATACCAAGGAATAGGACAACTCACCGACTAGCATCTCGAAGATAAAGACACCTACAGACCACCAGTCACACTCCCGTCCATAGTAACCATCTCCACCCTGTGACTTGAGAACCTCAGGCGAGATGTAGTCAGGAGTGCCAACCGCTGTGTCACAGTGCACCATGCCAGTCTGCAACCAGTCAACCAACCCGTCAACCCTTCATCTAGTTACACTTTTCCAAGCAAACACACAAGTATGAGTCATCCAGGCTACAGTTAGATAAGTGTTAACAAAGCACAGCAAGATACGGAATGAAACTCTGCTGGTAGCATGAATAATGCCTTTGAGAACATAGCCGGATAAACGGGGGAAAAAATTCCTCACAGAGTCCATCTTCATGCAGGTTCCAAAGTCGGCCAGTTTGAGGTGTCCATGACGATCCAGGAGCATGTTGTCAGGCTTGACATCGCGGTGGATGAAGCCCAAGGAGTGGATGGCATCAAGCGCCATGACCACCTCAGCAGTGTAGAAGCGGGCCCACTTCTCAGGCACATCGTAGGTACTGGTGAGGTTTACCAGGTCCCCTCCAGGCATGTACTCCATTACCATGTACAGGTATCGATCGTCTTGGAAGGCACAGCACAACTAGACAGAGTGAAGAGCGAAGACAGTACCGAATACAGGTGTATCTTACATTACACAGCTTTCTGGTTTAAAATGAATCGTGCACATCCTTTTGAAGATACCACATGTTTTTATTTTGGTATGTATTGTTGAGTGTGTATCATGTTTGTGTCTTACTTGTACTACCCAGGGACTGTTGGCAAAAGCCATGATATCCCTCTCCTCCCAGAAGAAGGCTGAGTCTGATCGTTTGATCATCTCAAACTTGCTCAGCAGCTTCATGGCGTACACCTTCTGAGAAGCTTTGTGTCGAACCTTGAGGAAAATAATGTAAAGGAAGAGACCGAAAGAGAGGCAATTATATAGACAGGAGCGATAGTTAGAACTAAGCAACAAAAGTAGAGTAAAACCTAAGTGTACTGAATACTCAGGGGGTTTAAGGGACATTTCACGGCTGCTATATTTACCTATATGTCCTTTAAAAGGGCCTTATGCAGCATTTTTTCATTTAAAATATCCAATCATAACCCTTACATATAATCAGTTAACGTTAAAAAACAGTTTCTGGCAGAGTGTCAGGACTGACACTACTCCCACTGCCATGGCCGCAAGCAAAACATTGAAGGCCAGGACGTACATAGGTGTGTACTTCCTTGAAGGTGTGTGAGACGAGGGCCAATGACAAGCTTTGTTTGGGTTTATGTAGGCCTACAACGAGCGCTTAAGAAATGAAAATGTGCAGAAGCATAGTGAGCATCAGACAAAACATGACTCCATTTATTGCCGGTCCGTGTATGCGGATGTTTCTTACTGACTGACTCCCAGACTGACTCCCAGACTGACTGAGTGTGAGTGACCGACTGACTGACTGATTGACTGTGAGTGACTACCCCTTGTTAAATAGCGTAGTGGTTAGAGACGCGGACCTGCAAACAATAGGTCTTGCATTTGAATCTTGTCACAGTCAAAGCAATTTATGCATTAGGATTTGCTCAGGATAGACAAAAACTTTGCTGGCTTACAACTTTCAGTAGCTATGTTATAGTAAGCCTAAAATTAAACATTTGTACTGCGACTATATCTGGTGGATTACACATCACGCACAGTACACATCTGTGCAGGATTTCTGGGGTAATATAGGCTAGATCAAAACCCCTTGGGCAGTAAAAGAGTAGGGGTTTCCATGATTCTCTCGTCTTTTCACTTGACAAAAGTCAGTTATCATAATCCTATATTGATAGTTAATGTATCAATGTCATTCACGAATTAAAGAAAAACTAACGTTTTTGTGCCATGAAATAGCTTTGGCTGTGTAAGGTTCATATTCAGTCTCACTAGAAATTGCTAAATTCTTATGACTATTCCAAGTAGTAAGTTAGATACTAGTAAGCCTATTACTGGCAATTATGTTGTTAAAACGGCCAGTGGCAAAAGCCATACATTTCACAGATGCTATTTGTGGCTATACAGGCAGAGGGCAAACATGTAGTGTAGTGGTGTAGTGGTTAAAGACAGAGCCACTCACGGGGAGACCCGTGTTCGAATCACTTTCAATTGCGGGCCGGCTGAACTAGGTTTGCCTGGTTCCTTTTCCGGTTTTTAGATCAGGCAGCAGGCTCAAACAAACAATGACATCATGCTTTTGGTCATGGTTATGCTTTTCATCATTGGTCATTCATTATGAGGCAGTCTGAAAAAAATCCCGAACAGTATTTAATCTTGGATTTCACTTTAACATTTCTACAAAATACAAAGATAAAAAATCTCACCAGCTGAACTTCACCAAACGCCCCTCTGCCAATCACCTTCACTCTGTCAAAGTCCTCAGACTTCATCTGAAACTCCCGTACGTGCTCCATTACCTTCTCATCTGCATGGAAGAGAAGTCATTTATCACCCACACACATTCTCAAATACACATTTAACATATATACCTTTCATCAAACGTATACTTACATCTGTTTAAAAAGGTTTCTACGTTTTTGTTTTTCCGTAAAGCAGGATAGTTCAGATCTAGAACGAAGGCATTGATAGAATCCTGAAAAAAGAAAACAAAGAGAAAAACATAAAAATCAAGCGAAGCTAATTTTTTATTGGGTGTGGATAAGTACCTCTTACTAAACAGTTTTAATCAATCGAGTTGAATGCGAAGCAAAAGCACATTTTTGAAATGCCCCCGAAGTACCTCTGACTCCGTGTTGGACAGTGTGCTCAGTTCTCTCACCCACAGAGGGCAGAGTAAAGCAAGTCTTGTCACAATGTCACATATGCCCCTCTCCCTCTACAGTGGTCCTATAACGTTACTGAAAAAGGCAGCACTCTGACAAAAAATTATGTTCTGTTCTGTCACAGCAAACATACTTCATTTGGGAAGCCCCTCCAAATGTGATATATGGCATATAAATTGTGATAAAGTCCAGGAGGTAACACAAGAAGAAAAAAGATCTGATGATGTTTCTGACAGTATACTAAAAGTGTTGATTTGATTAAGGCTGATTATGTAAACAGTATGCAGCCTAGTGTTTGAGACAGAATTCTATTTTAAAACAAAGTCTGCAATGTCTCACAATTCATTGGGTTTTCTCCACAAAGTTCATTCACAGTGATCTTTTTGTACCTCTGCATTATATTTACCACATAGTAACCCTGCAGTGAGGGAGATGAGAAAGTGCCCGATTAGCTGTGTACAGTGAGAAACAGCCCAATGCTGAGATTCAGGTACTTTACTAAATAATTTACTAAATGTTTTGATTATTCCCCTTTAATTTAGGAACTGATAAAAAAAAAAATCTTAACTTCAATTACAGGTAAATAAGGCAGTTAAGATAGGGGGGTGGATTTCTCACTCTGAATCCAACAGATCAAGTCTGTTACGATTTATAGTTTGTGTCAAGTATACGACAGCACATCTCTGTAGGGTGAGTCCAGCATTATGGACTTATGGCTGTGTTGTAATTTAGACGGCATGTACAAGGTCAGCAGAAGGCTCCATGTCTTAGGACATATTTACAGGTAGCCTGCTCGGTTAGACAAGTAAGACTTAATAATTTCAAAATATCTTAAATACAATTTCAAATGCAAATTGCAAATGAGAGAATGAAACTGCAAATCCACATTTTGTGGTGATATGAAGACTATTACTATTGCCAATGGAAGAGAGAGAAGCTGATGCATCATGTAAAACTGTGATGAAAGGGGTTTTTAAAGAGATAATCTAATGCAAGTTGGACGATTTCCTAAAAAAACATTTCATATTTCCTAGTCCTAATCAATCCCAATTCATTACAACCAAACCTCAAAAAACGTCCTTAAAATCTCTTCATAACTAACACTGGGGAACAGCTGTGAGTGGAAAAACATGCTCTGTGAGCCCTTTTAACAAGCCATGAAATATGGAGTGAAATTACTTAATCAAGAATTGGCCACCTACTGTATAATGGCCAGAGTTGGTGGTAAAAGTCTGCACTCCAAAATATAGACTTTGACCCCTTACTCTCTTGGGAATTGGACTGTAAGGACAGGGGCATAAAGAAATGTTCCTTACCGATGGAATAGGAAATTAAATTATATGCATACAACAGTAATAATTGAAAGGGAAAAATTGGGAGATTAAGAAATGAAATTACCGGATGCCTTACCACTACCAAGACAAGAAATGTTCTAAATAATTTTGGGTAGGTGAAACACAGGTTGAAAAAAGGCCAGGGTTTGAGTGAGAAGAGTAACTGGTGTCTCCATATGGTCACACACACCTCACATCTCATTGGTGAATTTTTTTGCACTTTCTCGATTTAAAAAAGGCTTTTCCTCTATAACGCGATATTTCCTAACTGTGCCGTTGAGGAATTAGAGCATGCATGTTCTCGTTATGTTTTTGGAACACAGCCCTGCATTCCAGCCATCACATAATTACTGTTGTTGTTTATGCAATCCAAAAACTGCCCAGTATGAATCTGGGTCAGGTGGGCATCATTTGAAAATGAGTACTACAGACAACATGACACCTTTAGTGCTAAATAAAAATCTTAAATTGTTAGGTTTTAACAACTCAAGTCAGAGAATCCAATCGTAATTGAGATGCCTTCTGTAATTGAGTTATGGAGGTATTCAGGTGTGTATTTCACAGCCACTACTCTTCACAAGACAAACAGTAACCATTTCTAGGTGTCCAACTTGCTTCAATTACATTTACAAAGGATTTATTATTGTATTATTATTATCCTCAATGTCTCATCTTTCAAAGTACATGAAGTCCTCTTCCTTAACATTTCCCTCATTATTTTGTTGTGCAAAGATTGCCCAATTAGTGTGAGGGATAGAACCACCTTCTTGTGCGCAATTCTCAAATTGAACGTCAGTCAAAACCCTTAGGTCTACACCGCTACAAAGCGTAGAGCCTGATCTGTGACGTCATGCATAGCAGATCACTGTACAGCCACTGTTCCCTTTGAGTCGACATTTGGCGTCTGAATCTGCTTTGGGTTCAGAATGAAAGGAGCTGCAAATGTTCTTTTCTCCACCCTCCACGCACTCTCTATTCTGCAGAAGTCTGTCAACATTAAAGCTTGCTACCAGCCATTTCATTACCTCCCAATAAAGAAAGCAACCCATACCGACCTACTGTTTCAGAAGACACACACACACACAGCTCATCTCCTTAATAACTTGACAATACAGGAAATGATCCACCACTTGCTATGTCATCAAGACGGTCCCTCAGTGTTCAAGTCATTTCCTCTGTGTGACAATTTCACGCAACACAGCTATCCCTACTCACAAAGCTGTGAGAAAAGAAATGTACGTTTACAGTACTAGTTGTAAACCATTTACCCAGGAACTTACCACAAAATTGCTTATTGGTCACAGCCACTTAATGACATTATCTGAGTTACTTTGGAATTCCTACAAGAGTATGTGAATGCCTATGAATTAACACTGGTGTAATTTTAGAACTTAACATAATTAATTCATCTTAAGATAGCTAGGCAGAACAATCACCCAACCCAGTAACAGTAATTCATTGAGTGTATAGTATATTAAAAACTCTTTCAAAATGTAGAGTTTCAGAGGTTTCTCTGAAAATGAACTGGGACTGATTCAAGGACAACAAACCAGAGATGGTGGGACAGAGTTTGTGTAGAATGTAGGGTTTGAGCATTGCCTGAAGGTAAGTAAGGGCAGTTCCCTTGGCAGCTCTAGAAAAGCATCATATATTGTAGTAGATGCAAGCTTTAACAGGAAGCCAGTGACGTGTGTGGTGGAGTTGGTTAAGGTTGAACACATGGGGGATGCAACCTACAATCTTCATTGACATCACCACAATATTTCAATATCACAACATCTTTTTCGATGAAATACCAGTTAAACGGAATACCTGTTACAACAGGACTGTAAAACAAGTCTCACCCTTCCTGGAGACATTTTTTCTTACTTCCTAGAGCATCTTCTTAGTGACAATATAGATATCTGATAGCTCATACGGTATGTCATTCATGTGTAACTGGACAACCATTGGACAAGAGCCATCCAAGCCACTCCCCAGGGCAAAAACAACAGGAAATACTTCCAGTAGGAATGTCATTTCAGTGTAGCATTTGCGGGCAAAACCCTGGGAGATTCAGAACTCTTCTTTCAGACTACAGTGTGTGTGTCCATCCAGTAGGCAGGGTGTGTGTGCCAGCCCATGTCTGAGTGTGATTTTTACCAGTGGGGATGGGCAAGACAGAAACCTTACACACACAGAGCTTTGGGGCATGAGAAGAAAGCCAAGCATCAAAAACCACACATACAAAAAGGGGCCAGAAAACAAAATAGGACCCTAGCGTGAACACGGCAGAACAATTGTACATACAAGTAAGACTGTTTTTCTTCATCTAGTCAAGTAGTAGAGATAGTGTCTTGAAAAATACAAAGCCATAAATAGCAGGTTTTCCAACCCACTGCTGGTATCTAATCAGTCCTCCCTTATCTATCTGAACCATATCTGAACTACAGTGAAAAAACCCTGCTTGTAAGCACAGTGCAAACCTGCCAACCCACTGGGTTGCATGGCAACTCCTTAGAAACAGGATTCTGTGGGAGACAGTGACACCAACGTTGGTAACATTCAATGGCTGCAAAGTTTACCCGTAAATAACCCAAATGTTATCTTAACGACTATATAATTTACCACAAGACAGAGTGGCAACAAATGATCATATGCCAATAATTATCTTGGTCTTTGGCTATTTTGGTAGTTTTTCAGAAGAGAAAAACTACCAAAATAGCTGTCTGTACTTGGCAAGTAGGTGAAATAATTAAATAATGACATTTAAAATGTTTATACATTTTAAAGCAGTAAAACATTATCCTAAATAAAAACTTTGAATTAGTCAATACTATTTAGGAAGGAAATTATTAATTATTTTACACACATTTAACTATATCAAATGAAAAAATAAGTAAAAGATCAATGACTTCCACCCTGTTGCAATTTGGACAAACGCAATACATCTGGGTGACTTTTTGTATATTATCACATGAATAACTAGCACATAGCCTATTACAATTATTATCCATTTCATATGAAACCAGGTATGCTACCTGGGAACAAATTCTCATTAGTTTAACCAAAAGTAATGGATCTGACCTCAACGGACACTCTCACCTCTACATTACCCAAACTCTCTTCAATCCCATCTTCAGTCATGTGGAACAAAAAACAACAGCCTCTGGTCTTTAAAAGGCCTGAGTAGAAAGCTAATGTTTTGATCAAATTCCAGACGTTTAAAAATAGTTTTTGGGAGAAGCAGAGTTGGAGCCCAGGCAAAGTGAAAGCTATGCCAGTTAGCGCCAATAACTAGAATTCTGAAACAGCCAAATACGCTCCATGTTGTACTGCGACCCATGGAGGCAAACAGATGAGAACTGAATTTCATCTAACCTGTTGGATTTTTGCTTAATGTTTGTATATTCTGACTTGTCTTTGAGCAGACGTATTCAGAGAAATTCAACCTAAGAAATGATAGTGTGTTGAACGTATTCAACAAGTACAACATTAAAGGGGGTTACAATGGTAATGTACAGTACATAGATTGGGTGTGATGACGGCTCACTGCTTCAGATAGGCGGGTATGTAATATGCGTGTCTATCGACTGAAATAGTAGTTGAGTCATAATCCCATAAAGCCTTGCAGCATAACATGTGTGACTCTGCTGTATTTCACCATTAATTTATTCGTTAGAATTTATAGGGATTATGACTCATATTATTTCAGTCAATGTGAAAGGCAGTCTTGACAAGGCGGTGGTCATAAAGCAGTGATGCTGAACTCAGTGATGGACTGAATGCTCCACATGTAAATGGAATACTTCACCCTCCCTGACCTGCCCTCACATCTAAAAGAAAAATCTGATTACAATCACCCACACCCTAACCTTAACCTCAATAACCAAACCTTTGTGCTTAAACATAACATAGCTCTAACACCTAACCAGTAATAACGTAACTCCATTCCTAACACTATGCCTAATTCTTACCCTTAACCTAAGCCTTAAAGACCTTGTGCAGAACAATTTGTCAAGTCTTACCATCATCATTATTTCTACTGTGGCTGGTATCAATTAATCAAATAATATGGCTAAGAGTGCAAATACTGTTTTTTGGTCTTGTTTTTAGTGTTAACGAGCTGTCAATAATGCAGCTGGGACGGTGTCCCAAAATGTGGGCAACAAAAGCCCATGGACACCTTGTTTGAATTGTGCAGGACAGTATGAAACAGGAGCGAAGCACCACCTACATCTGAAATTCTGGTGACGTCCCTGGAACATTATGTATAGCCAACTGTAATTCATTTGTATAGCTTATTGTCCACGGCACAGCAGAATGTCACCATATATAGTAGATTTGAAGCACAATAGGCCTAAATATCATGTAAAATAGCTGCCCTAATGTTAAAATTAACATGAAGAGTTTTCCAGACTTTTCATTTTGTTGCGGAATACTTGCCCTCCAATTGGCTAAAAGCTGTATCATGTTTGAAGTACATGATAGTAAAATAAGTGATGCGCACTTCATGAATAAGTCGTTATTTTTGAATTACTATTTTCACTGACTCAAAAATAAGAATTTTTATTGTGAGCAAATGTGTTCATTCAAAAGGATGGCAGCAGATCTCTACATCGTCATCACTGGTTTCATACAGAGAGGGCTCATAATTCATGCCGTTCTTGGCCATTGTGATGCACGTCTCTCAAACATTCTATGGCCCTGTAACTTCAAAGTTGCAGAGAACATGGACGGAATCATGGAATTCTAGCATAAACACAGATTTCATAATAAAAGAAATAGTGCATAAAAAGTGTCAATTTTTTATATGAAAAATATATTTCTAATATGGTCTTGTGAATCTGGAAGAACATTGAGCTCTGCAGGCAGCATGCGTTGTTCCTTGTCACACAGCAGCGGGGTAACAGTATTACTTGAAACTTGTTCTCACTCACTGCATAGCGTTACAGTCGTGAAAAATATTAAAGCGCTCCTCCATTGAATCAAAATTAACAGCTGAGTTTAAGTAATTTTTTTGGCAGAGGCTCATATTCCACAGAAAATATGCTCACAAACTGAAGGCATGGGAGCATGCTGATAGTAACTGAGAGCTTATTCTAGGGTTTTCAAATCCGGTCCTGGAGGGCCGAAACACTTCTGGTTTTTGGTTCTACCTGCTAGTTTATTGCCTACACCTGGCATCTCAGGTCTGAATCAGTCCCATATTGTTAGTAGAGGCCAGAAATGTTTTGGCACTCGAGGACCGGAATTGAATAGTCCTGGCTTATTCCAACAGGTTTTTGTGCGGTTGTCACATCGTAACCCGCAGTCCCAACGGTTATGTCCTCGGTGAAGGTGGATTTAGGGTCATAAAATACGGTTTAGATTAAGGGCGCGTGGGTTCCAGACAGGTTGAATGACATTGCATTTTTCTGCAATAAACTAAAGAAATAGGCCATAGTATGACTCTCAGCGTGAACTACATATCAGCTGCCAGGCAGTCCCTCACGGTTGTGCAAACAGCGGTAGATCTAAACAACGCTACACATACTGTTTTAGGGATGCAACCACTATTCAAATAGAAAGATAGTCATTGCCATGACTACAGGCGGGTATGCAATATGCGCTTCGTAAATCTTATTAGGTTAAAGGTCGTACTGACAGTCAACTGACATACATTAGGCCCTACATTTTGGATTTCACATGACTGGTAATACAGAAGCATCCATATTAAAATGACTGGGATATTTCAGCTCATGAAACACTGGACCAAGACTTGATATTTTGTTTATATTTTGGTGCAAAAACAACTCCACATAGACTGTGAGAAATGTCCTTTCTTTCGACTATTCATATTATTGAGCCGTTTATGCAGAGACTTACTGCTTATCATAATAAATCAACAGCTGCAGACCATAACTGTATGTTACAGTTACAGCATTTTCTATATTAGCGGATTAAGGGTCAGGTCCCGGCTTTATAATTTTCCTTCATTCATATAGTCTGACGTTGGTCGGTGGATTATTTGGAATTATGTGGATGAAAAAACACAACTGACCCACGCACCATTACAGCCTAGGGTGTTTATATGAAGGTGTGATATTTAAACCAGAATCAACATAAAAATTTATATAACAGAATTGTGAAAGAAATGTGCGAATGGTTGAGTGAACAATTTAGACAAACAGAATGACTAGAGGATCCAAGTCAGATAAAATAATCAAACTTTGTGTTACAATAATGTACGGTTGAAAACTTTATTATAAAATGTAACATATTCAGATATTATTGAACATAAATATTTCTTATGGAAAGATATTCAAACCGATTTAGGGACATTTTGACAGCCCTACATTTTAGTTAGCATAACTAACTTTTCTCCTAACTCTAACCATAACACCTGACCTTAACCCCCGGCCTACCTATACTTAGCAGCCTTCCTACCATTAGCTTGTCACCTAGCAAACATTAGCAACAACAAATTGTAATTTGTAACAAATTAAAGAAAATAAGGCCTCCACCAAACACGGCCTAAAAAGAAATCCAATAATTCTAGTAGTAAGGGTTGGTCCCTTGGCCTACAATTGCAGCAAACACTTATACTGCATTTACATATCCAGCAATACAAAAGTACATAACATTTTCACAACATTAGGACTGCATTTGGCATGGGAGCTGGGACTTCCGTGGATAACGGAGAGAATTGAGGAGAAATAGGGGAGGAGAGGGAGAGGCTGTCTCAAGAGAGGAGGTGTGCACACCACAGTTGTTTTGCAAAACTTGGCCCTGGCCTCAGTCCCACCGCCATATATGGCAGTGTTTCTCCCCACTGGCACATCGCACCCAGTGCTGCGAGCGAGTAGAACAGTCACATTTAAAGACAAATCGGAAAGAAATTCAACCTCCAACGAGTCAGAGCACAGCTGGAGCAGAGCAAACAGTAAATCCATGGAACACATGATTTCCATCGAGACAGGAGAACAGCCAAAAATAGATATGGTAAATAAATGGAAATGCAGAGGTTAAACTTGGTCCTCAGATTGAGGAGTAAATTCATAATTTACCCCACTTATATGCAAGCACATAAATGTAACAATTTTAGCAGGGTAAATGACTCCAGCGTATGTTTTTTGCATCAGCCTCATTTGAGTTCTACCATTAATGAATGCTAATATAATCTTGAACAAAGGGGTTAACCTTACACAAAATAAAATAAATTCAAACAATGGGTCTTTTATCCATAGAAACCTCAAAGTCCTCTTGTTAGCACCAACTATATTTGGCTAAAGCAGAAAGAAAAGAGAACTGGAGCCTGTTACTAAACATTTACTCAATCTATTCTCAATACAAAAAATATATGAATATCAACCAGATGGCACCATCTATGCCGGCTCATGCCTGCGTATGTCATGCTCAGGTGATACAAATCACACACCCAGAATTTAACCGGCCTATTTCTGAGGGCATGTGGATTTATTCAAATTAACCTAAGAGATGAATAAACAAAACATGCCAGAAAATAATACCTGGCTGTCACATTTGAGACTTGTGAGCATTAAAGGGTAATCCACACAAAAACCATAAATCCCTATGATACACGTAGTGAAATATTATAAGAAAACAGTATATGATGCAACATTTTTCTGCATTTTCATAGTAATTGTGATTAAGAGAAGTCATGCGATTCAAATCATTCATGCATACAAGTGTATTTATTTATTTTAACTATTTTCTACAGTGCAGAATAATAGTGAGGACATCACAGCTATGAAATAACACATGGAATCATGCAGTAACTTAGTGCACATTTAAAAAATACATTTCATATTAGTAGTCACTTTTTGATTAGATAACACTCTTGACATTCTCTTAACTAGCTTGATAAGGTCGTCACCTGGAATGCTTTTCCAATAGTCTTTAAAGGCGTTCCCACATATGCTCAGCACTCGTTGGCTGCTTTTTCACTCTATAATCCAACTCATCCCAAGCCATCTCCACCATGCTTCACGGTTGGAACAACACATGTGGACATCATACGTTCACTCACTCAGCATCAAACAAAGATTCCAGTTGGAACCAAACATTTCAAACTTGCACTCATCAGACCACATACGACAAACTTCCACTAGTCCAATTTCCATGTCTCATTGAAGACCAAAGTTTCATATATTATAGAGTTACTTTTTTATTTATTTTTTAAATGTTCCTCAGAACGAAATAAACTATGTTTAAAAGTAATTGTTCATTTTAAAGAAATACAATATTGATGTAATAGAATTTTTTTTTGCCATGTATTGAGAATAGTGAAATTTCTTTGATACATTATTGAAGATCAAAATTCTGGTACCACGACAAGTTAGCAACCAAGTGAAATAGGTTGAATAAATTTGTTGAGAATAATGTTGAATAAAAACCAAACTGCAATCTGCTCTTTCTAGACAATGTTTTGGATGTATCACTTGCCTAGGTCTGATCTAGCTTATATTACCACAAAAGGCATGCACGGATGCGTACTTTGAAAATTCACCAGAAATAGTTGCAACATAATCGTAAACAGTTTTATTTTAGGCTTACTATTAAATAGCTACTGAAGGTTGTAGCCAGCGAAGTGTTTGTCTATTCGGAAACAAATCCTAATGCATAGTGTTTTGAATGTGCCGAGATTCGAATGCGGGACCTATTGTTTGCAGGTCTGCGTCTCTAACCACAACAATGGGTAGTCACTCAATCACTCACGAGACATTTGCTCTTTTTGGACAGCTCCTCTTACACGGTACGGCAAAAAGCAGAAGAAAACATACCAACTGCTTTGTTCCATGGTAGTTGGAGGAAGGAAGTACATTAATCTAATAATGTGCTATGTGATACATTTTTACAAAATATATACTTCGTCATAACGATATAGACAGATGTGTTCTAGACAAGTATGCCTCTAACATCTACTGACTGATTTGGCGAACTGAACTGAAGGTAATTGTTTTAAAAGCATCATGAAATGTGAGTGTTATCCCACATCTCGATTCCCAAGAAGCACATTGACATGCTATCCCATGATTTTCAGATTTCACAGACAGACCACACAGAAGTTAAATCATTGTGAAACAACAATAATGGACCATAGACTTTCCCCCTTTTAAACATTGTTAAATGTCATAAGCTGTATGTGGATCATGACACAAACGCATCTACAGCAACACACTAATAGAACTATTGATCTAAGTTACTGGTGTTGAACTGGCTTTGGAAATGCACACATTCAAATATTCAATTTAAAAGAATGGAGAGAAAAATGGATTGAGAGAAAAGTAAAAGGGGAAAATGTAGCAATTCATATTCACTGAGTGCCATATATAGCTCTGACTATTTACCCAATGAGATAACTTCCTTGAGGACAGTGAAAGGGCTGCTCAGCCAACTGCAATCAACTGTGTATAGTTAGGCCTATCTTAAGAAATGTCACTTCTTTAATGCTGCTAGCCCTGAGAGGCTGGAGTCAATGTTCTTCCTGACATTGGAGACTGAAAACAGTTACCCAGTCAGCAGTACTGCTCTGCCAACTAAAACTGATCATCAGCGGGACTGGGGTCTGGGGGGAAACACAGCAATCATTGATGTTTCGCTACAAGCCTCCATGATACAGCATGCCTAATGTGCCTACGCTAAGCACTTTGAAAGGGTGAGCCCTGGGATGGTATTAGAAAACAGTACAGGAGCAGAAACATAGTACAGGAATGTCACCTTACTACATAGCTTTTCTTAAGTGAAAGTGTGTAGCAGGATTTTCACACTTACCAGCAACATGCTCAGCTCATTCATTATTTTAATCCTTTACACTTGGACAGGCCAACATGGACAGGGCTTAATTGAAATGTTTGTTACAGTGGAAATAAGAAAACCCATATGCATTACCATGTTAGCAATTGAAATTAAACAGTTTGGCAATTATGGGAAATTATAGAGAAAAAATATTCACCCAACAATACTAAAGTTCAGTCTAATGTATTTTGTAACAAGATACTTCAGAGCAGTTGTAGGCAAGATTCTGAAGTCACAGGCCACTATTTTGTATGGTTGGTGATGGGGGAGGGACAGTAACATCATTATTTTTAAATAAATGCACACAGCGCAAATATTTTCACACTGCAAAAAGTATTATGCTTTAAAATTAATATGATGCCTGGATCAAAACAAGAAATGACTATGTAATGTCACAGCCTGTGTGATAACATACCTATATTAAACAGTTTTTTGGCTGAATACCAGGGGATCTCAGTGTTATTTAAAAAAAGAACAAATAGTATTTTGTATTAGCTTTTACACGTTTGTTCTTTATTACATTAGCATTTTAGTAATTTAGTGTCCTGAGCAACTTCTAGCTACAACTGCCACACCAGTTAAGGCACATTTTAGATTTGTCTTAGGGTTTTGCAATAGTTCTTTTACACATAACCACAAGACAAATTTAATATGCATTTTCAAAATAAAGAAATTTTCCCCATCTCTGGATAATTTTAAGACAAAAACAATGACAACTGTTTGAGTGAGCCGACTACCTAGAGTTTTCCAAGTCCCAACATTCCTCTCCACTTTGAGAACTGTCATTTTAATGCACTTATGACTTCCAGAAGAGTCAATAATGCAGAGCTTTCTTTTGCTCTCCAAGCTGTCCTCCTACCTTATGATCCATGCCTATACCATCTCACATTCCTGAGGAATATGTATAAATATTTATGGGGACAAAACACCTTGGTTTGCGAAGTATTTTTTTTTATAATGTCCACTATTACATCCAGAAAACTTGATGTATGCTCTGTCTTTAGCATACTAGCCATGTGCTTTTTATGACTGTTACCAAAGTAAAATGTAATGTTTTTGAAGGTATGGGTATGCATTGATGCATCAAACTTACCTGGAAAGTGGGACAACATTGGTTACACCATTAAATACAGCTCCGGAAAAAATTAAGAGACCACTGCACCTTTTTCTTTCCTTTCCAAAAGAGTCAAAAAGGAAGGTTTTGAGGGAGGAACAGAAGCGTTCAATTAGCAGTGGTCTCTTGAACAGAAGGGTTAAAATTAAAAGACCACTGCTAATTGAACGCTTCTGTTCCTCCCTCAAAAGCTTCCTTTTTGACTTTTTTGGAAAGGAAAGAAAAAGGTGCAGTGGTTTCTTAATTTTTCCTGGAGCTGTATAATAATTTTAGACAGGGCATATTTATATTAAATCAGATTATTTCAAATGGAGATGGGAAGCTGAAGTGCTATCTAGTTTTCTGTTTCAGCCAAAGGTCAACTCTCTAATGCTCTGCTATCATCCCTTAAAATGATAATGGGACCATTGAGGGTACCAAGAAGTCCATTGCTCTAAAAATCTATCAACACCCTTGCAAATCTGTGCATGTAAATCTTCACTTCTGAGGTCTATAGACCATTTTAGGCTTTCAATTGCAACATACAGAGATGTGTCAAGAATGCATTCAGGTGTGTTTTCTGCAAAGAACCATGTTGACAACAGACAAATGTGGCTCATTCACAGGGTATGATGTCATCTTGTAGCTGTACATCAGTGATAATAAACAGTGTATAACATTGACTGAAATTGTTAAAAAAATTGGCTTTCAAAGTGCATCATTTTTGAATTTGCATTTGAAGTGCAAAAGTGAGAGAAGAAAAACCAGCCAACACTGCAGATTGGATCCTGATGACCGACTGGTTACCTGCCCCTAGGCCTTTAGGGAACACACCCCCACACGCTCAGCTGCACATTTAAAGGCAGCCATCTGATCCAGTTCACATTCTGACACAGCAAAATGAATGCCATCTCACTCCTGCAGTGAAGAACTCAGGGAGGATTCTGCAGTATTCGACAGGTCAGCATCCGTTAAAACAAAGCTTACACACTCCTCTCTGTGTTTCTCTAGTTTCCACTTTTCTAACTGGATAAAGGGCACACCTAATTTAGCTGGATGCTAATTAATATGTACTCTATTTCATTGCTTACAAACCAAACAGTCCATCAGGTCATTCACATTCACACTGTTCAGTTCTATAGTAAAATCATGGCAGTTAACTGACAGTTTCCAGGTTGCATTCCATTGTATAATTCGCCTATTTAAAGTGGTAGCCCTGCACACTGAATGAGACCACATCAAGGATGGCGGTGTGATAAGAGGAGCTTACTATTCCTTAATATTCTTCGGCAGGACTGCCCAAAAACAACCAAGGGACATGTTTAGGCCTATTCTCATACAAAGCATTGAGTGCAAAAAAGAATAGTAGGAGGAAGAAAATGTTTACAGAAAGGACATAAAATCACCCATGCATTGTTCTGCTGAAGCAGTAAGTCTTGTCTGGGATAACTGTATTTAAGCAGCTTTTATAGGTGTTAATGGTTGTCAATGACTAGGTGCATAATGTCCATTAGCAAATTAAATTTAAAAAAATTAAAAAATAAACTAAATTGTGGGTATACCGGGAGATTGGTGCTGATGGTCACAGCATACAGAAACCGGTCAGAATGCACCAATGCAATGCATGATGCTTGTCCTCTGTAGCAACTCCTTTGCAGGCGATAACAGTAAGAGGCTAAAAATGGCTTGGGAGGAGAGAGGGCTAGAGGATACAGCTTGTTCAATCCCACACATGCTTCCCACTCAACTTCAGTCTAGAACAGGCATCAGCTTTTGTTATCTATATCCTACTCATTCCCAGCAAATGAACAGTTTTATAGCTTAAATTCATTACCTGCATATAAATGATATATTCTTTCAACAGACAGATTGTTAAATCAGCTGGCACTTAAAAAGTTGAATTCAGCTATAGAAAACAGCTTGACAGTCACAATGGTGACTGCAGGAACATTCTTTATAAGGCCTAAAGTTCCTAATAGGTTTAAGGTTATTCATTATTGAATATTCAGTGCGTTTCCATTTTCTATATGCTGTCAATCAGTGGTAAAAGGCCTAAAAATGTGCATTTCATTGTCAGCCTACACCCGTTTCATTTATATATGAAGAATGGTTTGAGATCTTAATTGAACAGACGAGGGTCATCCGAAATTGCAAAGCACTAACCTAGGCCTCTCAGGGTAACTCATACGTTCTTATTTTCCTTTTAAACACTTAGCTTTGAACGATAACCCAGCCCTCTCTTTGGTAGTTAATGTCTATAGCCTACACAAGCGCGTGCCTGACATGGCGTTGGTAACCGTCAGGCATGGTGCCAAGCTGGACAGTGTCCAGGCGTAAGATCGCTTAAAGCGGAAGAAACGTTTCATGAAAGTATCCTACAGGAATTCAATGCACATTTCCCACTAATCTGCCTAATCTTCAGACAGACTTAATGCAGATAGCCTTAGCTTAATGCTGTTTTGTCTGCTGCATCATATGCCCTTACGTCAATATAAAACGCAAAGATCAACTAACTCCTGGCTGTATATTCCCAATAAGCACGCACAACTTTAGATTACTTGTCAAAATTGAAAGGGGAGTAGTCTTGATAGCGTTAGCACATCGTCAAGACGTCGCCCAGACATCAGCATAGAATGTTAAGTGATCAACAATCAACAAGCCGTCTTCCTAATCAGCAAACGATCCCCATTGGAAATGTAGCTTAAAACTACAAAAGGTATCATGTATGGTCTACATCGTGCCTAGGGTTGGGCATGTATAGGCTATTTGCTCTATCTGGATTACAACTTTTTGTTAAACAATTCATGTGAAACCTCAACTACCTGTCATCTGAAAAGCGGTGCACACTACTATACCATAGCCCAGACATTGTCACGGAACTGGGCCTACACATGGTGCTGAAAAACGTAACGACACGGGCTTCTAATTTTAACATAAAAGATAGTCAAACGGGCCTAGAGTCGAATTTCTCAAGTACATGTTAATGACAAGAATCAGCATAAATTGGTGGTAGGAAGTCAGCTAAACCTTGGCCAGTTGGGATATGATTCGTCTACAATGTCGAAACGTGCAGAATGAAGAATGACACAGCCTGTTGATGTAATAAAGTTAGAGCTACAATGTAAGGTATGGTGTTGGTTGTTTCAAAGTGCGCTAGGGAAAGAGCGTGGGCCCTATTAATAATTAATAAAATATTAGCAGACTTACGAGTAAACTTTCCAAGTTTATCGCAGATCTTGGATCTTTGATCATGGACTCCAGCTTTTTCAACCGGTTTTCCATCCTTCTCTCTGCACCGAGCGACATGTTTGCGATTGATTAATGCCCGTTCCTTTTACATATAAAACGAGCCGTATGAGAACTCCGGGTTTACATGGGTAAAAGTCTTTTTTTTTTCTTGGGCAATGGCCGTGGGCCTAGCAGCCTCCGACTCGCCGCCCTCTGAAATCGGCTCGGAATTGCACTGTCCACAATGAAGGAAAAAATTATAATCCACCGTAAAGAGAAGCGCGGCTATGCAAACTTCCCAGTTAGTATGGCCAATATTTTGTTTCAAGCAAATCAAGATACAAATGTATAGTACTCGTACTCCATAGTAATGTTTTCTGTGATCCACACGGCGATTAAGTTTGAATTGTGAGAAGTATCAGCAACAGGGCGTTTTCTTTGCCCCCCTCCCCTTCTCTTCTCTTTTTGGGCGCTCTGAAGTGCTTTGCTTCAATTTCAAAAATGTGTTTCCAAAACAGACCAGTGTTCAAAATCCAACGTTTAGAAACTCTCAAATTACATTGAGTGTGTGAGTGCCAAACTAGAATGTCTTTCGTCCTTGCACGATGAACGGTGTGAAAAACGATAGGCTATACTACCAGAACTGCTCTTCACCTTCCATGTACTGTAAAACTATTTCGGTGTTTATCCTTGCAAGACCAAAAAACTAAGGTTTATCGGAATGGTGGATTCCTCCCTCATACGTACGTACTCCACTTCCAGAGCTATCTCTCCTCCCTCATCAACATGCAGACACCGCCGCCTCATTTACCCATAAGCCTTCTCTGTCTTCTCAAGTCTAGCTCGGTCTAGCGTAGGATGTATTCATGTCGCGCTTCCGGTTTCAAAACGTTTCCTTTGAAACATAAACCGTTTACTCCGAACGCTCGTGAGTGATGTGTAGTTCCGCATCGGATCTTGTACTATATTTTTCAAGATGTTTTCCATACAGTCTGCAACGCCTTTGGAATAAGTATTAAATCACATGTAATGCTTTGATTCCATTACTTCAAGTGGAGTTCTTTCTACCTAATATCAGCCACGTTTTGAGAGATACTCGACTGAATTATAACTGCAGTTAATTAACAAAATGGAAAATCAACGGTGTTTAGCGCAGTTTAAAGTAAACTGGTTCTTACGTTACAAAACGTTTTACAAAAAACGAAACGTTTTGCTGCAGATTTGTAGCAGAACTGAATACTTCCCATCTCTTGACGCTGCACCATGGACAACCATCAGTATGTTCAGATCCCTCTGCTAAATGTTTCCAATTGTTCTTCATACTCACTAGCCTAATGATTAAAATGATTGAAACATTATTTCCACAACTAAATCGCACATATTAAGAGGGTTTATTGGAACAATTATCAGGATTTGAGTAGATTGTAATAACTGTAAGTGTTTATATGCATTTGTGGAATGTTGCATGTTTAGAAAAAGTCAATTAGGCTACATCAAAACTCGTTAGGGCTCCGCAAAATCACGTTTCTCATCCAAACAACCATGTGAATAATAGCTATGTATTCAGTCATTTATGGATTTGAATAGCTGTTAAAAACATATTGGGAAAGCAATGCATGGAAAGGCTAATATTGATAATTCCATACCCAGATAAAGCCCCGCCAATAGAGGCTCAAACACTTGGTTTTGAGAAAAGATGACTCGAACGAAGGTGGGAAGAAATCTTAAGCTGAAGCGAACTTTTAAGATCGTGTTGAAATTTTAAGATCAGACGCTAAAATCTATTTAATGAGTTGAGCATACACTTTTATAATGCTGGAATCTATTTTTTCATACGATTGAATTCAGTTTTTTAACTCGCTGTTATTTTTATTACAAAAAATATTTCTGTAAAAAAAATTCTTACGGTCAATACATTTGAGCTCAATTTAACTCCATAACAGTCATCCACCTTTTTTCGTCATGTTTCATGAAGCCATTGGCGCTCAATTTGGACAAAGATGGATCACTTTGTTTACTATACCCTAGGATACGTGGCTATACAAAACGTTTTTATTTGTTTGGTTAACATTATACCACTGGCAGGACAGGCAATAAAAAGTTCCTAACCAAATTGTTCTAGCATTATTGTTATTAGATAGCCTTAGCAGCTCTATCTGAAAATATATTGTTTCTGCTATTCTTCTTGTAGACGCTAGAGGGATGAGTTTACCCATTTCAACTTCAATAATGTGCTTGCTTTTGTTAACTCCCTCATCCATCTTTACGCTAAAAAAACACTATCCCCTAACTGAGTACTATGCTATTCATCCTACAAAATAGCTATACTAATAACATCCAATAACATGTCTTATTTTAACTCCACCCATTTCTTAATACACCCAAAATTATGTTTTCTCTTCAATCAAAGCCTACCTCAACCTGCTTGCATCCCAAACATCCTCACCCTGAATGGTTCAGAGTTATGAGTATGTCAATACCTATACACTTTGTCATGTGGCTCAATCGAAACCCATATCAACCACATTTAACCTAAAGTTAAATCCAGAATTTATTTCTTGCTCCTGAACAAGGCATCCTTCAAAAGTTAATTTTTATTACTTGTTACTTCTTATTGAGACATTCTGTTGTAGTTATGCTTGTGCGTCCTGTTGCTAGGTCTCTGTTCAGTCCAGCTTCAGCTTTTTTCCTCAAGAATTCTATGGTACAATATGGAATCCATGGTTGACTCAATGATGACAAGTTGGCCAGGCCCTGAGGCAGCAAAGCAGCCCCAAACCATAATGCCACTGCCTCCATGCTTTATGGTTGGTATGATGTTCCTCTGTTCTAAGGCAGTGTTTTGTTTTCGCCAAATGTGGTGTCTGGCATTACGGCCAAGCTGTTCCACTTTTGACTCATCTGTCCAGAGCACATTGTTCCAGTAGTTTTGGTCATTACCCAGGTGTTGTCTGGCAAATGTCAGTAATTTCCTGATATTATCTTTTGAGAGCAGCGCTTCTTATTTCCTGACCTCCTATGTTGGCCAAGTTTGTGTAACCTAATTCAACCGTCAAGCGGTTCATCCATCCATTACAGAGATGCTTGTTTTAGATTATGTAGTTTACCTGGTCTTGTCCGTTAAGCAATTCCCTGCTCATTCAGTTGTTTTGAGTGTGTGTTGTGGGTGACACTATGTTATATTAGTTGGCTAGTCTCTCAGCTGGAGTCCAACTGGTAATATTTAGAATCCTGTTGCCTTTTGGGCCCCCTCTCATGCAGCGTATTCGTTGAGGGGTATCGAAAGTGGTTGGCCATTTACACCTAGAACGGGTTCTGTTAGAACCCAAAAAATGTACTTGCTGAAAATCCCATGCATTTACATTAGGTAAATATTATGAATTATTTAGGTGCACACTAGGTGGTAGTGGTGGGCAGACCGATCCCAAAATATCGATACTACAGATACTAGGCCTACGTCTTGTTTTTGAAGATCAATTCTAGCGTCAATAGGATCAATACCAGTTTCAGTTTTTCTCTTCTAAGTTTTACCCATTTCATCAAAGAGTAGTACTGTTACTCTGTGCAAACAAAGTTCCGCTGTCGTGAACACATCTTAAGTGCTTCTCCAGCTCCACTGCTGTTGCTCGTGTCAGTGTACTCAAACAACAAACATACGCGTCGGGCATGCAATGGGCACCACAGCGTGCACCCTGATTACCGGTGCCAACCGCCAATCCAACCTATAGGCCTACATTTATTGCATGCATGAATGTCATGGCTGAACGAAAGAGGAGCATCTTGTGACATAAAGACTATATTCAAACATTCAAATAGAATATTCAGCCCATTGAAACGTATCAAAATTACTTACACTGAGCAAAATTATAAACGCAACACTTTTGTTTTTGCCCCCATTTATCATGAGCTGAACTCAAAGATCTAAGAATTTCTCCATGTGCACAAAAGGCCTATTTCTCTCCAATATTGTTCACAAATCTGTCTAAATCTGTGTTAGTGAGCACTTCTCCTTTGCCAAGATAACCGCACAGGTGTGGCATATCAAGATGCTGATTAGACAGCATGATTATTGCACAGGTGTGCCTTAGGCTGGCCACAATAAAAGGCCACTCTAAAATGTGCAGTTCCATCACACAGCACAATGCCACAGATGTCGCATGTTTGGAGGGAGCGTGCAATTGGCATGTTGACTGCAGGAATGTCCACCAGAGCTGTTTTCTGTGAATTGAATGTTAATTTCTCTACCATAAGCCGTTTCCAAAGGCGTTTCAGAGAATTTGGCAGTACATCCAACCGGCCTCACAACCGCAGAACACGTGTAACCACACCTGCCCAGGACCTCCACATCCAGCATCTTCACTTCCAAGATCGTCTGAGACCAGCCACCCAGACAGCTGCTGCAACAATTGGTTTGCAGAACCAAATAATTTCTGCACAAACTGTCAGAAACCATCTCAGAGAAGCTGATCTGCATGCTCGTCGTCCTCATCAGGGTCTCGACCTGACTGCAGTTCTTCGTCGTAAGCGACTTGAGTGGTCAAATATTCACATTCGATGGCGTCAGGCACTTTGGAGAAGTGTTCTCTTCACGGATGAATCCCGGTTTTCACTGTACAGGGCAGATGGCAGACAGGGTCAAATGGCGTTGTGTGGGTGAGCGGTTTGCTGATGTCAGCGTTGTGGATTGAGTGGCCCATGGTGGCGGTGGGGTTATGGTATGGGCAGGTGCGGTGTATTGACAACAGACACAGGTGCATTTTATTGATGGCATTTTGAATGCACAGAGATACCGTGACAAGATCCTGAGGCCCATTGTTGTGCCATTCATCCACGACCATCACCTCATGTTGCAGCATGATAATGCATGGCCCCAAGGATCTGTACACAATTCCTGGAAGCTGAAAACATCCCAGTTCTTGCATGGCCAGCATACTCACCGGACATGTCAACCATTGAGCATGTTTGGGATGCTCTGGATCGGCTCTGGATGAAGCTCTCCCCTACATGAAAGTACATAAGCCACTTATAATAATAAAAAAAAGTATCAGTATTGGTATCGATACTGGTGGCTCTGGCCCTATATGACTTGGTATTGGATCAAACCCAACAATTGTGGTATCATACACCCCTACTAGGTGGATGCTTCAGGACTGTAAATGGTAGTGATGTGCAGTTTGCAAACGATTTGTTCATTTGTACAAATCTTTTTAATGACTTTTTTCTAGTGACTCGTTCAATTATATCGCTCATTTGAACGTTTGACAGTGGATTTTTACAACATGATCACCGGCTTCATACCCGGTCCTCCATCTCAGTTCTCTGATCAACATCTGTGTACATTCGCAGAGAAAAAAAGATCAGGGCAGGAACATCATAAAGACATGTTTATAGCTGATAAATGAACACAGACTATAATAATTAATATAGTTTGTTGATTAGGGGAGACCATGGGACGGTTGTAATATCTTGAATTCCTACAATCAGAAACAAGCTAGAGTGATTACACTCTGAATATGTTCATTTATATTGTCTTCTTACAAAAAAGGAGTGACATTTGAAACTCCCAGAGAAAGTTACCAGCAAAAGTGTTTTTTGAGGTCAAAATGTATCTTTTCTATCAGATGTATTTTTTGGATACTGTCCTGAGATCAAATATCTAGGAATCCAAACAAATATGATTAGAATCACTGTTTTGTAAACTAAAAATAGAGGATAAACGTGTAAAGCTAGCAGTCCAACTGGTACACATGAGGTTAAAACAAGTCTGGTGATACTGGGACAGTTGTAACGCCTTATTACAACTGTCCCTGAACTTTCATTTATATTTTAAAACCCCAAAGGCCCCCACAATGCACTCCCGACAATGTCTGGGCCTGCTTCTGAGACGGCGGATGGTGTCCTAGGGGACGCTCTCCCAGACCTGGATCAGGGCATCAGTGAGCTCCTGGACAGTCTTTGGCGTTATTTGGCCGCGTTGGATACACCAATAAATAACGTCCCAGAGGAATTTCAATTGGATTCAGGTCTGGGGAACATGAGGGCCAGTCAATGGCATCAATTCCTTTGTTATCCAGGAAGTGCCTACACACTCTGGACACATGAGGCTAGGCATTGTCCTGCACCATGCGGAACCCATGGCCCACTGGACCAGCGTAAGTTCTGATGATGGGTCCGTTGGCTAGCACGTGGAGGTCTGTGCAACCCTCCAAGGATATGCCTCCCCAGACCATCACTGACCCACCACCAAACTGGGTTTTTTTAAATATATTTTTTTAACCTTTTTTTAACCAGGAAAAGATTTGAGATTAAAAATCTCTTTTTCAAGAGTGTCCTGGCCAAGACAGGCAGCAGTACAACCATACATACATCACAGAATACACAAGAACATAAAACAACTAAATTAGCAAATCAATCAACCACAAATCCTTAAAATATCATGCAGAACAACTACAGCCAGATGTGGCTTCTTCCAAGTCAATTACAGAAGCTTCTTCCAAGCTTCTTCCAAGTCAATTGGTTATACTGGATGATGTTGTAGGCAGCATAACATTCACCACGCCGTCTCCAGACTCTTTCACATCTGTCACATGTGCTCAGTGTGAACCTGCTCTTGTCTTTGAAGACAACAGGGCACCAATGGCAGACCTACCAAATCTTTGTCTTCACTAGCGAATGCCAGCTGCACAGTGCTGGGCTGTGAGCTCAGGTCCCACTAGAGGAAGTTGGGCCCCCAAGCCACACTCATGGAGTTTGTTTGGAGTTTCAGTTTTGCAGGCATTGCGTGCCTGCACAGCTACTCCAGGTCAAGCGATGTCTGGCTCCAGTGCTTGTCCTGCAATGCCTGGGCACAAAAGGACTGCACAGATGGAAGTGACCTTTCCATTTGCCACAACTGTGAGTGGGAATGATTCCATCAGAGTGAGTCCCCGCCCCTCTCTCTCATTGGGAATGTTTTCCTTAAACTTTGATTTCATGTTAAAACTTTTGATGTGTTTCCTACCCACTAAATCATTTTCATGCATTATAATATGGCATGTAGTGTGAAAAAAGACATGAATAGTCTCTAAGTTGAATGATAAATTATGTTTTTCATTTTGAGTGTTTGATTGATTCATTATGTATATTTTAGACATGTTACAACGGTCCCTGGCATGTGATACAGCCGTCCCTGTACACTGGCACTGTTGTAACAGTCGAGTGACTGTATTTAAAAAAATATAGCATTCCAGTGTAAATGTTTTTTGATTTATTGGGAAAATTGTCCCTGGACTCCCCTACTGATGTCATTAAAAAGATGAGTTGAAAACAAGCACAGAGACGCTGCCTTAGCCTAACAAGAAACCAGGCAACCTAGTTCAGGCAGTCCGCAAGAGAGTGTTGCCCTCGCCAGATTCAAACCCGGGTCGTTAACCACTATATCAGAGAGCTGTACTTTAGATGGGTGTCAGTACAGCCTCTGGTGTCTACCCTGAAAGAATTATATTTTGCCACTGGCCGTTTTAACAGCTAATTCGCCATTCCTGAATGATATTGATACAGTTAAACTGACTAACATTTCTTACTAAGTTTACTTCCACCACAAATAGAGTCTTTGAACTGTATGACGTTTGCCACTGGCCATTTTAACAGTGTATTAGCCAGTAATAGGCGTTACCAGTATCTACTTACTGGAATAGTAATACAGAATTAAACAATTGCTAGCGAGTCTGCCAAAGCTATTTCATTTCATGGCATAACAACGTACTTTTTTCTTTCATTCGTGAATTACATTGATACAATAACTATCAAGGCTGGGTCATGACCGAAAGAACAAGATTGCGAGTACAAGCGGCTGAAATGGGTTTTCTCAGAAGGGTGACTGGCTTCTCCCTTAGGGATAGGGTGAGAAGCTCAGCCATCCGTGAAGAACTCGGAGTAGAGCCGCTGCTCCTTTGCATCGAAAGGAGCCAGCTGAGGTCGTTCGGGCATCTGGTAAGGATGCCCCCAGGACGTCTCCATAGGGAGGTGTTCCAGGCACGTCCAGCTGGGAGGAGACCCCGGGGTAGGCCCAGGTCTAGGTGGAGAGATTATATTTCGACACTAGCCTGGAAACGCCTCGGGATCCCCCAGTCAGAGCTGGCAAATGTGGCTCGGGAAAGGGAAGTTTAGGGTCCCCTGCTGGAGCTGCTGCCCCCACGACCCGATACCGGATAAGCGGATGAAGATGAGATGAGAGACAATAACTATCAATAAAGGAGACGATTACTAACTTATTCAACTTTCATCAAGTGAAAAGACAAGAGAATTGTGGAATCTAACAGAAATAGTCACAATACTGTATAACCACGAAACTGTTTTATTGCGGCCCACAAATAAAATGTATAAACATTGTTGCGCTCAATTGATTCAAACTTAGGTCTTCCACGTGAGAGGCACTGTCTTTAACCACTACGCCACGGAATTACATGTTTCAGCAGTCGCTAGACACCAATGAGCACTGTGTTAAACTGACTAACGTTTGACTTAAGTTTGCCTGTGAGGAGAAACGAACAAGGGACCTATAGTTTATAGGTCTTCCTCTCTAACCACTATGCTATTTAACAAGGGGGACTTCAGTCAGTCACTCACCCACTCAGTAAGTGACATTCGCTCTTCTTGGCTGGCTCCACTTACGCGGTCTGGCAAAAAGACTTGTGAATGACTGACTCGTTCAGTTTTATCGTTCAACGATTGGCAGCAGAGTTCTACCCAACCACGGAATTTGCTGTTAGTTTTACAGTCACAAAGAAAAATAGATCAAGACAGTAGCATTATAAAGACATTTTTGTAACAGATAATTGGACACGTGGTATGTCTAAAATAATTAGTAGTAGTTGATTTTTGACTGTTATGATAAAGACATGAAATCATACACCAAGCCTTTGCCTAAGTAAAGACTTGTGAACGATTGACTCCTTCAGTCTTATCATTCAACTGAATGATTGTTTTGTTTCGTTTGAACGGCTGCCAGAGGAGTTCTACCCCAACCGTTGGCTTCAAGCTCAGTAGCCTACTTTCATGATCAACTTTTCTTTGTGAACGTCAAACTAACAGCTATTGTAGGCTACTGAGCTAGAAGCCAACGGTTGGGGTAGAACTCCTCTAAGCAAATGACACTTTACAGAATGAACTTAAATTCAGATTGAACCAAATTGATTGATTGGGTCAACAGATAAATTATAAGTGTGAATCATTTCCTTAATCTTTTTTGGTTCTTATAAATTACATAAAATCTTATAAGTATGAATTATGTCAAACAGATATTAAGTTGTTCCAATTATGAGTATATACCAATTTAAAATATACACTGTTTCAATACACATTTACAAATTGTTCCAATTAGAATATTACCATTTCATTGATAATACAATGTATGTCTGTGTGTCAAGGTAAACATTGTTAATTTTTTCAAAGTGTTTTTTGCTTTGATTAAATTATATCATTATTTGTGCAAATCATTGCTCTAAAATGTTTACGTTGAACCAATAATATTATTTTTTCTGTGTAAATAATCTGTTGGAGAGTGAAATGATATAATTCAAATGGTTTGGAAATGGCTTTGTAACCCTCCCTGGACTCATAGGCATCAATAATTGTCAGTACTGTTCAATCACTTATTAAGTGAAAATTCAGGGATCTTTTGATACCAAGCCAAGGTCAGGTAGACCATGAAAGATTTCAGGCAAAACTGCCAGAAAAATTGTTTGGGATACAAAGAAAAACTCACAGGTAACCTCAGGAGAAATGCAGGCTGCGCTGGAAAAATATGGCGTGGTTGCTTCAAGGAGCACAAAATAACCATGAGCTGCATGGTTGACTTTCCAGAAAGAAGCCTTTACTGCGCCAATGCCACAAAAAAGCCTGGTTACAATATGCCTGACAACACCTTGACACGCCTAACAGCTTCTGGTACACTGTAATTTGGAGCAACAAGACCAAAATAGAGTTTTATGGTCACAACCACAAGTTCTATGTTTGGAGAGGGGTCAACAATGCCTATAGTGAACAGAATATCATCCCCACTGTAAAGCACGGTGGTGGCTCACTGATGTTTTGGGGGTGTGTGAGCTCTAAAGGCACGGAGAATCTTGTGAAAATTGATGGCAAGATGAATGCACCATGTTATCAGAAAATACTGGCAGAAAATTTGCATTCTTCTGCATGAAAGCTGCACATGTGACGCTCTTGGACTTTTCAGCACGACAGTGACCCTAAGCACAAGGCCAAGTTGAACCTCCAGTGGTTACAGCAGAAAAAGGTGAAGGTTCTGGAGTTGCCATCACAGTCTCCTGACCTTAATATCATCTAGCCATCTGTTGCATTACTATATATTTTCTGCTGCTGCTATTATTATTAAATCTTTGCTGCTACTGTTGTTTTGTGGTGTTGGTTCATGCTCAATGCTTTTTTTCCAATGCTGTGCATGTAGTTGTGGAGGCCAATTCAAAGTTGTACATTTCCATGCTGGGAAGGGCCGGTCCTACTTTTGGGTGGTTAGTGCACAGTCGGGAAAGAGCCATAGTGTGGCGCTAAAGACCATTATATTGGTGAAGGCTGTATACAGGCAACCTGCATAAATGAACAGCATAGAGAAGGTGTCAAAATTGCGTTGATGCATCTTGGCATAGATTATACAAGTTTCTTGAGCAATCCTTCCATAGGAAGTTCATACTTTTGAGATTTGTTGTTTGAAAAAGCTGTCTGAGGCCCCAGTTTGTAATTTTCCATAAATCTTCAATATGGTTGGGATGTGGTGAGAGATACAACCACAGCATTTTTTAAACATCAACAAGATGAGCAGTCTTGGTCACTGAAGGTCCATCCAAACATGTCCCAGCAATTTATTTTTTCTTAAAGTCACTGAGATTTTTACTTACCTCCATGGTCGCCAAAATAATGGGCAACTGCATTTTGTAGATATGATCCTAGTGAAGATGTGATGTTAATTCCATATCTTTGTCATTGTCCATTGTATTCCTCATTTAATGTTTGACCGTGTTTCCTGTATCTACATTTGAGTATCATTATTTCACACTGTAGCTACAATTAGTAGCTGCCACACTGTAGCTGCCATTATTTCACACTGTAGCTTTATATGCTTTACAGGCTGGTGTAGTGTTTTGGCACCTCAGGTCTTCTGTAATGTGCAGTGGAGAATAAACTCAACATAAATATTGATGCACTCTTACTCCACTCCTCAGTCGGTTGAAGATGGTTAAAGCCCTTTAATGGGTCACAGGAGGCCAATAGTAAGTTAATTGTGTCCTTGTGAGTGTAATTTCTTTCTGTGTAAACTGGGAGACTCCACAACGCAGCGGTTAAATACTTATGCAAGCAACATTGTTTAAATGTATTCATTTTTCTAACAAATATTTGCCAACATAAAACCAATGTCACCTTACAATAATTGATTTTTTAAACATGTTTTAAAAAAACAAGAAAAGGAACCAGGCAAGCCTAGTTCTGCCGTCTCATGATTAGAATAGATGGATGTTGTTGCCCAGGTAGGATTCGATCCACGGTTTCCTATGTGACAGACTGTCTTTAACCACTAAACCACTATTTAAACTACAAGTGTTGTTACACATGATTTGTGTGTAAAGATGTCGTGTCTGTTTACTTCTGCATTGTCAAACCAATTAGTTGAAACTCCATGGTTCTCAAAACCAGTTCTCTACTTTAGATAACATCCAAACCAACATCAGGTATAACAGTATCGCTATACTACATTCAACGCACTAAATTAGAAAGAGATTACTGTAGATGGCTAGTTAATATCTATACAGTACCTATAATGAAAACAATGACTCCAATTACTCAATTGGCTGGTTCGTTTCTTTAGAAACAATGACAGTTGAATAGCTAACCACTACGCTAAGTGAACTACGCTATGTTAATTGAAATCGATAGCAATACATTTGTTGTCGGTGCAGTTCGTCCATCACAATATAACCATAAACAGTTTTACTTTAAGCTTACAATAATGTAGTTGTTGAAGCTACATTGTTCTAGTCTAACCTCAACATATCCTCAGAGGCTTAGGTTTCATTACTCCTGAGTGGGACATGTCCCCCCCAACTTTTTGAAAATGGCATTTTGTCCACCCCACTTTTTATCAACACAACTCTTATTATAAGAAAAGCTCAAACTCTTTAGAGAACGTTGCAGTGACAGTACGGTGAGCAATTGTGTAATTCGAATCAGACTGTTTTAGAACCACACGCAGGCACTTTGCTTTGAAGTCGTTGCTGTATATGTCGTTACCGTAGTCGAGTAGAGGGTACCATTTTACTAAGGCTGTACACTCACCTAAAGGATTATTAGGAACACCATACTAATACTGTGTTTGACCCCCTTTCGCCTTCAGAACTGCCTTAATTCTAGGTGGCATTGATTCAACAAGGTGCATGGATGGGTACATGGTGGTCATAAAGGGATGGACATGGTCAGAAACAATGCTCAGGTAGGCCGTGGCATTTAAAAGATGCCCAATTGACACTAAGGGGCCTAAAGTGTGCCAAGAAAACATCCCCCACACCATTACACCACCACCAGCAGCCTGCACAGTGGTAACAAGGCATGATGGATCCATGTTCTCATTCTGTTTCCGCCAAATTCTGACTCTACCATCTGAATGTCTCAACAGAAATCGAGACTCATCAGACCAGGCAACATTCTTCCAGTCTTCAACTGTCCAATTTTGGTGAGCTTGTGCAAATTGTAGCCTCTTTTTCCTATTTGTAGTGGAGATGAGTGGTACTCGGTGGGGTCTTCTGCTGTTGTAGCCCATCTGCCTCAAGGTTGTGCGTGTTGTGACTTCACAAATGCTTTGCTGCATACCTCAGTTGTAACGAGTGGTTATTTCAGTCAAAGATGCTCTTCTATCAGCTTGAATCAGTCGGCCCATTCTCCTCTGACCTCTAGCATCAACAAGGCATTTTCGCCCACAGGACTGCCGCATACTGGATGTTTTTCCCTTTTCACACCATTCTTTGTAAATCCTAGAAATGGTTGTGCGTGAAAATCCCAGTAACTGAGCAGATTGTGGAATACTCAGACCGGCCCGTCTGGCACCAACAACCATGCCACGCTCAAAATTGCTTAAATCACCTTTCTTTCCCATTCTGACATTTGGAGTTCAGGAGATTGTCTTGACCAGGACCACCTCCCTAAATGCATTGAAGCAACTGCCATGTGATTGGTTGATTAGATAATTGCATTAATGAGAAATTGAACAGGTGTTCCTAATAATCCTTTAGGTGAGTGTATGCTCCCATCCAGACGTCGTCTCTTTCATGGAAGACCTTGCATTTTCCAACATGACAATGCCAGACCACATACTGCATCAATTATAATGTTATGGCTGCATAGAAGAAGGATCCGGGTACTGAAATGGCCAGCCTGCAGTCCAGATCTTACACCCATAGAAAACATTTGGCACATCATAAAGAGGAAGGTGCGACAAAGAAGACCTAAGACAGTTGAGCAACTAGAAGCCAGTATTAGACATGAATGGGACAACATTCCTATTCATAAACTTGAGCAACTTGTCTCCTCAGTCCCCAGACATTTGCAGTCTGTTATAAAAAGAAGAGTGTATGCCACACAGTGGTAAACATGGCCTTGTCCCAACTTTTTTGAAATGTGTTGATGCCATGAAATTTAAAATCAATGTATTTTTCCCTTAAAGTGATACATTTTCTCAGTTTAAACATTTGATGTGTCATTTATGTTGTATTCTGAATAAAATATAGAAATTTTAAACTTCCACATCATTGTATTCTCTTTTTATTCACAATTGTACAGTGTCCCAACTTTTTTGGAATCGGGTTTGTACGTCCCGTCCTCTCTGCCTCCTGCATATCCTGCATTTACCAGCTCCTCCTGCTCCTTAGTGAGGGGTTTGACCACTCCCCATCGGTCCATGCCCCACTGCGATCCCCCAAACCCTTCTTGGGGCGATCTCCCTCCTTGCTCCATCCTTCCTCCACTCTCCCATAAACCATCTCCTCATCATCTGAGGAGAGGGAGTCAGACCCCCAATCACCCCTCCAGGTATAACTCCTTCCTGGAGGGACTGCCTGCTGGTTCCATTTGTGGTGGATAATGTCTGTCACGGGTTGCAGGAGTAAGGACAAAATTGCCCCATGGGGGATAATAAAGCTTAACTAACTAACTAACTAACTAACTAACTAACTAAGGAACCAGGCGCAGGCGGAATGCAGTCGATTTTGGCTTTAATAAACAAAATCACGCACCACTAAACAACAAAAGTAAAGGGCTGACTTAAGCAGCAAAACAACTGTAGACAATGGCTCTAAAGAAACTTACACTGGTCCCGCAACACACACACACACACACACACACACACACACACACACACACACATACACACACACACACACACACACACACACACACACACACACACACACACACACACACACACACACACACACACACACACACACACACACACACACACACACACACACACACAGCGTCAGCAAACACAACAATGATCCACAAATGTGGGGAGCAGAGGGGAACATTTTAAACACTTACAGATGATGTGATAGGGATCTGGTGTGCATGATTAAAGACATGTGACACAAAACAAGTCCGGGATGTGTTCATGAGTGACGGGAACTGAGGGTGCATGGAACGGTGGCGCTGCAGCTCACCGAACTGTGACAGTGGATAACTTAAATAAAATTTGTTATGTTATGTGTAGCCCATACCTTGAAAGTTCATATTTATTAGTAGAACCAGAAAGATGTTCAGTCAACCAGTGTAGTCATGCAAGAGAGTGGTGGAGCTTGGGAGGTGAGGTTGTGAAATTCAAAATGCAAAATGTACATGAACATCACATATCAGCCACACACAGAGGTCTTAGACAATCATAGACAATATGTTAATTAAGTAATATTAAATGAAATGGCTGAAGGCCGTGTTTTGCATGTTCCTTGTAGCAAAATCAATGAGATGTTGTCCATCAGTGCACATACAGCATATGGCCAAAAGTTTGTGAATACCCGACCATCACACCTATATGAACTTGTTGGACATCCCATTCCAAAACCATGGGCATTTGCAAAAACATATTTGCTAGTATGCTAGTGTTTGTCCCCCTCACATTTAAAATCAAACCTACGCCCCTGCAAATCCTAATGCCTAATTTGTTTGGTCTGAGGTGAGGATCAAACCCCTGGCGCCTTTGTGACAGTCCACATCTCTAAACCACTATTTCACTATGAGTAGTGAGCCAGGCACTCACTCACTCACTCATTAAGAGACGTTGGCTCTTCTTGGTTGGCTCTGCTTACACTGCTTAAACAAAACCAATTTCAATGTAATTTATGACATTTTTAATTCAATAACTTTGAGAATTGGTCAGGGGTCTAAATAGTTTTGCAAGGTACTGAATAAATATGTAATTCCACATGACCCTCCATATACTTATTTGATACTGCGTCCACCATTTAAACAAGAGTCCTAGTGTTGAGGAATTGAAAATCAAATGTGCAAGTGCTAATAAGATATTTGGGTGCTGGAAGCAGCAACCTAGGCCTCTCCACCAAACAAAACCAAAACAGGCATTTGTTTAAAAAATGTCCAACACACCTTTCAAATTAAATGTTTAACAGTTACTCAGGTTTACCAATGTCTGGGAGTTACTCTGAGTTTCGTCAACAATTCATCCAAAATGTATCATTGTATCACAAGAAACCACTTCAGCAATTGATGAGGATTTTAGGACAGATTTAACTTGAAGTATTTGCTAGTGTTCACAGTTATGCTAGTGTTCTCCAATACATATAGTATTTGGATGAATGCGCTATAGTGAGAGATGGGGAAATCAGGTGTGTGTGTATTAGAGATCTTGAAAGGACATGACTGGGTGAAAATGTATCCCCAATTAAATTATCCACCATTTACATCTAGTCAACTAGTTGGGACTTTTAGATCCCAAATCCAAATGATCAGGAGGAATCCGGCACTTATTTACACTAAAATGTACTACTTTAACATGGAGATCGCCTGAATTGCATTGCTAATACTGAAATCGACACTGTCATGGCTTGGATGCACCAAAGAGACCTTTTTCCATCTCTGTGGCATGTGTTTGGCACTGTCTGCAGTTACACGAATATAACAATGATGAAACAGGATGGTGTGTGCCTCTATTTATTATTCTCCATTAGCAATTCACTGAAAAAAGCAAATACTGTTACAGCACAAAATTATTATTTCCAAAGCAATCTTGGCAACAAGTTATAGTAACAACTTCATAATAAAAAGTCAAAGGTTATTTCAATTTCTTGCAGTTTTCTTCACTTTAATTATAAAAGAAAATAATTCACTCTTCACCAAGCTTTTACATTTAAATAAAATACCCAGTCCAAATAACCTTCTTTTTTATTTGCAAATGCAAAGATTTGTCAATAATAAATAATACTATAAAATGTACACAAAAGGTTTGAGAATTCACCACAAGGTAAAACATAGACGTGGTAGGGGGGTGTTTGGGGGAGGAGCTGAAGTTGTAGGAAGGGTGTTTTAGCAGAATGTGAGGGTTGGGTTCATACAAGTCACATAAAAGCTGGTCATCTATACATCAACACTAGCAACATAACAAAGTTGTTTTTTGTCAATTTTCTTTTGTACAAAGTGGGGTCTTACACGCAAGCGTCATCGTCTGCACTGTGGAGAACACAAGCGAGAGTTAAGGCAGCTTTTCCGTTCACATTTGAAAAGTGACATGAGCATTTTTTTTTTCTTTTTTTTGTATTCCTTCTCTCAATCAATGTTTTCATGTAGGAAGTCGCCATGACATATGCATCTTAGACTGTTGACCTAGCATGTTTACTTGAATTGCTTAGGTGGTGGATCTTTTTAAATTCTTCATCCCTCTACCATGAAATAGATAATTAATCCCACATAATTCTGTTGGTTGCATTTGCAAGACTGGAGATGCTGGCAATAAAGGGGTGAATCAGCCTTTTGTTTACAATGATGAAGGTTATATTAAGGTGTGTATTGCATTGTATGTGTGTTAAGTTCAGGGCCATTCAAAGGTCTATGTAAGTGTTGGTAGGGAACTCTGCTATAGAAAATCAGAGTTGTATTTTCAGTTACACTGTGTTGGCAGCAAGTCATATTCACCCTGACACCTAGTGGCAATTCTTAGCTTCACAGATATTTATTTTTCATCCAGATGCCTCTAGCCCAACAGACAGGACAACAATGGTTGGGGGAGATCAGTTGCATGTGTTTACACACAGACCCACACACAATTCTGCTGTCAGACAGAAGCCTGACCTGTTTTATTGTCTCAGTTTCAATTGTCTCTCACATCTGTCAAAAACCGCAGATACTACACGTGTACAGTTTCAGGGCTATATTTATCCAAGTATCTCTGGTTCGTTTTACATAAAGTGGTGAAATGAAGTAAAATTGAATGAAGGAATGGAAAATATTTCTCAGCATTTTTTTCTTGTGATCTCAGATTTTGGTTGAAATCACTGAATGCAACAATTGAAGCAATTTGAAGCAAATTAACCGCTACTCTTGGATTGTGCGGTATGAGGACTGCAGAAGGCTATCTGGCTGATTCTGAAAATGTTTTTATTTAATAATTATTAAAAAGAAGAGACTGGATATTCAAGGCAATAATTACTGTGAAACAGAATCCTCTTCTTGGCACGGAAAAGGCAGAGCCTTAATGCTTGACTATCAACACGCTTCAGATTGTGTTGCAGTGCTTACTCTGAGTCAACAGTCTCTAATCTGAACATTGGTCTCTAGTTCCACCTGCTTGGCATACAAAGACAGTGTGGCAAACGCTGCTGTCACCTGGGAGGGAGTCAATAAAGCGGAGTTGGAACAATACATGGATGGAGAGAGAACGTACACTACCAATCAAAAGATTGGAATCATGTACCCATTCAACTGAATTAGTGTGTCCAAACCTTTAAGTCACACTGGATCTCCAAACTTAATTTTAGTTAGCGTGTGCATACATGCATGCATGTGAGCAAGTTAAAGAGGGCATCAAGGAGGGTGGTGAGTCATTGCTTTTAATACGTGTGTATGTGTGTGCGCGCATACATGTAGTGCTATACGTTACCTTGAATTAATCAAAAGCTATTTTAGGCTCAGGGGTTAAGATTACAGTAAGGGTGACATTTAGGTTTTAAGATGTTGTGGTTACAGTTAGGGTAAGTGCTGGGGAAAAACATTTGTTTTAAAATGTAAATCTAGTGTTACTCCTTGCAAGCATAGCACTTTAAGTGCGTGTGTTTCAAATGCACTTGTGTGTAACTACCATTTATTTAGTACAACATGCAAACCATAGCTCTAGCTGGTGGTGGCATTGCACTTCCCATCAGTTCAGAGGAAAAGTTCACACAAGGAATAAAGAGACGGAGAATGTAGTTGGTAAGAAAGTGAATATTTTGTCTGGACAGTAGCTATTTTGATGTGGAAAGAAGTCTATGTTGAGGAATCACTGCACCAAAAGTTTTAAAAATGTGTATTTGGCCTGACTGAAGCAACATGTTATAATTTCTCAGGGAAATCAGCAACTGTAAGGTTGTGTGTGGTAAGCTTGTTGTCAATTTGGAAAACTTTCAGTTACAGTAAGTGCTACTCGTTTTTGGCAATAATACGTCAGATTTGTCACAATTCTTCTCAGTCCTTCACAATATAATGGTTTACAGTCATTTAGAACGAGATGGGGAAGTAAAATGATTCCCATCCTCTATATTTAATGTTTCATGTTAATAGTATTGTATAATCTGTAGTTTATGTTGACTTTGTGTCTGTATTCTGTTTGTACATTGTGCATTGCTGTCAGCACCTGTTCACAAGTCAAACTCCTGGTATGTGTAAATGCACTTGGTGAATAAAATGATTCTGATATCATAACGTAAATATGACGACCTATGACAACATGTGACAGATTAAGGAGCTGATTCTTTTGTTTCAGTAGTTTGACTTTACAAATAGTTCTACAGTACGTTCGGACCAGTGTTTCTAGATCATTATCTATGAGAGACAAGTAAATATGATTGTAAGAGAGCCAGCTTTGTTTGTAATTGGTAAATCCTAGTGCAACGTTACAACCCTGAGCACTAGTGATGACACAATGCTAATGGCTGTGGTCTCAACTCTCGAGTGACGCAATCCTTTCTGGCGTGATGATCAGCAGTCATTGTTTAGCTTCCATTATGAAAGTGACCCCATTGCCATAACCTTACTGTAAGCATCAGAGATGTGGCTGAAGATACTGTCTATTATTATGATTATGGTGTTATTTTTTTAAACATTTTTTTTTTTATAGCAGTGATGATTAGAAGCAGAATAACACATCTGATTCTGTCTGCCCAAGGGCTTGCCGAGAAGCAAAATGGCTTCTACGATAGCAGAGATTGCACATTGTCCTCACTCACCCACCGTTGTTTGCTGGTGAGGTCTCTACTCTGTTGTCCACTAAACTGTGAGTGAAGATAAACTTAAAACATCTTTTATTACCATGAAACCAACCAAAGATCCGTCCAGTAGTGCCATGGTTTCCTTCTATTGAAGATGTCCTCACTGCTCCACCAGAGAAAGATTTGTGATGCCATTTCCAGGGATTGAGACCTCGATAGAACAAGTCCATTAATGCTCTTCTTTTCCCTTGTTCTGATTCCTCAACATGTGAGGCTCAGAAATTGGCTCTGTTGGATTGTTAACTTGTATTATCAGATGTCTCTTTTTGGTTACCAGTACAAAATGATCGGTCACCATCAATAGCGAGATGGGGGTTGGTGGTCAGTATTTTTTGCTGGTTGTGATCATGCAAAAAAAATGGGGTGGGTAAGTATGAGTTTAGCCTGAATTTCTTGCCACAAAAATGCTCCACCTTTTACTCTTGAATGAACAATCTAAAAAGGCTAGAGTAACTTAGGCCTTTCCCAGCAAAAAAATAATTGCTGGTACATATTTTGGCTTAGTATTGTGGCTTATCAGTCTGACAGCGAATATCTGACAGGGAATTTGCTTTGGAAACTAGATGGGGCAATGTGGGCTAAAGGAATGTCTCAAGAGAAAATAAGACTTCTGGTCTGACTGGGTCAATACTGAAAGCCTCTTCCACTGGTCCAGGGATTTTTGGGGTTGGGCTATGCTGAATGGTCAATATTGGGGTGGCAAGGCTAGACTTTTGAGTGCTGGTCGGCTGGGAGACAGTTCTGTGGAGGAACGAGGGGTGGATGGTAATAGGCTAGTGTTGTCAAAACCTTCATCAGTCTCCCTCATTCTGTTGGCAAGATACTGCCAGCTGAAATATGAAACAAGAAAGAAGATCCAGAATTAGACATCTTGGCTCAGACTCTGAGAATTAAAAAAAAATTACCGGCAGAAAATCTGCTTGACTAAAATAGTATTAGCATGTTATAAGCTCCAAGTACATTTTGCCTCATGATGGTACATTTATCTTAGCACCCCCTCTCAGATCAGGTTATAAGCTAAAGCAAGGGCATCAGTGATAAGGAAATATTTCAACTGATTTATGTAGACCATGAAAGTACATTTTGAGTAACATTTCTGTGGTATTCAAATAATATACTTAAGTACAGTAATAAAGCATGAGTCTGGCATTGCCAATATACCACTGCTAAGGACTGTACTTAGGCCTGATGGACAACAGGTATATTGGTCATGCCACAATCCCTGAAATGCCTTACTGTTATATTATAAACTGGTAACCAACACAATTAGAAAAGTGAAAATAAAATATACAAACAGGGTGTTTTGAATCATGAAAGCTGATTGGGTCTGAGCCATGGTATATTAAACCAAATACCAGAGGCATGACATCACATATTACTGCACTAATTGAGTTAGTAACCAGTTTATGAATGTAATATGACATCTCGGGTGTTTGTGATATATTGCCAATATACCACAGCTAAGCGTTGTGTTCAGGTATGCCTGAGAATAGCTCTTAGCCATGGTATATTGGCCATATATCACATTAAAAAAACATTGTGCCTTATTGCTTACATATGACATTACTTTCAGCCAATCAGCATTCTGGATTCAAACCACCCATTTTAAAATGTACATATAAATATGCTGCAAAGCAACACAAACACAGAACACCCTGCACATGTTAACAAGGCCTTTTAGAAAAGCTGTCAGACTGTTTAATATTTGCGTAACTGTAACCACTGTTTCCGTCCACAGTTTCTATGCAATTAAAATTATGTTGTACAAAACAAGTCACAACAGGTGTGATGTGAAATGTGTGAAATTGAGGTGTCACACTATGATGTTCTCGCACTACGACTTGTGCATGCAGTTTATTTGGCCACAGATGAAACAAGCATAGGTTATAATGAAATTCACATGGTGGGGAAAGTGTTTTGGAATGGGCTTGTTTCTACTTTCCCAGTTTTATTCTGGTGACATGGTACGCAAAAACATTGTGAGAGTACTGCCCTCAGGCACTGCTTTTAAAAAAAACACACCACCGGGGTGAAAATTTGCATATTTTCTTTTTTCTGTTTTTAGAACACTTGCATGAAAGTCGGATGCCAATTGGATGGAAACCTAGCTATGCATACCAAAAAGCTATTATTTCCACACCACTTGTAGGGTCAGGTACACAGCAGATATGAAAAGAGGGGTAGTGGGGCCTCTTTGGGTCCTCTGATTGGGGCACCATAAGACCAACCTTTTCTGCCTCATTTGTTCTGATTGCGTATTCGCAGGCACCTCCTCTTTAGCGGTGGCTCCAGCTCAGGGCTCCCCGGCCCTGTCGACAGGGGGGCGATGAGGCTGCAGGACACGATGGCCGTCTTGTCGCTGGGCTTTGGCACAGGCTGGATGACGCAACCAGCCTTGGGCAGCAGCAGGGGCAGTGCATAGGCGTGGTCGTCGTCATCGTCCAAATCCGGAAGGTCGCCGTTGGCTTCCAGCTTGCCTTCCCCAGTTCCCCCCTGCGCTGTCTCCTCACTTGGGCCCCTCTTACCTGGTTCCCAGTCCGCCACCGAACAGCTGTTCTCCTTCAGCGCCTCCCGCTCCAGCTCGCTGTTGGCAGGGTCACCGCCACCTCCTCCTCCACCTCTGCGACCAGGATCGGACGGAAACATGGGTAGTGTGCTCCGGCTAGGGCTGTCTCTGGATTGATTGCTGCCATTTACTATGACATTACAGGGGGCAGCGGGGCTGCAGGGCTGGGTCCGTGCGACGCTATGGTGGTTCATGAGATGGGCAGGGTGGGAGTTTTGGTTTGGCTGGGGGGATGCAGCCTGGCCACATGGCAGGGAGCTTGACTCGAGAGAGCCACTAATGGCCTCCCTGATCTCCTGGCTCATGTCTTCTAGGCTGCTGTTGCCCTTACCCTGGCCTGAGGCATCCAGAGGGGATGGTCCAGAGGGTGGGGGGCTGGATGAGTCCCCGTCCGGTTCCCCCTTCACCTGGATACTGGGCACCACCCGCTGGATGACCTGCTGCAGCCGCGACCGCCTGCCCAGAGTCAGGTCAATTACGCCCTCTTGGAGCGAAGGCCCAGAGCCATCTGAAAGGGAGAGGCCCAAGGTGTTGGCACTTCCAGGACTCTCTGTCTTTACGGTCAGGTCCACCACATCAGTCCTACTCCTGTCTGAGCCAAAATGGCCTAAGAAGCCAAGAGAGTGCACCCCGGAACTAGAGGTCCTTTTGTGTTCCCCTCTGGATGTACCAGGGGAAAATGGCCTGGGGTCCGTAAAATCAGTGGCCTTCCCTGACGAACCGGCAATGGTGTCGTTGTTGCTGGGGTTGTCCTTGGAGGTCTTGGGGTTGAAGGGAAAGGGTATTGGGATAGGGATGGGTACAGGCAGGGGCACGATGACAGGGTAAGGGACCAGAAGGGTGGGTGGGGGCACCAGGGGGGCGAGGGAAGGCATGCCGAAGTTCATCATAGGCGGCACATGCATGGGCCCATTTGGCATCATGTTGGGGTGGAAGGGAAAACCGGGTATGTGTATGCCTGGATGGGGTGGCATCATCCCTGAAGGGTTCCCTCCCAGGTTAGGGTTGGAGGAGGGGTGGTGGTGGGGCGAGAACTGGGGCCGATGCATGGGGCTGGATGGGGGACCCAAGGTTCTGGGCGGCGGTGGTGGTCCGATTCCAGGGATCATGGGGTTGGACAGGGGGCTATTGGGGCCTGGGCCATGAGTAGGTGGGCGGAGGAAGGGCTGGCGCATCTGCTGCATCATCTGATGCTCCATGAAGAAAGGCAGGGGTACGGGCCCCCTGGGAGTCATCACCATGGGGGGGCTGCCTGAAGGGACTCCCATGGGAGGGTGCAGAGAGGGGTGTGGGGGAGGGGGCAAGGTGGGGCTCTCATGGGGTCTGGGTGTGTGATTTTTGATGGATGACGAGGAAGGAGAGCAAACAGTGCCTGTCTCAGAGGGAGAGGCAGCGGTGGAACTGGATGGAACTGGCACAGAGGGGTTTCCCCCAGGGGAAGGGGCTTTGCGTCGTAAGTCACCCAGGGGCGTGCCCCAGGACTCGGGTGTGAGGAGCTGCACCCCGGTGTTGCTCTCGGACTTGCCCTCCACAGGACTGTGGCCTGGATTACACAGTCCACCTGGCAGCGCCGCCTGAGTCTCTTTGTAGAAGATGTCCATCTTGTACTGGTTCAGGCATTTGGCACTGCAGAACTGCAATCTCCGTTCACCAGCACCGAAGTCTAGGTACTCCTTGGTGTGGCGGATGTGTTTGCACCAGTCACAGACCTGTAACACAAGACATGAGACATCATCAGATCAATGCACTACAGACACAACACATTTCAGACAAAAAGACTACAAAATTATACATTGCCATGAGGTAAATAACTAGAATGTAATCACTCTGTCTCACACAGAATCCTCAGATTGGTTTCATTACAACAAGTAAATAAAAGTCCATCTGGACGGCACCTGTGTATTATTGCATCCTCGTTAGTCAAACCCATCTGTATTTTTATGCTTCAAAGGCATAATGGCACATAGTCTACCCAAAATCCCTAAATATGTTTAAGAACGTGCAAGGGAACGAGTAAGATAATTTCATATTCACACTGCTGCTACCCTTGAGGTTCATAGTCCAAATCTGGAAGGGCAAACTTACAGCTTTTGAATAAACAACACTTTGTCCAGATATGTTATTCCCATTTACAGTACACCTGCCATGCGGTTGTCACATCTTTACATTCCTTCATACAGAACCACTCAGATACACATGAAACCACTGATCCGCGTGGGACAGTAGCCACAGGCACAGCTGCAGGACATAACAGCCTGAAGTAAAAGGTTTTTCCTGTAAGGCATGATTATGACTGGGGGTACATGATTGTGATGGTTGGGTGGATGAGATGGGTTGACAGAGACAGGTGAACAAGCTGGCTGCCAGTACAGGGCACGAAGTGAGAGTGACAGCTGGATGGAGTTCTATTTGTTCCGTTGAAAAATAGCTGAGCATTACCTAGATGGATGCTATGATTCATTACTGGTTACAACTGATGTGCAACTTTAATGAGTGACCGGGATCATTTTGTTGCATAAAACGCTCAGTAACACTGCGAATGTCCAATCATCACGTAGCCATTAGTTTCCTAGCAGTTAGATGAATTTGTGTACCTGAGATAATGAACGTGACCCTGGCAAGTGGATAGAAATGGGTGGGCCAGGGAGATGGGACACAGCCCGACACACAACTCACTGCCAGCTCAGAGGGATGGGGCTGGGAATTACTGAAGATAATTAATCAGCTGTCTGGCCCCTCAACGACGTCCATCCATCACACGCACCATAACCCTCCTTGCGGAATACTAACAAATAGTGGGATGGCTACTGAAAGGTGACTAAGTAACTCACTGACATTAGAGCCTTTTGATCCTAACCCTTTCATCTTTCAGACATCATGTAGATCAGAACACACATAAGACCAAGCAGAGACATATAACACACACACACGACAAGACAACTTCAGATTTGAATTGGTCATTGACTCTTTTCAAAGTCCGTAACAACTTTGGGAACCCTTGTCATTTTCCATTAAAGCAACTCCCTACTTTTGTGTCCTCCTTCTCTGAACCCTGGCCTGATTCATAGATCTGTTACACATTTGTCATTCTGGTACATTAAGATCTTCCATGAAGTATCTACTTAGATCTCAGTTGATTGGCCACCGCGATTCATTCACTGTCCTTGAATCGCTCTTTCTAATCCCCTTCCCGTCTGTCAATTGACAGATCACGCATGTCAAAGCTATGGACAAATTAGTCAATGACAATCTAATCCGTAATTTGGTTTTAATGTTAAACGGAAATGTGTCTCCATCACTAGATGTCAGACACTAGGAAAGGCTTTGGGTTGTAGACATGACAACCAGATACCACCTCCATAGGGCTCTGTAGCACTGGTATAGTGGTCAGCTTTAAAGGAAGGGATCAAAGACTAGTGTTGTGTAGGTACTCTCACAGGTGAATGATCTATAGTCCGCCATTTAGCGGTGATATCAATAATCTTTTTAAACTGCTCATTTGAGCTCGTCGAATGCAATGAGCCAGAGCAAAAAAAAAAGTGCGCTAAGACTTGAGTTCAATTATGGTAAGCCTGGATATTTTAAATAATAAATGTGTTAAATTTTTCTAGACTAAAAAAGAAGACAGATGGAGAGCACTTAACGACTTTCTGCACTGTGAGTGAAATTTCACTGTGCATTACCCTAATGGAGTTCTTTTTTCTGTCTCTACTCTCTCCCTCTCCTGCACACAGATGTTTTCAGTTGAATGTAATTATGGTCATTTATTTAAACCACGGCCATTGTACTGGCGGTTGCTTTGGCTCTGTTTAACCATTTGCTTTGCTGCAGGTAATGACTTAACCACCTATCAAGTCGAAACGGACAACACTGGATCATTTATTTAGTCATTTGTTTTGTTTTTATTGATTAACATGCACTGTTCACTGTACAACTTGTCTAGAATTTAAGGTTTAAGTCTAATTGGATAATTATTACTAGTCACCATCTTGCCATAACATTGATTTAAGTAGCCCTACTTGTACTTTTGATTTAGTTTACAAAATTGGTTCAATTTGTTTAATTAACCCTTGCTGTTTAATTATACAAACCGATTAACAAGGTAAAAGAATGTGATGATGTGTTGAAGTAACAATTTCTGCTGGGGTGACATAATGATCTGGTACAGTATACTATCGTGACCAGTATCTGATTGCAGGATAGTGTTGTTTGTGAGATTATACATTTTCAGTATATGAGAGCGATTGTAAATCACAGGTAGGACATCACATCACCTTCTAGAACTGGATAAGAACTGTTTGTAGGCACAATGAATCACGGAGCAAAATGCCACTCCCCCTTGACCCTTATTGCTCAATGCATACAGGTCAAATGTCACTTACTTGCTGACTTACTGATTTACTTACTGACTTACTGATTTACTGACTGACTTACTGACTTACTTACTGACTTGCTGACTTACTGACTTGCTTGCTTGCTTACTTGCTGACTAGCTGACTGACTGATTAACCTTTGTTAAATAGTGTAGTGGTTCGAGACACGGACTACGAAACAACAGGTCCTGTGTTCGCCTCTCGTCACTATTATAACATATTATGCTTTATGATTTGTTTAAGACTGACAAAAGCTTCGCTAGCTACAAGCTTCAGTAGCTACATAATAGGAAGCCTAAAATAAAACAGTTCTGGTGGATATTAGGGTTTGTTCAGGATAGACAAACACTTCGCTGCCTAAACAATTCTCTTTTCTTTTCACCTGACGAAAAAGTCAGTTATCGTCAACTATATTAATATACACTGTATAAATGTCATTCACAAATGGCTAATAATCTGTTAAAATGGCCAGTGGCAAAAGCCATACAGTTCATAGATGTTATTTGTGGTAGAGGTAAACTCCAATAAGAAACGTTACTCAGTTTAACGCAATGGTTAATGGTGTCTAACGAAATATTCAAACTTGGCGTGACATTAATGCAGTATCACTCGGTGGTGTAGTGATCTCAGTTGATTAAAGACACAGCTTTTCACGTGGGCGACCTGGATTCGAATCTCGGCAGGGCTACAACGATCAATGCTTTTTACTGCGGGCCGGCTGAACTAGGCTTGCCTGTTGTAGTTGTAGGACTTATGTAGCTTTCCTGAAAAAATGACAGAACCTATTTGATATGACAATGAAAGTGCATTCAGTGTTAAAAACAGATTCCACAAAATATACCAAGTTATCCATAAAATGGGAAGTTTTGTTCAATTATTTACTTATTTGCTTAGTTTCTATCCAAAAGATGAGGGGGGGGGGGTGTATTTTTATTTTACTGTTTGAGAAAAACATTTTGTTTACCCTTATTATCCATTTTCCCAAATCATACAATGCTAATCCGTAACATTGTAGATCAGCCTGTGGGTGTCCCAGAGCAAAACCAAAACAACCTCCTTGAGAATCTACTGAATACAGAACATATTTTTACTATTTTTAGCTCCAAATTGTCATTTTTAAGGAATTTTTTTTTCATTTATTTGTAAGTGCACCTGATGAGGTGATTTTCCACTGACTCCATAGCTTAGCTATTAGTTGATAGGATGGCTTGTGGGCAGCTTACAGCAAAACTAAACACATCCACAGGTTCCAGAGACTCTCCCGATTCAAATGGATTTACTTACAAGTTTGTAGCTCCAGCCATTCGGTCATGGTAATTGTCCATGTGACAAGACAACCACCACTGACTCCTGACGTTTGAGTACCATGTGTTTGAGTCAAAAACAGTTTGATATTTTGAGATGTCTTAGTGGTGGTAAGGGCACCCCTGGTCCGCAAAAATACCGCAAATGCATTTACCGTAATGGCTTATACTGCCTGGTTCGCAAGTTTCTGCTGAACACAGAAAATGAAAAATAGTGCTGCTAGCACAAACATAACAGAATCAGGCGACACATAATGATCAACATGACCAAATTCAATCACACCCACATGAATATAGACTTATATGGATTAAGTATATTATAGGAACCAATATCTTATGGGAGATAATATCACCTGGGAACATATATTACCAGCATCTGATGGGATAAAATAATTATCTGGGATAGTCTAAAATTGGGATGAGTATCTGATGGGAGGACATTATAATTTGGGAGAGTATATTATGGGGACCAGTATCTGCATGGGGAAGGCTTATCTGGATCACGGTGATGTTACAAAACCTGAAAATCATGTTATGGGCCTATTCTAACACAAATAACTAAAAATCATTAACCAGAAAATGTAAATAGAATATTGTAGATTTTGAAGAGCAATTCTTTAAACCTTATGTCCAATTAAATTACCGGTTTGATATGTATTGAAATGTCAGCATGCCTCAAATCGTCAAAATGAAACTGTCAGAAAATGTCAAATTATGCATGAGGAGAGAACACAACATCTGAACCTAACACAATGCCAAATGAACATGAAAAAATAAAAACAATTTGAATGAAAAAAGGTTGTGATTTACTTTAAATAAATGCTTTCACAAAAAGACAAAAAACTAAGACTAACAGCACATTCTCCTTAAAAGCAAACATCTTTACATTATTCAACACATCAGACAGTCATGGATATTAAAATATGTTATTACAATTCTAATTTAGGCATAAATGTGTAAACTCTATCTGGTTGTTAAATGTTTTAATCCTTACAAGCACATCGCTGTTTGTCTTGAAGACAAGCCTGGGCGTATCCTTAGAATAGCTGTGCTGGGGTAATTTCTCACCATGGCCGTCTTCGTCTCTCGCCTGAGGGGAGAAATAACGGCCTCTTTTTATGAACGGACAAAATAAACAGGTGAACAGAAAAGAAGGGAAAACAACAACAAACTTATGAATGGAAAGACACAATGGTAAAATGGTGAGCATGCATTTGGGTTGCAGAATCGTATGCAGGTTCTCAACATCATAAAAGAAAACCATGTAGAAATTGTTTATTTATGTGTTTGGGTGTGAAGATGTGTGATTGTGCATGAAGGTGTGTTTTTTTCTATGTTACTATACTGTATGTAATAACTATGGTTTTATTGATCATAGTGATAGCTGAAGAGCCAAGATGTTATATTGGTTGAATCATTATGACCTGTGAAAGACAATAATTCTCTGAGATGGTACATCAATTTAAATATTGTTATCAGGGGACTAAAGACTAAACTGATTGGATTTAAGGATTTAAGTAGATTTTTTTTAAAGAATGTCACAAGCAAAGTTCCAGAAATAAAGGTTTAAGATGCACTAGAGGATCTTGAGCATCAAACAAATTGGTAACATATAGCATAAATTGGATCTATAACATGTCATATGACTAGTAAAATATTGTTATTTATTTTTTGCCGGTCGTAACATGTTGTACTGTAAAAAGAAAATCAGTTTAGCCACCTGAGACCAGCTTCAAAACTACTGTTAGAAATTCTATAAAAGCTCTGGGGTACATCTTTAAAGATCTTTTTTAAAACTACCATCACTACTGTGTTTATAGTATGCTCTCCATTTTTTCTTCGGCACTAGACACTGTGTGGACACACATCGGTAAGCATTGAATTTTAAACACACACACATTCACACTCACTTACGTGTCATTGTGTCATTACCCACTCTCCATTTTGTGCTGTAACCCTCTGGCCCTGTGCCAATTCATTTACATATAGTGCTAATGAGGTGCCAGTGGATGAGGCATGAGGTGCATATACACACATAGACAGAGAAACATAGAAAGAAAGCATAGGAGAAAGAGTTCAACAAGCGCTAGAAACAAAGTGTACAGTCATACAATGGGGACAGCACATCCTTTACTAGGAATGATAGTGAAAGTCCAGTCATACAATGGGGACAGCACATCCTTTACTAGGAATGATAGTGAAAGTCCAGTCATACAATGGGGACAGAACATCCTTTACCAGGAATCTTTGTGAAAGTATGGCCATACAATAGGGACAATCACATCCTTCCCTAGGAATCATAGTGAAAGTCCAACTATAAAAAGGAGACAGCACATGCTTTACTAGGAATCATAATGAAAGTCCAGTTATACAAAGGGGACAGCACATCCTTTACTAGGAATCATAGTGAAAGTCTGGTCATACAATGGAGACACCACATCCTTTCCTAGGAATCATAACAAAAGTCCAGCTATAAAATGGGGACAGCACATCCTTTCCTAGGAATCATAACAAAAGTCCAGCTATAAAATGGGGGCACCACATCCTTTACTAGGAATCATAGTGAAAGTCTGGTCATACAATGGAGACTCAAAATCCATTCCTAGGAATCACAATGACAGTCCAGTTATAAAATGGAGACAGTACATCGTTGACTAGGAATCATATTAAAAGTCCAGTAATAAAATAGGGACAGCATATTATTTTCTATAAATCATAGTGAAAGTCCAGTCATACAATGGGGACACCACATAATTTATTAACAATCCTGCCAAATAGTGTTGTATAAAGAAACAGAGCATGAATTTAAACAGAGTACCTGCTGATAAACCCGCACATAGGCTGAAAAGGGTTAAAATTAGTCCATACAGAGAAGTCAAGCCACCATTAGAAACAACCCTTCCAAATAAACATATAATTATTAGTAATTATTTCAAATAATTGGTTGCTGTTTCAGAAATTATGGGTGATGATGTTCCAATTTATGCTTTTTGGAAGGAAGCTGTTTCAAAAGTTACTCTTCCTAAATTACTATTCAATGTTTACTTTAAATCACTGAAAGGATGTGATGTTGTTTTGTTGGCTGTACCATGCCAACTAAATACAGTTCCAGTCTGGCTGAAGGGTCCGGTGTAAACATAGTATCACAGTAACACACCAACGGTATGTGCGCCCATTAGTGACTCCAATGCCCAGAGGGAGTGGAACACCAGCTGTCGCTGTGCAAGCCTCCATCTGGGCATCTGTGCCTGTCCAGGTGTATGTACATTTCACCTGCCAAGAGGTGTGTTTTGAAAAGATACTGAAGGGAGAGAGAACCTCTCTATCTCTCTCTTAAACACAAACCAAAATGGACACTCATTGAGTTGTCCAATCTCGAAGATCCCAGAAATAAAAATAACATAGAAGTTAAATCACTGTTTACATTTGCATAATCAGATGTGTTAGCCTTATAAGAATTGCATGTTAAAAGTGGTAGCTTACATCCATTGCTGTGCCAAACTTGCCTTCTCTCAAAGACCTTTAACCAGAAACTTTCCTCAGTGATGTGTACGTTACTTTTACAGCAACAGCATTGTCTAACAAATTGTCTAACAAACTTAGATGAATCAGAAATTGTGTTGAAGAAATGTGGTGAAAATGTGTGTAGTCATTAAAATAAGTATTTGACAGGACAATAGTAGAAAGTTGAATGTGTCCTACTTTTTGTCCCCATAGAGTTGAGATTTTTGTTTGATTAAGTTTTTTATTTAGAAATCTAGTCACCTTAACACATACATATGCCCACGCAAGCACAGACACACACACACACACACACAGACACACATGCACGTGCGTGCATACACACACAAAGAAATTCACAACTTTTCACCCACTTGGGTAAACAGCTTTTGCCTCACTTTCCTTCCTCTTATTAGTTTACCCAACTAACTGGATATTTTGCTGTTTGGCTGGCCAATTTGGACATTTTCACTTAGGGGTGTACTCACTTTTGTTACCAACGGTTTAGACATTAATGTCTTTGTGTTGAGTTATTTTGAGGGGACAGCAAATGTACACTGTTGTACACTCATTACTTTACATTGTAGAAAAGTGTCATTTCTTCAGTGTTGTCACATGAAAATATATACTCAAATATTTACAAAAATGTGAGGGGTGTACTCACTTTTGTGAGATACTGTATCTAGTCAAGTTATACATCCAGATGGAGAGTGAGAGTTACGTATTACAGGGTAAAGATCTAGTTCCTTTCCTCAAACTCCTTTTTTTGATTTCCTCTTGCACTTTATGATATCCGCTGTCAGCTATGAAATAATCACCTCTCTCACTAGGCTCTTCTTCTGCAACATCAGGGCCTAGAGGTTCCCTAGCCAGGAGTCACAAGGCTGGCAGGTAACACACACACCTTTATTATTCAGCTTGTCTTCCTTGACACTTGATCCAGACGCTGATGTATATTGCAGAGTGTGTCAGAGCAGTGCAGGCAAAACCCTGTATGTAAAGATTTGTGTCGGTTTGAGGTGATGTGCCATTACTGTGGTGATGTATTCAAGCACTCTGCCCCTCTTGCCTTGAGGGACCTCAGAGAAAAAGAGAGAGATGGAATTGGAATTGTACAGGTCTCTAGAGGTGCATGAAGATGAAAAAAACTTGAGCAATATAAAGGTGTATTGCAGTGGAAATGTGCTGTGAAATGCAAGCTAGGTTCTGCTAGGTTCTGTACCTTATATAGTGCTTTTACTGTACACACAATGTAAGGGGAAGAGTGAGAGAGTGTGGGTGTGTTATGATGCCACAACATCTGTTTTCTATCCTAAACTGGGCAAATGTATAGTGCCAGTCTAAAAATTTAAAAGACCTGGGCCCGGTTTCCCAAAGCATGATAATCATAAGATGCATGTAAGTGCATCGTTATTTTATCGGTGCTTTCCCCCAAAGCATCGTTACTTAACCGGTACGTAACATCGCTTGTTAATTACCAGTGCTCCAGACCACTCGTTAGACCATTGTAACAGGCACTTAACATGTGAGGAGTGATTGCAAACAGTTAATATTAAGGCAACAGAAAAATTATCAAAACAGTTTTAATTTAGACACATTTATTTAGACAAATTAGGCTATATAAGTGCTTGAGTGGATGTGAATGTAATTGAATGCAGTTGTCAACTAAGCATAAAGAAAAATGTATGTAAAATAAGAAATAATTAAGAAAAAGTGTTCAAAATGTATGTTCACGTGTCTGAAACCCCGCATTGTAGGCTACTGGTAGGTTACTATCTTTGATGGATAGGTGCTGGTGCCTCTAACTCATCAAGAAGAACATTGATTTCTTCAGCTCTGAATGCTTGTTTTCTGTTGAGTTCCATTTTTATTTCAAACTAATAGAATGGATTTTTCCAGTATGCTTTATATTCCCAGCTAACCAATCATGTGTTGATTGCTGTAACATATTCTATATAGCTACAGGAGGAACTGATATTTGATGTTATGTGCTTGATTTCTGGATATATGATTTTGATTGGCTGAAGTCCACTAGCCTACTTCTTCGAGTTTTACATTTTCATATTTATGCATAAGTAGTAGTAGAATACATTGCAAGCAATATTATGTGCTTCTGATAAGTAATCAAGCTCTATTGAAATCCAATAAGCTATATTTAAAAACGTATTCATGGTCTAATTCCATTCCAAACCCAAAACATGGCCTAATTCAATGACAAAAAGCTGTAACCTAGCACTTATGAAACATTTTATATAAGCGACGTACGTGATGGTTTGGGAAACAGGCGTCCTTCGTAACAAAGTCCATATTAAGGCTACAAGCATCGTTCAACCATCGTAAATGCCACGTAATCGGGAAATTGTGTCCTACTCAATCAAGGGTAATTGGAACCAAAAATATCAAACTTGGACTCATCAGATCAAATAACAGATTTCCACTGGTCTAATGTCTCATTTCCCTGGACCAAGCAAAACCTTTCTTCTTACTGGTTCATTAAATAGTGGTTTCTTTGCAGCAGTTTGACCATAAAGACTTGATTCATGCAGTCTCCTGAGAACAGTTGATGTTGAGATGTGTCTGCTGAACTCTGTGAAGCATTTATTTGGGGTGCTATCTGAGGTGCAGTTAAATGCTGACTTCTGAGGCTGGTAAGTTTAGTAAAGCTATCCCCTGCACCAGAGGTAACTTTGGCTCTTCCTTTCCAGGGTCGACCTTATGAGAGCCAGTTTCATCATAGTGCTTGAAACTTTAAAAGTTCCTGAAATCTCATGGATTCACTGAACATGACTTAAAGTTATAGTGGACTGTCATTTTTCTTTGCTTATTTCCCAAACAGAAATGGAATATATGGCCATATACATTAAAATACTTTGTTGGAAAGGAAAGAAAAGGGTGCAGTGGTCTCTTAATTTTATCCAGAGCTGTATGTTAATTACATATTTTAATCTGACATATATGAAAAAAGCCAAGTCTTGTATATTTTGACATATATGTACATAGGCTATGTGTTGTTCAAACCAAATACAGTGGGGAGAACAAGTATTTGATACACTGCAGATTTTGCAGGTTTTCCTACTCACAAAGCATGTAGAGGTCTGTACTTTGTATCATACGTACACTTCAACTGTGAGAGACGGAATCTAAAACAAAAATCCAGAAAATCACATTGTATGATTTTTAAATAATTAATTTGCATTTAATTGCATGACATAAGTATTTGATCACCTACCAACCAGTAAGAATTCTGGCTCTCACAGACCTGTTAGTTTTTCTTTAAGAAGCCCTCCTGTTCTCCACTCATTACCTGTATTAACTGCACCTGAACTTGTTACTTGTATAAAAGATACCTGTCCACACACTCAATCAAACAGACTCCAACCTCTCCACAATGGCCAAGACCAGAGTGCTGTGTAAGGACATCTGAGACAAAATTGTAGACCTGCACAAGGCTGGTATGGACTACAGGACAATAGGCAAGCAGCTTGGTGAGAAGGCAACAACTGTTGGCGCAATTATTAGAAAAAGGAAGAAGTTCAAGATGACGGTCAATCTCGGTCTGGGGCTCCATGCAAGATCTCACCTTGTTGGGCATCAATGATCATGAGGAAGGTGAGGGATCAGCCCACAACTACACGGCAGGACCTGGTCAATGACCTGAAGAGAGCTGGGACCACAGTCTCAAAGAAAACCATTAGTAACTCACTACACCGTCATGGATTAAAATCCTGCAGCACATGCAAGGTCCCCCTGCTCAAGCCAGTGCATGTCCAGGCCTGTCTAAAGTTTGCCAGTGACCATCTGGATGATCCAGAGGAGGAATGGGAAAAAGTCATGTGGTCTGATGAGACAAAAATAGAGCTTTTTGGTCAAAACTCCACTCGCCATGTTTGGAGGAAGAAGAAGAATCCGTACAACCCCAAGAACACCATCCCAACCATGAAGCATAGAGGTGGAAACATCATTCTTTGGGGATGCTTTTCTGCAGAGGGGACAAGATGACTGCACCGTATTGAGGGGAGGATGGATGGGGCCATGAGATCTTGGCCAACAACCTCCTTCCCTCAGTAAGAGCATTAAAGATGGGTCGTGGCTGGGTCTTCCAGCATGACAACGACCCGAAACACACAGCCAGGGATTCTAAGGAGTGGCTCTGTAAGAAGCATCTCAAGGTCCTGGAGTGGCGTAGCCAGTCTCCGGACATGAACCCAATAGAACATCTGAAAGTCCATATTGCCCAGCGACAGCCCCGAAGCCTGAAGGATCTGGAGAAGGTCTATATGGAGAAGTGGGACAAAATCCCTGCTGCAGTGTGTGCAAACCTGGTCAAGAACTACAGGAAACGTATGATCTCTGTAATTGCAAACAAATGTTTTCTGTACCAAATATTAAGTTCTGCTTTTCTGATGTATCAAATACTTATGTCATGCAATAAAATGCAAATTAATTACTTAGAAATCATTCAATGTGATTTTCTGGATTTTTGTTTTAGATTCTGTCACTCACAGTTGAAGAGTACCTATGATAAAAATTACAGACTTCTACATGCTTTGTAAGTGGGAAAACCTGCAAAATCGGCAGTGTATCAAATACTTGTTCTCCCCACTGTATATGTTTTAAACATATATGCTCATACAAGACAAAAGTTACATACATGCATTGCCATATATTACATTTACGTATCAGCACGCTGTTCTTGCCCTGATATGGACTACTACAGTACAGACATAAGCTGGTCGAGAGAATGCAAAAATTGTGCCAAGCTGTCATCAAGGCAAAAGGAGGCTACTCTGAATAATCTAAAATATAAATGTACTTTGATTTTATTTACACTTTTTTGGTAACTATATGGTTCGATATGTAGTATTTCATAGTTTTGATGTCTTCACTATATTACTGAAAATAGAAAAAACAAAGAAATACCCTTGAATGGATAGGTGGGTCCAAACCTTTCACTGGTACTGTATTTCTTAAATATCTTCAAAATAAACCAGACACTGGACGGATGGTGTTGTGCACTGGCAATGGGAGGAACTAAATCCTCCCCACAACGCTCGCCATAGGAGGAGATTGGGTTACGCAGACGAGGCAGCTGTAGATATTTAGCGAAACACGATGCGTCTCCACTGCCCACCCCTACGCCATCCTACTCGCTATGTCCTGTCTCCACTTTCAGACACACACAGACACAAGATACATTTTTAGCCATGCCATTTTTTGTTGAAAAGACTGGAGGGTTTGTTGTTGTGGCTAACCTTGTGGGTACATGAAAAAAGAAACATGTGGATATCACTTACACAAATGGCCTGCATGAATGTGAGTGTGAGAGACATAACCTAGAATGTGCACCACCTCAGCAGACAAGGCCCTTCTGTGCTCTAACCATGTCTGTTTTCATGTGGGAACTGTCCCTGGACAACTCTTCACTTTGGTATTTCTTAGTTACAGCAATCTTGGAAGTGTAAAATAACGGTTGATTTGAGTATACTTTCACTTCACAAGTAGCAATGCTCAACAAATTTGGGAGAAAACACAGAAGGCACAAAGCAACTCATGCTCCGAAAATAGTGGGAACTGAACGAGAACTAGGATCACCTATCCTATATGATCAGACGTGTACTTCCTTTTCCACAGCTGGTAGCATACAGAGCTATGCTAAGTGATTATGTTTGGATGAAAAATTAACTTTGGACATACAAGGGAAAGGAATAAAGACATATCATACTTACACTGTAATTCCTTATATATCCAAGCTTAGGTACAAGAAAGAAAGCAGAATGTTTAACTTCAGGAATCAGGACAAAATGAAACACTATTTGACTTAATGACTGTCTGTCTTTGGAAAGACAAACTAATCATTAGAACCTTTGTAACTCAACTGATCTGCATATGCAATGAGGGTGTATATGACAAAAACTGTGATTCTGCATGTTAAAAAATAAAACCATAAGACAACGGTTGATGTTAATCTATTACAATAAGTACTCGGACGCGAAAAAGGGCAAAATTGTGTTAAAGTTTGTGGGCTTCTCACCAAGCCAAATAGTAGAGATAATGTGCAAAGTGGAAAATACTAGGCACTTCAATTCCAAAGGATTGGCAAATATTTTGCAGCATCTTAATTAAAGACATCTGGAGGAGTGGATGTTGGGAGGAAACAATGTAACACATGGACTTAGTGCACTTGCATAATTGGTTAAATAATAAGGGAGAAGTGAGGAGAAGAGCGTACCTTGTTTCTCTTGAAGTAGGCTCTGCGACAGGCAGCAAAGCACTTCTCACTGCAAAAGTTCTTCAGCTCAGTGCCCATGTTGAGGGAGTAGCGTTTCACGCCAACCTTCTGACACCAAGCACACATGATCTGGACATTGGACAAATCCTCGTCTAGGGGACGAACACAAACAGACACAGTGTGAGGATAACAGCCTAACAAAGCCGGCCAAATTCGCTGGAACTGGAACAGAGCATAAAGACAGCCCAACCGCTGGCTCCCCATCCCTAAACCTCCCCTCTTTCCCCAACCCCCTAACAATCTGACAGCCACCAGTCAATTCTCGTCATGTGATTGATTTCACCAACAATACATCCTGACAGTATTAACCTTCAAAGCAAAAAAGGAGAGCTCTTCCCACTCGCAGTCATCAAGGCAAGTTAGAAGCACTCTCATCAGTTACCACACAGAGATGGCCCTAAACAATGTCTGTAGACAAAAATATTTGTACATTTTAAAATGTTGCGGTTGAGTCAACTTCATTAAAATGGAAGAGAGCTTAGTTGGAGATTTGTTCAAGAATGGAAACTAAACACTGCTAAGACCTCCATGACCTCAAATGCTTCTCTCGTCTTAAAAACAAGCTGCTGGGTAATTGCCATTGGTTTTCAGCCCCTCTGCGTTCAACTTCATTGAGAGATGTCTTCCAGTGAGACTTCCAATAATTCACAATTATCACATTAGAACTGTGTGCAAAGGTGAAACATTCTGGCCCATTAGTCTTTCACCTTCACTCCCCCCCTTATCACACCATGGTGGGTACTGGGAAGACCTTTCCCTCCTGTTAAGCTTAATGGATCCATAGTGCAAATCTGTTTTAAAGGAAAGACTAATTCTCAATTAAGGGCAATAACTCCCAGGAGGCACAAAGATAGCACCGTGGCCACAGCATGCATAGCTTATGCTCCTTTATGCTCCCGCTGCATGGCCCATTTTGAGAACTCTAGATGGATGATGTATGTGTCAATAGAGGTGCAGGATGTTCATTTTCCAGGAAATATTCCCGGGATGGTTCCTCTTTGCATCCCTCCATTATTTATTTTTTTCTGAAAATTGATGTTCAAAACTCCCATGGCAACCTGGCGGTACTTAAATAAATATTCAGCCACGACACACAAGGGAAAGTGTTTATTTCCAAGCATCTCATTATTTTCATACAAAAAGGTCATTCGAGGTGGTTCGCTTGCTTTCAGATTTTTCTGGACTCTTCCATCTACTGGGAGGGAGCCTGGTACTGTAATTATGCAGTGCCCATATTAAATACCATCCAGTGTACAGTACCTGCACCTCAAAAGCTCCACTGTTGCTCCGGCAGAGCATATGAATTATTCAAAAGGGGTACAAGTTGGGGGGCGGTGAGATGGGAAGTGGGAGTGGGGGCGGTTGGTGTTGGTGTTGAGCTGTGAGAGAGGGACCACACCATCTGTTTTACCTCCTGTGCTGTGCGAGGTTGTGGGACACCTCTAGGGGGATGCCAAGGCACTCGGCCCTGCAGGCTGATGAGCCTCTGGAGTCTCACGGCACACTTCTGGTTAAACGAAGCCCTCTGTCTGGCAAGCAGGCCCATGAACATTTCCACTAAGAGTTGACTGGGTGATACTGACATTTAAAACAGCAGGAAGAGGGGAAGGAGTGGTGTTTGTTTTGTCTCTTAACTGAACTCTGTCAGTCATTTCTGATTGCAAAACTGAAGGTGTATTTGACAACTGAAATTTCAGTTATTCGTCAGACTGATAAACCACCATTTTGTATATTTCTGTTGTTTTTAGGCAGGGGAGCAAGATGATTAGATTTTCAGCATTCAGAACCACATCATTTACAAGGTGGGACTCTACCCCCAACCAGCCATCACAATCCATTCCACAAGGCAACCTGCCTCCATTTTGCTCTCCCCGTTAACAACTCCCCTTCATGTATACCTAAATGTAAAATAAAGTCAACAATATTAACATTTTTATATATGTAACCATAGCATGTATTTTCTATGTATTTATGTATGTGTTGGGCTATATCATCTGTTTGTTTCTGTCTCAGTTGATACATTACAGAGCAATGTATATTTGTTCAGGCCTCAATGGTTTCTTGACCAGCAACATTCATTTTACGCGGTCAATATTTCTAATGATATCACTTCTAATAATAATCTGAGTGGAGTGATTGGAGTGATCTAAGTGCCAGTACCTTTTTGTGGGGGTGCTGGCAGCTAGAAATAGTCAGCCCTGATCGATTGAGAGATTCAATGAGCAATCATCAAGAAGTAACATCATGGATTTCATGCTTACATTCACACTCTTTGAAATACATGGTGTATCCTTCTCACAGAAATGCTGCAGGTCACTGTCACACTGGCTACATGGGTGCTAGTATCTTCTCCAAAGGAATCTCAATTGTTCCAGTAGAACTTCTGAATCACTAAAACCAACCAAATGCTACTAAAACCAACCAAATGCCAGAACTGACCTTACCGTCTTATTGGTCCCATAAACTATGGGGTTTGGCCAGAGCCAGAAAGCAACATTGATAAGAGATGTACCAGTCACTGAGGATTTGATTTGTATAAAGCCCCTAATTTTAAGGAAATCTACGCAACTGCTATGGAATGAGATTCAGAGTGAAATAGTGCAGCAGAAGATTTCAGCATGAAGAATACTAGGGGACAAAAAAAGCTGTTGGGCGTTGCTGCAAATGATATCGCTACACGTTTATTTAGTGTTAAATACACTATCTGAACGCATTCATAATACACATACATTTATGTGGGTTTAGGTGTGTGTGAGAGGTCCATTACCCGCTGGTGGCTTGATCATGGGGGGTGGGATCAGTGGGACTATGATGGGCATGTTCCCGTGCTCCCTGGTGCTGGGTGTGGAGGTGGACGGGGTAGTGGAGGACTCTGTCACTCCATTCCTTGAAGTTGGTGTAGAGTGGGAGCTATTGGCTTGGTTTGGGGAGACATCACTGTTCTCCCCCGATCCTCCTGGGATTTTTGGCAAAGAGTTTTCTGAGGGAGACAGAAGTGGAGTGTGTTGGCCTTTTCTGACTTACTGTAAAGCAATGGAAATGGGTGTCATTGTTCACTTCAGTAGTGCAGCTCTGGGACTTATTTCCCAATAACAATGGAAGTTAAGTGTTTCAGCAAGCATTTTTCCAGCAGTGGCGGAGGTTGTAGCGTGCATTTCTATAAACAACACAAGAGAGAGCGTTCACTTTGGCCAGACCAAGTGTAAACACTAACTTAATAATGTAATGATTCCCCAATACCGATGACAGATAAGCTCCTAAAAATATAATTTCAACCATGGCTTTAAATTTTAACCATGTTATTCAAATATATATTTTTTGTATTATGCATAAAATCAACATTTGGCACTTACACCTAATAAATGTATTGAGGCCTAATACAAGCAGGTTAAAAAATATATTATTATCATTATTGAATGTATTGTATAATATTGTATATTATTTAATTATATAGGCCTAGGCCAGGGCTGCACAACCCTGTTCCTGGAAATCTACTGTCCTGTAGGTCCTCTCCACCTCTAATTTAGCACACCCGATTCTAATATTTAGCTGGATGAAAAGCCTAATCTAGTTAGTCACAAATGGGGTTGAATAGAAAACCTACAGGACACTAGATCTCCAGGAACAGGGTTAGGTAGCCCTTGCCTAGGCTATGCAGCCTATAATGCAGTATGTATGATATTTTAAATGGTAGCTTTCTACTCAATTTTTGTCTTTGCCCCAATCCTTTATATAGACAGTACCAGTCAAAGGTTTGGACAGTTTTGACTGGTACTGTATATGAAAGGTTTGGGCAAGAGGAATTGTTCAAAATGTTTTTAATGCTACAGGGTTAAACTCAATTTCTGTGGCTCAAATCTTTCAGGGAAAAAAACAAACAAAGACTCCGGTTGAAGGAATCTCTGTTGGCTTGCCCCTGCACAGGCTGGTTCTGTGTTGCCAATTAGGTGACTTTGGTGCCAAATGTAACTTGTTTTCAGACCTCTTTAGACAGTTTTATTGCTAACAGCAACAAATACAGATACTTTTTAAGGCTGTCACAGTTTATGTTGGTTCTCTTTTTCTCGTTTTTCTCTGGGCTGCTACTTTTGAGTGCACTCGTCACTCTACCCTATCCCAGGTTTGCTCTTGGTCATTCCTTGTTGCTACAGACAGGAAATAGAAAATGCCAATAGTGTTGTTTGAATCAAAAAGCACACAGAAATTTGCTAACTTTTATCCAGTCAAAGATGATTACAAAAATGTGGTTACTCCAACTTATGTCATTCTACCAAACCTTCATTCACACAATATATTTTTACCTGCGTCACTCTCTAGCCTACTCTGGTGTAGCATTGGAGAAATGGCAGGACCTTTGGGGAATGTGTGTAGTCCGTGGTTGCTTTTATAACTTGGAAATCTCCCAAATCATCAGCAGCACAATTTACCAGATTAATTTTAAAACTGGATTGAAATATACCAAAATGAACTAAGGAACTTGCTTGCTTGACATTATACCTCTTCAACTCCGAAAGCCAAATGTATACAATGTAAGCTGCATTGATAGTGAGCCTTGATTACCACCCAGCACATCTAAAAGGAAATGAGAACCCCTCCTTTGAATAGAGATGCCTCTAAGTGCCTCTGAGATTTTACATAGCATCTACAAATGGTTTAATGTTACGTTTAGGCTAAAGATGCTTCAGGAAAAAGCAGGCCCTGATACAACTGTAAACATTGTTTTGAATCCAGCATATATGCTTTTAACATAAAACTTGGTTCTTTTCTGTTACTCTGGAAACCTGGTTACCAGCTTTGAGATGCAAATGTTTGCTCAAAACCTGATCAGGTTTAACATGTAGAGATTCCAGAGACACCAGTATAATCACCCATAGAAAAGTGCAGTTTCCTGAATTACAACTATATACACCATAATGACTGGATGATTCAACTAGAGCAGGTGTTGAACTGGATAGCCTTACTGAATTGCCTCATCAATCATGGTACACTACTGCCAAATTCCAGTAGTACTTTTCCAAAAGTCAGCCTTGACCTCGCAGGGGGAGTTGTCAACTCAGAAGAGAAAGTGAATGTCACATCATACCACTTCTAAATGTATGCTCCTGCATACCAGAAGATTTTATTAGGTACTGCAATTAACAAAGAAATATTCCACTTGATGGTTTTGCGCACCTTTCAGGACTGAGATATGTTGTTGTGCCTCTCCATCAGGGTAGTTCTGTATGTCAATGTTGTCCTGGTCTCTCAGGTCCACCTTGTCATAACCATACCAGCCAAGCAGCTCGTTCATGGTGTTCTCTGCAAAACTCTGCAAGACAAGAGACACAACATTAGGATTAATAAGCTTGAATCCTCTGTCACAGAGTGAGGGGGGCAATGAGGGATACTCAGGTATCGTAGCATATGAACACAATCCTCCTCCACTCCAGAACAAGCAATAAAGGAGATTAGGTCAAATATACTTATTTTATGAAACCAAGCTGCATGACTTTCAAATAGGTTTCTCCAATTTCCTGAAACCATAATATAACAATAGTTTATATATTCACATTCAGGGTGGGAGTCAATTCCATTTAGACTCCAGTCAATTCAAAAGGTTCACTCTAAATTCCATTTGTTTCTCATCGAAAAGCATTGAAGAGGATTGGAATTGGAAGTGTATTTCCTGATTTGACTTAAATTTAATTGGAATTCAGCCCAACACTGGTAGTAATTTGTCCCTAATAGCAGAAACATAACTAGAGATATGTGCACACTTATCAGGACAAATTGACAGTTGACTTATCCTTGACTGGTTTTGCTCAAGTCACCATTATCATGTTATACTTCTTCCAGTTTGAAACCAATCCACATGACTCACGTTATATTCCAAAAATGTTCTATACAGCACAGGAATTCCACAATATCTGCATATCACACATTATAGAGAAATTCCAACCCATCAAACCATGTGCACTACCACAGATTTATTTTCACAGCACATTTTATTCATCAACAGTGCTTTACAGTAAGTGCATACATTTTCAGATTGCTAGGTGGAACAACCACACAACATCCTTGAAAAACTACCCAAGCAGTAATACCCAACATATCAAACCTTACATCCTTAAAAGGGAACAATAACACTATTCTATGGCAAAGGAGCCAACAGTCCTTAAAACATTAATCAGGGCTTTTCAAACAACCGTAGTAACACCAGAAGCATATTTAGAGTATTGTTTTCCTTCAATAGGTGCTGTCATGTTGTAATTTTTACAGATGCATTAGCTATCTGTGTTTAAAACTCTGAAAATCACATGCTACTAATGAATATAAGGCTAACCAGGAAACACGAACAGGCTGCCATAAAATTTAGTGAACTCTCAATGGCCAAACTCTTTCTATATGTTTATGGCTGGGAGTAGCACTATTGTCTCATACGGACAAAGGGGCTCACCATGGAGTAGGGCGGGTTGCCATGGAGATCACCCGCCTTGCCTGCCCATGAGTTGGCCCGCTCAGCCCGAACCTGATGAGACACGAGTTATTTCATTACATTCCGGCATTGAACTGTCAATAAAATAGTACTCAATCAAGCATTTAATAGTCAATTAAGGGCTGCTCTGTCAATACCACTGGATTAGGGAAGTCATTTCATTACATGAAAAAGCATAATCAACGTCAGTTATAACATCAGCTCTCAATCAGAAATGGCAGACGTGAAATCACAAAGCATGGGACACAAGTACAATTCTGTAAAACAAAGTCATTTTTTTAGAAATGCAAGCAGGGATAAATGTTATTTTACACTAATCTTGGTTAACCCACAACTTAAGTATTTTGTGAATGGTCAGAATGTCGATTCACTTCTAGGTCTTTGTGTTAGGAGTTTGGAACAAGAATGAAGAGTGCCACTCCTCTCACTTGAAAACTAGGAGCAAGTCTATCCGCCAAATGCCTCCTCCCCTACCGAATATGAAAGACGCAAAAACCTGTGAATTCGGCTTTTGTCCAAATCGCCGACACTAATGCTCCTCATTATCTCACACGTGCCATTGCTTCATGACAGATCTCGCGATATTCATGTTCACATAGTCTTCCCACAAGAGGGGAATCAAACAACAAGAACCGATTGAGACAATATAGGATCACAGCTTGGCTGCTTCATATGCCAATCATGTGTACATTCATTTCACATCCACCAAAGCACACGTCAAATCAATAATAATTGTGTTTTCATTATGAGAATTCTAATCTATGCCCCAAACAATTTATTGCTTTTCAATAATTGCACAAGCATACAGTACAATGGTATTACTGCCAGGCTTTATTAAGGATGACTGACCCCTTGAGAGAGGTTATTCATTACAATCAGTTTGGCCAGCACATTCGTTCAGGGTGAAGTGAGTTACCTCAGGACAGTTTAGACCTGGCAAAACAATGGTGTTGTCAGGATAATAGAACGCTGCTGCCACTCAACGGTTAAAAACAGAAAAATACATTAAAGCTATGGTTCACGTCACAGCTGTCAAAGAAGGAAGATCCATTCCATGGTTTGAATGATTTTTTTTTTACAATCAGTAACTAAAAAGTGTTTAGAAATTATAATGGACCTACATTCATGCAGATTAGAAAACAGTTAGACAGTTAAGAGAAAATAAACATACTGAGAATTTTAAAGGTCTGTGGACTTCGTTGTAGACCAAATAACCAGAAGAACAAATGGGTTAGACACCCCTAAATGTTTCTTATATCCCAGCAATGTGACTGGCGCAACAGTAAAGTGATTGTCTTGCCGTTAGTGGCAGCACCGGGAGACAAGGGTTCAAATCCTGATTGTCAATGCAACTGGCCATTTGGGTTAGACAAATATGATTGCCATGCCTCAGTGTGCCCAAGCTACTCCTTTGGTCCCTGTGAACTCAATTGCAGTCACAGTTTAGAATTCCAATATTAATCTGAGGACTGAAGGGAAATGGAAAGCTTTTACGGACTCAGAGGACAGATATTAATTGTGTCTTGTATTAATAATCCAGTTACATGGTCTTAGTTATTAAGACATTGAGACACATATCCACCTTCATTGATAGGTCTCAGTCACTACAAACACAACTACATAACATGAAAATACAAAATGTCTGAGTTTCCTCACCACTCATCAATATGAAGCTCAAAATATAATCATTTCAAAAGTCAATCAGTACAAGAAATATGAAAATGTAAGTCGCTCTGCATAACTCCTAAATTACTTACATGTAAAATAATGAAGACAACATGACGACAAACACATATGGCCAATTGAAGTTTTGGTTACTACTATTCACTAGGTTGGATCATACTGTGCTACTTTTAACAACTGCTGAGGTTTTGTCATGTTACAGAGGAACTCTTGCCCGTTGATGTAGTTTTTTCTTGAGTCAAACTAGACTGGATCATATTACTCAAACAAAATGAAAGGGTGAAGCCAGCAACCGTCATCTGTCCATCTCTCTCTGTCTTCAGGAAAATGTTGTCCTCGTCTTTGCTCCCTGTCCTATCTGTCAACCCACCACTTCCAGAAACAAGGCGGTAAAGAGAATGGAACCCAATCTGCATGACAGGTCATGAAAGCAGAGCGCATGCTTGATGAGGAGCAGGCTTTTGTTCTGGCCCAGGACAAAACATCTTGTTCAACCAATAAACATCTTGATAAGTTGAACTGACTGATATTAAAGAGTTGTAGAAAAAGAAGTATGAAGAATCTATAGAAGTCTATAAAACTGTCATAAAATATCACCATTGAAACCCAATCACAGCTCTGCACAAACTCAACATTCAACTCAGGAAAAAACAAAATGTTAGCAGTTTAAAATAATTAAATTGTTTTGATACAAAAGCTTGTTTCCTTCTGTTAGCAAGAGGTGGTGTGGATAGGGCAGAGCCAGGGAAATCCGATACCTTGTGGGCAGAAACCGGAGTAGGTCACAGTACACCATGATAAAATTCCCTAATCCGCATGCCAAGTTTCCTTAAGTGGGCCCTCCTTCAGACTCTCCTGGCCCACACTTTTCCATTCCCTTGTTCACTCTCACCTCTCTCTCCCAGTGCTCTGCTTTCATTTCCCTTACCTTCCTTGATATCTGATCCTGTGCAGATGCTCAGGTTTCAGTTTTTACAGCTTAGGCAGCCTATTGGTGTATACATTCCTTTCCCCCCTGCTCTTACCCTTCACTATCCTTATCCTACCAAGTACAGCCCCCTCTCCTTGATTACTTACTGTGGCTTATTTTACCATGGTGCACATTAAAGCGGCACAAGATGAAGGAAACACTGTCAGACTGTTTGGTTTTTCGAGGTATGATCTCTCACAAGAGCACATAGGGTAGTGATTTTTTTCCCTTCTAACTTTCTCAAACAGACAAGAGGGAAAAAATAAATAAAGAAAAAGTAACAAAATCTTTAAAGTAGCAAACAGGCTTTCAGTTAAGAGAGAGTTATACTGTAGCCTGTTTGGCAGAACATTTTGAAGATCATGGCTTTTGAAATAAATACTGTATCTTTTTCTGAGCATGGCTACTTTGTTATTTCTATTCACTAGGTTTATTGTTTTTATGTTTAGCAGTCACACTGCGTCATGCATACGTCAATGATACATACTAAATCAATTTTACAGATTTAGACCAGATTTTATGTTGTACCAGGTGCAAAGATTTAACTTCATTTCCCATACTAATAATAATAACTGGCTAGGAAAGCCTTTTGATTCTTCTCAAAATCTATAACCACCTCTTTAATAATCACTTATTAAAAAAGGAAAGGTAGACATAGAACTGAAACTCAGTCATAATTGAAAGATGTAAAGTACATTATATAAAACAAATACCTGAATATGCCTGTGTGTATTGCAGCATCTGTGACTTATGATGATGTCTGGCTGGCAAGTGCCAACAGATCTGAACTGGAGCTGTGTTTGTCAGTGCTCAATAAATTAATTGTATATTTGGTTAGTGGAGACATCCATAATGCTCTACATATGCTGATGATTATACTGTACATGTGTCACCTTCCATTCCACGCTTTAAACTGAGCTCACTGACGAGTAGATGGAGTGGAAGGATATGGCAGCTTCAGACCCTTGGGCAGCATTTCATAATTTTGATTGATGGAAACAAAGAAACACAATGACATACCAAGAATACCATTAGTGACTGTAAAAATATCCTAATTTCCAATATTTTCTTGCTCCATGGCCCAAGGGTAAATATTCTATTTTAAATAAACGCTGTTTTCAGCAATGATTTTAAAAATATTTTATTTTATGCAACTACCAATGATTCCATTATACTTATACAAAATACTAATTAACCAATACATACATTTGGCATTTTCAATGCATTAACGTTAATACTGAAAGTAGCACCAATGAGCCCAATACCCGAATGGGGCAATATCTGTCCTCTTTATAGGTCCCAATGCAACGATTCAAATCCAAATATTTAGCATGCCTCTACACAATTCAAGGCAACAGAAAAGGGGTGTTTCTCTAAAAGACAGCACACACCTCTTGAATGAAAGAAATGATGCACACCGTACGTCTGTAGGCTTTCCGGGCGATCTTTGTTCATAATTCTTCTTTAAAAAATATTTTAACTAATCTAACAATATGCCAAATATGACCTCTTTTTCGAAATGTGTTTGTATTAGAACATATTTTTATTCGCAACCCAGGCATATGTGTACAAACAATGAACACATGATGAAACCCGAGACAAAGCAGCGATAGGTTCCCTACATGCCATGCCCTCTTTACGTTTTCTCCACAACGTACGATAGGACTATTCCATCACAGCAGGAAAATCTATTACTGGAAAATATTTGAACTAGCCTAATATATGACATGCTTAAGTGTACCATCCATACACGTTTAATGTATGCAGAACTGACCAACGCACGATAAACGTGATCTTGTCCAGCCCCAGTAGAGACACATCTGGATAACACGCTTATAGCGATTTCGGCTCATTCACAGCTGGACAGAGCTGACATCCTTTAGCTTGCGTTAACGGCGCAGTCGAGGGACTACTTCTATCATCAATAATTTGAAGTGTATTTACACACATAGACGAAGATACGTCTCACCACGCTATTTTATTTTAAATGCGTAGGCTACGTTCTGTTGTTTCATCGGGAGTAGCGGTAGTAATAGGAGTAGTGGCACTGTTGACGCCTTGCTGACGCACTGGATTTCCATTTACTCAAATGGAACCATATATGTTAAGGAAAACAACACAAATTACAATAATTTGGTCTCGATTCTCCAAAATATGTTTTCCCATTAATTGTCAAATAGTAACGTAAATGAAAGGACAATAAAGACGATGTAGCCAACAGTCTGTAGCCTAATTATAACGCAAGGCAGACATAGGTTTTTTATAAAAATGCATTGAAAACTGAAACTAGGTTATGATTGGGTTTAATTAATTGCCAAACATGAATGTGAGGTTGAACTTGTGTGCCACTCATCCAGTAAATTGCAGTTAAATGAATCGGGTCTGCTCTAAAATGTGAAAGGATGCGCGCTTTACGCATCCACAGAAATCACGCTTTTTAATGAGCGCTCCGTTTCCATGCGTAATTGAAACCAAGTGGTCCAATATCGATCACTTACCTTCATTTCTTCATTGATTTCTCTTTTTACCGGGTGAGCCGGTTTTCGGCTTCTTTTATTTTCGGGGGGTCTGCCCTCTTTTTCCATCTCTGCCATTTTTTATAATACCTCCGTCAATATTTGCGTTAGGGGTAGACTGGTCAAGTATGAGGCGGGGCCGCTTCAAAGTTGTCCAACCGCGAATGTCAAGCTTGGGAACAGCTCGGGTGAAGTTGATGATACCGTTGAGGGCTCGCGATGCCCTGTTAAATCAGCCATCTTCAGACACTATTTTTCCACGGTCTGTGGGTAAGTTGGTGTGTGAGCTGCCTCTGAGTCAAATGAGAGGTTGAGTGAAAAAAAAATCTAGACAGGGGGAGGAGCGTCCACTGTAACATAATGTGACGCTGTTCATCAGAGGTGGGCTATTTCCTCTCGATTTTCCATAACGTTTTCACTTTGGACCCTCTTCACCTTACACATGTAATCTTACAACCTAGTCTGGTGGGCTGACAACTCACGGAGGCATGGGTGTCCTACATCCTTTATGCCACTGCTGAACAGATGTTTCTTATCTGTTGCAATTACAGATTTACAATAGACAGTGCGCAAGCTGGTAGATGGCAAAAGAGGTCCTGTGTAGCTCAGTTGGTAGAGCATGGCGTGTGCAATAACATATTTGTCGGTTTGATTCCCATGAACAGTTCTGCAATGCATTTGATTCAGGCTTGGGTAGGTTAAATGTGATCCATTACAGTTACTATCCCCCTATCTAAATTTGTAATCAGTAAAATAACATTTGAAATACTCAAACTCAATGACGTAATCTTACTTTCAGTTACTTTCATATTTAGAAAACATGTGCATATAATTGAGTTTACATACCTGGTCATATATTGATTTAGCATGTTACCTTATTGGTTATGTACAGTATTTTTGAGTTGTGTAATCAATTTATAATTTATTAAATACAATTATTTAAAAAAACGCCTTCAATCTTCACACAATACCTCATAATGGCAAACTCTTTGTGCTAATTTTTATGAAAATTAAAATCTCATGAAATCTCTCAAAATTAAACTCAGATGCATCCTGTGTCCTTTGATCATGCTTGAGATGTCTAGAACTTGATCTGAATCCATCTGTGGGAAAATCAATTAATTGGACATGATTTACAAAGGCACACAACTGTCTATATAAGGTTTTCTAACCCGCTTCACAGTGTATGTCAGAGTAAAACCAAACCACGAAGTCCTCTCTGTAGACAACCAACATAGAGTTGTGTCAAGACTTTAATCTGGAAAAGGTTATAAAAAAAACTCACAGTGGGTTCCATCATTGTGAAATGAAAGAAGTTTGGAGGCACCAACGGTCTTCCTACAACTGGCCATTCAGACAAACAAATGTATCGGGCAAGAAGGTCCTTGGTCATGGAAGTGACCAAGAACCTAATAGCCATCTTAACAGTGTCAGAATGTCTCTGCAGATGTGGGAGAACCTGCCAGAATGACAACCATTTCTGAAGCACTCCATTAATCAGGCCTTCATGGCAGAGTGACTAGATGAAAGTCACTCCTGAGTAAAAGACAAATTACATGAAGGACACTGAGAGCATGAGAAAACAGATTATCTGGCCAGATGTGCCCAGATAAAAGATTATCTGGGCAGATCAAATTATTAAGACTGAATACCAAGAACTAACTTTGGCAACCAAAAAGTAACACTCATCACTTGGCTAACATCATCCCTACGGTGAAGCATGATAGTGGGAGCTTCATGCTTTGGGGATGCTTCTCAGTAGCAGGGACTGGTAGACTGGTCAGAACTGGTGGGAATGATGAACAGAGCAAAATAACAGAGGTCCTTTAAGAAAACATGATCCAGAGCACACAGGACCTCAGAGTGGGTCAAGGATTCATCTTTCAGCACAACAACGACCAGAAGCACCCAGCCAAGACAACACTGGAGTGGCTTTCAGGCAATTATGTGAATGTCTCTTAATGGCCCAGCCCGAGCCTTGAACCCGAATGAACAGTGGAGAGAGCTGAAGATCACAGTTCACCGATGCTCGCCAACCTATCTGATGAAGCTGGATAGGATCTTGAAGGGTAAATTCAATTAATTGGACAGGGAGCCATTACATCGTAGCTAGCTATCTAATATTGACAACAGAAGCAACCACTATTTCAGCCACCTGTCTCCACACAGCATTTTTTTGTTTGCGTCTCTACAGGAATATAGCATGCAATTGTATAGCTCAGGGAATCCCATCACTGCTACTAAACGTTTTTCATTTTTTCATCCACCTTTTTAAAAGGACAGCAAAAGCAGACAATGGAACTGTAATTGTGGACGCGGTTGATTTGCAAAAAGTTGGGAAATCAGAATTATTATTTTCTTCGCCTCTCACAGATCCCACAAATCGCCCCACAAGCCACTCACTCGCCACATTGGTTATCTACAAAAGCTGACTGGTGGTTACCTAATTCAAGCAAGCTGGTTTTCTAACTAGCATTGCAAGTTGTGTCAGAATTACATCAGTGAGGCATATTAATTGAGTAGAGAAATATAAAATGTAAAAATGAAGACTGAATAATATGTTTGTATTCCTATTTTAACCATTGTAATAAGCTGACTTTTCTTCATACAAATTTGCTATGCTCAAACCTTGATAGACAGCTTAATTGCTGTTATGATGCTAGTTCACTTACAGACATGCTACAAGCAAAGCACACATTTCGCAAACAGTGTGAATGTACCATTACGGTACATTCACACGTACCAAGACCACTGTCTATGAATTGAACAGTGAATTGCAGAATATCGATGTTGCAAATGCTTCCTTGTGTTTATTTTTGGGCAATGTAGTAAACTTTTGACATTTTAGTTATTAAAATTTTTATTGTTTTGGTGAAGATTTGAATTTCTATTTTAAAATCAAATAAATAAGGCCAAGCACAGTTTGTTTTACATTTACTTGTTGTAATTTTATTTATGTATTTTTTCTATTTATTTGTATTACTTACACTGCTGTTAATGTTTTAGTGGGATTTAAAATTTATATTAAAAAAAAATCGAAAACAAAACATAAAAACACTTCCCCATAATCGTAAAAAATTGTGCAGCCAAGCTTGATTTCTAGCATAAACATCACTGAAAGAATACATATTGTCATTGGATTTTAATCATAATTAGTTTTAATCATAGTCAACTCCATTATTATTACATTCAAACTGCTCGCCGCAAGACATCCAAGTCTCTTCAGTGTTCATCCAGCTAGAGCTGGATGCTTACGTCTAAGCCACTTTCCTGTCCATCCGGACCATGACCTCCATCCTCATCGCCTGTCCATCCTGCTCAAAATCAGGGTCATTGACAGGAATGACAGGCCCCGGGACAGAATTTAACATTTAGGACCCAAACCACGGGCCAAAAAATAAATTGTAATTGTATTACTGTCCAGAAAACATGTCATAAACATTTTATTGTTTAATGTTTTAATTCATAACCAGGCCACATTCAAATCCCTTTGTTTTCAGCAGTTATGTCACATCTTTTCAATTCATACCCTACTCAATCCCAATCAGCCATTACATAACTGCTACATATATTTAGACGTTCTCTTATGGATTTGTCTTTCCATTTCTGTGCTCCTAGTTTTGGTTGCATGGTGGCAATGTTTTATCCAGATAGCTACAGTACTGTAATTAGACAAATGTATTGGTTAAATAAGATTTTTTTTAAAGCTGCACTACTGTATGTAGGATTTTTCAGTAAAAAAATATATTACAGCATTTTGCAATTACTCACCTGTCAGAAAGCGGTTCCGCACCAATGCCCGATAGATAATCACGTTCTGAATATAAATATGAAAAATGTAATTGCCTGTTCCAAAAAAAGCGCTAACTCAGAGTTCGACTACCTTTCTTCTTAGCCTTGATAACGTTAGCTTAGGGTTCCTGTTAGCTTGCTTCAGAGAGTTGGTCTTAGTCTTCTTTCGCTTAGCAGTTTTCATAGTGTATGCTGTAGTAGACCGAAAAAGCAACCTGGCACCCCCCTCTCCATCCTATGGGCCCACCATTCATGGGAGGAACCGCTGGGGTCGGGTGCGCTGCCATATGGGTGGCAATGAAGGCCAGGGGCCTCGACGGACCAGACCTGGGCAGCAGGGGGTAAGGAGCCGGAACTTGTGAGGGAGGTGGAGCGCTATCAGTAAGATCTGGTGGGGCTTACATCCACTCACAGTCTCGGTTCTGGAACCGTACTCCTGCATAGGGGATGGACTTTATTCTTCTCTGGAGTTGCCCAGGGTGTGAGTCGCCGGGCGGGTTGGGATACTCACAAGCCCCCGGCTGAGTGCCGCTATGTTGGAGTTTACCCCAATGGATGAGAGGGTCGCCTCCTTACGCCTACGGGTTGTGGAGGGGGGATCTCTGACTGTTGTTTGTGCATATGCCCCAAACAGCAGTTCGGAGTATTTGGCCTCCTTGGAGACCCTGAATGGAGTCCTGTATGGGGCTCCAGTAGGGGACTCCATCATTCTGCTGGGGGACTTCAACGCACACACCTGGAGAGGCGTGATAGGGAGGAACGGCCTCCCTGATCTGAACTCGAGTGGTCGTTTGTTGTTAGAGTTCTGTGCTAGTCATGGATTATCTATAACGAACACCATGTTCGAACATAAGGATGCTCATAAGTTTACGTGGTACCAGAGCACCCTAGGCTGATGATTGATTTTGTGATCGTGTCATCGGATCTGAGACTGCATGTTTTGGACACTCGGGTAAAGAGAGGGGCGGAGCTGTCAACCAATCACCATCTGGTAGTGAGTTGGGTCAGGGGGTGGGGGAAGACTCTGGACAGACCGGGAAAACCAAAACGGGTAATGCGGGTGAACTGGGAACGTCTGAAGGAGGCCCCTGTCCGAAAGATCTTCAACTCACACCTCCAGCGGAGCTTTTCTGGCATCCCTGTGGAGGTTGGGGGCATTGAACCTGAGTGGTCGATGTTCAAAACCTCCATTGCCAAAGCTGCGGCGGGGAGCTGTGGTCTAAAGGTCTTAGGTGCATCAAGGGGCGGTAACCCTCGAACACCCTGGTGGACACCGGTGGTCAGGAAAGCCATCCGACTGAAGAAGGAGGCCTTCCGGGATATGTTATCCCGGAGGACTCCGGAGACGGTTGCAGTGTACCGACAGACCCAAAGGGCTGCGACCTCTGCTGTGAAAGAGCCAAAACAGCTGGTGTGGGAGGAGTTTGGGGAAGCCATGGAGAAGGACTTTCGGTCGGCACCAAGGTGTTTCTGGAAAACCGTCCGCCACCTCAGGAGGGGAAAACGGGGAACTATCCAAGCTGTGTACAGTAAGGATGGGACACTGTTGACCTCAACTGAGGAGGTAATTGGGCGATGGAAGGAACACTTTGAGGAACTCCTAAATCCCACTAACACACCCTCTTTAGTGGAAGCAGAGCTGGAGGCTGATGGGGAAGCATCGTCAATCTCCATGGCAGAAGTCACTGAGGTAGTCAAACAACTCCACAGTGGCAAAGCTCCAGGGATTGACGAGATCCGTCCCGAAATGTTGAAAGCTTTGGGTGTGGAGGGGATGTCTTGGATGACGCCTCTTCAACGTGGATGTCGGGGAAAAGTGCCTAAGGAGTGGCGGACCGGGGTGGTAGTTCCCCTGTTCAAAAAGGGGGACCAGAGGGTGTGTGCCAATTACAGGGGTATCACACTTCTCAGCCTCCCTGGGAAAGTCTACTCAAAGGTACTGGAAAGGAGGGTTCGGCAGATAGTCGAACCTCAGATTGAAGAGGAACAATGCGGATTCCGTCCTGGTCGCGGAACAACCGACCAGCTCTTTACTCTTGCAAGGATCCTGGAGGGGGCCTGGGAATATGCCCATCCTGTCTACATGTGTTTTGTGGATCTGGAGAAGGCGTATGACCGGGTCCCTGGGAGATACTGTGGGAGGTGCTATGGGAGTATGGGGTGAGGAGGTCCCTTTTGAGGGCTATCCAATCCCTGTACGTCCAAAGTGAGAGCTGTGTTTGGGTTCTCGGTAGTAAGTCGGACTCATTCCAGGTGGAGGTTGGCCTCCGCCAGGGCTGCGCTTTGTCACCAATCCTGTTTGTAACTTTTATGGACAGGATATCGAGGCGTAGTTGGGGTGGGGAGGGGTTGCAGTTCGGTGTCCTGGGGATCTCATCGCTGCTTTTTGCGGATGATGTGGTCCTGATTTCATCAACGGTCTGTGACCTTCAGCACTCACTGGACCGGTTCGCAGCCGAGTGCAAAGCGGTTGGGATGAGGATTAGCACCTCTAAATCTGAGGCCATGGTCCTCAGCAGGAAACCGATGGAGTGCATTCTCCGGGTAGGGAATGAGGCGTTACCCCAAGTTAAGGAGTTCAAGTATCTCGGGGTCTTTTTGCGAGTGAGGGGACAATGGAGGGGAGATTGGCCGGAGAATCGGAGGAGCAGGGGCGGTATTGCATTCGCTTTATATACCGGTCAATTTTCCTTCCTACCCTCACCTATGGTCATGAAGGCTGGGTCATGACCGAAAAAACAAGATCGCGAGTACAAGCGGCTGAAATGGGTTTTCTCAGAAGGGTGGCTGGCTTCTCCCTTAGGGATAGGGTGAGAAGCTCAGCCATCCGTGAGGAACTCGGAGTAGAGCCACTGATCCTTTGCATCGAAAGGAGCCAGCTGAGGTGGTTCGGGCATCTGGTAAGGATGCCCCCAGGACGTCTCCCTAGGGAGGTGTTCCAGGCACATCCATCTGGGAGGAGACCTCTGGGTAGGCCCAGGACCAGGTGGAGAGATTATATTTCGACACTGGCCTGGGAATGCCTCAGGATCTCCCAGTCAGAGCTGGCAAATGTGGCTCGGGAAAGGGAAGTTTGGGGTCCCCTGCTGGAGCTGCTGCCCCCACGACCCAATACGGATAAGTGGATGAAGATGAGATGAGATCTGTTACCCGATTACAATATTTTTGATTGGTCACGCAATGGATTACGTTAGTTTTTAGAGCAGTCTCATAAAGGGAAGCTCCTTAATTGTTCTACAAAAATGTCCTTGAAATAATGTAAAATGTTAAGAAAAACAGAATGCAATGATGTGCTAATTTAAACCCTACATACAATAGAAAATAGTACAAAGACAACATATCAAATGTTGAAACTGCGAAATGTTATTTTTTCTTGAAATATATATGCCCATTTTGAATTTGATGCCAGCAGCACGTTTCAAAAAAGCTGGGACAGGGACAACAAAAGACTGGACATTTTGTGTAATGCAATAAACGAAACTGGTGTAACATCTCACAAATGATTAGGTTAATTGGCAACAGGTCAGTAACATGATTGGGAATAAAAAGAGCATCCAAAAAAGGATGACTTTCAGAAGTAAAGATGGGGAGGGGTTCACCACTCTAAAAAAGTTAAGAATAACGTATCTAAATGTAAAATTGCAAAGACTTTAGAGATTTCATCATCTACAGTACATAATATATTTAAAAGATTTGGAGAATCCAGAAAAAAATCAAGGCCGAAAACCAATATTGGATGACCACAATCTTCAGTTCCTCCAGCAGCACTGTATTAAAAACAGACACGATTCTGTAGTGGACATCACTGCATGGGCTCAGGAACATTATTGCACATGGCATGGGTGACTTGCACATCTGTGAAGGCACCATTAATGCTGAACAATATACCCAGGCTTTGGAGCAACATATGCTGTCATCCAGACTATGTCTTTTTCAGGGAAGATCTTGCTTATTTTAGTAAGAAAATGCCAAACCAAATTTTGCATGTATTACAACAGTATGGCTCCATAGCAAAAGTCTGGGTGCTCAAGTGGTCTGCCTGCAGTCCAGACCTGTCACCCATTGAAAACATTTGGCGCATTCTGTAACAAAAAATACGACAAAGCAGACCGAGAACTGTTGAGCAGCTGCAATCCTATATCAAGCAAGAATGGAAAAACATTTTGCTTTTAAAACTACAACAACTAGTCTCTTCAGCTCCAAAATGCTTACAAAGTATTGTCAAAATAATGGGTGATTAAAAACAGTGGTAAACATTCCCTAGTCCCAACTTTTTTTAAATGTATTTGCTGGCATTAAATTCAAAGTGGGCATGTATTTTTCCAAAAACAATAACATTTCTCAGTTTCAACATTTGATATTTTGTACTATTTTCAATAAAAATATAGGGATAAATGATTTAAACATCATTGCATTTTGTTTTTATTTTCATTGTACGCAGCATCCCAACTTCTTTGGAAACAGGGTTATAGTTATATAATTAAATCTAGGAGTTACAAATATGTTGAATGGACATAAACTAATTTAATGATTTATGATCTATCTACAGGCTGATCATAGTTCCGGAGTTACGATACAATTTACAAACATTATTAACAGATTAAATGTAAAAAATTATTGAAACTGGACACCCTCTGCAGGGGATTTGCAGACTGTACAATGCTACATGTAAGAGGAGGGCTGTAATATGATAGGTTACATAACCTATGCAGTCTTTCGCTGCGTAATGAACAAATGTTCATGAAATGCTCCATAACTTTAAAACGGAGATCCCAAACCGGAATTTTACTTGCCTGTTTATTAGGTTTTCAATGTAGTCAAGAATCCTTTGCAGACTTCAGACTGCTTGAAGTCTGAAATCTGGAATGCATGGACATCAGCAAACACTGGGTTTCCTCCTTTATGATACTTTGCCAGGCCTTAACTGCAGCTGTCTTCAGTTGTTGTTTGTTCGAGGTTCTTTCTGCCTTGAAGTTGTGTCTTCAGCAAGTGAAATGCATGCTCGATTGGGTTGAGATCAGGTGATTGACTTGGCCATTGCAGAATATTCCACTTGCCTTAAAAATGCCCTGAATGTATTGTGATCCTAGCAATGCCTCTGTGCCTAACTGCTGGAGAGTGTTGTTCACTTGGCTGGATGTTGTGAAGGGGTTTTTCTTTACCATGGAAAGGATCCTACAATCATCCACCACTGCTCACCAGTGTGTTCTTTTTTGCTCAGAAAGTACCAAACTCTTAATTTGGCCAGTCATAATGTTCCTGCTGGATTTTTTTTGCAGCCTAGTGATGGTCTGTTTCACTTTCATTGAGAGCTCCAATGACTGGATTTTGTGGGTTCAAAGCAACAGCTTCCAAATGTGAATGCCACACCTGGAATCAACTCCAGACCTTTTACCAGCTTAATTGACAAAGAAAAAAACAAAGGAATTGCCCACACCTGTCCATGAAAGAGCATTTGAGTCAATTAATTGTCCAATTAATTTTGGTCCCTTGAAAAAGAGGGTGCTACATATTAAAGAGTTGTAATTCCTTAACCCTTCCTCCAATTTCGATTGTGAATACTTTCAGAATAAATCTGAGAGACTTCACTTTAAGCCCATAGTAATTATTTAACTGTAACTATATATTTTGGTAAACAGTCAAAACAACAAAATTTGTGTCAGTGTCTAATTATTTCCGGACCTAACTATTTATACCCTAGTGTAATAGGACATAATGAACTTAAGGCTTTCATGAAACAATTACCTTGAAAACAACAATTTAGTACTGAGACGATAATATCTTTGGGTTTAAATAACTGTGACCATATGTTTTTTTCATTATTCCAGTTTGTCAAAATGAAACGCATGGCACAGTTGACCTGTGCAAATGCGTTGGAGTGTCTTTGTCTCTTCATGGTCCCTTCTGTGCAGTCATGGATTATATACAGTTGTGCTCAAAGTTTTGCATACCCTTGGAGAATTGGTAATATATGTACCATTTGTGAAGAAAACATGAGTGAGCAGGAAAAAACATGTGTTTTATTATTTATGGGATTCACATTCAACTGTAGTTCATAACAGAATGGCATAATCATAAAACAAAACATGGCAACAAAGAAAATAATGAACTGACCCCTGTTCAAATGTCTGCATACCCTTAGTGCTTAATATGGTGTATTTCCCCCTTTAGCATCAATGACAGCATGCAGTCTTTTGTAATAGTTGTCTATGAGGCCCTGCATTCTTGCAGGTGGTATAGCTGCCCATTCAACTTGGCAAAATGCCTCCAGGTCATGCAAAGTCTTGGGTCGTCTTGCATGAACCGCACGTTTGAGATTTCCCGAGAGTGTCTCGATGATATTAAGGTCAGGAGACTGTGATGGACAGTTCAGAAGCTTCACCTTTTTCTGCTGTAACCACTAGAGGGTCAACTTGGCCTTGTGCTTAGGGTCATTGTCATGCTGGAAAGTCCAAGAGCATCCCATGCGCAGCTTTCGTGTAGAAGAATGCAAATGATCTGCCAGTATTTTCTGATAACATGCTGCATTCATCTTACCATAAATTTTCACAAGATTCCACGTGCCTTCCACGAGCTCACCCACCTCAAAACATCAGTGAGCCACTACCATCCTTCACAGTTGGGATGGTATTCTGTTCACTATAGGCCTTGTTGACCCCTCTCCAAACTTAGCACTTATGGTTGTGACCAGGGATGTCACTAGAAATTCATAGATGGGGCGGCTAAGCCTCGTTTTGGGGGGTCTGGGCATACTCCCAAAAACATATTTTCATCATGTATTTTCAGAGTAAAAACAGGTATAAAAATTATCAAAATAAGATTATTGTTGGTCTAGATTGGCTTAAAGTATATCTGTCTTATTGTTTGTGTTAGACACTGATCTAATATGACTTAAATTCTATCCAAATAAAGACATTAAAGTCCACTCCGTCCTCATCCAAAACCAACAAAACGCACAAAAACGGCTTTTGTCAACTATAGTTTATAGTAAATGAACATGATACAGCTCATATTCTGTTTCTAAGCGAGATTTATCAGAATCTTTCAGATTCATTTCAAAACAAATTTTGTCATTAGCCTATTCATCCCAGAACGATATCATATCTCTCTTCCTCTGAACAGAATACGTTGCAATTTGTTAACTTCAATCCCAAACAAACATGAATCTGTGAAACACGCATAGTTTTGTTACTGTGTTCCGTTGAAACCGAAGAATTGAACATAACTAATCTCAAACCCCTATTATTGGCATATCCAACAGCAATTTCGAAAAAAATCTTCTTGTACCGACTAATCATTTGATCAAGTCACCAATGTTTATGATGATTATTAGTGACATACACATTTTAGCTAGCATGCCATTAATTGGCAATTCATATTTTCAGTAGTTGGTTAGTGATGTAGCTAAGAAATATGACGCCCTATATTCGGCCACGGTGCCTAATTATTGGCTACCTTACTATTTTGTTGAATTACATTATAGATTATTTTTATTTGTATTACATATGACAGATCTTAGTCTTCTCAGAAGTGTCTACTAGAAAGTTGCTAGCTTTCTTGCCTTTTGGTAAAAGAAAAAAAAGACTGATCACTTTGATATTATGTGACGTCTGGTCTGTCGTGCAACTACAATTTCACGAACTGCAACTTCTAAACAATTTCCATATATTACATTTTTAAGATCTCAAAAAATCTTTTAACATACATTTCTACAAAGAATGGTGGTGGGCTAGCTTAAATAGTATATTAATTAGCAAAACATACTGTTGCTTTCCAGTGCTATTACATTTTTAACTTGAAAGGGTTTACTTCTCCCGCCACTAGAAACGTCCAATAATGGGGATGGCCGATAGTAGGGAGACGATAGCTACAATACTATAGAAGAAAGTTCGCTCCAGATGAGAAAGTTACATTGAAAGCATCAAACTCAACCAAATATGCTGCCAAATGAACACGATTCAATACAATTTGTAAGAAACTTAGATGCGATGAAATGGTTGACGAAAATAAATAATCACTGAGAAAATATAGCTCCAGAAGAAATTAAGAGACCACTGAACCTTTCTCTTTCCTTTCCAAAAAAGTCAAAAAGGAAGGTTTTGAGTGAGGAACAGAAGGGTTAAAATTAAAAGACCACGGTAAATTGAATGCTTCTGTTCCTCACTCAAAACTTTACTTTTCGTATTTTTTGGAAAGGAAAGAAAAAGGTGCAGTGGTCTCTTAATTTTTTCTGGAACTGTATATTGACTGATATATTGATTTATTTCCAAGCATCTTCTTCCGCTTATCTGGGGCCGGGTCGTGGGGGCAGCAGTCTAAGCAGAGATGCCCAGACTTCCCTGTCCCTAGACACTTCCTCTAGCTCTTCCGGGGGGACACCGATGCGTTCCCAGGCCAGCCGAGAGACATAGTCCCTCCAGCGTGTCCTAGGTCTTCCTCGGGGTCTCCTCCCGGTGGGACGGGCCCGGAACACCTTCCTGGGAAGGCGTTCAGGAGGCATCCGGAACAGATGCCCAAGCCACCTCAGCTGACCCCTCTCAATGTGGAGGAGCAGCGGCTCTAATCTCTAAGGGATCACCCAGCCACCCTGCGGAGAAAGCTCAATTCAGCCACCTGTATCTGTGATCTTGTCTTTTCGGTCATGACCCAAAGCTCATGACCATAGGTGAGAGTAGGAACGTATATTGACCCGTAAATCGAGAGCTTTGCCTTGCGACTCAGCTCTTTCTTGACCACGACAGACCGATACATCGACCACATTACTGCAGAAGCTGCACCGATACGTCTGTCAATCTCCCGTTCCATCCTTCCCTCACTCATGAACAAGACCCCTAGATACTTAAACTCCTCCACTTGAGGCAGGCACACTCCACCAACCTGAAGTGGGCAAGCCACCCTTTTCCGACTGAGGACCATGGCCTCGGATTTGGAGGTACTGATTTTCATCCCCACCGCTTCACACTCGGCTGCAAACCGTCCCAGTGCATGCTGAAGGTCCTGGTTTGAAGGGGCCAACACGACAACATCATCCGCAAAGAGCAGAGACGAAATCGTGTGGTCCCCAAACCTGACACCCTCCGGGCACCTGGCTGTGCCTAGAAATTCTGTCCATAAAAATTACGAACAGAACCGGCGACAAAGGGCAGCCCTGCCGGAGTCCAACATGCACTGGGAACAAGTCTGACTTACTGCCGGCAATGCGGACCAAGCTCCTGCTTCGGTCGTACAGGGACCAGACAGCCCTTAGCAAAGGACCCAGGACCCCATATTCCCGAAGCACCCTCCACAGGATGCCGCGAGGGACACAGTCGAATGCCTTCTCCAAATCCACAAAACACATGTGGATTGGTTGGGCAAACTCCCATGAACCCTCCAGCACCCCGTAGAGGGTATAGAGCTGGTCCAGTGTTCCACAGCCCGGACGAAAACCACACTGTTCCTCCTGAATCCGAGGTTCTACTATAGGCCGTATTCTCCTCACCAGTACCCTGGCATAGACTTTCCCGGGGAGGCTGAGAAGTGTGATCCCCCTGTAGTTGGAACACACCCTCCGGTCCCCCTTTTTTAAAAAGAGGGACTACCACCCCGGTCTGCCATCCCAGAGGCACTGTCCCCGACCGCCACGCGATGTTGCAGAGGCGTGTCAACCAAGACAGCCCCACAACATCCAGAGACTTGAAGTACTCAGGGCGGATCTCATCCAACCCCGGTGCCTTGCCACCGAGGAGTTTCTTGACTACCTCTGTGACTTCAGCCCGGGTAATGGACGATTCCACCTCTGAGCCCTCATCCTCTGCTTCCTCAATGGAAGACGTGACGGCGGGATTGAGGAGATCCTCGAAGTACTCCTTCCACCGCCCGACGACATCCCCAGTTGAGGTCAACAGCTGCCCACCTCTACTGTAAACAGCGTTGGTAGGGCACTGTTTCCCTCTCCTGAGGCGCCGGACGGTTTGCCAGAATCTCTTCGAGGCCAGCCGATAGTCCTTCTCCATGGCCTCACCGAACTCCTCCCAGGCCTCCCAGGTTTTTGCCTCCACAACCACCGGGCTGCAGTCCGCTTGGCCTGCCGGTACCCATCAGCTGCCTCAGGAGTCCCACAAGCCAACCAGGCCTGATAGGACTCCTTCTTCAGCTTGACGGCATCCCTTACTTCCGGTGTCCACCACCGGGTTCGGGGATTGCCACCTCGGCATGCACCGGAGACCTTACGGCCACAGCTCCGAGCGGCCGCTTCGACAATGGCGGTGGAGAACATGGTCCCTAATACTCAATATCTCCAGCCTCCCTCGGGATCCAGTCGAAGCTCTGCCCGAGGTGGGAGTTAAAGATCTCTCTGACAGGAGACTCGGCCAGACGTTCCCAGCAGACCCTTACAGTACGCTTGGGTCTGCCGAGTCTGTCCAGCTTCCTTCCCCGCCATCGGATCCAACTCACCACCAGGTGGTGATCAGTTGACAGCTCCGCCCCTCTCTTCACCCGAGTGTCCAAGACATACGGCCGCAGGTCAGATGAAACGACAACAAAGTCCTGGGAAGGTGTTTCCGGTCCCGTCCCACCGGGAGGAGACCCTGGGGAAGACCTAGGACACGCTGAAGGGACTATGTCTCCCGGCTGGTCTGGGAATGCCTCAGTGTTCCCCCGGAAGAGCTGGAGGAAGTGTCTGGGGAGAGGGAAGTCTGGGCATCCCTGCTTAGACTGCTGCCCCCACGCCCCGGCCCCGGATAAAGCGGAAGATGATGGATGGATGGATGGATATGCTGGAGAATTGGGTAGGACTCTCCGGGACAGTCCTTAATTGGTTCAGATCTTATCTAGATGGCTGGAGTTACTTTGTCACAATTGGTAATCATGAATCTGATGAGATGGCTATGACATACAGAGTTCCCTAGGGATCAGTTCTCAGACCGCTTCTGTTCTGTCTTTATATGCTACCTCTGGGCCAAATTCTACAGAACAACAACATTAACTACCATAGCTATACCAATGATACTCAAATATAAATGGCTGTCGAACCGTATGCCAACAGCTCAATAGACTCACTGTGTCACTGTATAGAGCACATAAAAACCTGGATGAACCAAAAATGTCTACAATTTAACTAAGATAAAATAGAGGTTATTGTGTTTGGCAACAAAAATTAAATAACTATTATTAGTAAAGAGCTGGATTCTCGGGCCCTAAAAACCAGGGACTAAGTGTGTAATCTTGGTGTTCTGATAGACTCAGAACACACATTTAACAGTCATATTGAAGCGGTCACCAAAACAGCATTCTATCATCTTCAAAATATAGCCAGAATCAAGGGCTTGGTGTCCCAAAAGGACAAAGAGAAACGTAGCCATGCTTTTGTCTCTAGTAGGGTTGACTATTGTAATGGCCTCTTAACTGGACTCCCCAAAAAGACTGTAAAACAGCTGCAGCTCATTCAGAATGTTGCAGCTAGAATGTTAATCAGGACCAAGAGAACAGATCACATCACTCCAGATCTTAAATCTTTGCACTGGTTTCCAGTCAGTTACAGAATATATTTGAATGTGATGCTTTTAGTTCATAAATCACTGAATGGTTTAGGCCCCAAATATATTTCTGATATGTTTGAAGACTATAAACCGAGCAGGGCTCTTAAACATGGTCAAGCTGCGTTTAGCAGTTATTCTGCACATAACTGGACTAAACTACCAGAAGCCCTTAGACGTGCCCCAAATGTATACATTTTAAAATCCAGACTAAAAACCCATCTGTTTTCATGCGCCTATGACTGAGAATTTTGCCTTCCAGGTTTTATAGCTTCCTATGTTTTTAATCCCATTTATATTCTATTTCTATTTTCTTATTCTATGTTTTATTATTATGATGTTGTTTTGATGTTTTCATTTGAGTATTTGTATTTATACTATTGTATTTTAATATTTTTTCTTTTTCTTTATAAAGCACATTGAATGTATGTATGAATTGTGCTATATAAATAAACTTGCTTGCTTTCAGGACTTGGGCTAGGCCCCTTAGTTCCAGTGAAGGTTCTTCTTAATGGTACAGGTTACAAAGACATTTTAGACATTTAGGGGCTTCCAAATTTGTGGCAACAGTTTGGGGAAGGCCCCCATTGGACACCTTTGGGATTAGTACGTCGATTCTGAGACAGGCCTTCTCATCCAACATCAGTGCCTGACCTCACAAATGCTCTTTTGGCTGAATGTGCCCAAATTCCCACAGAGATGCTCCAAAATCTTGTGGAAAGCCTTCCCAGAATAGTGACCACTGTTATAGCTGCAAAGGGGAGGGCCAATTCCATATTAATGCCCATGGTTTTGGATTGGGATGCCCAATAAACTCATATAGGTGTTATGTTTGGGTGTCCTCATACTTTTAGCCATATGGTGTATATTTTTTATTTAAATACCATTTCTTCTTTTTATTATGTTTTGTTAACTAACTTCTTAATTTACCGTTTGTCAACCAAACAGGACTCTGACTCATTTGTCCCCTTTTCATTTTGACACAAAAATGTTTAAATTCATGATCATTACAGAGAACTCTTACAGTCTTTCCAAGGCAAGGTAATATTTCAACCATCATTCCTACATGGATTTATTATTAAAACCATGAAAAAAGACTACAAAAAATTTGAAATATTTACAAGACCACTTTCTCTTGAGGTTTAAAATATCATGTATATCAAAGCTAAAGTTGTAACAGGTCTGCACGTATTGAATAATGCTGCTGACAAGACATTTAGCAGTAGAGTAAAAAAATATAGAGTGTAAAACATATTTTCTACAGTACAAGGGGAAATTGTTTACTATGTTATAGTGTAATTGTTACTTCATTAGAAAAAATTAACCCTTAATTTGCATATTGTGTCAAATGAAAATATATACTTTTCTTCAATACAATTTGCAACTTTTATACCAAGTACAATCCACATAAGTACTTAAAAGCTTATTTACCATCCTTTGATTCTGGTATAATTTAGTTTTCAGTAATTTCAAGTAAACATTATTTGTTTTATGTTTATATAGAAACTAGCCAGGGTCATTTTGACCCCAAAATAAAATAATTTAAATTAGATTAGATTCAACTTTGTCATTGAACATGTACTAGTACAGTACAACGAAATACAGGTAGCATCTAACCAGAAGTGCAAATAGAAGAATACAAAATAATTACAAGAGAAACTATTTTAGAACAATTAATGTTATAAGTGGGTTGTATAAATGTGTAATGAAAGCAAATGCATGTACAAATGACAATTCTAAATGCGCAATGAAGGCAAATTGAAAGTGCAAGGTAGCATGTGCAACAGAAATACAGGGATAGCAGCAATAAGGTTCTTGAGATACATGTACATGTAACAACTGAAAACATCCTTATCAGACTTTGCAAAGCAATGTCAGAGTCCAGTAGTACAAAGAGAGTAGTGCAACAGGGTCCCTGAGAGGCAGTACTAAGAGGTGGGCAGGTGGGTATGGTTAGTGCTGGGTCACAGAGTTCAGCATGATTTGCAGTTCCTGGAAAGAAGACTGCTGGTGCAGAAATTAAGAAACCTGTATCACCTGCTTGATGGTAAGAAATATGTGTCTGTCAGGTCCCTGATACATTGGTATTTTTAAAAGCACTAATTAAAAATGAAACTGAAAACAATGATATGAAGTCATTAGGAACAAACTGATTGACAAAGTCATGAAAAATTGGAATGATAGAATAAAGCACTGCTAGTTTGATTCGCTTGCTACCTTTGCTTATATTGTGCAACATTGCATTAAGGTAGTACGCTTGGTTAACATTGACAGTGTGTTCAGAGTAGCTAATTATCTTTGATAAGGTTAATTACCAAATAACTAATTTGTAATGTATGACTTTGGTTGAAGAAGTGAATTGACAGTGAATGGTCTTATTTTGACTTAATTCAAGCAACATTTCCCAATCGGAATATAGAAACTTCCGATAACTCCGACTTTACTTGAACGCTTCCCACTACTGTTGTTAATGTTTTGCGACATGTCGTATTGCGTTTCGTCAAGATGGCGGCGTCCTGTGTTAGTTGTCAATTTTCATTTTAGGTCGTGTGTTACGCCGCATTGACAGACTTTTAAAGCATATCTTAAAAGGAAATCATATCAAATCAAGTAGGGTGATAGGTAACATAATGGAGTCGTACGTGGCTCAGTGGTGTACTTAGAATATTTTAGACCAGTGAGGATGAATGTCATCATAACGTCATTGTCATACTAAACAAGAGTGGTGTAGCTGTTAACCTTCCTCGTAACTGCGCTGATTTAATTTGAACGTTGTAGGCTAATTGTCTAACTTTGTTAATGTAATTTAAGTTCTGCCGTTTACATAATTGGTTTAACAGAATTCTACTTACGTGTTAAGACTGAATAGGAATCAGTCGTTGCTTTACTCTATTTTAACTTGTACAGTAGTAAAACACATTAAGGGAAACATGACAGTAATTTGGTCTCGACTCTCGTGCATCGGTTTGCTAAACCGTGGACAGAGGAACATAAGTTTTTTTTCCAACACAACGCCTTCTAATTGGAATAAAGTGGTTTCGGATGCAGAGAAAATAGTGGGTTATCCGACCTCCTTCATGAGCCTGCGATGCTTGTTGAGTGATGAACTCAGTAATGTAGCAATGCACGTGAGAAAACTGGTTGGAACAAAACACCCATTACTCAACACTGCCAGGTATGATTAAGCAATCCTTAAATAATATATTATTGCATATTGCATCACGTCGTATTTGTTATGCAAATGTTAAATATTTTCATAGACTTTCATAATTAACAATAGGGTCATTCCTACTATCCGGTGCCATTTGGACCTCGACATCTTTGCATTTTTTAAACAATATTGTAAATTACAGTATATGCAATTAAAAAAGGTATGTTTGACTCTAAAATGAGGTGTTTTCAGGACCACAACTTTATTTGCACACAGTTTTCCTGCTTAACGGTTAATAACATTATAATTAGTTAAACATTTTAGTTTAGTTGAAAAATTCAACACATAAATGTGCATAACATTTTGTTGTTGTCTTTCTTAAATTATTTGAAAATACCTGATTAACAGGCTGCAATGAAGCATAAAAGGAAAGTAATACCGACAATTCTAAGTGAACATACAGTAAATATGTTTTCTGCCTTACATGTGTCATATAAGCTGACAAAAAGTGTTCGAAATGCATTCAAAATATATATATATTTTCTTTGTGTTTTTAATGCCCTCATAATCAAAACATAATTTTATTTACATTTTCACAATTTTACATTAAATAAGACTTATATATTTTATTGGGGACAGAAATGGTACCACATAATAGGAATTACCTAATTATCTTGTCTTTGGTTTTAGAAGATCTTGGTGTGTTTCCCTACTGTAACCTTCTGATAAGCTGATCCAACCAACTCTTTCCTACTCCTATAACAATTCTGGTCACTCAGATTCAACTATATAGACCAGGAAGCTTTTTTTTTGTTGAAAGTCTCATAAAGAAGGACAGTGATTGGTAGAGGGGTAACAATAACAAAAATAATACTTTTATGCTTTGACCAATGCATTTACACACCTAGACACATCAAAGATACCATTGTCCTTCTGAGCAGAGATGCAGGACAGAGAATAAACTGCTATGGGATATCACAGTGAGACAATTGGTGACTGTAAAACAGCAACAGAGTTAAATTGTTGTAATGGGGAAAAAACAGGGTATAAATCAACCACATTCTAGTGACTCTACAATATTGATCTAAACGAGTGAAAATATAACAATAAACATAATACAAATAGTCTAAAAACATTAATCTTATATGCAAAAAGTTATTAATGATACACTGCAAGAAAAACGTGGAAATTATACACTTTTTGGTCTTAATGCAAACCTTATGTCTGGGAGAAATCCAAAACAACACATTGCTGAGTAACTGCCTTCTTATTTTCAAATTTACTGGTAGATGCACCATGGTTTGTTTATTCTTAACATCGGCAAACACTGGAAAGATATTCAATACCAATACACAGTTCCAGTGAATGTTTCTGAGTGGCCAAGTTAAAGTTTAGACTTGAATGCTTTTTTTATGGTAAGGCTTGAAAATTGCTGTCTATGCATGATCCCCACAAATTTTAGAGAGAGTAATGAAAAATAAATATTTCACAATCCACGTCTCCAAAGCTTACCCAAGATGACGGATATAATTGCTAATATTCTAACATTTATTGAATCAGGGATGAGAAGAATAGTTCTTTAATCTAAATATATTGGTGTTTCATTTTTGATATATGGTAAAATATTTGGAAAGTATTTCGTTTTTAGAAATGTAAATTGAAATATAGGTGAGTGACACATTTAAGGAAAATGTGGAAATTTCTAAGTGACCCCAAACCGTTTTTTATTTTCAATAAATTTTTCACAAAAATAGCATTATAAATTTTTTCTTACTGTCAAATAGAAAAAACTAATTCTTGACGACACAGTTATGTCTCCTGGCAGAGGCAATTTTGCTCATAGTACTTCTTCATCAAGCCATCCACTTTAAGAAGGTTCCCAGGACCTTTGGAAGCAGAAAAGCTCTATTTTTGTCTTTTATCAAACTGCACGCTCAACCAGGAAGTACTCTCCAGCACCAATGCACTTGAAATTCAATGCATTCACTGGAGAACAACCTTTATTGAGCTTGCAGCCAACTGACCTTGCAAATCAGGTGGTTGAGTACTTCAAATCAGACTACCAAGTCTGATTTGGAGCACCTTTGCCCAGTGTAAATCAAAGAAAATGTGGCCTTATAGAGCACATAACATTTGATTCAGAAAGTGACCATAAGCATAGGCTATGCTGTTGGGTACAGATGTCAAATACATTATTATTAAGAGTATGATGATTGTCACAGACTATGCCCCATAATTAAACATCATTATTTTACAGACAGGGTTCAGTTGCATGTGTTACTTTATTGAAATTATTTGGCTACTCCCAGAATGAAATTCTCGTGTGCCTTGTTTTTCTGTCATTGGAGAGGATTGTGCTGGGTACCGGGGATACCCCCTTGTGGCTTGTACTGGCAATTCTCAAACCGTGCCTGCTGGTGTTGTGTGCAAACTCATCTGTAGTCTAGTGACCTTCTCTGTCTATGTCATTCAGTAAATGGAACAAAACAAAAATGCCTAAGTTGAGGGTTGTAGGTGTGCAGGTATTTAAAACATTTTAATGAAATAGTTGAAATAAAGCTAATATAGATTTACAGATCAATAATGCATGATTGGTCATTGCTGGTTTACCCCGGTAATAAAAAATTGAAAACCTGTTTTGGTGATCTTGAGGTTCCTTTTGGGACGCCAATATCTGTGAAGTTTAATTTTGGCGATTTTCCTTAAATTATAAACATTCATTAAATAAAAGACTCTCCCCATTGTGTTAGTGCTGTTGAAATTATATTAAATTCTCATTCTGAAATTATTTTGTGAGATGGACAACTTGATCTCTGAGGTTAAAACTTTTGCAGTAAACTTGTCAGTTCAAATTAATTGATTACAAAGCCACTGAATGTTATAAATGCAGCTTCTTAAGCATCTACTCTCGCACTACTTCAACAAAGTTGTTACAGGGGAAGATGTTTAAACTTTCAGTTGGGGAGTTAGTTACCCTCCAGTGCCATCTCTCTGCCATTGCTACCAACTATAAGACAGAAGGAAAGGGACAGGGAAATTATAAGGAGTGTGCTGGAATCCAATCCCGCCATGAAGACGTCTGTTTTGAAAAACCTAGCCCAAGGATGTAATAACCTATACACCCAAATCTGATATGACAATCCATTTCGGTGTTGTAGATCAGGGGCAAAGTGAACCTCTGACAGTCTGACTCCTCACTGTCAGCTTGGGTTGACTGGTTCATATTTCCTACTGTGTCTCCGCCAAAGACGCGGCACAGATAAAAATATCCACAATAGCAGACAGGCAGACCCTCGTGGAGTTGTGTTTCGGTTTTCTCTTGCCTTTCATTCTTAAAAAATGCAGCTCAGCTAACTTTGCCTAAAGTCTGGAGTTAGTGCAGCAATACAGAACATAGGAAACATCACACTGTAGCAGGGAAAGACCTTGACACAGTTTGACTTTTCTCTTTAAGAGGCTTCTATTGTTTTCCACTGAGTATTTGTTTTCCTTTTTTGTCGTCACAATGAGAAGTTTAGGAAATATTTAGGGGTAGTTGTCAAATCCTATCTGCTTGACCCTTCTGTATAAACATCTAGAGGGGAGCAAAACACATGCCAAGCTGTTTCATTTATCATCTACTTTTACCAGTATACTAACACACGGCTTGATGAACCAACTCCGTAAGAACTCAGAGGGTGTCTGTCAGAGGAACTGTCATCATCAGATGGCTCCCCAGGAGGGTGTCCTCACCAATCGTCTATGAGCGTTTTTACGCTGTGACGTTTTTATGTAGAAGAACTAGACTTTGTGTCTGAGATTTAAAAAAGACTAGTGTAAACGGGTGAACATTTAGATTATTGCATGTCTCCTTTCCGATGTAACTTGGGACACGAGGTGACTTGGCTATTGGGTCAGGGGTCTAACCTAACTAATTATCAAGCCCAGACTAGCTGATTCAGGTGAGATAGTTCAAGGATACAACAAACTTGAGATGGCTGAGGTTGCTGGGAGATTTTTGAGAACCATTGCTCTACATCATGTATGGTGGTTACTGTCAGTGAGAACCAATGCATACTGACATTTGGGATGACTCAGTGGTCCGATAGGCCTGCAAATGCCTTTTTTGTCTCAGGTCCAGGTCTATGCATAGTCTTTTTTTAATCTGTTTAAATGCGTACAATGATGCCAAATATCTCTTTCACATTGGATTTGCATGTTTTTGTCCCTGCATTTCAGTTGTATTTATATTAAGCTGCAGGGCTGGACTTTACTGATATTTTCACTAGGTTTGCTGACGAAAACAAATGTAGTACTTTGGTTCCGTAATGCTTTTAAGATATAAAATAATATCCAGATAATTCACAGCAAACTCACATTTGCAGGGTTTATGCTTAGTATGTACTGGGAAAAACGTGAAAAATGCATTTGTTATAATCATGAACGTGGGCTGTAATCCTCTGGCTCCTGTAGCTCGAATGGTTAAGTCTTGAGATGTAGCTCTGAACAAATTAATATGTAGTGCTGGCCTAGAGAGTCTAAGTACAGATTGTAACTTTTAGAATATCTAATTTGCTAATTTCTAGCAATTTTCTATGACTAATCCCTAGCTCCAATAAGGTTTTGTAACATTGGTCTTTTGTTATCAAACACTGTATTATTCAAGCCCTGTAAATTGCAATGGATGAATGACTTATACAGGTTGACTTCATAGATCCAGCCAGCCATAGTAAAAACAATAGGAACGAAAGACACGCATACAGTAGTGCTGGTTATTACAGAATGTCTGTCAACCTCTTCTATGTAGGCCTTAACATGCGCTATTGCTGCTAATAATGTTGAGCTTTAGTAGTGCTGGATGATGTTGCTGTCTAACCACCCATGACTGATGCAGTACCAGCATTTCATGTACTAGCTGTGTAAATGGTATGTTTTTTGTAATGTTCGACCAAAATAGGCTAAATACATATTTGATGCATTCAAAACTTGTGCAGTACTCGGTCTGTGTACATAACCAGTACATATATGATGATGACAACCATGTTGTGCTACCCATTAAAATAGCATTGACCCATCTCTCATTTTCTCTGTCTTTCCCTGTCTCAAAGCACTCTTCCCAACCCCACCCCTTTGCAGGAGGGTGGTTATGATTGATTGATGTGCCATGTTGTAGAGACTGGCATACATATTAATCATCTGCAATCTTCAGGCTGCAGACTTGGCTAGTCTCACAACAAGCAGTTAACATTTTTGCTGTGGTTAGTCATAATGTTTTTAATTGTCAGTGATAGGAATTTCTTGCTCTCTCTCTTGCTCTCTCTCTCGCTCTCTCTTTCTATCTCTCTCTCTCTCTATATATATATATATGTATGTTTGTTACCTAGGGCTTAAAGTAGGCTTGGCAAAAGCCTTAGAATTTTGTTCAAGTTCACTTAGGTTACATGCAGTTTTTTTGTTACTGCTACAAACTGACCAGAACTTCTTTCTTGTGATGGTTTTCATTAGGATGCATTGAAATGTAATAGGTTTATATTATTAGACTTGCAATTTTCTTTACTTTTCTATTGCTCTTAAAATATCTATCATTAGCTTCTCTTTTTATTTCTCTCAATTCCCTTTTGCCCTTTGTGCTCTCTTCCAGTGCCTCTCTCCCGCTCTCTAGCTCTCCCTCTCCCTTCATTTTCTGTCGGTCTCTTTCTTCCCCCCTCCGCCTCGCCCTGTCACTCTCCCCTCCCTGTGGTGCAGTGCTGGGTCAAGGGGAGGGGGACTGTCTTGTGGAAGCTGGTGTCTGGGTGCGGGTGGAGTGGGCGGTGCTCAGTGTCTTCGCCGGGCTCTAACGAGAGTGTGATTCATGGCACAAGGGGCTCCTTTGGGACAGGATTAGATGTGCTCCTGTGGGACCACAGATATTTTACCTCCACATTGTCCATCTCAGTGCTAACCTAGCAGCTCTGCTTGAACTTTGTATGGGGCCCCGTTCTGCTGGTAAACAATATGTTGTGCCACAGTTGATCAAAAATAGTACAGCCTTTAAATAATAATTAAACTGTTGTAGAAGATTGCTTGTTTAAAGCTACACTTTAAGATTTTGTATTTATTATAAAGGAAAGGGATACTCCAACAAAAATGCAAATAATGGCGCACTGTAGCAATATACAATACAACTTTACATATTTACATAGAAGTTACATTTTAATCCTGGAAACAATGGAAAGTAGTTTTCTGCTCTGGATGGAGAGTATGTTGCAGGATGTAGAGTCTTGCGTGATAGGGGAATGTTTTGAAGCCATGAACTTTGCAGCCCATCAGTTGCCAGATCAATCCCAAGCTACAGGTCTAACTCCTTTCTGTTGTCTGCTTACACCTCCAAGGTGCATTACATTTATTTTCATGACTAACGAATCTGTAGCACTTCCCTAACATTCACATCTACACCCATCAATTAAACATTTCTAAAAAAATGTATCTAACGTGGAATGACTGAGTTCATATTTATTAACACTTTTTACCACTTGTAATACAGTGGTCCAAATTATATTTGACAATGCATTTGAATTAATGATGATGTTGAAAGAAAATGTCTTCATGAGCGTGTTGACCTTTGTCTCTGCGTCAACCACACAAAGCAGCAGTTAGCCGTTTGGTTTGCTCAGCTTCGATGTGGGTTAGAGAGAAGGGATTTTTGGGTTGCCCCTGGGGAGATGCAGGGAGAGCAAAACACAAACCTCATTAGCATAGTGCAGCACAATGTCTTATTTCCATACAATTACTGGCCATTTTCTGTCATTGTTAAGCGGCTTGTTACTTATCCCAACTTCCCATGCCAATTCCATATACCCACATATAAACCCTTACTCAAAAACAAATATATTCTAAATGCATTTCTGTGCTCAGGGGCTTCGTCTATGACAGCAGAAACAACCTTCAGATGAGAGGCCTGGTGGTCCTGCTGATGTCGAAGGCAGCGGGTCCCAGCCAGCACACCTCCTCAGACCTAGTCTCCCAAGACATGGTAAGCGGCATCTACCCCAGGTAAGCATGCATCTATGGCCGTCTTTACATTCCTCTGTAGCTTCCTTAATGCCTTTCCTGTATTTCTACTTTCAAAATATTTTTTATTGCTCCAGCACACCAGCTCCAATTGACGTCTTTTTTTCCGATGACGACACTCGCTCACTCGCATAAAAGCAAACCGCATACACAGAATGTTGCCCTGAACAGTGAATTACAACCTTGCCAAGTGGTTACCAGAAGTTGCTGTTGGGTTTGGCAGGTGGTGCACTTGGTGTCTGAATGGCCCTTTCTTACTCCTATCTGGCAAGCAGCACTGCCCCAGGATCACTGGGGAGAGTCTGTCAAGCAGGGCTGCTGGGGGGACATTGTGGGGTTGCTGTAATGAACACTGTATGGTTACGGTCGGACTTATGAACTATTAACCATGGGCACCAACAATTTAGATATATAAATGTGTGTATATATGTGTATATATATATATATATATATATATATATACACACACACACACACACACACACACACACACACACACACACACACACACACACACACACACACACACACACACACACACACACACATTTATATAAGTCATTGAACAGAATCTTGAAACGTTTATGTTATTTGAAAGGGATATTTCAGAGGGATATTTTAGATTTTTGCACGTCAGACCAAATTTTCCATCCGTTTTATTGTCATTTGCAAGTTTATTTGGCTGGCTTAATAACTTTTGTAAGCCATATTAATGGTAGTGAACAATGTGCTCCAAAAAAAATCCCAATGGAAGTCTCATGTCTTTGTGGACTGTTCACAAATGTCAGTATTAAAATGCTTGGCTTTTTCCACTCCTGTTTTCAGTACATTTCATCCTTGCCTTGCAAGTATAATGGCCTTTTAATGGCCTTTACATTTTTTGAGATTGGAGAACATTGGAAGGGAAGTTGGACCATTCCTCTCTACAGAATCTGTCAAAATCCTTTAGGTTCTTTCATCTGCGCATATGTCCTGCCCTCTTTCATTCAAATTGGAGATGTTCATTGGGGTTCAAATTTGTGGATACCGCTATCACCAGCAGATATAACACTTGCGGCAAAAGAAATATCCTTGTCTTTTCTGACTCGGCTCTACAAAACGTGCAATGTTGATTTTGTGGGCAATTAACAATTTCTTTGTAGCTATTGATGTGTGGTTAGGGTCATTACTTGACTAAGATCCATTTGCAGGTGAGTTTCTTCCTCTTTAATGGGTCATAATACAAACTGATATTAGCCTGTTTTTACCACTAGATGGTGTTGTTTTTGCTGAAATAGTCCCAACATTTATTCAGTGAATATAAAAATAAAATAATTACGTTGTTCAGAATTTGATTGGTTGATTAAATTAAACAAATTAAACCTTGTGTAGACGTAGCGATTTGGCTAATAAAGACAGTCTTCTATCAGGTCCTGGCTGGGGCCTCTAGGCATCTCCATGCGCCTTGGGCAGAGATGCCTAGAGGTGCCATCTCTGCGGTACTGTTTTCTGTTCTCACCAGTTAAAGACAGCTGCGTCTTTTGTCTCTAATTGGGGACCCTATTTACGTTGTTAAGTTTGCCTTTCAGTTTGTTGGTCATTGTTTTGAGTTGGCTGTCTGTTTTGCTACTCTTCAGTCTGTGGTTGTACTCTCCTTTTGTTGTTTTTCTGTTCAGTTAATTGCAAGGAAGAGAAACATTGAAAGGATGTTGCCTAACTCGGCGCCACGTGTCCTGCCTCACATGAACCGTGACAGAATGACCAACCAAACCAGGACAGCGCTGCAAACCACGGCGGAGATCTGCCGTGTGTTTGAGAAGGTTTGGGGCCTGGGTCTCTGGCCAGAGGATCCAAAGCCCCAAAGCAAGCGGTGACATCGGCGGACACAACGTCTGTGTTCCCGGAGGCAGGCCCAGCGACCAGCCCAGGAGACCCCCCCACACAAATTTTGGCGGTTAGCTATGGGGGCCTTCGAGGGGTTGCGACATGGAGCCACTGCAGCCCTGGGAGCCAGAGTACCCAGAGTCGTCGGAGTAGGAAGATGAGGTATTCCTGCCACCACACCCGTGGAGGCTCTGAAGAGAGCCCCTGCAGCTTTGGGAGGAGGGGGGGAGCTTCTTCCGCCTTCCACGCTCGGGGGCTGGGTGCCACTTACACCGGCATCATGCACCTGGGCTCCTGCACCGGTCCCCAGCCCTGAGCCCCCTGTGACATTACACTGACTGGTACCCACGCACCAGAACTCCAGTGCCGGTCCCCCGCACCAGAACCTCCCTTGGAGGAGTGGGACTATGAGCCACTACTAACGCCACCGCCTCCCTCTGCTCCGGCACCCCGTCCTGCTCCGGGCCGGAGCCTCCACCTGGTGTCCTGCCATCCCGCCCTGGGCGGGTACTGTCAGATCCTGGCTGGTGGCCTCTAGGCATCTTCATGCGCCTGGAGGCCACCATCAGGACCTGGCCGCAGAGGTGCCTCTAGGCATTTCTGCGGTACTGTTTTCTGTCCTCCCCAATTAGAGACAGCTGCATCTTGTTGTATCTAATTGGGGACCTTATTTAAGCTGTTCGGTTTGCCTTTCAGTTTGTTGGTCATTGTTTTGAGTCTGTTTTGCTACTCTTCAGTTCGCGGTTGTACTCTCCTATTGTTGTTTTTCTGAACGGAAGAGAAACATTAAAAGTATGTTCCCTAACGCTGCACCTCGTGTCCTGCCTCACCTGAACTGTGACATCTTTTGGTAGATATAAGGCTTTTTAGAAACCTTTCTTGATTAAATATTAACTTTAAGGTAGTCTTTGCTACTTCAGAGTAGGATCATAATACATTTTTATAAATCCAGTTGGTATTTGTTTTCACAAACACCATAACATGTCCACTACAAGAACACTCATAAAAATTAAAACCTTGTTTGTTTTGCACTTTAATTAAAGGGTATCTACACCCAAAAATCATAACAAAACAACACAATAGTCTAGGTCTAACGAGTATGTCATGAAAACTGACACCCCTTCATTTACAATTTTGGTAACCCCTTGCCAAGATAACAGCATTTTTTCCTAATGTTTGATGAGGTGGGAAAATGCATAGCAAAGGATCTGAGAGTCCTTCATTCTTGCTTGTGGACTCACACCCCACATGTTTTCTATGGTATTTTGGTGAGGAGACTGGGATTCTATGGTCACAGATAGCCTTCCTTCAGATCCACACAAAGCTATGGATCATTGTCTTGATTCATGAGCAACCCAGGTATAGCCCCATGGCACTGGCAGACATTTTCAATCTTTTGAAATTTCCTGGGATCTCATTTATACATTCATAGGAACTATCCTAAATTTCTACTCACGAACCGAATTAAGAATCTGAGTACAGATTATCTATCAATCCTGCTACTGTTTTACGCACTCCGGTAGTGAATAATCATTATAAATACCACTTGTTCAAAGTCTCAGTGCTCGTGCTCAATGGCTATTTGCGTGTCGAAACGTGCCCAATTACCCATTTATGGTCAAAATCATATTTTCAAACCTGTGGGAAACATACAATGCTGAAGCATGAAATATTGTTTCTGGGATTGACATAGGTATGCAATAGGTGCTACAGTGTAATTCGTAGAAAGCATTCCTTAATTATGTTTATTCTTTGCTGCCTTATTGCTCACCTGAACAGTATTAAACCATGCTAAAGAGCAGTCAGTTATGAAAATGTAAGTGTTTTTAGCTTTGTGAAATATGCTTTTCTTTAAATTACTTTTCAACAATTTAAGTTTTCACCAGTAGGCTTCCAATCCTCCACAGCTCCCTCATGTAGACTATAGAAAAGTCATCATTTATTTCAGCAGTATGAACGAGTTATGTGTTCCACCTGGCATGTGTTCCAGAAGCACTTTTACCTATACTGTATCACCTAGAAGTGGAAGGCTGTTCTGTTCACATACCGTTCTTGGTATGGTGTTTTTATGTTGACCAGAGTGCCCTCTATTCCCTTAAATGTTTTAGAAACCAAAAAATGGCAAATGACTCCATACTCATGATATTAAAACATTTTATTTATTTCGAAAATGTTAACATATATTTCCCACATTAGTATATGTTTCTGAAGCATTTCTCTTATTCCATTAGCCGGCACTGTGTGTACACATGGTCGTGGCTGTGTGTAAATGTACAGACATTCTAAAGCAAACGTTCATATTACACTGTATAAATTATCGCAAACATGTTTCATGCACCGATTTGGGTGAACATACGTTGGATGAATTTGCCACTTGTGGTTGACAGAGTCCATGACTACATGTATCATAGCAAGGTTCCCAGGGCCTTTGGTAGCAAAACATCAAATATCCACCACCATACTTTAGGCTAGGGATAGGCATGGCCATGCCTCTTTATGCCAAACCCCCCTGTGGTGTTTGTGGCAAAAAACATACATTGTTGCCTCATCTTACCCTCTTTTCTAAGACTTTGTGAACCCAATATTTAGCCAACTTATGCAAGTTCACTCATTGTGATCAATGAGTGTGCTTATCTATTTTTAGTACAGCCATTGTCTAATTTAAGGGTTCCTAACCTAGTTAGTGTGCCCTCAAATCGGGGCCCTGGGGCTTCCTTGATTTGGGGTGAATCTTTTTTTTTATATATATATATATATATAGTTATAATATACTTTCTATTTCAAATGGGGGTGTGATGTGTAATTATATGTATAATTTGAATGTTATAAATATTATAGGCCCTGTTATAAAACCTCACTCACAATGCAAATGGGACATCCCTAATTTGCTCCCACCTTGTGGAAGTTAGACCACATGAACAGTTGACATTCAAAACATCTGTCTCCATACAGTGCACTTACTACACTGACCAATTTACCGAACAATATAATAGAGCTTGCACAATCATGTCCTACACCGTTTTGGTGCTTGTTTTCTCACTTTCTCACTCACAATATTGAAAACTGAATGTTAGCAACCGGACAATGACTGACAGATTGCTTTTGCTTTCCCATGTCTATTATTGTTCATTTGAGGAAAGATGATTAATGATGTCAGAGGAGAAGGTTGACACTTTCATTTGACCCACAGAAATGTAGCATTTTCCAATGCCCTTTGTGTATACAGCCAAAATTGGGTGTATACATTAATGGCACGAATTGAAACAATGCCAGACCACTGCCAATCCAAAGGTTGTCCCAACAATTCAGCCTTAGAGCGGAACGAAAGATGCTCATTGAAGTCTCTAAGAACCCCACGGTAACATCAAGGATTCTACAAGCCTCTTCTGCCACAATCGATGTCAAAGCGCATGAGTCAACTGTCAGAAACAGACTACACAGAGGAGAAGCCGCTGCTCAAGGTGGAGTTGTTAAGCTGCAATGCCAGACCTCACGTTTGGCGAAAAACAAAACACTGCATTTGAATAGAAGAACCTCATACCAACATTAAGCATAAAGGCTGTGCCATTATGGTTTGCAGCCTCATGCCCAGGCCAACTTGCCGTTATTCAACTTGCCGTTATTCAGTCAACCATGAATTCCATGTTCTAGCAAATAATTCTTGAAACTGAAATGAACATGGATCTTTCAACTGGAGAAGAGTTAATGTCTGGATCTCAAACCTATCAGTTATCAACTATCGTTATTATGAATGCTTTTGACCAAGTTGAAGCAGTAATGTAGAGTGGGCAAAAATTCCTACCATTCAATATTAGAGACTGATATCCCTTCACCTATTGTATATAATTGTACATGGACATTGTGTAGTTTGATGTATTCTCTCCTCATAGTGTCTACCACTAGCATTAACATTACACCAAGTAAAATCCTTAGTATGTGTAAACAGTTGATTCTGATTATACTATGTACATCATGTCATGATACATGATAACTTACCATGTTATATTTTTTGTTACTACTGAATGACAATGTTCATACAGAGAAACCTCTACTGGGTCACCTTATTTGTTCTTTTGTCTCTCACACAGTCTTTGGACATCTCTCTTGCCCTGTTTTTTTCTCTCTCTCTGTGTGTGCTCCCCACCCCCTACCCTTTTCCATACCCCCTCCCCCTCTTCTGTCTTGCCCCCTCTGCTCTGTCAGAGGAATGTGGGCTCATTAGCACCTGGGCCAGAGCACTGATGGGGGGATTGATTGATTGATACCTCTAGGGGAATGTTCTCCTCCCTCCTGACAGCCAGCATTTGTAAAACGTCTTCCACTCCAGTGCCCAACGCTGATGGCTCACCAGGGCACTAAACATCGAAAGAGTGCCAGAGCAGTACTGAATGAGAGATGGAGAGAGAAAGAAAGAATCAGAGAAAGAGATTGATAAAGACAGAAAGAATCCGACAGACAGAATCAGAAAGAGACAGACAGAACCTGGGAGGGAGAAAGGCATACATACACAGTAGCCAGATACACATAGTAAACCAAACAGCCTGTGCCAGTTACACCGTTATATTGCAGGGTAATGCAGAAGAAAATGGAGCAGAACACTCAGGACAAGGGGCGTGTTAGGGGCGGGAACGCCTCAGCAAGATGGCATCAGTTGCTATGCAACTGGGTGCTGAAGCTATTTATACACAAGTCCCTTCTCCCATTCTTCCTCCCCTGGCTCTGACTGCTTATCATGAGTTGGAGATCTGAGGCAGAGACTGGGCTAGGATTCATCAGAGGTCTTAGGGTCGTGTGTGCATGCGTGCGTGCCCGCATGGTTAGTAGCTTCCACTGCCAGCATTAAACATTTGTATTATTTAGCTGCGTTTGTACAGTACTCAATATCCACATTGAAGAGGATGGCAACCTTATTTGTGCCATGGTTAAGAGTTTGTAATATAAATGATTAAACTTCATTTAATATTGCATTTAAATAGTTTGTGAGAATTGTATGTTAACTTCAATACATTATTCTCAACCTTTAGGTTAGGTCAGTTCTGTAGTCTGTTAAAATGTCTCTGTAACAACCAAATCAAATCTTGTACGTGTCATAAATAACGTCAAAGCAGGAATTTCAGTGAGAGACATTACTGAATTCATCGCTTAGGGGCCAGATCTACTTTTCTACAGAGAAGGGGGACAATAGATATGATTGAACAGAGCAATACATGACATTATTGCATTTTAATAACAACTCTCTCTCTCTGAGGAGCTGTAGAACATGCAATTACCTGCTGCCAGACAAGGCACGTATATGTACATCTAAACGGCCTATTATGGGCAGGAACAGATGACTGGAATTGAAATGTCTTATCAGGACTGTTTCACACCTGCTGAAAGATGGCCCTAAGTTGCCATCAGCGCACCCATCCCTAGCTCACTCTGCAGACTGATATCCCTGTCTGTCTCGCACTGGCAGACCCGTCCATATGGACAGGGACCTAATTATCCCCCAGCAATGACTGATTCAACATTTTGATTAAATCCTCCCTCAGTCCAAGTTCAAAAGCTCTATTCAAAAACCACTTGCGCATCTTTTCTGTTCTTTAAGAATAGTTGTTATCTCTGTTGACTATTATGGCACTGAGAGAGGCTTATTTTGCCTCAATATTGAACAACGTTTCTATCAATTTAAAGTCACTTTTTAAAATACTTCAAATGTGCACTTTGACATTAACAATTGAAATGCCTAACATTTGACACTTGGTTTTGTAGCGACAAATTATTTATGTATGGATTTTTTTATTGATGTCCTATAAAAAGGTATGCTTTTTCTCCTCTTCAGCCAGAGGAACCTGGCTGAAATCACAGAGCTTATCCACACAGCTTTCCTTGTGCACCGTGGAATTGTTAATCTCAAGGAGTGGGCAAACTCAGATGGAACTCTGAAGGACATGCAATTTGGAAACAAGATGGCTGTTCTCAGTGGGGACTTCTTGCTTGCTAATGCCTGCACCGGACTGGCCCAGCTAAACAACACTAAGGTATTAAATAATCATAATGTTACAAACGCTGTTGGAGCAAGACATACTTCTTGAACAGTAGCTGTTTTTCCATTGAAATTAGCCTTCCTAAGTAAACATTTTGCCTTTTACCTGTGTGAGGTAAATGATACTTGTTGAGATTGTCACAGTATGGCTAACTATATTGGGGAGAATAGACTTTGTAGATCGATTGAATCAACATCTATTCTCCCACTTGCAAGGCAGACGGACACACGCGTATGTGCTTGGATGAAGTAATGTAACCCCATAAGTAGAATGAGATGCATTTTCCTATGGCCTTTCACTCATTCTTACTAAGCACTTCTGCAGTTAATGTCTGTCTGTGTAAGGTGTGCTTGTCTCGATGGGTGTGGGGGTCACAGATCACTTCAAGTGCATACGCTGGTAACCCATTGCTGACAGAATCTGTCACTAAGCCCAACTTTCAGAATGTGGCTGAACAACAGAATCAGCTTTGTGCTTTGCATTTTAATTCATTTCTATCTGAAGTCAGGTTGTCAAATTGATATATGTAGGAATACTTTACATGAATATCATGTGTTTAATAATCTTCTCTTAGACAGAAATGCATGTGTCTCCAATAATTTCATAAAATTCTAGAGCTCTCCCTGTTAGACAGAAATGCATGTGCCTCCACTCTCCCCTTGGATAAAAGTAAAAGTTTCAGGTTACACATGAGTTGTAAAATGTAGCCTGGTTGAAATGTTAAAATGAGACTTGTGTGTGTCTGAACGATGTCAATGCCTCAATACAAATTTGAGAATCCTATTTACAACTGGACAGAGAATAAGATGTTCATACATTCCAGTCATTTAAGGTAAAGCTTTGAGTGATTTGCAGGTGTGGCTACACAAGGCAACCTGAGGTTAAATGGTGTTAAATCAAAATAATATATACTGTATGTTTATTTTTTAGTGTTATTTGGATGTGCTTAAATGAGAATTGTAGCAGTTGTATCATTAGCGCTTTTAGGTTTATAAGCATTTCACAAAAACTAGGGAGTTTATGGGAGCAATTGATCTGGATTATATGTCCCGGCCTTGAGAGGAATCCTAGGCCGGTACTTGTATAAATGGTAAAGTGATCTCCAAGCCCAGCTCTGGTTTCTCTCCCTCACAGGCCTGTCGGCAAAACACGATCTGCTTGGATTTGGGAATAGAGTAAGGGGGAGGCTGGAGCTTATCTGATACTTTCCAAAAAAAGACCCTCCCCCTCCCTTCATTTTGCTCATTGCCAGCCTAGCAAATACAGCACATCTGGTAACACTGTAGGTGCATTGTCCTTTTAGGCCTTTCGTGAGGCATGAGTTTCTTTAATATTTCCAAAAGGATCTGGTTACCAGAGGGCACTGCTAAGACTCTGATAGAGACAGACAGTGCCACCACCCTCTCAAGTCATGAAAAAAAACATCTTGAATGTATTGTAAAGAACACACATTCCTTTTTTTCTTGTCACTTAGAACTGTAAATGCTTGCCCATTTATGTTCATCCTTAGAAATTGGAGGTGAATCAAGGGACAGCCGAACAAAACCGTGTTTGAGCTTATTTGAACTCAGTCAGTTGTTTGAACAATCATAAAAAAGTGTCTGAGTGAATTACCTTTGGAGGATTAGTGTCGTGTGAGAGCGAGTGAGCTATTTAAAATGTAGTCATGCATGCCCCCTGCAAGAGGGACTGGGCAACTGCAGACGGATTACATAATAAGACCTCTCCAAATTTTTGTGAAGCTTAATGAGACAAAGATGTAATCTCAGTCTGTGTGTGTGTGTATATATATATATATATATATATATATATATATATATATATATATATATATATATATATATATATATACACACACACACACACACACACACACACACACACACACACACACACACACACACACACACACACACACACACACACACACACACACACACACACACACACACAGGGTGGACAAAATAACACCTAACAATATATTAATATCAGGGATCTAATGGAGCCAACCCTTCAGAACTGCTCCAATACTTCTTGGAATGCTGTCATACAAGTCCTGAACTGTGTGTATTGCACTTCAGTGGGATATAAGCCTGCAGTTCTTTGAGGGATGGAGGTGGTGGAAATTTGCTTTGGTTCAATGGTGTTCAGATCTGGTGATCTGGCATTTAACATCATCCTGGTGTTCATACAACTACTCTTGAATTGAATGTGGAAATGATCAACCCCGAATACTGGAACATCTTGAGGGAACTGTGTTTGCACCATAGGGTTCATCAGGTCCTGTAAAATGGCCTCATATTCCTTGGCCATTATACAACCATGACTCTCCCATGACGGATGCCTGTAACATTAAGGATCTCCCACCATGTTTAACACTAGGACCGCCAGGCCTTTCAGACCAACAGTATCAGCAAGAGCCAAATGCTGTTTTTCCTCAATAGTATACCAATAGGCCCTATTATACACATTCTCCTCCGCAGCATCACCATCCAGCCAGAACATCAGTTCATCTACTGGGTCGTCATCAAATTAAATAGAATAGTCTAAAAATTATGAATTACCGAATGTGTTTGTTTTAAATGAATTTAATGAATTAGAAAAAACACAAGAATGTGTTTGTAGTGAGGGTCTTATCATACAAAAAAAGCATCTAAAAAAATAATACATATAACGATTATTTCTAAGAACACAGGCTATAGTATTTTCATTAGTTTATTAGGCCCTACAAATGTACAAAATGTATTATTATTCAAAATAAAATCCATTAGAATTTTCTTTTTCATTTTGATGATGTACAACGTAAAATATGCGACGATCCGCATTCACGCAACACCCCGGACTCTCCACTATTACGCAAACCTGTTCCTCATAACATCATCCAGGACTTCCCGTGATGACATAAACCGGATCTTCACTACTATAGCCTGTGACCAACCTTGTGTTTGTATTGTCTGCTAGTTGTTCGTGTGTGTTTTCTCAGCTAGTGCACATGTTCCTTTGTATCAGTTCTAGCCATTTCAGCCTTCATTGTTTGTATTATGCATTACGCTATTCAGCTTAGTAAACCCACTGTTCATCCTGCACCTGGACTCCTTACTTACCACACTGTGACATATATAAATAAACAGATTTTTTTTTTTGATAAGCAGACTGAAAGGATGATCAAAGTGGCTGGCAGTGGCATTTGTGGTTGGCGTTGGTTCGTTTATAAAAAAATGTGCGAGGTGGCTCAGGCATTGGAGGGGGCGGCTCATTATCAGAATCAGATGAAGACCCGACATCTCGATTTCAGGATCTATTTCTGAACCTCCATCTGACTCCATCTCATCTAAATTTTGCAGCAATGCTGTCAGGGCGTTGAATCGTCGGGTTCAGTTTGCCATTGTGAACTAAACTCTGTAAATTGTGACTTCAGTCACATGCACAGAGGTGTGTCTGGGTTGATCAGTTGGTTATCGCCCATTCATCCATTGGCGTCATTGCTATTCATTAAATTGATTCAACTTTGTCATTGAAGTACAAGTGCAGTATAATGAAATGCAGTTAGCATCAGAAGTGCAAGTAGAAGAATGCAAAAAATCTACAAGTGAAACCATTAAGAAGTGGGATGTATAAATGTGCAAATTGAAGGTGGCAGGTGGCATGTGCAACTGAAATGCAGGGATAGAAGCAGTGAGGTTCCCGAGGTTATCATTACATGTAACAACTGATAAAGAATGTAAACAACGTACACAATTTCAAAGAATGATTTACAGTAGCTAGGGTTGGAAATCATTTCAATTTCATCGATTCTAAATTCTGATTCTGCTAATCGAATCCAGTTTTCATGTGTCTTTTCGAATCCACGGTTCTTGGAAATTTGTAGCCAGTTCCAACTTGGAACCGGTTCTTGACACCCAACCCTAACAGTAGCCTACATGCAAATATAGAAAAGTCATTTGTTTATTGTATTGATGAAAAACAGTAACGTAATAGAGTTGCTGAATTGATTGTTGGTATTTCGTTCCGTGAATAATTATTTAGCGTAATACATTTGTGGAATCTTAATCTTCAGTAAAATAAGCAGAGAAAATTCAAAGAGGTATAATAGGATGTGTATGCGATTTTGTTTCTCTTCTAAGATGGACAGTAACATGTAATACCTTTATTGAATTGGTAGCTGGCGATTGGTAAAGAATGTCTGGTATTTCGTAAAAAAAAAAAAAAAAAAGATTTACATTTTAGATTTACATTTGATGAATTAGCCTAAATCTACTATTGAAAAACGGTAATGTGTGATACATATGTTGAATTGTCAAGTAGCCTATATCGTTTTATGTTTCAATAATAGCCTAATTTAATTTGGTGAATGGTCATGGAAATCTTGTATTTCATTTGTTCATTCAAATTCAACCAATACTCTATCATTCATCTGAGAGTATCGCACATTCATCCCTTGATGTCATGCATTTAGTGACGGGTGATTAGCGCCTGGGTATGATTAGCGGGATGCCTGGGTACCAACGCTATGTGACGTGGGCTTTTGGCTGATTAAGATGGAAAACGGGGAAAAAACTGGTAAATAATTTCTCTAGTTTTCCGTTTGTGAGTTGAGAAATTTGGCAACTAAACAATGTAATATACGCCTATTTAGGAAAAGTAATGGAAGGAGGAGGGTGTAGCTTTCCAAATGGCAGTTTTATTTACAAACTTAAATGCTAATTCCCATAGACATTTGGCGGTCCTAGAGTTAACAGTTTGAAGCAGACTTTGTGGGCTGAAGGCTTTTTCCAAACGTAAACCTGTCTGAATGTAGGAAATGAGGGTGAAAGATGACTTCTCACACCATATTAATATTTTCCATTGCTCAGGGGTCCAGGTTCAGGTGCTCAACAGTGTATCCCAGTCTGTCAGCCTGTCTCTCTGACAACTGTTCTTCTTTGCAGATGCAATTTATTAATCTTCGGCATTTGCTGTCAAAATATTAAGACGGTTCCCCTTGACACATTGGCTAATTTTGTAGTTTTTGACTGATGCATATTCCGGCACCGACTATTTGGCCTCTTTGGAACTCGGTTAGTTGCTTCATGTTGGTTTGAAAACTCAAATATTAAAGTGGTGGTTGTCAGACCTCTTTTGTAGCTGACATGTGTATATACTGTTGTTTAGCAATCAACCTAATGTGACCTCTGCAGCTTTGTTTATAATTGTGATATAGTTACTCCACAATAACAGTCGTTTTCCGTGTGGTGTTTCTGTTATTTCGTCCACCCCCTGTACATGTTGTGGTGCAAACGTACCCCTGCCTACTGAATCAACCTCTCAAATGGTACAGTATAGCGGAGGACCAACAGCATATTAGGCAGGGTTTGGAGTGCATAAACCCCTCATTAGAAAGTTTTTCTTCCTTTAATTTGTCACCCACCTGTATATTTTCAATTTACCTGATAAAAACGATAAACATGGGCCAGCAGTCTAGGCTTTGCTGTTGTGCTCCTTCTAATTGCCAGGATAAAGGATAAAGCACAACTTCACTCAAAACAAGTTGTACACCTATGCCACTGATTTGCTGATTGAGTACACCTTATGTAATTAGATAATAACAAAGGAGCTGATTGAACTGAAAACGTTGGTCTTTTCAAAAACCGTGTTAGTCAACCAAAATTTAAATTTTTGGTTTAGTATTTTCAGGATTTATTTTAGTTAACCAGATATTTTTACTGGGGTGAAACTGCCAATATTAGCAAAAACCACAAAGCACTGCTTGACCGTTGTGATTTCAAAAGCATAGAACAATACATCCCGATTGGTTGGAATGCATGCAGATGTGCCCATGACTTAAAATTCTAACTCAAGCAATATGGCCCTGATTAAGTGTAGCCTTCTTAAATCCATAATACTGTATATCTGCGTGAATAGTGATTACAAATATTGCTTTTTAGCATTTACTCCAGAGAAAGGTTTTGGGTGCATTCAAAAGCAAATCCTAAAGTGCAGAATTTCTGTTCTGTAGAGTCTCAGATTTTGTAGTTGTGTGCGCTGTTAAGAAATATGAAAGTTTTTAAAAGTCTTCTGTTGGCAAATCAAAAAGTGACACCCTACTTTCCTTCCATCAGCATCACTAACACATGATTATATTTCCTTAAATGAGCAGACAATGGCATGAGAAATCTCTTATGCTGGTTGTTAAAATTCTATACAATTCAATCAACTTCTGTTCAAGTGAGAAAACAAGCACTGAACATGGTAGGGAATCACCGTGCCAACTAAATATCTTTGTTCATTTGAACATTTCCAAACATAGTTTTTAACGGCTTTTATTTTGACCAAAATTGAATGTAAAGTGAGTGTTAAATGCAGCATTGCTATAATACAGCTAACATCCAAAGAGGGGAAGCAAATTTCCTTTGTCAGATATTGTTATAGAGCCAAAAGAAAACTAAAATGCTTACTACTACAATAATTATTGAGGGAAATTAATATTTAGTTAATATTTAGTTCAGACTTAATATGATTAATATTCTTCCTCCTACTACCATGATACAAAAAAGTTTCTCTTTGTTTCTCTGATGCATAATTGGATTGAAAAAACTATGAGGTAGAATCAACACCTCAACCAATCTGAAATGATTTGAACATGATAACATTTGAACTCTGATATTGATAGTACAGTTTGTGTTTTCATAACGATTGCGTTATTTGCTATGCTGATGTGTTTGTTTAGCCTAGGAAGGTTAAATGCACCTTGCCAGCCAGCCTTTCTGGACAGATATGCGTTGTAGGTTTGTAGTCCACTCAACCTATTTCAAAAAACAAGTTTTTATGTTGTTTGCCAACTTATCATAGCTATGAAATGCAAAAAACGATCACTATTTTATTTCTACTAAATACCAAGTAAGTTCCTGTATTAATAAACTGTGAACTTGTTTACGAGAGAACAATCAGTGAGGGGAAAAATTATTTGATCCCCTGCTGATTTTGTACGTTTGCCCACTGACAAAGAAATGATCAGTCTATAATGGTAGGTTTATTTGTGAGAGACATAATAACAAAAGAAAAATCCAGAAAAACACATGTCAAAAATGTTATTAATTGATTTGCATTTTAATGAGTGAAATAAGTATTCAACCCCTCTGCAAAACTTAGTACAAGGTACTTAGTACACTTAGTACCTTGTGGCAAAACCCTTGTTGCCAATCACAGAGATCAGACGTTTCTTGTAGTTGGCCACCAGGTTTGCACACATCTCAGGAGGGATTTTGTCTCACTCCTCTTTACAGATCTTCTCCAAGTCATTAAGGTTTCAAGGTTGACATTTGGCAACTCGAACCTTCAGCTCCCTCCACAGATTTTCTATGGGATTAAGGTCTGGCTAGGCCACACCAGGACCCTAATGTGCTTCTTCTTGAGCCACTCCTTTGTTGTCTTGGTTGTGTGTTTTGGGTCATTGTCGTGTTGGAATATCCATCCATGACCCATTTTCAATGCCCTGGCTGAGGGAAGGAGGTTCTCACCCAGGATTTGACGATACATGGCCCCGTCCATCGTCCCCTTTGTTAGAAATCGGCGGTTTCGTATAGTGGTCAAATAATGTAGAACCTGTATCAAATTGAGGGAGAAGTTTGCTCATGTTTATTGGAAAATTGCAGCACAGATGTCATTCGGTGAACGTTCCATTATCTTCTCACTGTAATGTTGGTTACAAGCTGACCTATACATTAAGGGTGTTTCTACCCAGCAAAGATCAGGTTTCCAAGACAGTAACCCCCATGCCAAATGGTCAGTGTAAACATTCCTGGGGTTAGTAGAGCGCAACCTACAGAGAGATAATCTAAATAGAGATGTTTCTGTTGTTCTCATTATCTAGGCACATTCACTTCCAATGAAACGTACATAGATATTGTAATTGTTAATGATCAGATTCCACACCTTGATGCAGTGAAGTTGTCCTGTCCCCTTAGCAGAAAAACACCCCCAAAGCATAATGTTTACACCATGTTTGATGGTGGGGATGGTGTTCTTGGGGTCATAGGCATCATTCCTCCTCCTCCTAACACAGCGAGTTGAGTTGATGCCAAAGAGCTCGATTTTGGTCTCATCTGACGACAACACTTTCACCCAGTTCTCCTCTGAATCATTCAGATGTTCATTGGCAAATTTCAGACGGGCCTGTACATGTGCTTTCTTGAGCAGGGGGACCTTGCGGGCGCTGCAGGATATCAGTCCTTCATGGCGTAGTGTGTTACCAATTGTTTTCTTGGTGACTATGGTCTCAGCTGCCTTGAGATCATTGACAAGATCCTCCTGTGTAGTTCTGGGCTGATTCCTCACCGTTCTCATAATCAGTGCAACTCCACGACGTGGAGCCCCAGACCGAGGGAGATTGACAGTTCTTTTGTGTTTCTTCCAATTGCGAATAATCGCCACAACTGTTGTCACCTTCTCCCCAAGCTGATTGGCGATGGTCTTGTAGCCCATATATACAGTTTAAGTTAAATCTTGTCCCTGACATCCTTGGAAGGCTCTTTAGTCTTGGCCATGGTGGAGAGTTTAGAATCTGATTGATTGATTGATTGCTTCTGTGGACAGGTTTCTTTTAAACAGGTAACAAGCTGAGATTAGGAGCACTCTCCTAATCTCAGCTCGTTACCTGTATAAAAGACACCTGGGAGCCAGAAATCTTTCTGATTGAGAGGGGATCAAATACATATTTCACTCTTTAAAATGCAAATCAATGTATACAATTTTTGACATGCGTTTTTCTGGATTTTTGCCAAGAAGAGCGAATGTTTCTTACTGACTGATTTAGTACACCTTGTTAAATAGCATAGTGGTTAGAGAAGCGGACTTGTTAACTATCAGTATCTACATAATCGTAAGCCTGAAATAAAACAGTATGGTTATATACTATTGATTTTCACTTACACATCCGTGCAAGTGTTTTGGGTCAGGATAGACAAACACATTTGCTGGATACAACATACAGTAGTTACGTTATAGTAAGCCTTAACTTAAACTGTATACGGTTATATTGCGACTGTTTCTCAGTTTAACTGTAGCAATGTCATTCACGAATGGCCAGTTAATTATTAAAATGGCCAGTGGCAAAAGAGGATTTGTTGGGGTTAGACACAAGGCTATACTGACACCCGGCAAATGTACAGCTCCGTGGGGTAGTGGTTAATGACACAGTGTTTCATGTGGGCGACCCGGGTTCGAGTCTCAAGACGGCAACACTTTCTACATCAAGCTGGCTGAACAAGGCTTCCATGGTTTCTTGTTTTGTTGTTATTCTGTCTCTCACTGTTTAAATCATTAAAATTATAGACTGATAATTTCTTTTGTCAGAGGGCAAACGTACATAATCAGGCTGTGCAAAGGCAGATCTAGATTATTTAACTGACAGATCTGGTCGCCTACAGATGAAGGAAATCCATGTTCAGTGGTGTTTCAAAACAAGCTTCTGAGATGTTGTAATGTCTGCATTTATGAAGCTGTTATCTATCGTAACAGATTTACAAATATGCCATTACGAAAGTACTTCCAAGGTGCCACATTTCATATGTTTGAAAAGGAAATGCATCTCATAGATGTCTATAACTTTGTCTGAGTATGTTTTTGACGTTTTCAACTGCTGTAATAAATCAGTCATAATTTCCCTGGCACCATTTGCACAAGCAAAGTTGTAGTACAAGAACATGTAGAACATTTTGCAGCCAGTGAGTTATGCTCAGCCTATGTCAAGTCCAAAAAGCAACAGTAGTTTCTGGGGCACTTTGAGAGTTAGAGAGAAGTCATCTTTAAATAATAACATTTATGTAATCTTTCAAAATGAGGACTAGGAATGGTAGTTCCAACTACAGCACATATAGAATGTATTCACCCCCTTGAAGTATTCACCCACTTTTTCATATTTTATTGTGTCAATGCCTCAGAATTTAATGCATTTAAATGTTGATGTCTTTCAATTCCCCATACCCCACACTTTTAAGAAGATATTTTTTAAATTGTTGAAACAAATTATACAGTGGGGAGAACAAGTATTTGATACACTGCCGATTTAACAGGCTTTCCCACTTACAAAGCTTGTAGAAGTCTGTAATTTTTATCATAGGTACTCTTCAACTGTGAGTGAAGGAATCTAAAACATAAATCCAGAAAATCACATTTTATGATTTTTAAGTAATTAGTTTGCATTTTATTGCATGACATAAGTATTTGATACATCAGAAAAGCAGAACTTAATATTTGGTACAGAAAGTTTCCTGTAATTCTTGACCAGGTTTGCACACACTGCAGCAGGGATTTTGGCCCATTCCTCCATACAGACCTTCTCCAGATCCTTCAGGTTTCAGGGCTGTTGCTGGGCAATACAGACTTTCAGCTCCCTCCAAGGATTTTGTATTGGGTTCATGTCTGGAGACTGGCTAGGCCACTCCAGAACCTTGAGATGCTTCTTACGGAGCCACTCCTTAGTTGCCCTGGCTGTGTGTTTCAGGTCGTTGTCATGCTGGAAGACCCAGCCACGACCCATCATCAATGCTCTTACTGAGGGAAGGAGGTTGTTGGCCAATATCTCACGATACATGGCCCCATCCATCCTCCCCTCAATACGGTGCAGTCGTCCTGTCCCCTTTGCCGAAAAGCATCCCCAAAGAATGATGTTTCCACCTCCGTGCTTCACGGTTGGAATGGTGTTCTTGGGGTTGTACTCATCCTTCTTCTTTCTCCAAACACGGCGAGTGGAGTTTAGACCAAAAGCTCTATTTTTGTCTCATCAGACCACATTACTTTCTCCCATTCCTCCTCTGGATCATCCAGATGGTCACTGGCAAACTTCAGACGGGCCTGGACATACGCTGGCTTGAGCAGGGGGACCTTGCGTGCGATGCAGGATTTTAATCCATGACGGCGTAATGTGTTACTAATAGTTTTCTTTGAGACTGTGGTCCCAACTCTCTTCAGGTCATTGACCAGGTCCTGCCGTGTAGTTCTGGGCTGATCCCTCACCTTCCTTATGATCATTGATGCCCCACGAGGTGAGATCTTGCATGGAGCCCCAGACCGAGGGAGATTGACCGTCATCTTGAACTTCTTCCTTTTTCTAATAATTGCGTCAACAGTTGTTGCCTTCTCACCAAGCTGCTTAACTATTGTCCTGTAGCCCATCCCAGCCTTGTGCAGGTCTACAATTGTATCGCTGATGTCCTTACACAGCTCTCTGGTCTTGGCCATTGTGGAGACGTTTGAGTGTGTGGACAGGTGTCTTTTATACAGGTAATGAGTTCAAACTGGTGCAGTTAATACAGGTAATGAGTGGAGAACAGGAGGGCTTCTTAAAGAAAAACTAACAGGTCTGTGAGAGCCGGAATTCTTACTGGTTGGTAGGTGATCAAATAGTTATGTCATGCAATAAAATGCTAATTAATTATTTAAAAATCATACAATGTGATTTTCTGGATTTTTGTTTTAGATTCCATCTCTCACATATATCAAATACTTGTTCTCCCCACTGTATAATATATTTTTTTTGGACAATTATAAAAATAATGTTGCAAAAAGGCAGCAAAATGCTTGCATTCTATATAGCCCATTGTTAGTGTGACCACCATCATTAGTCGAGAGAAGGCACAACGTCCTCTTTGGCTAAAGGGAGATACTTTTTGGTGAGGCCACATAGAAGGGGCATCGATGGCTATTGTTGTCGAGGCTGCCAAGAAATGTTACTGCATAGATCTGTTTTCTTATGAGATATGCATATGCCTCAAGGACCTTTAAAATTTCCCATGAAGGATTTTCTAGGACTTAATACGCTTTTCATCTGGAACTAAATCTGCTTGAAACTTGAAATACCAAATATACACTACCATTCAAACATTTGAGGTCACTTAGAAATGTCCTTGTTTTCAAAAGAGAAGATTTTTGTTCATTAAAATAACATCAAATTGATCAGAAGTACTGTGTAAAATACAATAGTCATTTAATGTTGTAAATTATTATTGTAGCTGTAAACGGCTGATTTGTTTAATGAAATATCTACATAGGCGCACAGAAGCCCATTATCAGCAACCATCAGCTCTGTGTTCCAATGGCACGTTGTGTTAGTAAAGTTTATCATTTTAAAAGGCTAATTGTTCATTAGAAAACCTTTTTGCAATTATGTTAGGTTAGCTGAAAACTGATATGCTGATTAAAAAAGCATTACAACTGGTCTTCTTTAGACTAGATGAGTATCTGGCACATCAGCAATTGTGGGTTCAATTACAGGCTCAAAATGGCCAGAAACGACAAACTTTCTACCAAAACTATTCTTGTTCTGAGAAATGAAGGCTATTCCATGCAAGAAATTGCCAGGATACTGAAGATGTCGTACAACGCTGTGTTCTACTCACTTCACAGAACAGTGCAAACTGGCTCCAACCAGAATAGAAAGAGGAATTGGAGGCTGCGGTGTACAACTGAGCAACAGGACTAATACAAAACACCAGTCTCAACATCAACAGTGAAGAGGTGACTCCGGGATGCTGGCCTTCTAGGCAGAGTTGGACTGACTACTCTAAGTTTGAAATGTTCAGATCACAAAGAAGAACATTTGTGAGGCGCAGATCAAATTAATATATGCTGGATGAGTGCTTTATACCGTCTGTCAAGCATGGTGGAGGCAATATGATGATCTGTGGGTGCTTTGGTGATGGTAAAAGGGACCTTGAAGAAGGAAGACTATCGCTCCATTTTGCAAGGATGGCGCTTGATTGGAGCCAATTTCTCCCTACGACAGGACAACTACCCAAATCAGAGCTCCAAACTATGCAAGTACTATTTAGGGAAAAAGCAGTCAGCTGGTATTCTGTCTATAATAGAGTGGCCTGCACAGTCATCTGCTCTCAACCCTATTGAGCTGTTGTGGGAGCAGCTTAACCATACGAAGTGCCCATCAAGCCAATCCAGCTTTTGGGAGGTGCTTCAGGAAGCATGGGGTGAAATCTCTTCAGATTACCTCAACAAATTGACATCCACAACGCCAAAGGTCTGTCAGGCTGTAATTGCTGCAAATGGAGGATTCTTTGACAAAAGCAAAGTTTGAAGGACATCATTTTTATTATTAATTATTTCAATAAAAAATAATGATTTCTAATCATCCTATTCATTTAGCTATATTTCCTATTAAAACTCATTTCATGTATGTTTTCATGGAAAACAAACATTTCTAAGTGACCCCAATCTTTTGAACGGTAGTGTATATACCAAGGTCTCAATGTTATATTTTTTCTGATCGGCAATTGTACTGTATGTTCAAAACATATAGCATGCTCCTTGAAGCTTTATTTTTACTTTGTGCTTGAAAGGTTGTGGAGTTAATATCGAGTGCCATTGGTGACTTGGTGCAAGGCATCTACCATGAGATGCCTAACAATGTGGAGGTAAGAACATTTCCATACCCCCACCAGGCACATCCTTACCAGAGATATATAAGGATTTACATGACACCTCACAAAACTGACAACATTATTGAAAATGTATCCCCTACAGCTCCGTAACTACTCATTCCCCGCAACAACTCAACATTCATGGGATAATAAAAAAGCTGAGATTTCTAAACAAAAATAGACATTACTGTCTATCATGTCTAATTAATATGGACAAAAACGTTTTCAGTTGGCATACATTAAAAACAGTTCTATCACATGTCTGCTAGTATTCCCTCCTGGATGCAACCAGATGATTTCTGACAAAGGTATTACACCTCACCCTATGAAGAAAAGCTTTCCCAGCAGAACTCAGTGTTATGTTCTGTCTCAGAAAAAGGTTTGAGTTTCGACCTTGGCTCTTTTCTCCCTGAAACCTGATACTGTGGTAATAAGTCACTGATCTTAACAAATGAAATGTTTTTTTTACCAGTTATGATTTCTAGAATGCGCAATTAAGTTCCAGAGAATAGGTGTGCAATATGTTCTTTGATTTCAGCTGTTATTTCTTGTATTGTTTTTTTTAACTGCTCTTTGTAGGACAAGAGCCTAACTGATGACATTACCATGGTCACATGGGAGGAGCAGATGTTCTTGTCTCATGGTGCCTTGCTGGCGAAAAGCTGCCAGGCAGCGATGGAGCTTGCCAAACATGAAAAAGATGCCCAAGGACTGGCCTACAAATACGGGAAGCATCTATCACTGGGCTATAAGGCAAGCTCTACTGTAAAAAAGTAAAAGATTGTCTTTGCTGATAAGTAACTAAGTTGTTCTGTTTGCCTTTAGTTTTACTGTAAATGTGAAATGGAAATGGTGAAATGGTCCACATACTGTCATGGATATTTGCAATACACTGATAGCTACTGAGATGTGACATCTAAGGATAGTAATTTGATTGTCATGAATATTGATTAATGCTGTAATTTCTCCCTCTTTAGTTAAACTCAGACCTACAGCCATTTATGAAAAGCAGTTCAGCAGACCCAGTTACATTCGGTTTGAACTCTGCCCCTGTGATTCTACACCGGCAGATTGTGGGACAGGAGAAATGGCATCATCAGCTGCAACAGGTATTTAACTACTTATTCTGGGCTATTAACTTTTCCCAACATTTCCATTATTTGTATTGCCACATGCAAAAATGTATACTTCTTAAAAAGTATTTCCCAATTTTCTCTCTATGAACAGGCAAAAACTATTGGAACACAAATTGACTATACAAAGGTGAGCCAAGTGGATGTAAATGGAGTGTATTTCTATTGTGGTATTCTAGCAGGGTGGTTCAGTGTGGATGGGCACAAATATGCAATTTCTATACTGATATCAGTTGCATTTCTAAACTTGATTTCAAAATTGCATAATCATTTTAAAACATTTTGCCAAAAATACTGGAACATTTTGTATTTTCTTTTAAGTGATGATTTTTCTTCCCCTGCCATAACATACTGTAGTGGTTTCAGTTCCACTTTAAGCCAACCCAGTTGTTCTTCGTGTCTGCTTGAAAAGTAGCAGTGACTGGCTGTCTGAACCTAAACTGGGGAAAACAAATTATCTGTACTGATTAATAAAATCTGTATAGTGAAACCGATAAGTTGGTAATTTGTTCCATCTCAGTCCAAGATCTCAACCCTACAGTAGTGTAGAATAAATGTAAGCTAGCTAGATGGCTAGCCAAGGAAGCTTGCTAGTGTTTGCTAAAGCAGATAAACCAGCAGATAAACCAGGCCGTTTTAACAGATTATTAGCCAGTAATAGGCTTACTACTATCTAACTACTTGGAATAGTCATAAGAATTGAGCAATTTTGAGCGAGACTGAATATGAACTTTACACAGCCAAAGCTATTTCATGGCACAATTAAATTTTTCTTTCATTTGTGAATGACATTGATACATTAACTATCAATATAGGTGATAATAACTAACTTTTTCGTCAAGTGAAAATACGAGAGGATTGGGGAAACCCCTACTCTTTTACTGCCCAAGGGGTTTTGACCTACCCTATATTACCCCAAAAATAATGCACGGATGCGGACCTCGGAAATACACCAGAAATACTCGCAATATAATCGTGAAATTTCATTTTAGGCTTACTGTAACGCAGCTACTGAAGGTTGTAGCCAGCTAAGATGTTGTCTTTCTGGAACAAATCCTAATGCATAATTTGCTTTAACTGTAACGAGATTCAAACGCAGGACCTACTGTTTGTAGGTCTGCTTCTCTAACCACTACGCTATTTAACAAAGAGTACTCAGTCACTCACTCAGTAAGAGACATTCGCTCTTCTTGGCCGGCGCTGCTTATGCGGTCCGGCAAAAAACTTTGTTATAATGGACAAAATGTACACAAACATTAACAATGCTATAGTCCCAATTCATGTAAATAATTAGTACAGGGTGGTCTGAATGCTGATTGACTGAAAGCCATGGTATATTTAACCAATATGGCCAATTTACCATGGCTAAGAGCTGTTCATATGAACGATGAATTGTGGCATTATTGACCATTTTGACAGTGTACAACCCGTGTCTCCTTATTCCAATTAAAACTGGTTACCAATGCAAATTTAGCAGTAAAATGTTATTTGATGCCACACCCGTGGTTTCATATATCATTACTTTCAATCAATCAGCATCTGGGCCTTGAGAAACCCGTTTTATGGGATCACAACTTTTTATTATTCTAATTGCATTTGTTACTGGTTTATAATAGCAATAAGCCATCTGGGGTTTTGTGATATATTGCCAATTGTACATGCAGGGCACAACAACTGTTAACTTGGTTACAATGTGCTAGCTAGCAAGGAAATAATTTAAATGCTGGCTAATGTTACCAACTAACCAACAAGCTGGTCCAAGTAGTAAACCAAGCGCACCCGTATTGCCTGCCATTCATTCAGTGCAGGAGGAGGAAATTCTGGTACATTATAATATTATGGACAACAGTGTGAAAAACATGTAAAATAAGCATACAATATATCACAACATGCCTTGGGCATATCGATATGAAACTATATAATTTCAAATTCTCAATACTGGGTCCCACCGCTAGTTGCTAGAGTGTCAAATATGCTCAGAGAGGGTTTAAATCCACTTCAACCAACCACAAATTTGACTTTTCTTTCCAAAAGTCAGTTAGAGGGAAAGGTGGGGACAGACGGGCGCAGTAAAAAACCAATAGAGGGCAGGGGTATCTCTGGTCACGTCTGAAACCAGATCGTCTGGGATTAGGTACCTAGGACTATTTGTGGAGGAGACAGAGAGACGGAGACTCTCCTTCATGAGGAGAGGCGGGGAGTATGGGGAGTATGTATCCTCCTACCCACACACTAGTTACTGTACTTACTATAACTATCATTACTGTTTTGATAAGTCCTGTTCATAATTGTAGAGATCTCAGAGATTATTTAGGAAATCTCTGCCACCTGTTGTTTGTAGAGTAAACGATAGACAGAGGAGGACAAATACTTTCTGTGGAATAATGAGTGTGGAGGAGACCCATAAAGTATGCTTTGTCCCTGTTTCCTAACTGAAGAGCGTGCAGCCACATTAGCGCAGTGTAGCAATGCTTCTCGTCTGCTGTTTTTTATGGGAAAGCCCACAGGGTGTTTTCGGTCCCAGAATTCATTAGGTACAATGCCCTGAGCCAAAAGATGTCCTGCCAGAGCAGAATGAGGAAAGACACCCAAGATTACTCAATGTTTCTGAGAGGAGGGACTCTCATGACCAATGTACAGTTTTGTTAGAACGACTGCATGTTCTATCTTCAGGGATCACAATAGGAATTCAAATTTTAATACAAAAATGTTTAAAATAATAACGTATTAATGAAAGTCATATCCTATGGTCTCTTCTTGCAACAGCTGCGGTCCTCGATCAAGTTGGAAGATGGTATTACTTCAACAATGGACCTGTGTCGTTACCACAGCAGCAAAGCTCTGGAGTCCATCCAGTTTTTTCCTTCCTCTGAGGCGCACTCAGCCTTGGAGAACATCGCTAGGGCTGTTACAAAGTTCTGACCCCCCTTTAATCCCCTGTGGCCTCAGGACAAATTGCACAAACAATCAATGCTCAAACACACACTGAAACTAAAAACAATTGTGGTTCTATTTAAACAAATCAATGGGCAGAACACATGGAATGACCCTTCCCCTCATTGCTCCTACAGGCATTTACCACAAATTAAATTAGATGCCACTGTTAAAACCCCATTTAACGGTTTACTATTAAATCAATTCACATCATGTCAATTGTTGTTTAGTCATTTTATTGTTTTGTGTTTGTTGTGTGTACTACTATTACTACTTTGCTCTGCCACTGTGGAACAACAGACAGTCTAGAAGGAAAAAGGTCATTAAGCTTTCTGTGGCCCTGCCACAAGGAGCACACTCAAAGCTGTGCGGGCAGTAATTATTAATGAGGCCCATTCTTGTGACCTGCAGCAAATGGATAGGAAATGCAAGGGTATTGATTGGGCCTCTGTGCTCTGTGGGCTGGCGCCAGGGTGGTGGCCTGTGGTTTCTCAGTGGGGGACAGCCAAGGTGTGAAACTGGGTGGATGGGCGTCACCATCAGTGTCTGTCTGTCACATGTGGCCTAGCCTGAAGGGCAGATGGGGGGGAAAAGGAAAAGGACACAGACCAGCACTAGTTTTTCAGGGCCCTAGGCAAGATTTGGTTGGGGTGGGGGCAACCACATTTTAGATGAGAACCTTTAACAATTCCTGGCAAATCAAATTTATTTATAAAGCCCTTTTTACATCAGCAGTTGTCACAAAGTGCTTTTATAAAACGCTCAGCCTGAACCCCCAAGGAGCTAGCAACAACAGTGTTGAAGCACTGTGGCTAGGAAGAACTCCCTAAAAGGGGCTGACATTTAGGAAGAAACCAAGAGAGGAACCAGCCTTGAAGGGGTGACCAGTCCTCTTGTGGCTGTGCCGAGTGAACATTTTAGGAGTAAAAATTCTAATAATAAATGCATGGAGGCTGTGTCCAGAGTCTATAAAACAAAGTCCAGGTCAGAAGCAGCTGGAATCGTCAGGTATCATCTTGATCTGTAACACAACCAGGAGGACTTTGGACACGGACAGCAATGAGACTTTTGAGCCGGGGTACTCCGGAGACGTGGGCGACAAGGAAAATAGAGAGAGTGCATTCCTTAGATTTATAAGGATTTACAAAAGAGAAGGAGAACTGACCCAACTCCTCCGGCAACATAAAAATAACAGCATAAAACCTTGGGGCTGAGACAGGGGGGTCTAGTGACACTGTGGCCCTATCCAGGGGAGGCCCCCGGACAGGGCCCAACAGGCAGGAAGTCTACCCACATTACCAAGCATCAACCAAAGGGACACCAACCAACTGCAACCACCCTGGATGAGGGCCAATTATTGCCCGAGTTCACTCCAATTGCTCGAGGGGCTCAATGAAGAGATAACAGCAGGCCGGTGACTCCGCCCCCGAATAGCATTGGAGAGAGGGCATCCCAGTGGGGATGTGAGCCCACCTGGCAAGACAGCAAGGATGGACAGTATCAAGTCTTTCCGTTCACCTTCAGACCCCTGGGCCAGACTAAACTTAATCATAGGCGATGTGAAGAGATGAGGCTTCACTAGACACTTGAAAGTTTGCACTGAGTCAGCATTTCTAACCTTAGTTAGCAGATCATTTCACAGCAGTAGAGCTCTATGAGAGAGCCTCTGCATGTTTGTTTAGAAATTCTAGGTACAATAAGAAGGCCTGAAACTTGGGATTTTAGATTACATGTATGTATGTATGGCTGAATCATTTCACAAGGTAAGTAGGGGCAAGTCCATGTTTGGCTTTATAGGTTAACAATAAAACCTTAAAATCAGCCCTAGCCCTAACAAGCAGCCAGAGTAGGGGGGCTAATACTGGAGTAATGTGTCCAAATGTTTTAGTTCTAGTTAAAATTGTAGCAACAATGTTCAGCACTAATTGAAGTTTATTCATTGATTTATCTGGGTAACCAGAGAGAAGAGCATTGCGGTAATCTAATCTAGAAGTAACAATAGCATGTATTAGTTTTTCTGCATCAGTTTTTGATAAAAGTTTAGATTTTTGCAATGTTCCGAAGATGGAAAAAAGCAGTTCTTGAGGTATATTTTATATGTTATATGTCATCAATTTTCAGGCTGTTCCCCTTTGATAAATGTTCATACTCCCAACCCTTACCTATGGAGGACCAAACCTGCCAAAATTTGAAATAAATGAATAAATAAATAAATGTATCAGTAAATATATGCATAAAAATATAATAATGAATCAGTATTAATTCCTTGATCATTCATTTCTGTTTTTATATATTTTTTTATTAATTTCCATTATCATATATTTCTGTTTATATTTATTTATTTCCATATTCTTTTATTTCTGTATTTATTTCCTTATTCTTTTATTTCTGTATTTATTTATTTCTGTGTTCTTTTATTTCTGTATTTCCTTGTCCTTAAGCAAATTAAGGGGCGGGACTAACAGTCAGACGTAGCAATCAAGCCCAGAGCAGCAAATAGAATCTGACTGGGAAGACGGTGAGTGCTGTTTTACAGTGGATTCTTGGCGCATCCCCATGTTGCCAATCACTATTCCTCGCATATGCATCGTTTAAGCATAGGTGACATGATTAAGGTATTGAGTTTTCGGAAAATCACAATATCATTCTAGAGTGAATAGGCTATGAGAATGGCGTGTCTTTGCGTGTCTGTCCCTGCATTGAAATTGGTTCATTTCAGTGCCAGTGTATAGGATCAGACTCGTAATTTAAGCGATCGTATTCTACCAAACTCCTTTCGGTTTGGACCTATGCACTGGTGTTGATATCAAGATGTTATCCCCATCAGATCCCTACAATGATCTGCAATGTAAGACAAAAGTTATCTACCGCTAAAGCGTGCTTCCTCGCTAATACGGGTAAACGCTGTCTTGTGTTCAGTAGGCTACTCTTGAGTCAGTCTGTGTGGCAAGTTAATAATGCAATTATTTATACCTTTTAATCAGGATGGAGGGGTTATGTAGATTATTTTGAATGTGTTGCAGTTGTTAAGTGTATACACTTCAATCTAACAGAACATTGCGCAGTTATGTCATATTTTATACTGCAGGGGGATAAATTCTATAATACCTTTTCACAGTTTTTCAAACAGGGTCTGTGACCATGTTATCCAGATTTAGTTTACTTTTGATTTGCCACTTTACGTTCAAAGCTCATTAATTTAAAATAAAATTGACGAAGTTCACCAGAGGCGTCGCTAGGATCACATTACATTCAGTATTGAAATGTTCTTGGTCAATTTGAGATCCGGGGCTATTCATAAAAGACGCCCAGGCCTAACGACGCCACTGGAGTTCATTAAAAATATTATTCTATTCACTGCAGGGTACATCAGTCTGCAAAAAAAGCCGGTATGAGGTGTGGGGGTAGTTGTCTGGCAGATAAAAATATCAACGGCCAAAATGTCTGGTAGGAAATATACCAAATAAATAAATAAATCTATTAATAGCATATTAAATAGCCTAATATTGTATGACCTATACAGTGGTGTTTTTACATGTAAAAAATTGGTGGGTACAAACCACTTCAAAATATAGGATACATACCAGTAAAGCTACAAAACTCCCTCTTGCTACTGATGTGTTTATTTAACATCAACAGAAAACACTTTTTAACGACAGAGCGGCTTGCTTCTACAATGTGTTGTAGTACACATACTGGAGAGAGAGACCTTCTTGTCTAATTGCTCTCATTCTCTCTCACATGTAAAATTACCACTGTCACATTTACAAACCTAAATTAGGCATACAACCAAGCTCAGAACCAATGTGCTTACAGGGCCATACGCGAACAACAATGAGCTCAACACCACTGAAGGCCACAACGAAGTGGAAAGACAACTTTTTAGGAATAAAGATCCATTCTATGACAACCTTAACAGATAAGCATGGACACGCTGACACTCGTCACCAACCACATCTATCGGTCCAGCACAAAAATATGACAGATGCACGGACCAGCACCACAAAGGCAGGATGATAAAATATGCTTTCACTCACCAAGGCTGAGGGCTCACTTGAAGAGAAAGGTGGCACGGCAGTTCTACCTCTGGGCAAACTTTTCGATGGACAACATTGCCAATGTGTTGAGTCGCGGCTATTCCATGGTACTGCGAGTGGCGGTTTTTACCCTCTTCAGGGTGGAAAAGTTCCTCTCTGACTAGGATGTCATCATAGGTGTTGTTATGATAATTTTCAGCAGAGTGACGATCTCAGCAAAAGCCTCTTTAGGTTGTTCTCATGGATGGATTTTAACATAGACAGGGCCGTCTTACCAGTGTGAAGCTCAGTGTGGCGGTACAAAGTGGTCAGCTCAGACTTTTTTTCCTCGTTTCCTAGAGGCCATAGTTTCACCGCACAGTTAAGCTTAGATGTAGGGAATGACAGGACAAATTGTGGGAAGAGCGAGCTGTCAACCAGCTTTGCAGTGATCAGGTGGTCACTTTGTGAAAACCTCTGCTCCACCTGGGAGATGACTGTGTTGCATGCCTCCTTCATCACCGGTGCTGTGTTGGTTACACGGCCTGGCTCGTCTGTTCCATCGTGAATGGTTGCAGCCCATTCATCAGTTTGCTTCCGCGTGGGTGAGCGCACTGCTAATCCCAGATGCTCCGTTTTTGCAGAGTGTTGTATAAAACATCAACTTCTGGCATAAGGAAGAAAGAAAATGCTCGGTCTTTTTTTGACAGGCCATATGCCTCACTTATGGTGGCCTCATCCCATCCTGGTTGTGTGCGTATGTACTCCATACACAGGAGCAGCACAACGCTGTTTTCTCAAACTGCATTAACAGGTCTACTTTTAAAGTTCCATCATACAGCGGGGTGGTGGCCTTGGAATGAGTCTCTGTGTTGCCTCAGCAAGTGCCACAACATGTTTTGGAGCACCAGAGAAAAGGTGGCAAATGCAGTTAAATCTGTAAAAAAAACCTTCAGGATGCTCATCCTTGCTGAACAAAGTTGCTGCAAGGTCAGGTTCAGCTGGTGAGCATAGCAGTGAACAAACTGGCCATGTGGGTATGTCTCTTTCATTAGCGTCTGTACCCCTTGGACGTTGCACACATTACAGCCGCACCATCATAAGTCTGAACGATCAGCTTTTCCTCCAGCATCAGTGGTTCCAGCACACCCTTGATGCTTTTAGAGAGGTCGAGTCCAGTTTTATCTTTGACTTCCACAAACTCCAAAAATCTCTCTGTCACTGTATTATCAGGCAACATATCGCAACACAACATCAGTTGTCTCATCTGCCTATATGGCAACAAATTATGTCTCATCCACTTGCTTGGCTATATCCTCCCTGTACACTTCATACATACAATCTAACAGTTAGTTTTGTACAGTGCTGGATGTCCCTTTGAAGATGGGCTGAGCGTCATAGTGCCTCTGATGTCTCGAAAATCGCCCTCACACACAGTTTTGAGAATGCATCTGAATATTCCAGGATTCAGGGAGTCCACGGACTTGTCGTGCCCCCGCAGTGAGGTTTCACATTTTCCACACAGTTTAATACATGTTATGATCCAACTGAGAATGTACCTATTTTCCTCCACCTGTTTGTTATGTTGCTCAATGGAGTGCCTGTATGCACTATCAACTTGGGCTGCAACATTTACCAAGTAAGCCCAATTTCACAGCATTTTCCAGGTGACTCCTACTGCTCTCATGTTTTGCAATCCTCTCAGAAAGATCCTGTCCTCAACCAAGTACCATCTCCCCCAAATAGCAGACATGGAAAACAAGAGAGTGCCTTCTTAGCCACTTTTTCTTCAATAACCACTCCACATTAAATTTGCGGTTACTTTTACTAGCAGTTTGAGTGATGACAATATCCCGTGGCTGATGGGTACAAAGTCGCTTTACTTCAAGTTTCTCATCCAAATTAAGGGTTTCAAACCAGTGCTGTAGGGGCTGTCAGCCCCACTTGGGATCAAATTGGTGTGATCTACATTGATCACGCTAACATTCTGAGCATGCATATTAATATTTTCACATGTACAATGTACATTGCATTGTGAGAGAGGGGCTAGCCCCACAGTCACGCTTAGCCTATGGCCTACTACTGCACACTCGAATCAGCAGAACAGTCTGAAGCAGCAAGGCATGGACCAGAGAACATGAAATAAAATCCTAACACAAATGATATGCAATTTAGGAAGATGCTATATTCATATAATAAATATGAAAGTAATCTTCAAGAAATAAAAATAACAATTTTCTTGCAGTTTTTTCTTTGCCCCACCTGTCCCTAATGACCAGTCAGCCCTGATATTAAAAATCCCAGATAGCAATGAGAACTGGTAAAAGTAGCCAATTACATTGACCAGTGTGAATGTATGCCAGTTAGCCTATAGAAAAACTGAGAGGGGTTTTTGGAAAGTCAATATAGGCTACAAAAACGGCACATATTTACGGGTCTCTCACAGGGGATCTGATGGGGATAACGTTTTGATTTCAACGCCAGTGCATAGGTCCAAACACAGTGGAGTTTGGGGAAAATACGATCGCTCACGAGTCTGGTCTTCCTATGCACTGGCACTGAAATGAACCAATTTCAATGCAAGGACTCCTGGAACAGACCCGCAAAGACACGCGGTTCTTGTAGACTATTCACCTCATGAAAATGACGTTGTCTTTTTCCGAAAACTCCTCTTGGTTTTTCGTTACTTTAATGTCAGCTATGCTCAAACGATGCATGTGCTTAAACAAGGACTGGTGATTGGCAACATGGGACGAGCCAAGGATCTAAAAGAGCAATCAGTGTCTTCACAGTCTGATTCTATCTCAACAACTCTATGCCAGCACATTTAGAACAACCTAATTAACCCCTCCATCCCGATTTAAATAGTATAAATAATTGGATTATTAACTGCTGGCTATAATACCGTGTGGACTGACTCAAGAGTAGTCTACTGTACACAAGGCAGCATTTACCAATAGTAGCGAGGAAACACGCATGAGCAGTAGTGCATTTTGTCTTGCATTGCAGACTGCAAAAAAGGTTTGAAAGATTTGTATGCTGCTGCTGTTCGACTTGACATTAAAAAGAACTTCCATCATCCATCTTCTTCCGCTTATCCGGGGCCGGGTCGTGGGGGTAGCAGCAGTGGGACGGGCCCGGAACACCTTGCCAGGAAGGCGTTCAGGAGGCATCCGGAACAGATGCCCAAGCCACTTCAGCTGACCCCTCTTGATGTGGAGGAGCAGCACTACTCTGAGCTCCTCCCGGGTGACCGAGCTTTTCACCCTAAGGGAAAAAGGGTGCCCAGCCACCCTGCGGAGAAAGCTCATTTCAGCCGCCTGTACCGGGATCTTGTCCGTTCGGTCATGACCCAAAGCTCATGACCATAGGTGAGAGTAGGAACGTAGATTGACCGGTAAATCGAGAGCTTTGCCTTGCGACTCAGCTCTTTCTTCACCACAACAGACCGATTCATTGACCGCATTACTGCAGAAGCTGCACCAATCCGTCTGTCAATCTCCCGTTCCATCCTTCCTTCACTTGTGAACTAGACCCCTAGATACTTAAACTCCTCCACTTGAGGCAGGCACACTCCACCAACCTGAAGTGGGCAAGCCACCCTTTTCCGACTGAGGACCATGGCCTCGGATTTGGAGGTACCGATTTTCATCCCCACCGCTTCACACTTGGCTGCAAACCATCCCAGTGCATGCTGAAGGTGCTGGTTTGAAAGAACCAACACGACAACATCATCCGCAAAGAGCAGAGACGAAATCGCATGGTCCCCAAACCTGACACCCTCCGGCCCCTGGCTGCGCCTAGAAATTTTGTCCATAAAAATTACAAACAGAACCGGTGACAATGGGCAGCCCTGCCGGAGTCCAACATGCACTGAGAACAAGTCTGACTTACTGCCGGCAATGCGGACCAAGCTCCTGCTTCGGTCGTACAGGGACCTGACAGCCCTTAGCAAAGGACCCAGGACCCCATACTCCTGAAGCACCCTCCACAGAATGCTGCGAGGGACACAGTCGATTGCCTTCTCCAAATCCACAAAACACAAACTCCCATGAACCCCCCATCACCCTGTAGAGGGTATAGAGCTGGTCCAGTGTTCCACGGCCCGGACGAAAACCACACTGTTCCTCCTGAATCCGAGGTTCTACTATCGGCCGTATTCTCCTCTCTAGTACCCTGGCATAGACTTTCCCGGGGAGGCTGAGAAGTGTGATCCCCCTATAATTGGAACACACCCTCCGGTCCCCCTTCTTAAAAAGAGGGACCACCACCCCGGTCTGCCATCCCAGAGGCACTGTCCCCGACCGCCACGCGATGTTGCACAGGCGTGTCAACCAAGACAGCCCCACAACATCCAGAGACTTGAGGTACTCAGGGCAGATCTCATCCACCCCCGGTGCCTTGCCACCGAGGAGTTTCTTGACTACCTCTGTGACCCATCACCCCTGGGTGATGGAAGAGTCCACCTCTGAGCCCTCATCCTCTGCTTCCTCAACGGAAGACGTGGTGGCTGGATTGAGGAGTACTCCTTCCACCGCCCGACGACATCCCCAGTAGGGCACTGTTTCCCTCTCCTGAGGCGCCGGGCGGTTTGCCAGAATCTCTTCGAGGCCAGCCGATAGTCCTTCTGCTTGGCCTCGCCGAACTCCTCCCAGGCCCGAGTTTTTGCCTCCACAACCACCCGGGCTGCAGTCCGCTTGGCCTGCCGGTACCCTGTCAGCTGCCTCAGGAGTCCCACAAGCCAACCAGGCCTGATAGGATTCCTTCTTCAACTTGACAGCATCCCTTACTTCCAGTGTCTACCACCGGGTTCAGGGATTGCCGCCTCGACAGGCACCAGAGACCTTACGGCCACAGCTCCGAGCGGCCGCTTCGACAATGGCGATGGAGAACATGGTCCACTCTGACTCAATATCCCCAGCCTCCCTCGGGATCCAGGCAAAGCTCTGCCGGAGGTGGGAGTTAAAGATCTCTCTGACAGGAGACTCGGCCAGACGTTCCCAGCAGACCCTTACAGTACGCTTGGGTCTGCCGAGTCTGTCCAGCTTCCTTCCCCGCCATCGGATCCAACTCACCACCAGGTGGTGATCAGTTGACAGCTCCGCCCCTCTCTTCACCCGAGTGTCCAAGACATACGGCCGCAGGTCAGATGAAACGACAACAAAGTCGTTCATCGACCTGCGGCCTGGGGTGTCCTGGTGCCACGTGCACTGATGGACACCCTTATGCTTGAACATGGTGTTTGTTATGGACAAACTTTGACTAGCACAGAAGTCCAATAACTGAACATCGCTCGGGTTCAGATCAGGGGGGCCGTTCCTCCCAATCATGCCCCTCCATGTGTCACTGTCGTTGCCCACGTGGGCGTTGAAGTCCCCCAGTAGAACGATGGAGTCCCCAGTTGGAGCACTTTCCAGCACCCCTCCCAGAGACTCCAAGAAGGTCGGGTACTATGCACTGCCGTTTGGCCCGTAGGCACAAACAACAGTGAGAGACCTATCCCCAACCCGTAGGCGCAGGGAAATGACCCTCTCGTTCACCGGGGTAAACTCCAACACATGGCGGCAGAGCTGGGGAGCTATGAGCAAACCCACACCAGCCCGCCGCCTCTCACCATGGGCAACTCCAGAGTGGTGAAGAGTCCATCCTCTCTCAAGGAGTGTGGTTCCAGAGCCCAAGCCGTGCGTAGAGGTGATCCCGACTATCTCTAGTCGGAACCTCTCAACCTCACGCATGATCTCAGGCTCCTTCCCCGCCAGCGAGGTGATGTTCCACGTCCCTAGAGCTAGTTTCCGTGTCCAGTGATCGGGTTGTCATGGCCCCTGCCCTGACTGCCGCCCGATCCTCTACGCACTGACCCCTTATGGTCCCTCCTACAGGTGGTGAGCCCACGGGAAGGCGGCCCCACGTCGCTCCTTCGGGCTGAGCCCGGCCGGACCCCGTGGGGAAAGGCCCGGCCACCAGGTGCTTGCATACGAGCCCCAACCCCGGGCCTGGCTCCAGGGTGGGGCCCCGGCTGCGCCATACCAGGCAACGTCACGGTCCTCAAAATGTTTTTCATCATTAAAGGGTTTTGAACCGCTCTTAGTCTGACCCGTCGCCTAGGACCTGTTTGCCTTGGGAAACCCTACCAGGGGCATATAGCCCCAGACAACATAGGGTCACTCGGGTACTCAAACCCCTCCACCACGTTAAGATGGCAGTTCATGGAGGGGTAAAATAACTTGTTTTTATTAAATTGTGCTGAGCTAGTGTCTAACAGCTTAATAAGAAGGTATGGCTAAAGTTAAAAACTATGAAGAGAACTCAGCCAAACTGCCGAAACACACAATAAAATTAAATCACTGAGCCGTGAGACAGGCATGAACTTAGGGCAAACCCCAAATATGTAGATCTTTATTTGTTGAAACATCCAAATCACACTATTGAAATCATGGAACACTTGTTTATGCCTCCCCTTTCGAATAATACCATCTCCAAGGTTGTGTGATGGATGGTTGATATTTGGGAGTGGATAAGACTTTGACCATTGCAAATGTATGCCAGTTAGCCTATAGCGAAACCAAGAGGGTTTTTTGGAAAGTGAATAGGCTATGAAAACGGCACATCTTTTCAGGTCTCTCACAGGGAATTTGATGAGGTTAACGTCTTGATTTCCACGCCCATAGCATAGGTCCAAACTGAAAGGAGTTTGAGGAAAATACAATCGCTTAAATTACAAGTCTGGTCCTATACACTGGCACTGAAATGAACCAATTTCTATGCAAGGACTCCTGGAACAGACCCGCAAAGACGCGCCATTCTCGTAGCTTATTCACTTTGCAACAATGATATTGTGTTTTTTTCGAATGATTATTCCAAGAGCAATATAAACAAGAAACCAGGCAAGCCTAGTTCAGCTGGCCCGCAATAGTGTTGCCATCTCAAGATTCAATCACGGGTCGCCCAGGTAAAAGGCTCAGTTGTTATCCACTACACCACACAACTGTACATTTGCCAGGTGTCAGTATAATTCCTCTTTTGCTATTCCAGTCAATTCTTATGTCTGGAATAGTCATAAGAATTGAGCAATTGCTAGCGAGTCTGCCAAAGCTATTTCATTTCATGGCATAAGAATGTATCTTTCATTCGTGAATGACACTTATACAATAACTATCAATAAAGGCGACAAACTTTTTCATCAAGTGAAAAGACGGGAGAATCGTAGAATCTACCAGAAATAATAAATGTCATTGCTCTCAATAGATTCGAACTCAGGTTTAACCACTACGCCACAGCATTACACATTTCAGCAGTCGCTAGACTCCATTGAGGATTGTTACACTGACTAAAGTTTCTTATTAAGTTTACCTCCACCATAGCGTCTATGAACTATATTGCTTATATAACATAAAAATCTAGCAATTGCGAGCTAGAGTAAAGATGAATTTTCCACGCCAGAAACAGTCGCAATTTAACCGTATACAGTTTAAGTTAAGGCTTACTATAAGTAGTAAATGTAGGGTATATTGGGTCAGATTGGTAATTTATGACCCTGTTGGGCGGGGCTTCCAGATTGATGTGACAGGTTGGCAGGACATCCGGTTTGGAGGGTGGGACTTCCTGTATCAATCAAAAATCAATCAAAATTTATTTATAAAGCGCTTTTTACAACAGCAGTTGTCACAAAGTGCTTTACAGAGACACCCGGCCTTAAACCCCAAGGAGCAAACAACAGTAGTGTTGAATTTCAGTGGCTAGGAAAAACTCCCTAAGAAGGTCGAATTTTAGGAAGAAACCTAGAGAGGACCCAGGCTCAGAGGGGTGACCAGTCCTCTTCTGGCTGTGCCGGGTGAGATATTAAGAGTCCAATTGGAGTAATAAATAAATTTCTCTTGGCTAAATCCAGAGTATATTTGATTTTAGACTAGGTCAGAAGTATGACCAGGTGGACAAGGACAGGAACAGCAACGGTCCCCCCAAACCAGGTAATCCGCAGGTGTGGACCAGGACCCTCATCTCCTTCTAAAATTTAAAATTGGAGGAAACTGAGAAAAGTTAGTAGTACATCCCTCATGTCCCCCAGCACAATAATATAGCAGCGTAACACCTTGGAAACTGAGACGGGGGGTCCGGTGACACTGTGGCCCTACCCGGGGGAGGCCCCGGACAGGGCCCAACAGGCAGGAAATCAATCCAACCACATTGCCAGGCATCAACCAAAGGGACACCCACCAACCGCAACCCCCCTGAATGAGGGCCGAGTATTGCTAGTAGCGTACAGCCCAACTGCACAAGTGCGCAATAGAGAGTCAACAACAAGCCAGTGACTCTTCCCCCGAAGGGCATTGGAGGGAGGGCATCCCAGTGGCGACGAGAGCCCACCTGGCAAGACAGCAAGGGTGGACAGTATCAAGCCTACTGGTCACCTTCACGCCCCCGGGCCAGGCTACACCTAATTATAAACCGTGCTGTAGAGATGAGTTTTTAGTAGACACTTGAAAGTTTGCACTGAGTTTGCATTTCTAACCTTAATTGGCAGATCATTCCACAGGAGTGGAGCTCTATGAGAAAAGGCCCTGCCGCCAATTGTTTGTTTAGAAATTCTAGGTACAATTAAAAGGCCTGCGTCTTGCGATCTAAGGTTACGTGTAGGTATATATGGCTGGATCATTTCAGCAAGGTAAGTAGGAGCAAGTCCATGTATTGATTTATAGGTTAAGAGTAAAACCTTAAAATCAGCCCTAACCCTAACAGGCAGCCAATGTAAGGATGCCAGGACAGGAGTAATGTGTTCAAATTTTTTTGTTCTAGTTAGGATTCTAGCAGCTGTGTGCAGCACTAATTGAAGTTTATTTATTAATTTGTCTGGATAACCAGAGATAAGAGCATTGCAGTAATCTAATCTAGAAGTAACGAAAGCATGGATTAATTTTTCTGCATCAGTTTTTGATAGGAAGTTTCTAATTTTTGCGATGTTTCGAAGATGAAAATAAGCAACTCTTGAGACATATTTTATATGTTCTTCAAAGGAGAGGTCAGGGTCAAGGGTAACGCCAAGGTTTTTTACAGTTTTTTGGGATACGACCATGCAGCCGTCGAGGTTCACAGTGAGATCTGCTAACAACGCTATTTGTTTTTTGGGTCCTAAAAGGAGCATTTCTGTTTTATTTGAGTTTAAGAGCAAGAAATTCTCTGTCATCCACTTCCTAATGTCTGAAACACATGCTTCCAAAATAGCTAATTTAGGGGCTTCTCCATGCTTCATTGAAATATATAACTGTGTGTCATCAGCATAACAGTGAAAGTTAATATTGTGATTTCGGATTACATCGCCCAGAGGGAGCATGTATAGTGAGAAAAGTAATGGGCCCAGAACCGAGCCTTGAGGAACTCCAAAGCATACCTTTGACTTGTCAGAGGATATGCCATCCACACTAACGAACTGATATCTTTCAGATAAATAAGATTTAAACCAGGCTAGAACATGTCCACGTAGCCCAATATTGGTTTCCAGTCTCTCTAAGAGAAGGGAGTGATCAATAGTGTCAAAAGCAGCACTAAGATCAAGAAGCAACAGGACGGATGCGGAACCTTTGTCTGAGGCCATTAGAAGGTCATTTGTTACCTTCACGAGTGCAGTCTCAGTACTATGATGGGATCTAAAACCAGACTGGAATATTTCATAAATGTTTTTTGTCTTTAGGAAGGCATTCAGTTGTTGGGAAACACATTTTTCTAAGATTTTTGAGAGGAACGGGAGGTTCGATATTGGCCTATAATTGTTTAATATGTCGGGATCTAGATTAGATTTTTTTAGAAGAGGCTTAATTTCCGCAATTTTTAGTGAGTTTGGTACGCATCCGGAGGAAAGGGAGCAATTTATTATGTTCAGCATTGGCTGACCTAGCACAGGAAATAACTCCTTAAGTAATTTTGTAGGAATCGGGTCTAGCTGAGAGTTTGTGGGTTTAGAACTCATTACAAATTTTGTAAATGTGTCGAGCGATACGGTATCAAAAAACTCAAGTGTCCCCATTGACACCTGATCAGGGAGGCTCCGGAAATTTTCCGGACAACCGAGATTTTTAGGACCATAACTATTTAGGGATTCAGTTATTTGTTTTCTAATGGTGACGATCTTTTCATCAAAGTAGTTCATGTATTCATTACAACTAAAGTGAAGACCCACTTCACATGCTAAGCTTTGCTTTTTTGTTAACTTTGCAACTGTATCAAAGAGACATTTTGGATTGTTTTTGTTCGCCTCAATCAGGTTGGAGAAATAAGCTGATCGAGCAGACGTGAGTGATTTTCGGTATTGTACTGTACTGTCTATCCATCCATCCATCCATCTTCTTCCGCTTATCCGGGGCCGGGTCGCGGGGGCAGCAGTCTAAGCAGGGATGCCCAGACTTCCCTCTCCCCAGACACTTCCTCTAGCTCTTCCGGGGGGACACCGAGGCGTTCCCAGGCCAGCCGGGAGACATAGTCCCTCCAGCGTGTCCTAGGTCTTCCCCGGGGTCTCCTCCCGGTGGGACGGGACCGGAACACCTTCCCAGGAAGGCGTTCCGGAGGCATCCGAAAAAGATGCCCAAGCCACCTCAGCTGACCCCTCTCGATGTGGAGGAGCAGTGGCTCTACTCTGAGCTCCTCCCGGGTGACCGAGCTTCTCACCCTATCTCTAAGGGATCGCCCAGCCACCCTGCGGAGAAAACTCATTTCGGCCGCCTGTATCCGGGATCTTGTCCTTTCGGTCATGACCCAAAGCTCATGACCATAGGTGAGAGTAGGAACGTAGATTGACTGGTAAATCGAGAGCTTCGCCTTGCGGCTCAGCTCTTTCTTCACCACGACAGACCGATACATCGACTGCATTACTGCAGAAGCTGCACCGATCCGTCTGTCAATCTCCCGTTCCATCCTTCCCTCACTCGTGAACAAGACCCCTAGATACTTAAACTCCTCCACTTGAGGCAGGCACTCTCCACCAACCTGAAGTGGGCAAGCCACCCTTTTCCGACTGAGGACCATGGCCTCGGATTTGGAGGTACTGGTTTTCATCCCCACCGCTTCACACTCGGCTGCAAACCGTCCCAGTGCATGCTGAAGGTCCTGGTTAGAAGGGGCCAACACGACAACATCATCTGCAAAGAGCAGAGACGAAATCGTGTGGTCCCCAAACCTGACACCCTCCGGCCCCTGGCTGCGCCTAGAAATTCTGTCCATAAAAATTACAAACAGAACCGGTGACAAAGGGCAGCCCTGCCGGAGTCCAACATGCACTGGGAACAAGTCTGACTTACTGCCGGCAATGCGGACCAAGCTCCTGCTTCGGTTGTATAGGGACCTGACAGCCCTTAGCAAAGGACCCAGGACCCCATATTCCCCAAGCACCCTCCACAAGATGCCGCGAGGTACACAGTCGAATGCCTTCTCCAAATCCACAAAACACATGTGGATTGGTTGGGCAAACTCCCATGAACCCTCCAACACCCCGTCTATCCAGGCTAGTCTAAATACTTCCAACTTGGTGGAGCGCCACTTTCGCTCCAATTTTCTGGAGGCTTGCTTAAGTGCTCTAGTATTGTCGGTGTACCAAGGAGCAAGTTTCTTGTTGCGTATTTCTTTAGTTTTTAGTGGTGCAACTATGTCTAATGTATTTCGCAGTATTGAGTTTAGATCCTCGATTTGATCGTTTACAGATTTATTTACTCTGTCATTTAAGAGCGAACTAGTAAGAATATCAAGGAATTTATTTGTAATCCGAGAATTTATAGTACGGCTTTTGAAACTCATTGTTTGGGGGGCAAGTGAATTTCTTGTTTTAACGGTAAATGTAATAAGACAGTGATCCGATAATCCAGGATTTTGGGGGTAAATTATTAGATCTACAATATCTATTTCTCGTGACAGGACTAAATCTAAGGTATGATTGTGGCAATGTGTTGGACCTGAGACATGTTGGATGAAACCCATTGAGTCGATTATGGCTTGAAAGGCTTTTTGAAGAGGATCATGGGGGTTTTCCATATGGATATTGAAATCGCCCAAAATTAGAATACTATCTGCCATGACTACAAGGTTAGACAAGAATTCTGGAAACTCATTGAGGAACAATGTGTATGGCCCGGGGGGCCTATAAATAGTAGCTATGTAAAATGATTTATCGGCCTGGTTAACTTTCATGAGTAAAACTTCGAAAGAATGAAACTCTGTGATATGTTTGAGAGTAAGTTTATATTTACTGTCATAAATATTTGCGACACCCCCTCCTTTTCGGGATGCACGAGGGATATGATCACTAGTATAGCCAGGAGGAGAGGCCTCATTTAAGGCAGTGAATTCTTTAGGCTTTAGCCACGTTTCACATAAACCAATAGCATCTAGTTTATGATCAGAGATTAATTCATTTACCGCAACTGCCTTTGGAGCAAGAGATCTAATATTTAGGAGTCCCATTTTGAGATGCGAAGTGATACAATTATTTTTATTTTTGACCGAGGTGGAGGAAGGCTTTATCTTAATAAGGTTGTTTTTGTTAGCACTACCTTGTTTAACTTTTCTCAGCCTGGAACGAGTCACAGTGGCAATAGGTAAAGCTGTACTAACTACTCTGGCTATGCTATTGACAGACTCCACTATGCTAGCAGGCTGGCTAACAGCCTGCAGCCTGACCTGCACCCTATCTCATGTTAAAGCTATAGGAGTGAGACTCCTGTCAATGTTCCTAGACAAAAGAAGAGCACCACTCCAGCTAGGATGGAGTCCGTCGCTCCTCAGCAGATCAGGCCTGGCCCTATTTCTGGGAGAGTCCCAAAAAGAAGGCCAGTTATCTACAAACTCTACCTCCTGCGACGGGCAGAACTCCGTTTTCAGCCAGCGATTGAGTTGCGCAAGTCTGCTGTAGAGCTCGTCACCACCCCTAGCTGGGAGGGGGCCAGAGACAATTACTCGATGCCGACACATCTTTCTAGCTAATTTACACGCTGATGCTATGTTCTGCTTCGTAACCTCTGACTGTTTCATCCTAACATCGTTGGTGCCAACGTGGATAACAATATCTCTGTACTCTCTATACTTGCCAGTTTTAGACATCGCTAGCACCAACCCCAGATTTGCGGCTACGTCGGTGGCTCTGCCCCCCGGTAAACAATGTACGATCGCCGGCTGATTCTTTAGTCTAATACTGCGTGTGATGGAATCGCCAATGACTAAAGTTTTCAGTTTTTCAAGTCCACCGGTAGAACATGCCTGCCGACCATTCCCCTCCGAAGACGGCTCGGGTCTTGACTCCGACTCCAGTGGGGAAAACCGGTTCAAAGTCTCAGTTGGTTTTAGCAACGATTCAGGTTTAACTGGTCGACGGCATTTCTTCCCAGTGACCAAGAGAAAGTTATTGCCCGGCTGCAGGAGCTGTGCCGGGGGGCTAACAAAACTATCGTTTCTACCTGGTGGCACTGACGCAGATTTTTCTATTTCTACACTAGCATAATCCTTGCCTGGCATTTGCGTCAGAAGCCGAGCCTCTAACTCTGCTATCTTTAACTTAAGACGAACATTCTCCTCCGTGTTGTTGCTACAACAATTACAGTGAAAAGGCATTGTAATGATACTTAGCCTCGGGTGTTCAGGGGTGAGTAGTTCTGTTAATTATGTCCAAAAAGAGTCCCGGTGTAGAAAAGTTGGGTAAGAGGTCAACAGATAAATATTGCGTTTGTAAAACTCTAAAATAGAATTTTGACCAATTAGTTTATATCGAGTAAATTCGAAAAAGTTTGGCAGGTAGCCAGGTAGGTAACAGCAGGCAGGGTACAGCACGTCAACAATCCCACAATGCAGTTCGTCTCAGGAGATGACGTGTGTTATAGCTGGACCTCTGGAGTGACGTATGCCTGTCCGGTGACTTTGTAATATATGATTACATTGATGTGTCCGTGTTTGATATTTTACAACAACTGGTGAGCACCCTGGACGAGTGTTATAACAGGTGCGATATGTTTGATGTTTAAAAAATGGGTTCCCGGAATGTTAAATTCCCAGGCACTAAATAAGTGTTATATCAGCGAAAAGATGTTTGGTGTTTAACAAATGGGGGTTCAGTAATCCCCCCGGCATTTTATGTTCTGACAAGTGGTACTTGAACAGATGACATACAACCATTGGGTGTTAACCTTTCAAATTTTATGGGTTGATTGGTGTGGTCTGTTTATTTAAACCACACAGTTCCCGGTGATGGTGATTCAGTATTACCTCAGTAAACTTACCTACACAATACAAAACATTGCGGGTTGTGCAGAGATCAGCGTTTTGAGGGAAACACCATTGAAAGCTAACAGCTTAACTGCAGCTCATCGATTTGGTAAGAAATTACAAATGGACAGCAGAGGTGCAATCAACATGCCAGCCCCGAAGAAACCGATGCAGAGTTTAACCGAATCCATCAAGTACACTGGGATATGTTGGCACGAGATTGGAAGTTGGACGACGGACGGATCGGTGGGTACATTTTCAACCCAGAGATACCGGAGGTTGCATTTTATGAATTACCCGAAGGCCAAGAGTTTAAGGCTGATGTGACTGATCAAGTGGTTTTTAATGCCAGTTTATGAAACACCTTTCGAAAAGTGATTTATTTGGGGCCAAAACAGGGCACACATAATACGGTAGATGTACTGTTTAAAGTTGTCAAAGCAATGAAGCAGTATGACTGTGTTGGATTGGAACTATTTCCGGAAAATGTCAATGGGTTAGATTGTGACTGCGACTGCGGACTGTTCGACTGATGTAAGCCCCTGAAGCCCCGCCTTAAGCTAACACAGTCGTCATCACAGCATAAAAACAGACAGACTGCCTGTGACTATCTAGCAGTCAGAAGAATTTACGAAACGTCTCAAGATTACAGCAAAACGTAGAATGAAGAACCCAAGGCTGAGGACTGGCTGTGTGACGCCATAGATGAGAACGCTGAAGACTTCTACGGAACCCCTGACCCCGATTGCTCGATTCCACCGGCATACCCAACAAGAAACTACCAATGGCTTGATCAGTTTGATGATCAGCTAGGGCCTCTTAATCTGTCATACATTTCTAATGCTGACAAGAGTTTTCACAAAATGGACAAATTTGCACCACAAGTTTTAAAGGTCATCAAAGCTACATTGGGTATGATTCTGGAAAACGTTGTTGCGGCTATACTCCACAAAGCATGCATCGGATGTGAAGTGGGTCACCCGAGCCAGACAAGACATTCTTGTCTGGATCCGCCTGATTATTTTTTTTAGACCCATTATGATGACATTGTGGAGACAGTTTTAACACTGCGACAGAAACGTGTTGGTCAAGTCTTTGAACGCATCGGGGTTTCATGCACCGCTGACCGATGTTCACGTTGCCACTGAGAACTTTCTGCATGAGATCAAGTTGGAGCCGAACATCACACAGAGACTGAGTGAGAACAGGGATGAATACATAGATACATTTAATGAGGATGCTGTATGCAACACAGTGGCGTCTTGGTGCAACGAAAGCAAAGAGTCTGTTGTCTAAGGATGGGGTAACTTCAGTTGTCAACAAATCCTATGTGGGTTTAGCGATTAAACAGTTGATGCACAAAGCTATCAACAGCAGTGTTGATGGTTGTAGACTTTTAATAACTGAGACCATGTCAGTATAAAGTGTTTTAATAATCTGAACAAGCATATGGAAACGGTCAGGAACACACCTGATGATTGGAGGCAATTGTTGTTAAACAGCGTTGAATCAACAGCTCTAAACACCTTCATGTATAAACTTATAACATTTTCAAATGTTGACAACAAAGACTTTAAAATGGGTCACCTGTTATGTTTTATTAACGTATGTAACAGATGTTTGTGTGATAAAATTGTTGAGTAATGATGCTGTGGATGTAGATTGTATTTCTAAATTGTTTACAGAATTTAGAAATACATTCAGAAATCTGAATGTTAAACATGTATTACTTCTCATTATTGCCTGAATGGCGACGGGTCAGACTAAGAGCGGTTCAAAAACCCCTTAATTATGAAAACAATCTTGTGTTCTGTGACGTCGCACGGCATGGCGTAGCCGGGGCCCCACCCTGGAGCCAGGCCCGGGGTTGGGGCTCGTTCGCGAGCGCCTGGTGGCTGGGCCTTTCCCCATGGGGCCCGGCTGGGCCCAGCCCGAAGGAGCGACATGGGGCCGCCCTCCCATGGGCTCACCACCCACAGGAGGGACCATAAGGGGCCGGTGCAGAGAGGATCGGGCGGCAGTCGAAGGCGGGGGCCTAGACAACCCGATCCCTGGACACGGAATCTAGCTCTAGGGACGTGGAACGTCACCTCGCTGGCGGGGAAGGAGCCTTGAGATCGTGCGTGAGGTTGAGAGGTTCCGACTAGAGGTAGTCGGGATCACCTCAACGCACGGCTTGGGCTCTGGAACCACACTCCTTGAGAGAGGATGGACTCTTCACCACTCTGGAGTTGCCCATGGTGAGAGGCGGCGGGCTGGTGTGTGTTTGCTTATAGCTCCCCAGCTCTGCCGCCATGTGTTTCAGTTTACCCCGGTGAACGAGAGGGTCCTTTCCCTGCGCCTACGGGTCGGGGATAGGTGTCTCACTGTTGTTTGTGCCTACGGGCCGAACGGCAGTGCAGAGTACCCGACCTTCTTGGAGTCTCTGGGAGGGGTGCTGGAAAGTGCTCCGACTGGGGACTCTATCGTTCTACTGGGGGACTTCAACGCCCACGTGGGCAACGACAGTGACACCTGGAGGGGCGTGATTGGGAGGAACGGCCCCCCTGATCTGAACCAGAGCGATGTTCAGTTATTGAACTTCTGTGCTAGTCACAGTTTGTCCATAACGAACACCATGTTCAAGCATAAGGGTGTCCATCAGTGCACGTGGCACCAGGACACCCTAGGCCGCAGGTCGATGATCGACTTTGTTGTCGTTTCATCTGACCTGCGGCCGTATATCTTGGACACTCGGGTGAAGAGAAGGGCGGAGCTGTCAACTGATCACCACCTGGTTGTGAGTTGGATCCGATGGCGGGGGAGGAAGCTGGACAGACTCGGCAGGCCCAAGCGTACTGTAAGGTTCTGCTGGGAACGTCTGGCCGAGTCTCCTGTCAGAGAGATCTTTAACTCCCACCTCCGGCAGAGCTTCGACTGGATCCCGAGGGAGGCTGGAGATATTGAGTCCGAGTGGACCATGTTCTCCACCGCCATTGTCGAAGTGGCCGCTCGGAGCTGTGACCGTAAGGTCTCCGGTGCCTGTCAAGGCGGCAATCCCCGAACCCGGTGGTGGACACCGGAAGTAAGGGATGCTGTCAAGCTGAAGAAGGAGGCCTGGTTGGCTTGTGGGACTCCTGAAGCAGCTGACGGGTACCGACAGGCCAAGCGGACTGCAGCCCGGGTGGTTGTGGAGGTAAAAACTCGGGCCTGGGAGGAGTTCGGTGAGGCCATGGAGAAGGACTATCGGCTGGCCTCGAATAGATTCTGGCAAACCATCCGGCGCCTCAGCAGAGGGAAACAGTGCCCTACCAACGCTGTTTACAGTAGAGGTGGGCAGCTGTTCACCTCAACTGGGGATGTCGTCGGGCGGTGGAAGGAGTACTTCGAGGATCTCCTCAATCCCGCCGTCACGTCTTCCATTGAGGAAGCAGAGGATGAGGGCTCAGAGGTGGACTCGTCCATCACCCGGGCTGAAGTCACAGAGGTGGTTAAAAAACTCCTTGGTGGCAAGGCACCGGGGGTAGATGAGATCCGCCCTGAGTACCTCAATTCTCTGGATGATGTGGGGCTGTCTTGGCTGAGACGCCTGTGAAACATTGCGTGGCAGTCGGGGACAGTGCCTCTGGGATGGCAGACCGGGGTGGTGGTCCCTCTTTTTAAGAAGGGGGACCGGAGGGTGTGTTCCAACTATAGGGTGATTACACTTCTCAGCCTCCCCGGGAAAGTCTATGCCAGGGTTCTGGAGAGGAGAATACGGCCGATAGTAGAACCTCGGATTCAGGAGGAACAGTGTGGTTTTCGTCCGGGCCGTGGAACACTGGACCAGCTCAATACCCACTACAGGGTGATGGAGGGTTCATGGGAGTTTGCCCAACCAATCAGTCCACATGTGTTTTGTGGATTTGGAGAAGGCATTCGACTGTGTCCCTCGCGGCATCCTGTGGAGGGTGCTTCAGGAATATGGGGTCCTGGGTAAGTCAGACTTGTTCCCAGTGCATGTTGGACTCCGGCAGGGCTGCCCTTTGTCGCCGGTTCTGTTCATAATTTTTATGGACAGAATTTCTAGGCGCAGCCAGGGGCCGGAGGGTGTCAGGTTTGGGGACCACACAATTTCGTCTTTGCTCTTTGCGGATGATGTTGTCGTGTTGGCCCCTTCAAGCCAGGACCTTCAGCATGCACTTGGACGGTTTGCAGCCGAGTGTGAAGCGGTGGGGATGAAAATCAGTACCTCCAAATCCGAGGCCATGGTCCTCAGTCGGAAAAGGGTGGCTTGCCCACTTCAGGTTGGTGGAGAGTGCCTGCCTCAAGTGGAGGAGTTTAAATATCTAGGGGTCCTGTTCACGAGTGAGGGAAGGATGGAACAGGAGATTGACAGACGGATCGGTGCAGCTTCTGCAGTAATGCGGTCGATGTATCGGTCTGTCGTGGTGAAGAAAGAGCTGAGCCGCAAGGCGAAGCTCTCGATTTACCGGTCAATCTACGTTCCTACTCTCACCTATGGTCATGAGCTTTGGGTCATGACCGAAAGGACAAGATCCCGGATACAGGCGGCCAAAATGAGCTTTCTCCACAGGGTGGCCGGGCGATCCCTTAGAGAGGGTGAGAAGCTCGGTCACCCGGGAAGAGCTCAGAGTAGAGCCGCTGCTCCTCCACATCGAGAGGGGTCAGGAGGTGGCTTGGGCATCTGTTTCGGATGCCTCCGGAACGCCTTCCTGGGAAGGTGTTCCGGTCCCGTCCCACCGGGAGGAGACCCCGGGGAAGACCTAGGACACGCTGGAGGGACTATGTCTCCCGGCTGGCCTTGGAACGCCTTGGTGTCCCCCCGGAAGAGCTGGAGGAAGTGTCTGGGGCGAGGGAAGTCTGGGCATCCCTGCTTAGACTGCTGCCCCCGCGACCCGGCCCCGGATAAGCAGAAGATGATGGATGGATGGATGGATGGATGATGCTGTGGATGTAGATTGTATTTCTAAATTGTTTACAGAATTTAGAAATACATTCAGAAATCTGAATGTTAAACATGTATTACTTCTCATTATTGCCTGAATGCTCTCCGATGTCTGAATAGGTTATGAAAAGTATTTACTATGACCCAGCATACCCGGTGTTTACGTGAGTAGAGAGGGTATGAAAAGAGCGTACTTGGAGAAAACCAGGGAGATCCTCAAAAATGTCGAGGCTGATGACTGGCTACTCACCCAGGATACATACACACTACACAGGCCTGTAGCTATACATTTTCAAAGAAATAGAGTTATTGTTCATATAAATTCACAATATCAGCTGGATTTGGTTGACATGAGTGCTTATAGTGTGGAAAACAATAACATGAGATTTATGTTAATATGCAAGATTGTTTAAGCAAATATGCATGGATTCAGGTGCTGAGAAATAAAGGCGCAATAGAGGTAAAGAAAGCATTTGAAGACATGAAAAGAAGGTAGAACACCACAAAAAGTCCAAACGGACAAGGAGTTTTTTTATTCACATTTTGAAATGTTAATGAAGAAGTACAACATAAACATTTTGCTACAGGAAATTATGTCAAAGCGAGTAGCGTTGAGAGATTTAATAAAACAATTAAATCACAAATGTGGAGGTATCTCACAGCTGCCAACACTCAACGCTATGTTGAGGTTATTTAAGATTTAGTTCATGGATTCAACCATAGCTACCATCAATATTAAGATGAAGCCTGCTGACATTTGTGTGGAATGTTAGACAAGTTCTCAAGAACCTGTATGGTACAACAATAATTAGAAATGGTAATCAAAGATACAGGTTCCGGGTTGGGAATACTGTGAGACTCTCAAAGTTGAGAGGAACGTTTAACAAAGGCTATGAAAAAAGGTACACAGATGAATATTTTACAATAACAGAATGCCTTCCGCGGGTACCTCCTGTATATAGAATAAAAGATACGATGGTGATGTGATCGTTGGGACCTTTTATGAACAGGAATTACTGAAAATAATCGTGGCTAAGGATAAAATTTAAAGTGGAAGCAGTTCTGGATGAGAAAGTACAGAAAGGGAAGAACATTTTTCTTGTGAAATGGCTTGGTTGGCCAAAGAAATTCAACAGCTGGATACCATCGGAAAGTCCTTGACATAGAAACTGTATAAAACTCCAGGATTTTCTGGATCAGGTCATTTACATTGACTGCGATCAGCATGGCCAGTAACTCGTTGAGACATGTATATCCAAACAATTCGAGTTTGAGCTATACCACAAAATGTGCCAAAGGTATAGATTTGAAAGGTGATTGGAAAGTATTTTTGATAGAATTCCAATACCTGCATACGTGGAAGACTTTTACATGGGGTGAAAACGCATTTGAACTACTTGACTGAAATAACGACAAAACTTGGAAAGATTAACTCAACACCGGTTACTACAACAGCATAGGAAAACAAGTGGCAGAGCTCAACAGTTATATAAAACCACATGGTGTATGGGCAGGGCATGATGAATAAAAAAATGTTATGTTTCTAAAAGGCGAGCCCCATTTTAGTTTGAAATTTTGTGCAAAACTGGAATAGGTATTAGGCTTAAAACCAGGCGATTGTTGTTATACCCCATGGTACGGGACATTCCCCACAGATATTCTGGCAGGGTTTAACACCCTATACATCTACACAGATATAATTGATTATCAACGTGTTGGTGATCGTCCTGTCCCACTGTTGCAAACTGCACATATTACAGGGAAAAAGAATGACTTTGTCACAGTGACTTATGACAAGCCACACTACGTACCTCTTAGTAACAGTCATTTTGATGAGATCTGTATTGAAGTAAAATCTGATCAGAATCAGGTGGTTTCATTCGTAGTGGGGAAGGTGATTGCAAAATTAGACTTCAGACCCGTCAAACAGTCTTTTAGACTATAAGATGCAGCCTCAGAAACTCTATGATGATCCTCAAAGGTATGTTGAATACTACACAACACAGGCCGGTAGCGGTTTACCAGGGTATCATGGTAGCGCTGCAATGTATGGGGCTGGTCTAGGGGGCCTTTTCCGAGGGCTTTTCCGGATGGCAATACCTTTGTTGAAGCGAGGGTTCTCAATAGCAAAACCACATCTGAAAAATGCGGCAAGGAATATTGTTGGCGATGTTGTCAACAGTGTTATGTCACGACAAACAAAACAGGAGGACAGATATGGATTGATGGTTATGACTCTAGGTGTTAGAAAGAGACCGCTTGGTAGGAGGAGCTTACCAAAGAGTAAAAAACGCAAGAATGAGACAAAATCAAGAGCCAAGGTTAAAAGAAGACATACAGCTCGGAGGACAGTCAAAGGGAACACCACAAAATTCCATCCATCTTCTTCTGCTTATCCGGGATCACAAAATGTATTAAGAATACATTTTAGCAAGATCGCACTCCTACACTGTATGTCTGGTGAATGTATGAAAACAGAGTTGGATTTATTCACAGTTCCCTTCACACAGACATCTATTGAGAAAAATACATTGAAATCCCGACCCTATCAGCGATATCAGACGCAGCCCCTCTGGAGTTCTTTATTGCAGGAAATGGCGAAGATTGCATTTATCTCAACAATACTTTGTTGTACCTACATGTAAAAGTCACTAAACCAGATGGAACTAATATTGATTCCGGAGCAAGTGTTGGGGTTATCAACTATCCGATAGCCACCCAATTTTCACAAGTGGATGTCTCCTTGGGTGATCGTATAATTAGCCAGATTAGCAACACATACCCCTATAGAGCCGTTATAGAGAGCATTCTGAATTATGGATGTGATACATTAAATACAACATTTTCACCTGGTTTGTTTTACAAGGATGCCGGCAGGTCACATGGATGTTATGGACCCTGCAGGAGAGAACGTTGGACTCACGAAAAGGGCTGCCTATTCAGCGGATAGTACAACATTTCAAATGATTGGCCCTGTTCATAGCGATATATTCTTTCAAGAGAAACTCATGTTAAACGCCGTTTACATAAAGGTTAGCATGGTATGCTGTAAAGACGGGTTCTGCCTTATGTGGGTAGGGGATGTGTGTTAGCGTTTGCATATATTATCTGCGTCTCTCTTTGTCAAGGAAGTGACTGTATCACCAGCTGTGAAACTTGGACATGCTCAAGCGCTACTCTTAATTACTGCCAAATATCCATTTGAAAGAGTGTATATGAAGACATTTAGTTTACCAGCGGGGGGTAGCGTTTGCAACCAGGAAAACCTATTTTTAGGACCTCTGCCAAAATGGATTGTCGTTGGATTGGTGGACAATGACAGTTTTACAGGAAGTTACACAAAAAATCTATTTAATTTCAAACATAAACATTTTGAGTTTATGGCTATGTATGTAAACGGCCAGCAATTTCCTAGCAAACCATTCCAACCAAATTACACAACAGTGAATTGATTTTACTAATTGGCCTTAGCTTCAGGAAAACACCTAAAGGACCAAGCCTTGGCTATTGACAGGTCTGACTTGTTACACGGTTAAGCCCTTTATGCATTCAACTGCGCGCGGGATGAGGAATGTTGTCAGCACCTATATATGATCAAGTCAGGGAATGTATGACTTGAGATGAGGTTCAGACAACCACTACCCCACACAATTAATTTGGTTGTTTATTCAATCTTTGACTCCATTATCAAAGGGTCAAACCGGCCACAAGTTATGGTTGACTGCTATTAGGAAAACGGTGTGGAAATGAATACCTCAGAGTTGTCCGGTGTGGTGAATCAATTTTAATCTAGGACTAATTTCTATGGTGTGCTGGCATGTGACCAACTACCTAGTGGACCAGTCCGAGATGTTGCATCAATGATGATTGTTAATACACACCTGAGCAATCAACCCAGGGAGCACTGGCTGGTTATTTACATAACAGACAATGGCATTGGAAGGTTTTATGACAATTTTGGAAACCCCCTCAAATTTTTACATATTTTCCCAAGTCAATCAGTGCCTTTCTGCAAACCTGTGAGAATGTGGAATACAATTCAGAACAAGTACAGGACATGATTTCAACCACGTGTGGACAACATTGAGTGTTCGTTCTCTATGTAATGACAAGAGGTCTGAGTTATAAAGACACTATGTCTTTTTATATTGATGATTTACAAGAAAATTATGCGCTAGTCTCAAAGTTTGTAGCTAAGATGTACATAAAACATGCTCAATCTTGTGAATCATTTAATTTGTGTCACAGTTGTTGAAGAAATAGAAAAGTAAATCATGTGTATGCCGGCTTTATTATTCAAAAATAAAACCATTTGTAAAACCACATCAATGTTTACATAGTATTTTTCATACAACAATGAATCACAAATTATTAAAAAAGCATAAAATAAAAAAACGTTAAAATGGAAGCCATTTTGTGGGGTCTGTGGTAGGAGGTACAAAGAAAGCTTTGCTTGGTTGATAACCAGTTGATGGGGGAGTGTCTAAATCATCCATTGTGTCGCAAGACGTTTGTTTATACAAATCGATTTTTACGCTTTAAAAACTCATTTGGACTATATGTTAAAGGCATGTTCAGACATGACATAGGCTCTAAAAACACCCCCCACCCCAACGGCCTTCTATCGTCAGCAATTTTATTGGTTGCTGTCACACTTTTAACCAGATCCAACAGGTGCGATCCCTTGTTTATCTCTCCTTTGAAAATGAATTCACCAATTTGAATTCCATGAAGTCAAATCTTTAGACCTGTGCATCCTATTAAGAATATATTAAACCTTGGGTGATCCGCTATCCATCCTAGAATGTGATTTAGTACCCATAAGGCCTTGTGTTGTAATCAGGAAGCAGTACACGCTTGTTGTACACAACTCTGAAACACTTAGACACTACTCGGTTTTTCAATGTGAATGTTCTTTTATCTCTCGCAATTGTGTCTGCATTAGCAAGGACGTGATCATCGTCACCACCCTCGCCCTGTACAAATTTATCAACCAGTCGTGTTAGCGTCTCCAAGTTAACAATGGTTGTGTTGTAGCTGTTAAGTATAATGCCTTTTGCTTTGAGGGCAGGTCAGACCTTTAACGGTTTTGTATTCGTATGTCTTTGGCCCACCACTAACAAATTGAGCAATGCTGTCACCATCTGGTAACTCATCGGTCAAGTCACCCAAGAATGGCCCCAGTGGGGGCACCCAATCCCCATGGCGTATTGACAAAGATCACTGAATCAGTGTCAGTGTAGAGTACACGTCTATCCAACTTCTCCAAGAGTGAATACATCTTGAGTCTGGCATAAGCGGTTGTGATCGCTGCAATATTTCTTTTTTGCCATTATGTGGTTTGATTGGTGTCTGTTTTGTGTAACACCACTGTACCATTGCAACTGTTTCTGAGATGAAAAAGAAATAACCAACTTCTATTTCACTGGAAAAAAGGTAGTGGCTAAACTCCTCCGGATCTGTAATTAGCATTGTGTTCATAAGTGTAGAGCGCTCATCCATCTTACCCCAAAGGCTATTCATTGCCAGTTTAGCCAAAGATCACCTAGCACTATTTATAACGTTTTCCTTGTCAAGCTGCACACCCTCCTTTTCATAATATTCAGGGATATACTGGTCTTGAGCATCATTGTCAACCACAAAGGCTGGAAGCCGCTAGCTTCCTGCTTGTGCTTCAGGAATGTTCTCATGTAATCTGCAAAAAGATTATCTGATGTCCTGGTGAAATCCCAGACTTCGAATATTTTCACAAAGCGATAACCTTTCTCAACAGTCTTAACCAGCTCAATAGAAACCCAGGTACCAGTTAACGATCTTTCTGAATCAGTACGTGAACAATCAGTTACCTGGTTTTCAGACTCTGCACATAATCTACACAAGGGAAAGAACAGCTTACCACCGACCCTGTGCAGTAAAACGGGGTGATAAAGGCCTTTCGGGGGACACACCGTAGCCTTAACAATACCAAAGTAGGTGTCTAGTGGTTTGAAATCTCAAAAGATTATGTCTGGATGCCCAATCGGATAAGTCTTTGTCTTATTGCAGAATGGGTAAAGACTACAGACATCGTTATACTGAATAGTCTCTCCTTCTCGAGCCCTAAATTCAAATGAATTACGTTGGTACGACCACCAGAAAGAGCATCCAGACTGTCAAGGCACTCTGGGGCATCAAAGGTCTTCAAGAAAGCTTTGACAACTGCGGGATGTGTTTTTAAGCTGATTTCACTCACACTCCCATATGTCTTGAACATGTACGTTGTGTTGTTATTTTAAAGCCTCAAGCTTTGTCAGCCATTGTTGGTGCATCAACCCATACTGAATCTTTGAAACCGGATTGTTGCTTGCTGAACAATGACACTTTGGGTGACCGTGCCAGAAACAGCCTAGAAGTTCAGCATATCCATCAACATAATAGGCCCCGATTTTCACTTCACCCCTGGTCAGGGCGTGCTGTATTGATATATTCTCATCGGAGGCCACATTTTCAAGCCATTGGATTGAGCTGTTTGAGAATGTCTTCTGACAACGGTTGTAGTTGTCTGAGGGTACCAATGCAAAGTTGTCCTTGTTGAGGAATCTGTTGCAAAAAACTTTCATGCAAGCCGAAGCAGTTTATTTACCGGAATGGGTCAACACCACCACACTCCAGAAATTCGAGTCTGTAGCGCATACAACCCTTTCCCAAGATGACTACATCATTCATGCACTAAGCTTTTATTTCATCCTGCAAAGGGGTCTGTGGAAACTGCTGCAGAAACAGCTACATAAAATATGTAGCGCTCACTGGGGTCCTCAGGCATACAGGGTTTTATAAAACACTGATGATTCATTTAAACCACCAGATCCACGTTACAATTGTGCACTTGTGCGCTTTATAGTTGATAATACTAACGTTGTAATACTCATTTTACACCCTGTCATTTATTCAAACCGAACAATATCTGTGAATGTCACACAATAACTTAACGCTAAACCAGCTCCCGTATGTAACTCAACACCACTAACCAGGGCCTCAGCATACAGTGGGGAGAACAAGTATTTGATACACTGCCGATTTTACAGGTTTTCCCACTTACAAAGCATGTAGAAGTCTGTAATTTTTATCATAGGTACTCTTCAACTGTGAATGACGGAATCTAAAACATAAATCCAGAAAATCATTTTATAATAATTTTTAAGTAATTAATACACAAGTATTTGATACATCAGAAAAGCAGAACTTAATATTTGGTAGAGATTACAGAGATCATACGTTTCCTGTAGTTCTTGACCAGGTTTGCACACACTGCCGTAGGGATTTTGGCCCACTCCTCCATACAGACCTTCCCCAGATCCTTCAGGTTTCGGGGCTGTCGCTGGGCAATATGGACTTTCAGCTCCCTCCAAAGATTTTGTATTGGGTATAGTCTGGAGACTGGTTAGGTCACTCCAGGACCTTGAGATGTTTCTTATGTAGCCACTCCTTAGTTGCCCTGGCTGTGTGTTTCAGGTCGTTGTCATGCTGGAAGACCCAGCTAGGACCCATCTTCAATGCTCTTACTGAAGGAAGGAGGTTGTTGGCCAAGATCTCGCGATACATGGCCCCATCCATCCTCCCCTCAATAAGGTGCAGTCGTCCTGTCCCCATCCCCAAAGAATGATGTTTCCACCTCCATGCTTCACGGTTGGGATGGTGTTCTTGGGGTTGTACTCATACTTATTTTTCCTCCAAACACGGCAAGTGGAGTTTAGACCAAAAAGCTCTATTTTTGTATCATCAGACCACATGACCTTCTCCCATTCCTCCTATGGATCATCCAGATGGTCATTGGCAAACTTCTGACGAGCCTGGACATGCGTTGGCTTGAGCAGGGGGACCTTGCGTGTGCTGCAGGATTTTAATCCATGATGGCGTAGTGTGTTACTAATGGTTTTCTTTGAGAATGTGGTCCCAGCTCTCTTCAGGTCATTGACCAGGTCCTGCCGTGTAGTTCTGGGCTGATCCCTCACCTTTCTCATGATCATTGATGCCCCACGAGGTGAGATCTTGCATGGAGCCCCAGACCGAGGGAGATTTACCGTCATCTTGAACTTCTTCCATTTTCTAATAATTGCGCCAATAGTTGTTACCTTCTCACCAAGCTGCTTGCCCATTGTCCTGTAGCCCATCCCAGCCTTGTGCAGGTCTCCAATTTTATCCCTGATGTCCTTACACAGCTCTCTGGTCTTGGCCATTGTGGAGAGGTTGGAGTCTGTTTGATTGAGTGTGTGGACAGGTGTCTTTTATACAGGTAACGAGTTCAAACAGGTGCAGTTAATACAGGTAATGAGTGGAGAACAGGAGGACTTCTTAGAGAAAAACTAACAGGTCTGTGAGAGCCAGAATTCTTACTGTTTGGTAGGTGTTTAAATACTTATGTCATGCAATAAAATGCTATTTAATTATACAAAAAATCATACAATGTCTGGATTTGTTTGATTCTGTCTCTCACAGTTGAAGTTTATCTATGATAGAAATGACAGACCTCTACATGCTTTGTAAGTAGGAAAACCTGCAAAATCGGCAGTGTATCAAATACTTGTTCTCCCCACTGTATAGCAGGCCCTGGTCTAATAGGGAGGCGGAACCCGGTGCAGTGGATGACTCTATATTGGCTACCAACACACTGTATGAACCACCAGAGCAAGGAGTTGCCGACAAACCACCCAAAAAATGGGTGACTTCTATCTCCGCACACCAAGTCCCCACATATCAACCGCCAATAAGGGAAGGGTACACTTGGGCTGAAACCACTGATACAGCCACAATCGGAACTCCCCCAATGCCCCCACTGACTGGGCCACCCCATACATTGCAGCCTGTATCACAGCAACAGCTCCACAAATGGGGGAACACCCAAACGCCAATGGAACCGATAATCAAGGCCGCAACCGTGTGTGGAGTCACTAAGAACCAGGCGGTAGAGAACACTGTTAGGGCATTGATGGAGAAGAATAAAGAAGGTCTGAAGGACAACAACAGCAGCTATGGGATGTCATCTATGAGCACTGTACAGCTTTTGCTACAGGTCCTATAGACATGGGCCGTACCCAGGTAATACAACATTGACACGGGAACAACACACCCCATACGCAAACGGCCACGACAGCTGCCACTCATGAAGCAGGCAGCAGTGGACCAGTGCCTGGAAGAGATGCGTGAAGCAGGGGTGGTAGAGCCATCTGAAAGCCCATGGATGTTGCTGGTAGTAATGATAAGGAAGAAAGATGGGACATGGCACTAATGTGTTGATTTCCAGACACGTGACAACGACCCGAAACACACAGCCAGGGCAACTAAGGAGTGGTTCCGTAAGAAACATCTCAAGGTCCTGAAGTGCCCTAGCCAGTCTCCAGACCTGAACCCATTAGAAAATATTTGGGCCTATACATTGTTCTGATCATGCCTCTCACTCGTCTCAATTTATTAAAAGTGAGTTAAAGTGAGGATTCTTAAAATAACCCAATTCCATGATGGCTTTATAACTAACTAAGTAATAGCCACGACCCAATAAAGTTACAACAAGCGTGGGTCGGGGGGATATTAGCAGTGCAGGCATTCCAAATAGCAAATTCTAACAGTCAGAAACATCCAAGATGCGGCGTACTGCCAAAGAATAGTGTGGTGTAGGTTTTGCTGTTAGGGAGAGGAAGAGGCTCGATTAAGAAAACAAACCCAGAGGACAATATAGTAGAGACTAGGGATGATTTGGTGCCAAAAAATAATTAATCTTCTGTTTGAGAATATTTCAGTTTCCAGAAAAACGTCCCAATCTAATGTAGGCCTAATATTAAAACTCCATAAGATGGTGGTTAGAACAAACGCGGCACCACAACAAATGTATTTCAACATTTCAGCCAGCGCCAGCGACATCCATGAAAAATGCGTGGCAAAGAAGTGAGGGGGGCTAAACCCCTAATGTATTGTGATCCTAACAACGCATTCTGTACTCAAAGTTGATGTGTTAGAAGCAGGAAAAATGGGCAAGCATAAGGATCTGAGCGACTTTGACAAGGGCCAACTTGTGATGGCTAGAAGACTGGGTCAGAGCATCTCCAAATCTACAGTTGTGGGTGGCCAAGACTCATTGATGCAATTGGGGAGTGAAGGCTGGCCCTTGTGGTCCGATCCAACAGACGAGCAACTGTAGCTCAAATTGCTGTAAAAGTTAATGCTGGTACTGATAGAAAGGTGTCAGACCACACAGGTCATCGCAGTTTGTTGTGTATTGGGCTGCGTAGCTGCAGACCCAACAGGGTGCCCATGCTGACCCATGTCCACTGCTGAAAGCACCTACAATGGGCACGTGAGCATCAGAACTGGACCACGGAGCAATGGAATAAGGTGGCTTGGTCTGAATGAGCTGTGGATGGCCGCTTGTGGATGGCCGCTTGTGATTCGCTTACCTGGAGAACATGGCACCAGGATGCACTATGGGAAGAAGGCAAGCCGGCGGAGGCAGTGTGATGCTCCGGGCAATGTTCTGTTGGGAAACCTTTGGTCCTGCCAGTCATGTGGATGTTACTTTGACACGTACTAACTACCTGAGCGTTGTTGCAGACCATGTGTACCCTTTCATATCAACTGTATTCCCTAATGGCATTCGTCTCTTTCAGCAGGATAATGCACCCTGCCACAAAGCAAAAATGGTTCAGGAATGGTTTGAGGAACAAAACAACGAATTCAAGGTGTTGACTTGGCCTCCAAATTCCCCAGATCTCAATCCAAGCATCTGTGGGATGTGCTGGACAAATAGGTCTGATCCATGGAGGCCCCACCTTGCAACTTACAGTACTTAGAGGATCTGCTGCTAAAGTCTTGGTGCCAGATACCACAGCAAACCTTCAGAGGTCTAGTGGAATCCATGCATCAACAGGTCTGGGTTGTTTTAGCGGCAAAAGGGGGACCTACACAATATCAGGCAGGTGGTCATAATGTTATGGCTGATGTATACTATATCCGGTGTATATATCCAAGTATTTAATTTTACTTTATAAGGAATTCACTGCAATTCCTGAAATTCTAATGAACATTTTCTTTCTGCCACAGGTTTTTAATTGTTGGTCTCAGACGGCTGACGATTCAATTATGAGAGGTTGATCTGAGAATGCAGAGGGTATTTTAAGTACAAATGTGGATTCCACTTGATGGAAAGTGGAGAATAGTTGTTATTGAAAGGAGGCAGCACTGCAACTAACACAACAGAGTCTATGTTTCTTGGCTCTGTTGTGTTAGTTGCAGTGCTGCCTCCTTTCAATAAGAACAGTGTGCACAAGGGCAAGCCGCTGGCCATTGATGAAATATTAATACATGCTTTGAGCAAACAGGAGCAAAGAAACATGGGAAATTAAAGGGACCAAACAGAAGAGCAAAAAGGGGGAATCTGCATTGGTTCTTCTTCAAAGAATTGAAACCAATGTTTCTATTTAAGAAGATCCCAATTTTGACTGAGAACATTTACTTATCTTTCTTGAGTTTTTTGCCACTGGGGTATAATTAAAGGTTTAGATCTTCAATTATAATTGGGTCCTTACTGATTTTTGTTAACTTTACGGCATGGAAGAATAAGAGTTTTCAGAAGTCTCAATGCAGAGCCATTGATACATATACAGTATTATTTTAAATGAGAATAAAATACACTACCGTTTGGGTTCACTTTGAAATGTCCTTGTTTTTTAAAATTAAAATAACATCAAATTGATCAGAAATACTGTAAAGAGATTGTTAATGTTGTAACTGACTATTGTAGCTGGAAATGGTTGATTTGTAATGGAATATCTACAGTTGAAGTCAGATGTTTACATACACTTATGTTGAAGTCATTGAAACTAATTTTTCAATTTTTCGGTTTGGACATCTGCTTTTAACATGACTTGAGGTAGTAAATAATCTGTCTAAACAATTCCAACAATTGTTTAGACAGATTATTTCACTTAGAATTCACTATATCACAATTCCAGTAGGTAAAATGTTTGTATAATGTACACTAAGTTGACTGACTGTTGACTGTGTAGTTAAACAGCTTGGAAAATTCCAGGAAATTATGTCATGGCTTTAGAAGCTTTTGGTAGGCTAATTGACATAATTAGAATACATTTGAGGTGCACCTGTAGATGTATTTCAATGCCTACCTTCAAACTCACTGCCTCTTTGCTTGACATTGTGGTAAAATCTAAAGAAATCAGCCAAGAGCTCATACATTTTTTTTTTTTTTACTCCACGTCTGATTCACCCTTGGGAGCAATTTTCAAACGCCTGAAGGTGCCACGTTCATCTGTACCAACAAGAGTACGCAAGTATAAAAACCAAGTGGGAGACATTAACAGACTGTTCAAGAAACAGAACCCCCAAAAAGCAGCAGGGCCTGATGGTGTCTTCCCATCCACCCTAAAGCACTGTGCAGCTTTCTGCTGTGTTTACTGACATCTTCAACACCTCACTGGAGACATGCTGCTTCCTGTTTCAAGTCCTCTATCATCATCCCAGTTCCCACAAAGCCAAGGATCACCAGATTTAACGATTACAGACCTGTCTCCCGACTTTTGTGGTTATGAAGTCTTTTGAGCGCCTTATGCTGTCCCACCTCAAGACCATAACTAAGCCTCTAGCCAACAGGTCTGTGGATGATGCGGTCAACATGGCTCTTCAATTCACAACATTCACAACATTTTGGCTGGTTTTTACATTACATCTAAAACCCAACACTGGTATTGTTCATCGAGATCATCTTAGTGGCTTTTCATCCGTTCATTCCAGGCTGCTATAGGTTGACAATAGAGCTGAGTATACACAAATAATGTTGTGGAAGGGGCAGGAGGCATCAGCCACCACTGTGGATTGGTGTAATTACAGATGGGATGCAGTAGAGAGCCAGCCAATGCAGCAAAACCGATTTAATTACAGCATCCCCATTCCCTATGTCAAGCTCCTTAAGGCAGAGGACAATACCACTTCTAAGTCCAAAAAACAAAGAGAAGTCTTTAAGGTGGAGAATCTCCATCTTCCACTTAAATGAAGATATGAGTACACCGTGGTCTTGTCCACTAAAATCACAGCATAGCCTTTTTTCAGGAAACCATTACTCTCTGACAGGAGTGTTCCAAAATTCCCAAATAAAATACATTTGTGGGGAATTCTTTATATAGGTTGATTTTCTCTGTTGTGAAGGACATCATCAATGGGTTTTTCTACATCAGATCATAATGGAAGACTACACTTTGCCTTGAATTTAACATTGGATTTTGTGAGCACTGAGAACATAATGCATAAAAAGAAATCCAATTAATAATAGTGCTGAGTTATATTAGACTTTCAATTAGTCTATTTACAAATGACCTATCACCAAACACCTGTTAATACCATCACATGGATGACTGTGATAGATGAAACCACTTGGCGAAACAGGAACAATATGCTGTCCTCTCTTCGACAGAATTGAGCATATTGCCCAAAAATTACATTTTAACGAGCACTTCTCAGTGTTAAGTGCTGAATCCCAGCCCCTTGTTGCAAGTCTTCGCTTCAGTGACCCCTCGACTCAGTTTTCCAGCACAGGTCTCTCGCGTCATTGGCTAACAGATCAGACTGCCACACCACACACTGACACTGAGACAGCTCATTACCCAAATGATGACCGTCTCAGCTGCAATGTCTTGTTATATCAACCCAACATCGACGCATTTGTGACCAGAACATTTAGTACAAGGTTGTGCTTAGATCTAAGATGTGTAATGTCCTCCACCTAAGGAGATCACCTTTGGCTCTCTATATTGTGACAGCCCCAAGTATTAAGATTATTAAAATAAAATATCACAATTAATCACGATCTTCTGTAGTTAGCAATGATTCATCACAATTTTTGAATGGCACCAAATTGAATGGCGCTAAATAAAAAAAAAATCAGTTTAAAAACTAGACATGTTAGTTGGTCTAACATTCTTATATTGGCTGGGGTCCAGAAACGAACTGCAACATAAATTCAGCCCTGGCCACACCAGCCCACACCATTTTTCCAAGGTATCGTCTTAGTTGTAAATAAAGTAGCGATTTAAGTAAGGTCAACAACCACACATTGGGGGAAAAACACATTTTAAACATTGGGTTGTAGGCTTTTCTACACATTTTAAGGTGACTGATACTGATGACAGGTCATGGGAAGATGTTGAAACTGTCATATTGAAACTTTTTTTTTGGTGTGTATTGATAAGATAAAAACTTTTTTCAAAGGAACTCAGATAATCCAACCCACAAGTTAAGGAAACACAATACTAACCATTCTCTCTGCTTACTTCCTCCTGATCTCTCCCATTACCTCACCTTCACCCTCTGTTGTAAATGCAAGTCCATATAAAAACCACAGGAGGGAGACATATCCTATGGTAATGTTATACATCCATTTGATGTTTTTGTCGACTTCTATGATAAATGTAAGGAATAAAATCCTTCATTATATTGTAGTCCCAGTTAAAATATCTCATGAAAGACAACTTTTCCATAAATATTGTATATATTTTTATTGTATTTGACAATTTATGTATATCCCTGAATATAAATTCCAGCCTGTAGTTCTCTAATTAAAAAGCTGTTTGCCACAATGACAAAGACTAAACATAGTTTTAGGTGGTAAAACAATAGCTCAAAGCTAAAATTATTTAATTTTGATTAAAAAAATTTTTTAAACGTTTTATGTTGTCCATATCCATCCTATTAGGTCATATTATAAAGAATATGAATCACATTTCATAATTTAAATCCTGGTCAATTGTTCACTATCACTATTCTAACTCAACATTGCTCACTCACAGAGCAATGGCTTAACTAAGCCTTGACATTTATCTTTATAGAAAAATATATGAAATAAATGACTAATGACAAAACTGAAATTCAACACTACACTGTTGTTTGCTCCTTGGGGTTTAAGGCCGGGTGTCTCTGTAAAAGCACTTTGTGACAACTGCTGTTGTAAAAAGGGCTTTATAAATACATTTGATTGATTGATTGACTAATGTCAGTATAATAGATGTAATTTATGTTTTGTCAAATATTTAGTAAAATTATAATTGTTAGTATTTCCACCATGTTATGATTCATTCCATCATGTAAGGTTGGTTTTCTGATATCATAATTTAACAATACCAGCAATGTATTTTTGGGGGTTAGCTTATTTATTTTTTTAGATTGAATGGTTCAACTAAATATAATGAAATTGTGACTAAATACTATTGTTATCCACACTTGTTAACAAATACTGTGTGCAAATAATGTGCTAGTTCAAAAAAATTACACATTTTACCCAATTATTAGTTTAATTCTATTATTTGAAGAAAGAAGAAGCATTTTATAAAAAACTGACTTTTGATGTCTTTCAAACATAAGCCCAAACATACAGTGTTAACTCTACTAGATAGTCATGTGTAGGTCCTAACAGGGTGAAAATATCTTGTGCCCTTGTCTGAAAATTTACTAGGATTTAAGCATTTCAGAAACAATGTATGATGGCATAAGCACACTGTTGTCATTAGTGAATGTTGTAGACCACCACGGTGAAACTAATTCAACGGCTGGTGGATGTAGTTACAGTTGCTATAGGAACTCTCTTCACCAGAGGTGCATTCAATCTATTTGAATGTTTGCTATGTTCCTTTATATTAAATTACACGTTTGGCAAAATCTTGATTATGTTTTACAGACTCTGGACACAGCCCACATGAATGTATTAATTATTTAAATTTGTACACTTCAAATGTTAACCCAGCACAGCCAGAAAAAAATGCAAACATCCCTGAATTGAACTCATGATGGTCCGTTGATCAGATCTGTTTGGCAAAGGAGTATATGAAGTGCCTTCTGACTTTTTAATCATGCTGTCAGATTCCTTCAGACAGCATGTCATGTACCTTTCATTCAGGACTGACTTCCGCCTTGCCACTATACCATAAATGTCTGATCGATGGAGTTCTGCAGAGATGGTTGCCCTTCTGTCAGTTTCTCATATTCCTGCAGTTAAACTCTGAAGCTCTGTTAGAGATGCCATTGGGTCCTTGGTCACCTCCCTGAGCAAGACCCTTTTTGTCCAGTTACAGACAGTGCCAGCACTCTTGGTGGTTCCAAACCTCTGTCATTTCACAATGATTAAGCCGACTCAGTCCCTGGAAACTTAAAATGCTTTAGCATTTATTTTTTAAGTAGACTCCAGTCAAGTTCTAGAAATATCAACATTTTCTCTATTTGGAATGTAATGGCATGATATGTTTAAGTTGGTCTTTGCAATTAACTGACACAGATTTCATAAAATGTGTTTTTGCTACAGACACACACACACACACACACACACATGTATATATATATATATACATATATACACACACATATATTCATATACATTTATACACACACACATACATACATATACATATATACCCTTCTGATTATTAAAATAATGATGGTGAATAAAAATAAACGTTAAAAAAGGCAGTACATACACCACTGTCCCAAGTTACCTTCCTTAATTGTATTTGCCCGCATTGTGGGCCATCGTTTCTCTGTTGCCATGCACACGGCCCACGGCCACACAAGACATATCCACAGCTGTGCGGAAATGACACAGCAGGAGCGCGCCCCGTCACGTCACGCGAGACGGCACAGGCAAGAAAAAATAGGGGAGAGAAACACGAACAACAGTTATCTGTGTATGAAATCCCCACGATAATCGGGATAGATATGTTAACCACTTCTTCAGTAACTGCAAAGGACTGCATTAGATCGTAAAGGTGAGCTCAAGCGAAAGCATCTGTGTTTTTCAGACAATTACAAGAGTGGGAAAACTCGTCCGAGACGAGGAAATATACAACCGCGTCACTAAAAAAAAGAGCCCCTTAAAACAATGATTAGCTAGCCTTAATGCAAAGTGCAAACATATCGATTTGCTGTGTATTCAAATAAATCTCACAGATTTTTTTATTGCCACGAAAGGCTGAAGTTTTTTTTTTTGACAGCGGGAAAAGTGACACAGCTGTGTGTGTGTGTGTGTGTATGTATGTGTGTGTGTGTGTGTGTGGGTGTACTCATGTTTTTGTTCATTGGCTTCTCATGGAAGAATGAGGAAGTGCATTGTGAAGTCCTAAAGACTCTAGCTGCATACTTTGAGTCCACTTACATCATCAGTACAAAGCACAGAGCGCCCACTTACGGAATGCATTTCAAAAGTGTCTAAAATGTATTTTATTGCGTAATAAAGTATTCTAAATTATTTGGATACGATGCTAATATAGTTCCCATGAAGTAGTTGTCCCACACAGGCTAAGACGTTAGCATTTCTAAAAAGTACATTTGCTGCAAGGCAAATATAATCAAAGCATGGATTGCTTTCATAGCTTATAGGACTTCTTAATGCCGACAAGGTAAGGAAACCAATATGTCCTATTGTTATCCCTTTAAAAAACAGCACACATTAGTGTAATTCATTTATGTCTATAGTAAGTCTATCCAATATTTAAATGTAGTCAAATGTGGACAAGATGGTCAAATAGCACAGGTTCAGTATATGACAGTCATGTATGACTATGAACATGTAAAGTGGGTGCAGTAGACAAGTGAAATGTAAACAAGCATTATTGATTACAATAATTATATAATGATTTAGTTTTCTATGGAACAATACACACAACGATGTTGAATCATAGAATTACTTATTTTGAAGTCTCTAACCATATAACACAATTAGGACAATGCCCTGAAGAAATGTCAACAGTGAAGGTGAAAAGTGCAGTAATAATGGATTTCAAATAAACAATAGATGATTCAGTTTTGATTAATTTTTATTCTATTTCTTTTAATATAGGATATGAATTCCTCTGACCATGGGGAAAACTCAAATGGAGAAATGCTGGAGAGAGGTAAGAGCAAACAATTTCAGAAAATCCATTATTCCAGTGGGAACAATTTTATTATTACTTTACATTTCTCTCCAATAAATAAACAGTTGAAATGAAAAGCCAAAAGCAGTCTACACTGATAATATTGTGGAGCCAAGCTTGAGTTGTGTCACAGTTCTAATGCATTGAGGAAGGTTGGTGTATTTTAAAACGATCAACATTAGATGTTTAGAATTCCCACAGCTTTCTGATGTGAGCTAAACAGTGCACTTGGACTTCAGATATGTTTTAAAGCTACGGATGAGAAAGTGAACTTGTCATTTCTGAAATTTTGCTTACCTGGGTTCTGACCTCATTCAGTTGACTAGTCGATTGTCTAATCTATAGGCTTTTGCTCGATTTAGATTTTAGTAGTCTGTGTCACATGGCCACGCAACAACTCCATTGCAGAGCTGATCGCTGTGCAGTCACATGGTCACATCAGTCTGGCAAAATGCCAAAATCATAACTCAAAAAAATATGCACTACTGAAATTGTAAATCGTTACATTATGTAAGACAAATGATGCAACACTAATACATGTTAATATTTTATAACACGTTTTCTGAATTGGTATAGTAACTAGGCCTCGCCTTATGCTAAATATCTATTTTCGTGTATCCACATTTTATTTGTTGTGCTAGTGTGCGCTTGGACTTTGTTTATTGCCGAGCACCACCTATTAGCTAACCGTTAAACTGATAGTTCGACCTAGATACATATTTGAATTATCATTATTAGTACTGCCCAAAATAATTATTTGTAACGGTGTGTTCCGAGCTATAAAAGCTGCATTGCAAACGCAAAGTAAAAAACTAACAATTAAAGTCAGTAAACTGTACTCCTAGCATAGATTTTTTGACTGAATACTGACGAAACAGCTGGCTGAATTGGGTGACTTCAAACTGGCACTATGCAAACTTTTTTTCTGTAGCCACCACACACCACCTCTGATATTCGGCAATGATGTCATCAGTAGCTAGCGAATTCGAAGTGGTTGTTCCGGGTGGTCAATAAAGTTACATCAAAACTTGAAAAAACATTTATTTATTTTAAAACAGTAACTTGGCTTATAGAATTTTTTTCTGCGTGCTATAATCAAGTGTTTCAGAGCGTGTTATAAATATTATTGAAATTACATAGTTATGTTTACAGTGATATATTGGGGAAGGACAACTCATAGTTTTCCCAGGATGGAAAATCTGTTACTCATCTAATCACCTTTCTTTATAGTTGGTTGAAAAACAAACATACCAGCGCCCACAAACGGGTAAAATAACTTCCAGAAAGTTTTTACACAATGATTTTGACCAGTTGTCAGCTCTCCCATGATATAGTCGCTAATAGCAGTCGTTTTTGTGTCAGATGTATTATATCTATTTTAGAAAGATATGACGGCTAGTGTTGGCTGCTTGTTGGTACGTAAGTAACCCTTCTTGTCCTGATTTGAACACTTGCTACCTCATTAATATCATAGTGTAGATCAGGGGTTCCCAAGCCTTTTTGGCCGACGACCCCATTTCAGTATCAAAGAATTCTCGCAATCCTAACCATGTGAAGAAAAATTATATAATCGTTGTTTTTATTTGCGGCTATGAGGGTCAATTGTAAAACATTGTCCCCCAACCCCATTTTCGAATCAGGTGACCCCACATGGGGTTGCAACCCCTAGTTTGGGAACCTCTGGTGTAGATATTTAAACAATTCCAATGAGGAAATAAAGTTATAAACATAATTTGAGCTAAATGTGAGTAAATAAAAGTGCAAGTAAATAAAAGTGCACTTCAGGGACCACTCTAGCCTGATCACACTTGTGTGATCATATGCGTCAAAGGGTTAAATACCCTATAGAAAAATAGACTAGCCCCCTCTCCATTTTTAACTGCCCCCTCAGTCACTTCAACCTGGCGCTGGGCCTGGTTTTACATTAGTTGGTCTGGTACACAACAGTGCTTTAAACTTGGTTTTGTCCCAATAAGGTATATCTTCAGACCGCAAGTCAGGGGCGTTTATTAATACGGGGGTTCCTGAATATTAAGTTACGCCCACTGAATGTCAAGTTACGCCCACTGATGGTCACTATTGGTCCGTTTGGGGACATCCTGGTTCGACGCTAGGTGTCATGTATGGGTATGACATCATTACGTTGAGTGTGCCATGGAGGAAGAAGATTTAACTAACGTAACAACTTTATCTCAGAGTCTATGTGATTTCATTAAATATCTTTTGTCAAGATATAACACCAGGTTCAAGCATTGATATAGAAAACCTAAGTGTATTTGCTTTGACTACATGTTGAAAAAGCGCTGTAGTCTGATAATGCTTTTTACCAATTATGTAAAATTAAATGATATTTTCCAATACTATTTAATTGTATTTTGTTTCAGGATTCACAGTCATACTCACTATGCCTGCCATGGTCAGTTTTTCTTTGAGTAGCCATATCTTGGTTATATGTGATACAGTAGAGGGCCATCATTAAGAGGTTGATGGTGGAGAATGCTGCTTATTGCAGTTACAATATAGTTGATATGAGCTCTACATGTTACACAGTGAAACAGGCCTCCCTTTTCACAGGTTTATACAGGATTACCATTTATGCATTTTCCATAGATTCAACATATTACACAAATGTGAACATGCTGTATAAAGTACAGTGTGCGGTGGACCTGTGAGCAACAACTTCAGTGTCAGCTAAACTGTTCTGAAGGTCCTTTCCCGAGAACTGTGGGTTCTGCTGTTTAGATCTAACCAGTTTTCATACAAATCATTGTAATGGTTTCTCCTTCCTTTGACTTTTACTATTCAATTTACCAGCATTTTTCTAGAAAGTTGAAATTGGTAACTGGAAGTGTTGAATTTTCTATAGCTTGTTGCAGAAAGGTGGCAAGTTTCAATTTGCATCATGTAGAGGTCAGGTCAACATCTGTTTACAGGAATATTAATTTACAGGAATATTAATTTACAGGAATATTAATTGTGCTTGGAACCAGCACATTTTTAATTCTAAAGTAATGACATGGTTATGGACTTAAAACATTGTTGGGAGCAATATATGTGTTACATGTCTTGGAATTGATTATCTGAGGTAATTTAACGCTTATCTTAAAAGTTGATTCAATAACATAAATTACAAGTAGAATAAGAGCACAACAGATATTACTGAAAGTCAATTAATGTAATCAAAAAGCATGAAGTTAATGGCTTAACCTAAAAATATTTTTTTAATGATATGCCAGTTAGACAATTAAACATTTAATCACCCGATCAAATATTAAAAAAATTACATTCCAACACTGACAAAACTAAACTGTTCATTTAAGTACTGTGTATTCAGCTTTGCCCAGATTCTGTAGGCTTTGGTTTCATCCTATTATATTGTATGGCCAGGTGAACACTTCCAAAACACTGTCCAGTTTACTCTTGCTAAACAACTGATGTTTCTTGTCTCTTTGTCTCATCAAACTATATTGTGTTTTCTAGATATTTTAATTTTTGTTGTGTGGAAACCAGCAAAATTATCACTAAGTCCTCTTTTGTCTATTTCATCCATGAATGTTTCAGTGTCTTCAAAACTATTAAACAAAAACATGAATGGGGAGAGAGCTTCTTGTTCTTCCTCTAGAGTTGAGGCCTCTCTGAGCATCTGCACAGCACCCTGTATTTCCTCATCATTCAGGGGTGAGGACTTGTACCCAGTCTCAGAAGAGGCTTCTGTTGGCATTTACCCAGCCAACATCATCCCCAAGGTCAACAACGCATCTTGGCTACTGAAATGAAAGATCACATAGACGTAGAGGTGTACAAAGTACTCTACTGTGTTCAGCTGTGTTCACCACTTTAGGGAAATATGTAATTAAGATCTACAGTGAGGAGAACAAGTATTTGATACACTGCCGATTTTGCAGGTTTTCCTACTTACAAAGCATGTAGAGGTCTGTAATTCTTATCAGAGGTACACTTCAACTGTGAGAGACGGAATCTAAAACCAAAATCCAGAAAATCACTGTATGATTTTTAAATAATTAATTCGCATTTTATTGCATGACGTAAGTATTTGATCACCTACCAACCAGTAAGGATTCCGTCTCTCACAGACCTGTTAGTTTTTCTTTAAGAAGCCCTCCTGTTCTCCATTCATTACCTGTATTAATTGCACCTGTTTGAACTTGTTACCTGTATAAAAGACACCTGCCCACACACTCAATCAAACATACTCCAACCTCTCCACAATGGCCAAGACCAGAGAGCTGTGTAAGGACATCAGGGATAAAATTGTAGACCTGAACTAGGCTGGGGTGAGCTACAGCACATTAGGCAACCAGCTTGGTGAGAAGGCAACAACTGTTGGCGCAATTATTAGAAAAAGGTCGCACAAAACAAGGAGGATATACCTCAATCTCCCTCGGTCTGGGGCTCCATGCAAGATCTCACCTCGTGGGGCATCAGTGATCATGAGGAAGGTGAGGTATCAGCCTAGAACTACATGGCAGGCCCTGGTCAATGACCTGAATCCTGCAGCGCACGCAAGGTCCCCCTGCTCAAGCCAGCGCATGTCCAGGCCCGTCTGAAGTTTGCCAATGACCATCTGGATGATCCAGAGGAGGAATAAGAGAAGGTCATGTGGTCTGATGATACAAAAATAGAGCTTTTTGGTCTAAACTCCACTCGCCATGTTTTGAGGAAGACAAAGGATGATTACAACCCCAAGAACACCATCCCAACTGTGAAGCACGGAGGTGGAAACATCATTCTTTGAGGATGCTTTTCTGCAAAGGGGACAGGACAACTGCACCGTATTGAGGGGAGGATGGATGGGGCCATGTATCGTGAGTTTTTGGCCAACAACCTCCTTCCCTCAGTAAGAGCATTGAAGATGGGTCGTGGCTGGGTCTTCCAGCATGACAACGACCCGAAACACACAGCCAGGGCAACTAAGGAGTGGCTCCGTAAGAAGCATCTCAAGGTCCTGGAGTGGCCTAGTGACAGCCCCGAAACCTGAAGAATCTGGAGAAGGTCTGTATGGAGGAGTGGGCCAAAATCCCTGCTGCAGTGTGTGCAAACCTGGTCAAGAATTACAGGAAACTTTCTGTACCAAATATTAAGTTCTGCTTTTCTGATGTATCAAATACTTATGTCATGCAATAAAATGCAAACTAATTACTTAAAAATCATACAATGTGATTTTCTGGATTATTTCTATTTTATTCCTTCACTCACAGTTGAAGAGTACCTATGATAAAAATGACAGACTTCTACATGCTTTGGAAGTGGGAAACACTGCCGATTTTGCAGGTTATCAAATACTTGTTCTTCCCAAGTAACCAGGTAAAGGGAGTTTAAAACTAACCAGTGGTCAGTAAAATAAAAAGGAAGACTGTAAATGATCAATTAAGGTCATTGGTTAGTTATGAACTCTGTTTAGGTAAGTTAGCTCATCCTTATCAACTTCCCAAAATTGGTGAACACAGCCAAATACTTCTACACCACTGCATAGAAGATGGCCATGACAAATTATTATTTTGTTTACATTTGTAAATAATGACAACATAGTGTATATGAAGCAAAAAAATTTATTGATCTTGCCGGCCTGCATATAGTGACCGGTGCATCAAGTATCTTTAGCTAGTTATAACGTACCCTAATTGACTAGAGCTGGCTAACATGTAGCCTACCTCGTTGCGTAGCTAGCTATCTTTAAGTGTAGCTATAAGGGTTGTCCTGTTCTCTGTGTTCTATCACTGGCAAGTTATTCGAATCTCAGATTCAAAGAATTTAGTAGATAGGCGATCTTCGTGAACACGTTAAATATCCCTAAATATTTAGCCAGAGGTTGTTTATTTTAATTAAGCAAAATTGAATATTTTTTTGTTAAATGTATGTTCTTAATGATTCAAATCAATTAAAACTGTTATAGCATATATAACGTTTTTGCAGTAGACCTCTTTGAGAAACAGGTTATTCACACGCACATTTCTAGCTGTAATAGGTCTAGTTCAGAATGTTAATTAATACAGCGATTAGAAAATGTACCTGATTGTTGTAGGCAAATACCTTTTATCGCAGTGGATGTCAGTCGCTGTCTGGGGTTCTGAAATATAGGCTACTCTCTCGTGTGCACAGAATAACTGGCGCACTCTGCTGGTGTGCAGGTTAAACAACATTTTGATATCTACTTGAATTTTACTTCTCATATAATTTTAACAAGGCTCTTTTTGTGCTTTCAGCAACATCAGGAGAAACACTGCAAATAATGTTATAGGGGCTGAATCTGGGAAAGCCATCAACTGCAGTGAGTCATGTTGAAAGTTGCTAAATGCAGGCCCTACAGACAGGCTAAATGCAGAACTCCCTTTTCAATGTGTTAATATCATTTAAGATTTTCATGCTGAAAACCTTGAGCAGCACAGCACTTGATTTATTCAACGCAAGTATGGCTTTTCACTCTGGACTGTTATTATCAGAGGACCTCAGAGTAAAAATTGTCAACATGGCAGATTTGGTCATGATTAACATTACGAATTTAGTGATTTGTGCTTGGGTACGTAACTTTACTACATGTCCAAATATATCTGGACACCTGCTTGTGGTATCTCTTTCCAAAATGATGGACTTTAACATGGAATTAGTTCCCCCTTTGTTGCTACAGCCTACACTCTACTGGGACAGCATTCCAATAAATGTTGGAACATTGCGGCAGAGATTTGCTTTCACAAAAGTGAGGTCAGCATTGATGTTGAGGCGATTAGGCCTGTCCCAGATTTGGAGTTCCAATTCATCCCAAAGGTATTCAATGGGGTTGAGGTCAGGGCTCCTTGTAGGCCAGTGTAGTTGTTCCACACTGATTGCAAAAAGTATTTCTGTACTGACCTTGCTTTGTGCATGGGGCTATTGTCATGCTCAAACAGAAAAAGGCCTTCCCCAAACTCATGCTACAATATTGGAAGCTCAGGATATTTAGAATCAATGACCCAAACCATGACAAACTGCCCCAGAGCATTATTCTCGCCCCACTAAACTTTACAGTTGGCACAATACATTAGGCAGATTGCGTTCTCCTGACATCCGTCAAATCTTGATTTGTCCTTAGCACTGCCAGATAATCAAGCGTGATTCATAACTCCAATGCGTTTCCGTTGCTCCAGAGTCCAGTGGTGGCGAGTATTACACCAGTCCAACTGAAGCTTGGTGTTTTGCGTGGTGACCAAAGGCTTGTGTGCAAAATAACTGTTTGTCAGAAGTTAGGAAGCTTCAGACAAATCGTTTTGAGCTGACATTGCTTCCAAAGGCAGTCTGGAACATGGTAGTGAGTGCAAAGATGAGTGAGAACTTGGTAGTGAGTGGACAGATGAATGGGGGAACTTGCTAGTGAGTGGACAGCTGAGTGCCACATTAAAAGTCACTAAGAATTAAAAAATTGTCCATTCTACTGACAATGTTTTTCAATGGATATTGCATGGTGGTGTGCTAGATGTTATTACAAGTCAATGAATCTTCAGGAATATCAGTGTATCCAGTTAGCAAGGTTTGCTGTGTCTCCCTTTACAAGGTTTGCTGTGTCTCAGCTTGTGCAGCTTGATTGCCATTCGTCATTGAGCATCAGAATTGGCAGGTCCGCCATTGGCTCACAGAAGAGAGCAGGTTCAGACTGAGCATGTGACAGACATGAAAGAGTCAGGAGACGTCGTGGTGAAGGTTATGCTGCCTGCAACATCATCCAGCATGACAGGTTTGTCAGTGGGTCAGTGATGGTCTGGCGGGGCATTTCCTTGGAGGGTTGCACAGACCTCCACGTGCTAGCAAACAGTACCTTGGCTGCTGTTAGGTACTAAGATGAAATCCTCAGATCCATCGTTAGACCCTTGCACTTGTGCAGTGGGCCCTGGGTTCAAGTTTCAAGGTTTATTTGTCAAATGCACCGAACAACACAGTGTCATCCTGCACAATCAAATTCTTGTGACATGGCACCCAACATCTACAGGTGCTGGTCATATAATTAGAATATCATCAAAATAGTTGATTTATTTCAGTAATTCCATTCAAAAAGTGAAACTTGTATACATTCATTCCACACTGACTGATATATTTCAAGTGTTTATTTCTTTTAATTTTGATGATTGTAACTGACAACTAATGAAAACCCCAAATTCAGTATCTCAGACATTTTTTATATTGTAAAAAGGTTCAATATTGAAGACACCTAGTGCTAATTCTGTAGGCTACACAATCATGGGGAAGACTGCTGACTTGTCAGCTGTCCAAAAGACGACCATTGACACCTTGCACAAGGAGGGCAAGACACAAAAGGTCATTGCTAAAGAGGCTGGCTGTTCACAGAGCTCTGTGTCCAAGCACATTAATAGAGAGGCGAAGGGAAGGAAAAGATGTGGTAGAAGAAAGTGTACAAGCAATAGGGATAACAGCACCCTGGAGAGGATTGTGAAACAAAACCCATTCAAAAATGTGGGGGAGATTGACAAAGAGTGGACTGCAGCTGGAGTCAGTGCTTCAAGAACCACCACGCACAGACGTATGCAAGACATGGGTTTCATCTGTCGCATTCCTTGTGTCAAGCCACTCTTCAACAAGACACAGCGTCAGAAGCGTCTTGCCTGGGCTAAAGACAAAAAGGACTGGACTGCTGCTGAGTGGTTCTCAGCAGCAGTCCAGTGGTTCTGAGTGGTTCTCTGTTCTATGTTCTCTGATGAAAGTAAATTTTGCATTTTCTTTGGAAATCAAGGTCCCAGAGTCTGGAGGAAGAGAGGAGAGGCACATAATCCACGTTGCTTGAAGTCCAGTGTAAAGTTTCCACAGTCAGTGATGGTTTGGGGTGCCATGTCATCTGCTGGGGTTGGTCCACTGTGTTTTCTGAGGTCCAAGGTCAACGCAGCCGTCTACCAGGAAGTTTTAGAGCACTTCATGCTTCCTGCTGCTGACCATCTTTATGGAGTTGCAGATTTTATTTTCCAACAGGACTTGGCACCTGCACACAGTACCAAAGCTACCAGTACCTGGTTTAAGGACCATGGTATCCCTGTTCTTAATTGGCCAGCAAACTCGCCTGACCTTAACCCTATAGAAAATCTATGGGGTGTTGTGAAGAGGAAGAAGAGCTGAAGGCCACTATCAAAACAACCTGGGCTCTCATAACACCTGAGCAGTGCCACAGACTGATCGACTCCATGCCACTCCACATTGCTGCAGTAATTCATACTTTTCATGTTCATACTTTTCAGTTGGCCAACATTTCTAAAAATATTTTTTTTGTATTGGTCTTAAGTAATATTCAAATTTTCTGAGATACTGAATTTGGGATTTTCATTAGTTGTCAGTTATAATCATCACAATTAAAAGAAATAAACATTTGAAATATATCAGTCTGTGTGCAATGAACAAATATAATATACAAAAAGTTTCACTTTATGAATGGAATTACTGACATAAATCAACTTTTTGATGATAGTCCAATTATATAGTGAGAGTTAAGAAGAATATACAAACAAAAATATAGCCAAAAAATTATAATAAAATAAAGCAACAATATGCATAACATTGTACTCTAGCAGCAGTTTAAAAAAAGAGTACTGTAAACTAGCAGCAATCTGGGTAATATTATTGAACATTTAGATGTGGCAAGTATGGCATTAATATACATAAGTGTGAACTAGCAGAGGTTGGTAGAGTTATTGAATATTATAGATACAGTTGTGCTCATAAGTTTGCACACCCTGTCAGAAATTGTGACATTTTGGCATTGATTTAAAAAATAGGACTGTCTTTTATTTAAGGATAGTGATCATATGAAGCCATGTATTATAAAAGTTGTTTGGCTCCTTTATATATCATAATGATAACAGAAATCACCCAAATTATCAAAAGTTTCCATACCCTTGAATGTTTGGCCTTGTTACAGACACACAAGGGGGCACACACATGTGAAAATGGCAATTAAAGGTTAATTTCCCAAACCTGTGGCTAATTCCAGTTAGTGTCTGTGTATGAATAGTCAATGGGTTTGTTAGCTCTTATGGGGATGCATTGAACAGGCTAGATACTGAGCCATGGGGAGTAGAAAATAACTGTCAAAAGACCTGCGTAACAAGTTAATGGAATTTAATAAAGATGGGAAAGGATATAAAAAGATATCCAAAGCCTTACAAATGCCAGTCAGTACTGTTCAGTCACTTATTAAGAAGTGGAAAATCTCTTGATACTAAGCCAAGGTCAGGTAGACCAAGAAAGATTTCAGCCAAAACTACCAGAAGAATTGTTCGGGATAACAAGAAAAACCCACAGGTAACCTCAGGAGAAATACAGGCTGCTCTGCAGAAAGACGGTATGGTTGTTTCAAAGAAGGCTTTACTGCGCCAATGCCACAAAAAAGCCTGGTTGCAATATAGCTGACAACACCTTGACATGCCTCACAGCTTCCAGCACACTGTAATTTGGAGTGACGAGACCTAAATACAGCTTTATGGAGAGGGGTCAACAAGGCCTATAGTGAACAGAATGCCATCCCCACTCTGAAGCATGGTGGTGGCTCACTGATGTTTTGGGGGGGTGTGAGCTCTAAAGGCACAGTAAATCTTGTGAAAATTGATGGCAAGATGAATGCATCATGTTATTGGAAAATACTGGGAGACAATTTGCATTCTTCTGCACGAAAGCTGCGCATGGAATGCTCTTGGACATTCCAGCACGACATTGACCCTAAGCACAAGGCCAAGTTGACTCTCCAGTGGTTACAGCAGAAAAAGGTGAAGGTTCTGGAGTGACCATCACAGTCTCCTGACCTTAATATCATTGAGCCACTCCGGGAGATCTCAAACGTGCGGTTCATGCAAGACAACCAAAGACTTTGCATGACCTGGAGGTATTTTGCCAAGACGAATGGGCAGCTATACCACCGGCAAGAATTCAGTGCCTCATAGACAACTATTACACAAGACTGCATGCTGTCATTGATGGTAAAGGGGGCAATACACAGTATTAAGAACTAAGGGTATGCAGACTTTTGAACAGGGGTCAATTCATTTATTTCTTTGTTGCCATGTTTTGTTTTATAATTGTGCCTTTCTTTTATGACCTACAGTTGAATGTGAATCCCATAAGAAATAAAAGACATGTTTTGCCTGCTCATGTTTTCTTTACAAATGGTACATATATTACCAATTATATGCAAACTTTTGAGCATAACTGTACATTTGAGTGCCCTACCAACGCTGTTTACAGTAGAGGTGGGCAGCTGTTGACCTCAACTGAGGATGTCGTCGGACGGTGGAAGGAGTACTTTCGAGGATCTCCTCAATCCCGCCGTCACGTCTTCCATTGAGGAAGCAGAGGATGAGGGCTCAGAGGTGGACTCGTCCATCACCCGGGCTGAAGTCACAGAGGTGGTCAAGAAACTCCTCGGTGTCAAGGCACTGGGGGTGGATGAGATCCGCCCTGAGTACCTCAAGTCTCTGGATGTTGTGGGGCTGTCTTGGTTGACACGCCTGTGCAACATCGCGTGGCGGTCGGGGACAGTGCCTCTGGGATGGCAGACCGGGGTGGTGGTCCCTCTTTTTAAGAAGGGGGACCGGAGGGTGTGTTCCAACTATAGGGGGATCACACTTCTCAGCCTCCCCAGGAAAGTCTATTCCAGGGTTCTGGAGAGGAGAATACGGCCGATAGTAGAACCTCGGATTCAGGAGGAACAGTGTGGTTTTCGTCCGGGCCGTGGAACACTGGACCAGCTCTATACCCTCTACGGGGTGTTGGAGGGTTCATGGGAGTTTGCCCAACCAATCCACATGTGTTTGTGGATTTGGAGAAGGCATTCGACTGTGTCCCTCGCGGCATCTTGTGGAGGGTGCTTGGGGAATATGGGGTCCTGGGTCCTTTGCTAAGGGCTGTCAGGTCCCTGTACAACCGAACCAGGAGCTTGGTCCGCATTGCCGGCAGTAAGTCAGACTTGTTCCCAGTGCATGTTGGACTCCGGCAGGGCTGCCCTTTGTCACCGGTTCTGTTCGTAATTTTTATGGACAGAATTTCTAGGCGCAGCCAGGGGCCGGAGGGTGTCAGGTTTGGGGACCACACGATTTCGTCTCTGCTCTTTGCAGATGATGTTGTCGTGTTGGCCCCTTCTAACCAGGACCTTCAGCGTGCACTGGGACGGTTTGCAGCTGAGTGTGAAGCGGTGGGGATGAAAATCAGTACCTCCAAATCCGAGGCCATGGTCCTCAGTCGGAAAAGGGTGGCTTGCCCACTTCAGGTTGGTGGAGAGTGCCTGCCTCAAGTGGAGGAGTTTAAGTATCTAGGGGTCTTGTTCACGAGTGAGGGAAGGATGGAACGGAAGATTGACAGACGGATCGGTGCAGCTTCTGCAGTAATGCAGTCGATGTATCGGTCTGTCGTGGTGAAGAAAGAGCTGAGCCGCAAGGCGAAGCTCTCGATTTACCAGTCAATCTACGTTCCTACTCTCACCTATGGTCATGAGCTTTGGGTTATGACCGAAAGGACAAGATCCCAGGTACAGGCGGCCGAAATGAGCTTTCTCCGCAGGGTGGCCGGGCGATCCCTTAGAGATAGGGTGAGAAGCTCAGTCACCCGGGAGGAGCTCAGAGTAGAGCCCCAGCTCCTCCACATCGAGAGGGGTCAGCTGAGGTGGCTTGGGCATCTTTTTCGGATGCCTCCGGAACGCCTTCCTGGGAAGGTGTTCCGGTCCCATCCCACCGGGAGGAGACCCCGGGGAAGACCTAGGACTCACTGGAGGGACTATGTCTCCCGGCTGGCCTGGGAACGCCTCGGTGTCCCCCCGGAAGAGCTAGAGGAAGTGTCTGGGGAGAGGGAAGTCTGGGCATCCCTGCTTAGACTGCTGCCCCCGCGTCCCGGCCCCGGATAAGCGGAAGAAGATGGATGGATGGATGGATGTACATATGAGTGAAATAAGCTTATGAATGGTGCCATAGCACACTACAAATGCGTAGTGAGAATTAAGAAGAAACATTTCACACACAGCAAAAAATATAGCAAGAGGATAAAGCAATAATATACATAACACTACATAGCAGTTGTTTTAAAAGATTACTGTAAACTAGCAGCAATATTGGTAGTAGTATTGAATATTGTAGATATGGCAAATATGGCAGTAACTAACATACATTTTGAGTGTAGGATGGTACATGCAAAGGAATATTCAATGCCCATTAAAAGTACCTGAAAGGACATCAGAGCATCTGGAATGTTTTTGTGCGGTCAGTTTGATCATGGATCGGTGTTGCTAGTCAAGGAGCCTGATGGAGAAAATAAAATGGAGTCTGGAAGTGTATTCTCCAGTAGCGTCTAACAGACAGCAGCAGTGGGAACCATAACCTGGGTGACTGTGATCTTTGATGATGTTCTGTGCTTTCCTCAGACATCGTGTTCCTCCTAGTGCAGGACAATGCCTGGCCTCATGTGGCCAGTGTGGGTAGACAGTTCCTGGATGTCGAAGGCATTGATGAAATTGACTGGCCCTCACGTTCCTCAGACATGAATCCAATTGAGAACCTCTGGGATGTTATGTATTGGTGCATCCACAACGTCAAGTAGCGCCACAGACTGTCCACCTCACTGATGCCCTGATCCAGATCTGGGAGGAGATCCCCCAGGACACCATCCACCATCAGGAGTGCATACAGGCACGTGGGGGCCATGGACACTACTGAGTCACATTATGAGTTGCCATGATAAAATTCACACAAGTTGGAACAGCCTGTGATTTCAATTGTTTACTTAGATTTTTGATGTGTGTTTGAATCCAGCCCTCAATTTTTGGTTTCCATTGACCGTTGTTACGTCATTTTGTTCTCAACGAATTACATAAACTTCAGTTAAGATTTTGATTTTAAATATATTTTGTTCATGTGTGATTTAAGTGTTCCCCGTAATTTTTTTGAGCAGTATATTAACTTCTAAACCTTTGGATTGATCAATTGCTTGAAAAACAAATTAAGTAGAATGTTGATTTTAATTTGTTTCTTACAGAGAGTGAACCAGTTGAGGACATCAAGACAGAGACTGATGACTGTGCTATCAGTGAGACACCTGGAGGACCCCGAAGGTGGTCTGTTGGTAACAGAGAAGCCACCAGTAAACGTACTGCCACAGACATGGGCTGTGGTGCTCAAAATTCAGAGTCAGACCATTCTACCAGAAGCAAGAGATTCAGGGTTTCTAGTGAGGTACATTTCTGAAGTATATCATTATCTAAGATAAATAATAACTAACTGAACTTGATATGTAAGCCTGTCTATGTAAATTATTTTATCCAACTATTTATTTAGTCTCTTTTTATTTTACCTTGTAAATTACATTTCTTTGAAATAATCTGTTGTTGTCTGTGTAGGCTGGACGGCGCTTGTTGATGAGTTTGTCTGAAGAGTCCACGAGGCCTCAACCCCAATGCCTGGCTTCTGGGGAGAAAGACCATGCCCAGGAGACTATATCTTCCTACAGGAAGCCTCTCTACAGCATCTCTCATAGAATTACAGAGAAAAAACTTACATCAAGCCAGGACCATCATGCTCAGCATGAGGGAGGAGTGCGGGTAAGCTTCAGCAGCCTTGTATCCCCTCAACTGGTCAACACAGGGGAGCACAGCAGAAATGAACCCAACCTTTCTGTCCTAGGGGCAACAGGGTCCATACCTTCAACAGACTCTAACATATATTCTCTCATTGAGAAGATGTTTTTCATCCTTAATACGCTCAACTCAAGCATGACTCAACTGCACAGCAAGGTAGATCTACTTTCCCTGGAGGTCACTCGAATAAAAAAACTGATTAAACCCTCTGAGATGGTGACTGAGTTCCAGCCTCCACCAGAGTACCTGTTGACAAGTGAGGAGCTGAGTCAGCTGATGGAACAGACATCAAATGCCGGTGAGTTGGGTTGTCGACTGCTGGTACATCTCTTCCCAGAACTTTTTAAGGCCAAGGAGTGTACCCGTTGCATCTCCAACAAGAGGACATTGGATTCCCTACATCTACAGCTAATACGCAACTATGTGGAGGTGTGTTTTCCTCTAGTTAAAAACAATAACATTTGGCAGGATGAATGCCTATTGCAGATCAATGACTTTTTTAACCGCTTCTGGGTCCAGAAGGATATGGAGAGTGTGCCGCAGTCATGTGAGAAACAGACTATTGCAGGCTTTGGTTTTAAAGCTGAGCAGAACCAGCCCTGCCATTTTATAAATGAGGAGGGGCAAGAAGTTGACCTGAGCTTAGACTCAAATAGTGACCACACCAACAATAATATATTAGTACCAGACCTTGGGTTTGACACTCAAGTGGTTGGAGAGGATATGGATGATCTCTCCTCCCCTCAAGACTTTGTTGTGTTCCTTGTAAACAGATTTTTCCCAGAGATTTTTGAGGGAAGACTGCCAGAGGGCAGTGTGGGAAAGATGATCCTGGACTCGGACAGGATAGAGATAATCCGTAAGTACATGGAAGCTAATTTTCCTGATGTCCCAGAGGATAGTTGGCTACAGATGTGTGTGCAGCGTATAGAAGATGTAATGGAGGGTTCTCACAGTGACGGCAATGGCAGCGAGCCTGAGAACATGAATGACGAGAGCTATGACTCCAGAAGCCTCCCTGAAAACGTCTCTATTGTCAAAATCAGGGACTTGTGTGACTACGAGAGACCAGGCCGTCGGTCAAAAAAGTCCTTGCTTGTGCCAGTGGATTTTGAACAACTTGAGATCCCCCTACCAGACTCCAGTGTGCCTCAAGAGTATCTGCTGTCTAGGGAGCAGCTGAGGAACAACTATGACTGTAGCTTGTCAATTGGTAACTTTGCCTCTCGCCTGTTGGTACTTATGTTCCCCGAACTCTTCACTTATGAGAATGCACGTAAGCATTACAACTGTAGTGGCTCTCTTGGGAAGAAGCAGCTTGATCCTGTGCGGGTAAATCTTATTCGCCACTATGTGCAGCTGCTATATCCACCAGCTAAGAATGACAGGGTGTGGACACTAGAATTTGTGGGCAAACTGGACGAGCGGTGCAGGCGACGAGACACTGAACAGCGGCGGTCATACCAGCAGCAACGTAAAGTTTATGGTCCTGAGATTGAGCAAGAGCCTGTGGACTTGGTGGCTGCTTGCCAAGTGAACCAGCTCAACATTGACCACTTGAAGGAAGACTTTGAGATCCCTCCACTACCCCCTGAAAAAAGTAGCAAAGATTTCTGCAAGATTCCTCTAGAGGAATTGACAGTCTCTATTCCTGACTTTCCAGTGCCTTCAGTCTACTTGTTATCAGACACTGAGGTTCGAGAGATTGTACAGCAGAGCCTTTCTGTTGGAAACTTTGCTGCTCGTCTTCTGGTACGTCTCTTTCCTGAGCTTTTCACTCAGGAGAACCTGCGGCTTCAGTACAACCACTCAGGCGCCTGCAATAAGAAGCAGCTGGATCCTGTGCGTCTCAGGCTCATCCGCCACTATGTGGAGGCAGTGTACCCAGTTGAGAAAATAGAAGAAGTCTGGCATTACGAATGTGTGCCTAGCATAGATGAGCGATGCCGGCGGCCCAACCGCAAAAAGTGTGATATTCTGAAGAAGGCTAAGAGATCCAATACTGTATCCTAGTCACAAAGCAGGCTACAAAACATGTTTCTTCTAAATATTTGCACAAGTACATAAGCTGAATAGCATAGTGGAGATTTGGACATTGAGCCCAAGGCAAACTTGTAAAAGCTTTTAATCAGTATTCTTAATGGATGTATTTGTAATATAAAACCACAGTATTAGACAGATTAGTTTTTAATTGTCGGCTTGTTTCTGTGTATACACCAAATCAATGTCATAGATATTCTAACTTACTGTACATAAACTGTTGTAGCCTTAAAAACAATAACCATGAAAATAAAACTGAGACAATAGATCACATTCGAAGATGGATAGAAAAGGTTATTTTTTCCATCACATTTGCTGTTGAATTGTGGCATCTCTTTTTTATAACAATGTTATACATTTGTATTATAAATCTGTATGAAACTATGGCAACAGATCATGAGAACACATTTGTAATAAAATCAGTCAAGAATTCAGCATTTCACACTTTATTAGCACTCAATAATACCTTTCCCACATTCCATTTGCATCTGCTTTGCAAGCCATATCAGTACTTTGGATACTTATTTGTCTGTTATTAGCATCTATTAATAGAAAAGTTTATCAAAACCATTTGAAATATCAGGCAAGTCAATAATGACACCAAGAGGTCTAATGTAAAAAGAATGCACAACTCACTTTCATGTAACGATTATGCAAGGATTATTCCAATTTCCTTATTAATGGAGAGCGGTGATCAGTATTATACACTGAAAACTCATTGTTTGAAGGCATCCTGTTTGGGAAGTTCTAGGTTTTTCCAGCGCCTCAAAACAACTTGGTACCTGTCTCCATCCTTGGATTCACCCAGTTCCTTCTTAATGATTACTCTCAAAACTGTGACAGTGTCTATGTCTTTGTTCTCTGACAATACCATGTCCAAGGTGTCCCCGACTTTAACCTAAAGAGAGAACCAAAGATCAGTACAATAAAGACATACAGCTCCATTCAATCAATCTGTGTTTTATCCCGATTGAAAATGTTTGCTTTTACCATGAATGCAGGAACATTGGCTTTGAATTTCAGTCACTCTACAGCTGATCTTTAGCTCTATGAATAAATCTCTTAGACATCTCTGCCTGACAATCCAGACACTGATGGGACAAGATTCAGACAAGATGGGATTGTTGGCTGGACTGCTCGACCACTCCAGTTCTCTGAGGGTTTGGGTCCCAAATATCTTGTAAGATGGTGTAGGAGGCTGATAGACATCTTTATTTTATAAAGTTACTGGGCAAAATGATAACTCACCAATTTACTTTTCTTGATGAGTTTCTGTCCATTAAGCCAGAGCTTGTTGCCATAGAATGCGTCCTCCACTTTACTGAAATAAAGAAAAGGTTTAGACTAGAGCACGGTTTTTGAACTTTTTCACAACAAAAACCTTCCAAATATATTTCCCTAATAATGTTTAAAAAATGTATACACCCAGTGGCGTCGTTAGATCTGGGTGTCAGGGGCTATAGCCTCGGATCTCAAATTGACCCAGAATAATAATAAAGAAACAGCCCCTGATCTATTCACCTATAATTCCAATCGTGCATTATAACAATGCAGACGTGTAAGCCGCTAGCGTGTACATCGAAATTCTCCACATGTACTTTCAAAACCCTTTACTTTCTGTCCAGGGCAGGGTGCGAGGGTGGGCTAAGTCCTGAATGTATTGTGATCCTTGCGATGCCTCTGTGTAGACCTATATTAAATGGCAAATAATACATATAATATTTTGGGTAGTCTCCCATTCTTGGAGATCATCAAGCTCGGTCAGAGAGATTGGGAATCTTCAAGGAACTCCATTCATTCTTCCCTCAGTTGTGACCAGTCTCCCAGGTGCAGACGCTGAGAAGCATCTCCATTGCATGATGCTCCCACCACCATGCTTCACCATAGAGATAATATTAGCCTGGAGATTAACATTACCTTGTTGCACTTTACGTTCAGGCCTAATATCTTGCTTTTGACTCAGTCCTCATTATTCTGAAAAACTGGCAAAAATGTGTAAAAACTTTCCCTTGTCATTATGGGGTATGGTGTAGGTTGATAACAAATATATATGTAATAAACTATGAATTTAGTTTCTACCAAAATGTGGAGATAGTGAAGGACTAAATACCATCCGAAAGCACTGTTGGTAACGGTCCATACGGACATTGCCAGGCATTACATCTGGCGAATCAAGGTACTGCTCATCGCCTAATACAATCTCTATGGTGAAGTGTGGTAATGAGAGCATAATGCAATGGGGAAGCTTCTCAGCAACTGGGACAGGGACATTTTCAGGATTGAGGAAACTGTAAACAGTAGAATACAGCGGTCTTTGAAGAAAACCTGATCTAGCGCACTGGAAGTCAGACTGGGATAGAGATTAATCTTTCACCACGACAACAACCCGGGCAAAGCTGCTTCTATAAGGTACTAAATAAACAGTCTGATTACTTATGTACAAACTGACATATTTATATTTGCCTTGAACTGGCACAACCTCCTTAAAATGTGTTTTTACTTATGGTAATTATGGGGCTTTGTGTTTAGATTGATGACAAAAAAAAATATGTAATCAACTATGATTTAAGTTGACAAAACTAAAATGAATGAATTATTTCCAAAACCATTGTAGGTAGCGGTCCATATGGACCTAATTATTATATTCACTGACTGTTATTTTTACAGTTGCATTGTCAAAAAAGCATTAGCACAATAGAGAATAATCATGATAATCAATGAAATTGTAAACTGAAATTACTGGATAGGAAAAAAACAAAAGGGGTGGATATGAGAAAAATAAGTATTAACCAATCCATGTTTGTAGTTCTATACCAAAACCAACAAAATATTATTGCCCCAATTATTATTTTTTTTTACCTATCTTTTGAAATGTTTCTGGGAACCCCAGTTTTAAAAACCACTGGACTAGATTTTTTAAAATAGGTTTTCCACATCAAATAATTTAATAATCATTAATCATTTTATTACATTGATTTCTTTCATTTAAAAACTGTCCTAATTCTGTAACCACTTACTTGCGTGCTATGTCAAGGCCAGCTTTCATAATAACATCATATCGAAATGACTGCACATATTTTTCTAGGTCTTTGTAGTCTTTGGGTACACTGGGGTCATCCTCAGGTTCATCATCATAGTCACTGTCCTCTGGATCCTTTTCCACTTCATCATCCTCATCCTCTTGTACAGTCTTGCCACCACTTTTCTTCTTGTTGCTTTTAAACCTCACTTGATGAAGAATTGACCATCTCTTAGCTGAATTCGATCTTGATGGAAGATTGTATGTTCCAAGGCTCAGGGAGGAGGTGGAACCACATAACTGTCGACTGTGTAATGTCCTTGGGCACCATTCTGTCCAGTACAGCCTGTACCCAGGCCTTAGCAGCTTGCGTGTACTTAAGCTCCCCAATTGTCTCAGAGCAAGTGCCTGAATCAACAGTCCATGCATGCTGTAACTCCTCCAAGTTTCTTGGGGGGAAAAAGAAACAAATGTATAATAAAGTTATGAAGGGAATTACATTGTAGGTACCTGGTAGACAAGCCTTAAATGGTCAATTCTACCACTTCATAACTTGATTTTATGCTGCAAAAATAGTATAGTCCAGGTTTCCAACTTTTTTCCACCAGGGCCACTTATTTTCCATTTAACACATTTCATTAACAAAAAATTTAATTACTCATGACACCCTTGAAATAGATAAAATAATATACTGTATACACCGATCAGCCACAACATTATGACCACTGACAGGTGAAGTGAATAACACTGATAATAAGCGTAAGGATCTGAGCGACCTTGACAAGGGCCAAATTGTGATGGCTAGAAGACTGGGTCACAGCATCTCCAAAACTGCAGCCCTTGTGGGGTGTTCCCGTTCTGGTCAGTCCCTATCAAAAGTGGTCCAAGGAATGAAAAGCCAATGCTCATTGATGCATGTAGGGTGCGATGGTCAGATCCGACAGACGAGCTACTGTAGCACAAATTGCTGAAAAATGTAATGCAGGTACTGATAGAAAGGTGTCAGGGCACACAATGCATCGCAGTTTGTTTCGTATGGGGCTGCGTAGCCGCAGACCAGTCAGGATGCCCATGCTGACCCCTGTTGCCAAAAGCGCCTAGAATGGGCACGTGAGCACCAGAACTGGAACACGGAGCAATGGATGAAGGTGCCCTGGTCAGATGAACCATGTTTTCCTTAATGTCACATGGCTGACCGGGTGCATGTGCATCACTTACCTGAAGAACACATGGCACCAGGATGCCCTATGGAAAGAAGAAAAGCCGGCGGAGGCAGTATGATGCTTTGGGCAATGGGCAAACCTTGGATCCTGACAGTCATGTGGATGTTTCTTTGACACGTACCACCTACCTGAGCGCTGTTGCAGACCATGCGCACCCTTTTATGGCAACAGTTTTCCCTGATGGAGTTGGCCTCTTTCAGCAGGATAATGTGCCCTGCCACAAAGCAAAAATGGTTCAGAATTGGTTTGTGGAACACAACGAGTTCAGGGTGTTGATTTGGCCTCCAAATTCCCCAGATCTCAATCCGTCTGTGGGACGTGATGGGCAAACAGGTCCGATCCATGGAGGCCGCACCTTGCTAACCATGTTAACGTCAGGGTTGGTTGCCAAGCATGCTTGTTTGTTTACCATTCTTCTTTCTTCTAATATAAGGCGGGTTTGCTGGGATTTTCTCTTGCGTCTGGGCTTCCCCTGGTAACCCGTGTTTCACATCAACACTATGAACTGTGGGTAATTCCCTCAGCCAAAGTCGGCAGAAATGCAGACTTAAGAAAAGGGTGCATAAAGGGCTCAAAACGTCTGCGAGAGAGCCTTTGCGCACTTGACGATTTGACAGTGGGACAGAAGCCCTCACAGACTTGTCAGTCTAATTGGTACTGTTGCTCTGAAGGCATTATTCTCGTGAGCACCTGTATAAGCCCCTCCCAAGCAATGCATTTGACTGGGTTAACATGTTTTGAGGCGTTAGCCCAAGCAATTAATTTGATTAAATTGGGTTAACATGTTTTGAGATGTTTCTGACAAAAACGTTTTTCCCACCCCTTTGCAACAAAAATCATATAGGTATTCTCCAGGCCTTGCAACATTATAGAACTGGCTTTAGAGGCTACAGAAGACCAGATTTGTTGACAATCAATAACCATCAGATTACCTCAGTATTTAGCTGACCGCAAATAAACCTTTCATTTTACATTATAAATATATTTTGTGTTGCTAGCTTTAGCTTTACTGGATGATATAGCGAGTCTTTCTACATAACACTTAATACTAACTTGGAACGCGACGATTGGCTGTAAATAACGTTACATCTCGTCATAACGCGGGACGTCTAGGGCAGAGTAAATTTGACATTTTCATCCGTTCCAACCACGATTGCCTGAAAGGTCATTAAGATCAAGTCTCGACACGGACTGTGTGTCAAATCAATGCAACCTCCTGTTTTCTCCCGCAAGGGTAATTTACTGTAGCTAACTTGCTAAATGCACTGTACCTCGTTCCGTAAAGTGAGCTAGCAAGTTACAGTAGCTAACTAAGATAAACATATATTACCAGAAATCTGTAATAAAACTGACTAGTCTTCGCTGTTTGTAGCTGAGCACATTCCTTTCGTATTTACCTTGCTTTATATTTGAGATGCGTCTCCGTCCTTCTCTGTTAACTATTTCGAATTTAACCATCTAAGCCGGGGTTCCATCTGCGTCTTGTGAGCAACATTAAAGAAACACTTCCGGGTCACGAAAATCTGGAAAGATTTTTCAAAATAAAAGAGACCAACGAATTACTTAAAAACTGAGATAAATTAAGTTGATTAATTGTTTGAGAACATGTACCTCTCAAAACATTGACAACAATTCAAATATGATCATATTTAAGAGTAATTTCGATAAAAAGTGGGTGTTAAAACACGTTCCAAGGGTAAAATTCAGACAATGCCAATGACAGAATATGGAATACATATTGCCTCATAACTAATAAACTATTGAATATTCCACAGAGAAAGCAGTGTAGGAAATGTCCAGGAGAATGTGTAGAGTAAGACAAACCTGTCTAATCATGGGGAACAGTGTGCTACATCTAGCAACACAATATTTCCACACCCTCTTTTTCCACAATGTAACTTAATGGATATGAAATACATATTGACTCAAGGGGCACTGTGTATTTGCAATTGTTGCTGGCATTTAACTCCACCCATTCCATTGGCCACAATGTAACTTAATGGATATGAAATACATATTGACTCATACAGAAAAAACTATTCTATACGCCGCAGTGAATGTATTGTAGGAAATGTTCAGGAAAGTGGATAGAGTAATTATATGCAAAGAAATCAAGGGGCACTCTGTATTTGCAATTGTTGCTGGTGTTTTACTCCACCCATTCCATTGGCCACATTCCAAATTGCTGAATAGCCTTTAGATCCATTATTCCTTTTGTTAATGGAGGTGATTATCACCACTTGGTGATTACCTAACAATTCAGCCAACAATCTAATGTTGTTGTCAACTCCAATCCGTAAGTCACATCCAGATCCCATGCTTGGGTTTCATACTCCAGGGCCAGCAGTTCTTGGTAATTGACTGGGAGATGGATGGGCTGGCTTCAAGGTTGTTACCAGGAATGATCAGACATACTATGACTGGGATGAGGCCTCTGGGTAACACCTCCCCACGAACATCTGCCATCAGATGTGAAACTCTTGCTCCAGGAGTGGACATGAAGCCAAAAGCCATGGTAGATTGACTAGTGGAATCAATCTGATTTGGCATGGGGACAATGTTATCCACTAAGGCACGGAGATGAGAATTACCAATGACCAGGACAAATTATAAGGAAAGAAAGTTAGAGATTTATCCCAATAATTATATATATATTTATTTGAAAATATGTGCACATCCTAAAACCTTCATAGTAAATTCTGAATGTGGGCTGTTAGGTTTTATCTAAATACAACCAATATGGGGCATAACAACTCCAAACTTACATCAAACAACATGCAATATAAAAGATGATGTACTAAATGATAACAGGATAGGGTACACAGTACATACAGTTAATCAAACCAGTTACTCAACTTTCTACCAAAGTTGATCTCCTTCCGTCTTGGCTGTCTTAGAGTTTATGATGCTTAGGATGGGCATTGTATTACGAATGTGGCCAATTCTTTGCAGTCATGACATTCCTGTCATGACTGAAAAGTCAATATTATTTCCGGCTGTCTAGAACGAGAATATTTGCTTGGAGACAAATATATTACAGGACTGCAAAATGTTGGTCCTGGAAGGGCAAAACACTTTTCTGTTTTGTTTCTTAGAGGAAGTTAGCACTCAGCCCAACTCAACTGTACTCAGATGGTATCCCCGGTCAAAATAAGTCAGAAATGTGAGAATGAAGACCTGGGTTTTGGCCCTACGCGACCAACATTCAGGGCAGACATATGCTATAAATTTGTTAACATAGAGATGTCCATGGTGCTTTAAAGACCTCTCTGGGAATATTGCTATGAATACTTTTTAAGAGTTTTATTGTAAATAATCTAAATAAGCCAATAAGGAGAAGCTGTGTGTATTGATTTTCTGTCTCAACATTTGGCTATAAAAATCATTCAATCAATCAGAATTTTGCTCAGGCAAATGAAATTAACAACATATGCATACCAACATGAATCAAACAGCAAAACCAACACATTGAGAAGAAATTGCCAACCTGATGAAGAAACGAAGCCTCTTAAAAAAATGTAACAGTGATTCAGTAAATGTAAGCTAATCCAAGCAGAGTCCAAACAAGGACTGTCTGCAAATGGGGTTGGTCCTACTAACCTGGTTATATATTACAGGCCTATCAAATGAGAGATTTGTGAACGAGATGCTACCTGGCAACTGAAAGGACGATTGGGATAACTATAGCACAAGTTCATTTTATAGTCGCTGTACAACACAGACTTTCAACTCCCTCCAAAGATTTTCTATGGGGTTGAGATCTGGTGACTGGCTAGGCCACTCCAGGACCTTGAAATGCTTCTTACGAAACCACTCCTTCGTTGCCCGGGCAGTGTGTTTGGGATCATTGTCATGCTGAAAGACCTAGCCATGTTTCATCTTCAATGCCCTTGCTGATGGAAGGAGGTTTTCACTCAAAATCTCATGATACATGGCTCCATTCATTCTTTCCTTTACACAGATCAGTCGTCCAGGTCCCTTTGCAGAAAAACAGCCCCAAAGCATGATGTTTCCACCCCCATTCTTCACAGTAGGTATGGTGTTCTTTGGATGCAACTCAGCATTCTTTCTCCTCCAAACACGAGTTGAGTTTTTACCAAAAAGTTATATTTTGGTTTCATCTGACCATATGACATTCTCCCAATCCTCTTCTGGATCATCCACATGCTCTCTAGCAAACCTCAGACGGGCCTGGACATGTACTGGCTTAAGCAGGGGGACACATCTGGCACTGCAGGATTTGAGTCTCTGGCGGCGTAGTGTGTTACTGATGGTAGCCTTTGTTACTTTGGTCCCAACTCTCTGCAGGTCATTCACTAGGTCCCCCCGTGTGGTTTTGACCCCACGGGGTGAGATCTTGCGTGTTGCCCCGGATCGAGGGAGATTATCAGTGGTCTTGTATGTCTTCCATTTTCTTATAATTGCTCCCACAGTTGATTTCCTCACACCAAGCTGCTTACCTATTGCAGATTCAGTCTTCCCAGCCTGGTGCAGGTCTACAATTTTGTTTGTCCTTTGAACGCTCTTTTGGTGTCCTTTGAACGCTCTTTGGTCTTGGCCATAGTGGAGTTTGGAGTGTGACTGTTTGAGGTTGTGGACAGGTGTCTTTTATACTGATAACAAGTTCAAACAGGTGCCATTAATACAGGTAACGAGTGGAGGACAGAGAAGCCTCTTAAGGAAGATGTTACAGGTCTGTGAGAGCCAGAAATCTTGCTTGTTTGTAGGAGACCAAAAACATATTTTACAGAGGAATTTACCAATCATTTCATTAAAAATCCTACAATGTGATTTTCTGGATTTCTTTTTCTCATTCTGTCTCTCATAGTTGAAGTATACCTATGATAAAAATTACAGGCCTCTCTCATCTTTTTAAGTGGGAAAACTTGCACAATTGGTGGCTGACTAAATACTTTTTTGCCCCACTGTAATTACATGTTGGTGTTTTCAGTAGTAAAAACATTTGGTACTGTTCTGATGGAGCTAAAAACTGGAACAAAAACATCTTACAGAGAAAGTATGCAAAAATAAACTTTCTTTTCAGTATCACATTCACACATTAAACATAAATTTTATATTATTACAGATAAAATCCTACATCTACATCTCTAAAGGTGATACAGCAGGCTAATGGCCAGTTAATATAAGTAATTGACAACTACATTAGATCATTGGCTGAATTGTTAAGTAATCACCAAGTGGTTTTATAGGCCAATATGTATTTTATATCCATTGAGTTGCATTGTGGCCAATGGGGTGGGCGGAGTAAAACACCAGCAACAATTGCAAATACAGAGTGCCCCTTGATTTCTTTGCATATAATCATTCTATAGAGTCTCCTGAACATTTCCTACAATACATTCACCGCGGCGTATAGAACAGTTTTTTTTTTATACGCCAATATATATTTCATATGCACTGAGTTACATTATGGCCAATGGGGTGGGCGGAGTAAAACACCAGCAACAATTGCAAATACAGAGTGCCCCTTGATTTCTTTGCATATAATTACTCTATCCACTTTCCTGAACATTTCCTACAATACATTCACTGCGGCGTATAGAACAGTTTTTTTTTATTGGCCAATATATATTTCATATGCATTGAGTTACATTATGTCCAATGGGGTGGGCAGAGTAAAACACCAGCAACAATTGCAAATACACAGTGCCCCTTGATTTCTTTGCATATAATTATTCTACCCACTCTCCTGAAAATTTCCTAGAGTAAATTTTTACAATATACACTAAGCAAAGTGTCAAAATCGATACATTTAATATTATTAAAATCGCCTTTTTCCTGCGGACTTCTATTTTGAAGGCAAAATCCGAAAACCGGAAGTCTTATTGTTGCTACGGAATCTCTAATGTTTCCAGCATGACGCTAATCGGGGTTCTGATTGGAATGGCAAAATGCAGACGTGAAGCTAGCAACAGGGTCGGAGTCTGCGTTTCACTTTCAAAATAAACGTCCTCCTATAAAAACAGATACGACCAGTGTAATCATGCAAATGTTTGGACTAGATACTGCTAAAACAAACTTATTTTGCATTTTCCTGTCCAACAATGACATTTGTTCACTGTTTGTCTGTTTAACTTTCAATAGCAGACGTTTATTTTGAAGTCAAAACATGTCCAGAAAAAAAACTTAAATAAATTTCCCAACAAATAACGTCAAATTAAGAATCTGACTGACCGGCGTGGTTTTCTTTTATTCTACAGCTCCCAACTCCTGAATTGTTTACTTTTTCACAAATGTTCCATTTGGAGATGTTAGCATTTTTTTATTTATTTTTTACCAGTTTGACCAGTTGTGAACTTATTTACAAAGTCTTGTTTTAGTGGAACCTGGTCTCTGATGTCCACAGAGACCAAACTCTAATATTTCTCAATATGAAATACTTGCCATCTTGTGTCAACTATGATACACGTTTTTGATCACTTTGAACTTTCCTTGTTTTTGAAAGAAAAGCATTTTTTTGTCCATTAAAATAACATCAAACTGATCAGAAATACATTGTAGACATTGTTAATGTTGTAAATGACTATTGTAGCTGGAAATAGGCTTACAGAGGCCCATCTTCAACAACCATCAATCCTCTGTTCCAATGGCATATTGTGTTTGCTAATCAAAGTTTATCATTTTAAAAGGCGAATTGATCATTAGAAAACCCTTTTGCGATTATGTTAGCACTGCTGAAAAGAGTTGTGCTGTTTAAAGAAGCAATAAAACTGGCCTTCCTTATGCTAATTCTGTCTGGATCATCAGCGTTTGTGGGTTTCGATAACAGGCCCAAATTGTCAGAAACAAAAAACTTTCATCTGAAACTCAACTCATCTATTCATTTCTAAGTGACCCCAAACTTTTGAACAGTAGTGTACATATGCATAATGAGCATTAATTATCCTTATAACAGTATCTCTTGATTTTTTTTTTAAAGCTAGAGAGATCCAACAAACTTTGTTTTACTTGTTTTGGCAATCTCATTTTAAAAAGCAAAGATTTATATTGACAAAAATGCCATTAACCAGCATTAATTTACACAATACACATTTTATACCCTAAAACAATATCTTTTAAACCATTGATGCTAGAGACACAAACTATTTTGTTTCAAACTTTTAGGCTATCCCAACTTACAATACTTAAACATGTATTGACTATGACAACATTAATTATAATTAATTTGCATATTATGCTTGAAATAACTCTAAAACAGTATTTCAACCGTTCATGCTAGAAAGACCAAAACAACTGTTTCACATGTTTAGGGAATCCCAACTTAAAATGCATATTGACTCTGACTAAATACATTTACATATATTTGCATAATTGGCAATAATTAACCCTAAAACAGTATCTCTCTTGAATGTTTAAATTTAGTTTCTCATGTTGATGCTATCCCAACTTAAAACTATTAAAGGTGTATCACCTGTGACTATATTAATGTTATTTGCATAATTAGCATTAATTAACCTTCTAACAGTATCTTTACAACCATTTCAGCTGGAGAGACGAAACCAACATGATTAAGCTATGCCAACATGACATTTAACCTCTCTACATTCAACCTCAAAAGATCACACAAATAGTTTAGGTGTATTTTATATTGTCTGCCACGAACAGGCCATTTACACCAAGTAAAATTCTGTACATATATAAATATTCATTATCTAAATTGTTGCTCAATAATAATAGTAAGAAGAAGAACAATAATAGTAATGGTGCTCAGTATACTAGCTCACACAAAATACTATATGTTGGCTATGATTTCATTGAAAATAAACAACAAAAAGTGATAGAAATACAAAAAGGCAAAAGCATAGCCAACCAACTACTTATGCGGACAAGACATGGTTACATTGTTAATTAAAAGTGAAAAGATGACTCTGAAATGCAAACTCCTTCATGAAACAGCAGATGGCAATGTAGGCTACAACATAAGTGAAGACCAAAACGTAAGTTTTAATTTGTGCGTAATTTTGTTGTGCACAGCATCTTTTGCATGTCTGATAATAAACAGAATTAATGAATTTTGCACAAAACAGATCAGCACCTTACTCTCTGAAATTTCTCAGCATTCATAACTGAAAATGGGTAACTATTTACATTAAACTGTACATGGAATTCTGTGTAAGGTCTTTCTATAAGCTAAGATACCAGTGAGCATTTCTTGTAGTGGACCACTGTTTCGAGCAACAGGGAACATGAAAATATTTTGTAATATAAAACCGGCAAAACAACAAGTAGAGTGGGTTAAAAATTTCATGCAGGGCCAGCTAACCCTTTGAGGGGCCTGCCTAGGGCACCAGACTGATAAGGGGAGCATGTTCCTGAGCTAAATTGACCATGAGGCACCTTCAGCAAAACAACACTTCATATCATGTTGGCCCCTTTCACATCTCACCATGTATCATATGAGCTGTTAAAGACAATGCTGCCCCCCCCCCCCCCCCCCCCACACACACACACACATGATAAGCAGTGCAGTACTTGCCAAAATACTTTGCTTGACCTCACCAAAGCACTGTTGGAGAGACAGAACTCCAACATTCAGTCAAAAAAATCTAACATTTCTCATTAGGTGCCTACACTAGCCTATATATTTCAGACCTATGTTATGCTGAACTTTTAAAATTCCTTTTTTCAACTTCTCACAGCGTCATTTATATAGCATATTACATTAATTTAAATTATTCACCACATTAGGTCTTTTTCTATCACTTTTCCCCCTCTTGATGTTACATAAGAAAATGTGATCATAATATAATGATCCCATTTATCAAGTGAAATACCTACAAGTTTCTTAGTTCTACAAATACATGTGTGATTGTCTCCAACTCACAGACACAGGAAACGGAGAGCCCATAATTATTGATAGAATTTTGTAGATCGCTCATGACCGATTCAGGCCCCAAGAATGTAGAGACACATACTATCTAAAACCTGTATACAATTAACACACAACTCAAAAAGTGTTACAGGAAGCAATGCAATCCAGGAGGCAGGCATCCAACATTGCTCCATATTCTCATGGAGCAATGTTTGGATGCATTGTGCTCTCACCAAACATCTGCATCATACCAAGATCCATCATGCCCCCAGACTTCATCCCTTCCTCTGGGTAGCCACCTCAAACAAGTTTAAATGCAATGTTTAAAATCACACAACCATCCAATCAAATTGCATTTTGTGGTAAAACATGCAATTAGACACCTGTGACAACAGATCAAAACCGATACAGAAGGTAGACAAGGGCAGGAGAAAATCCAGAACCAGGCCTGGTGGAATGTCTGTAATTAGTGAAGGGCGAAGCCAGCACTTCCTATCCTTTCAAAGTGGTAGTTCAACCTAAAATTTATTCTATGAATCTATTCAGGTATTATTTAGGAACAAATCAATTGATAGGTTTGACAGCTACAATGACACAGTTACAAACAGGTGATTCTTTTACATCACAAGAACCTGGCATTTTAACAGGGGTGTGTAGACTTTAATATCCACTGTATTATATATTATACAAATACATAAAATGAAGGAAGGTTTTATATATATGATTGTGATGATGTGCAAATAATTGAAACCCTATATTCAATAAAAAATGGTATAGAGACAAGATATCAAATGTTGAAACAGGGACCTTTTATAGTTTTTTGAAAAAGATGTGCAAACTTTGAATTTGATGCCAGCAACATGTTTAAAAGAAGTTGGGACAAGGACAACAAAAGACTGGAAAAGTTGTGTAAAGCTAAAAAATAAATCTGGTGGAACATCTCACAACTAATTAGGTTAATTGGCAACAAGTCATTAACATGATTGGGTATAGAAAGAGCATCCCAGAGCGTCTTTCAGAAGTAAAGATCGAGGAGGGGTTCACCACTCTTTGAAAGACTGCACAGGCAACTAGTGCAACAATTTAAGAATAACATTTCTCAAATTAAAATTGCAAAGAATTTGGGAATCTCATCATCAACAGTACATAACATCATTAAAAGATTAAAAGAATCCACAGAACAAAGGACAAGGACAAACCAATAATTGATGGCTGTGGTCTTCTGGTCGTCAGGCGGCACTGCATTTAAAACAAACACGAATCTGTAGTGGACATCACTGCATGGTCTCAGGAACACTTCTGAAAATCATTGTCTATGAACACAGTACGTCACTGCACCCACAAATGCAAGTTAAAACTACCATGCAAAGAAGAATTCATATACAAACAAGATCCAGAAATACCGCTGCCTTCTCTGTGCCAGATTAAAAACACTTTAAATGGGGTGGAGTTTTATCGCTATTAGTTTGATCTATTTAAGGTGGTTAGAGTCCCCCTTATTTTATTGATTTTATTCTAATATTTGTTTTTATTCTCTTGTATTTTCATACTTTTTCATACTCTTTGTAAAGCACATTTAATTGCACGTATGTTTGAATTGTGCTATATAAATAAACTTGCTTGCATTGAAAACATACAACAAAGGAGACCCCAAACTGTTGAGTACCTGAATTCCTATATTAAGCAAGAACAGGAAAACATTTCACTTTCAATACTGCAGCAATTGATCTCCTCAGTTCCCAAATGCTTACAGAGTATTGTTAAAAGAAAAGGTGATGCAACACAATGGTAAAATTGCACCTGTCCAAAAAAATTTTGAAACATGTTACGGGCATCAAATTCAAAATGGGGAATGTTTTTTTCCAAAAACATTATAATTTCTCAGTTTCAACATTTGATATGTTGTCTTTGTACTATTTTCAATTAAATATAGGGGGAAATGATTTGCACTCTGTTTTTATTGCATTCTGGGGATATGCTTTCTGTTTTTATTCTATTGTTTTCATTTTATTGTAAAATACACAGCCTCACAACATTTTTGGAAAAAGGGTAGATACATGTTCAACTGTGCTCATACGTTTGCATACACTGGCAGAAATGTTGGCATTGATGTTGAAAATTTTACTGACGATGCAAAAAAATATGTTTTCATTTAAGGATAGTGATCATATGAAGCCATTTATTATCACATAATTTTTTAGCTCCTTTTTTAAATCATAATGATGACAAAAATCACCCAAATGGCCCTGATCAAAAGTTTACATACCCTTGAATGTTTGGCCTTGTTACAGACACACAAGGTGACACACACAGGTTAAAATGGCAATTAAAGGTGCATTTCCCACACCTGTGGCTTTTAAAATTGCAATTGGTGTCTGTGTATAAATAGTCAATTAGTTTGTTAGCTCTCACGTGGATGCACTGAGAAGGCTAAATACGGAGCTATGGGGAGCAGAAATGAACTGTCAAAAGACCTTGGTAACAAGGTTATCAAACCTTATAAATATGGGAGAGGATATGAAAATATATCCAAAGCCTTAGAAATGCCAGTCAGTTCTGTTCAATCACTTATTAAGAATTGGAAAATTCAGGGGTTTCTTGATACCAAGCCATGGTAGACCAAAAAATATTTCAACCAAAACGACCAAAATAATTGTTCGGGATACAAAGAAAAACCCACAGGTTACCTCAGGAGAAATACAGTCTGCTCTGGAGAAAGACGGTGTGGTTGTTTCAAGGAGCACAATACGATGATACTTGAACAAAAATGAGCTGCATGGTCTAGTTGCCAGAAAGAAGCCTTTACTGCGCAAATGCCACAAATATGGTTACAAACATAAGCACTATGTTTGGAGAGGGGTAAACAAGGCCTATAGTGAACAGAATACCATCCCCACTGTGAAGTGTGGTGGTGGCTCACTGGTGTTTTGGGGGTGTGTGAGCTCTTAAGGCTTTGTGAAAATTAATGGCAAGATGAATGTAGCATGTTATCAGAAAATACTGCCAGACAATTTATAGTGGTTACAGCTGAAAAAGGTGAAGGTTCTAGAGTGGCCATCACAGTCTCCTGACCTTAATATCATTGAGACACTCTGGGGAGATCTCAAACATGCGGTTCATGCAAGAAGACCAAAGACTTTGCATGACCTGGAGGCATTTTGCCAAGACGAATGGGCAGCTATACCACCTGCAAGAATTTGGGGCCTCATAGACAACTATTACACAAGACTGCATTCTGTCATTGATGCTAAAGGGGGCAATACACAGTATTAAGAACTAAGGGTATGCAGACAGTTGAATGTGAATCCCCTGCTCATGTTTTCTTCACAAATGATACATATTTTACAAATTCTCCAAGGGTATGCAAACGTTTGAGCACAACTGTATATCTTTCTGTTCTTTGGCATCTAAGACATTTGTATAACTAGACCCTCATAAATACAAATGTAAAATCTGGAGTACCTTGACATTGCTGGTAGTTAAGTCAGTGTAAAGGATTGGTAAGGGCACACATCATTTCAGCGAGTCAATGCTGATGGATAGAGTCCAGAATGTGCTTAACCATCTTTACGTTGTGTGTTTTGTTTGATCCGGAAGTCAGTGACCAACTGACAGATAGAGCTGGACACTGTTATCTGCGGTTGGAAGAATTTATTTGATAATTGGGAAGTGTTCTCGAAAACTAGAAATCTCATAGAGTAGTACGATAGTACAAGACGTTTTTTCGAATTTTCACCAGTTTTCTTTTATTTTTTTATGAATACATTTTTGAGAAGGAAGAACATTTCTGTGAGTGTATGGACACACCTACTCATTCAAGTTCAAGTTCTTTTATAAAATGCACCAAATAACACAGCGTCATCCTGCACAATGAAATTCTTGTGAAATGGCACACGACATCTACGTAGTAAGAACAAAGAAATACAATGATATACATAACATTGTAAATTACCAGCAACTTAAAAAAGTGTGCAATAGGGAATATGAACCATATGGGTAGAAGTATTGAATATTTTAGATATAGCAAGTATAGGAATGACATACATAACAATGTACACTAGCAGATATTTTAAAAGAGCAGGATGGAGAATATGAACAATATGGGTAGAAGTATTGAAAAATATAGATATCTATATTTGTCAAAACTTCTACCCATATTGTTCTTATTCCCCATCCTACTCTTTTAAAATGCCTATGAATGGTACATACAAAGTAATATTTTTATGTACATTTAATGTACATGGAAAGACATCTGAATGTTGAATGAAAGAGCATCTGGAATGTTCATGTGTGATCAGTATGATCATAGACCAGTGTTGCTGGTTGAGACGAAAAACTGTGAGCCTGGAAGTGCATGCCCACGATGCTCCGGTAGCATCTACCAGACGGCAGCAGTGTGAACAAACCATTGCTTGAATGGCTGTGGTCTTTGATTATGTTCTGTGCTTTCCAAAGGCATTGTGTATGGTCACCCTCTGAAGGGACTGGCAATCCGCAGTGGAGCAGCTGCCATACCAGAAAGTAATGCAGCCTGAGAGGATGCTCTCAGTGGTGTACCTCTAGAAGTTGGTGAGAGTTTTTACAGACATGCCAAACTTCTTGAGTCTCCTCAGGAAGTATAGTCGTTTTTGGGCAGTTTTCACTGCAGAGTTCATTTGCCTGGACCAAGTGAGGTAATCTTTGATGCTCCGTTGATGTCCACGATCATCCTAAAATCCATGATCATCTCCTTTGTCTTGCAGACATTGAGAGAGAGGTTGTTGTCCTGGTTGTTGTCCTGGCATGTTGCCAGGTTATTTACCTCCTATCTGCAAGTGGTCTCATCGTTGTTCATGAGACCCAGGATGGATGTGTCATCCGCAGATAAGTAAGGTGCTGGAATTGTGTGTGGCCTTGCAGTCATACATGAACAGGGAGTACAGGAGGGGACTGAGTCCGCAGCCCTGGGGAGCTCCGGTGCTCCTTGTCAGTGCAGAGGAGGTGAGGTTGCCCATTCTCACCAGCTGGGGTCTGCCTGTAAGGAAGTCCAGGATCCAACTGCAAATGGAGGTGTTAAGTCCCAGGGTCCTGACCTTAGGAACAAGCATAGCGGGCACAATAGTGTTGAATGCTGAGCTGTAGTCCACGAACAGCATCCTCACATGTGTTGCCTTTTTCCAGGTGGGACTGTGTGATGTGTGTTGTCAGGTTGACAGCATCGTTCATAGATCTATTAGGGTGGTATGCAAATTTAAGGGTATTTCCTTATTTGTACTATTTTCCACAATTCCAAATTGTACAAAGCTGCCATCAAGGCAAAGGGTAGCTACTTTGAATAATCTAAAATCTGAAATACATTTTAATCTGTTTAACACTTTTTGGGTTACTACATGATTTTATGTGATTTTCATAGTTCAGATGTCTTCACTATTATGTGGAAACTAGTAAAAATAAAGAAATATACTTGAATGAGTAGGCGCGTCCAAACCTTTAACTGGTACTGTATATTTCTATTTGCCTTTCTGTCATTCTCTGTCATTTTATCTGTCTTACCATGCCTATTGAACAAGGCTAAATTGTAATTCTGTGTGTCTGTCAGTAATTTGATATAACCATCAATTTGTTGTACCTCAGTTTTCCACATTGACAGCAATTGGTTGACTAACGTATTTATTTGTTAATGCTTAGCTATTCCCATTTAACAAATTAAATTGTCATAAGCATCAGATGGTTAATAAACTGTTGCATAGGATGTGTTCACATACTGTAAGCATCAACACTGGAACACTGTCTGTCAAATGCTATGTTTCGGCATAAAAATAAATCCAGTGACACTCCTCTTTTCACATTACATTAAACTATTGACATGAAAGTTGACTAATCTTTTGAATTTAATGAATTGTGTTGACGCCTTCCCGTGGGCTCACCACCCACAGGAGGGACCATAAGGGGTCGGTGCAGAGAGGATCGGGCAGCAGTTGAAGGCGGGGGCCTAGACAACCCGATCCCTGGACACGGAATCTAGCTCTAGGGACGTGGAACGTCACCTCACTGGCGGGGAAGATCGTGCGTGAGGTTGAGAGGTTCCGACTAGAGGTAATCGGGATCACCTCTACGCACGGCTTGGGCTCTGGAACCACACTCCTTGAGAGAGGATGGACTCTTCACCACTCTGGAGTTGCCTATGGTGAGAGGCGGCGGGCTGGTGTGTGTTTGCTTATAGCTCCCCATCTCTGCCACCATGTGTTGGAGTTTACCCCGGTGAACGAGAGGGTCGTTTCCCTGCGCCTACGGGTCGGGGATAGGTCTCTCACTGTTGTTTGTGCCTACGGGCTGAACGGCATTGCAGAGTAACTGACCTTCTTGGAGTCTCTGGGAGGGGTGCTGGAAAGTGCTCCGACTGGGGACCCTATCGTTCTACTGGGGGACTTCAACGCCCACATGGGCAACGACAGTGACACCTGGAGGGGTGTGATTGGGAGGAACGGCCCCCCTGATCTGAACCCGAGCGGCGTTCAGTTATTGGACTTCTGTGCTAGTCACATATTGTCCATAACGAACACCATGTTCAAGCATAAGGGTGTCCATCAGTGCACATGGCACCAGGACACCCTAGGCCGCAGGTCGATGATCGACTTTGTTGTCGTTTCATCTGACCTGCGCCCGTATGTCTTGGACACTCGGGTGAAGAGAGGGGCGGAGCTGTCAACTGATCACCACCTGGTGGTGAGTTGGATCTGATGGCGGGGGAGGAAGCTGGACAGACTCGGCGGGCCCAAGCGTACTGTAAGGGTCTGCTGGGAACGTCTGGCCGACTCTCCTGTCAGAGAGATCTTTAACTCCCACCTCCGGCAGAGCTTCGAATGGATCCCGAGGGAAGCTGGAGATATTGAGTCTGAGGGACCAAATTCTCCACCGCCATTGTCGAAGCGGCCGCTCTGAGCTGTGGCCGTAAGGTCTCCGGTGCCTGTCGAGGCGACAATCCCCAAACCCGGTGGTGGACACCGGAAGTAAGGGATGCCGTCAAGCTGAAGAAGGAATCCTATCAGGCCTGGTTGGCTTGTGGGACTCCTGAGGCGGCTGACGGGTACCGACAGGCCAAGCGGACTGCAGCCCGGGTGGTTGTGGAGGCAAAAACTCGGGCCTGGGAGGAGTTCGGTGAGGCCATGGAGAAGGACTATCGGCTGGCCTCGAAGAGATTCTGGCAAACCGCCCGGCGCCTCAGGAGAGGGAAACAGTGCCCTACCAACGCTGTTTACAGTAGAGGTGGGCAGCTGTTGACCTCAACTGGGGATGTCGTCGGGCGGTGGAAGGAGTACTTCGAGGATCTCCTCAATCCCGCCGTCCCGTCTTCCATTGAGGAAGCAGAGGATGAGGGCTCAGAGGTGGACTCGTCCATCACCCGGGCTAAAGTCACTGAGGTGGTCAAGAAACTCCTCGGTGGCAAGGCACCGGGGGTGGATGAGATCCGCCCTGAGTACCTCAAGTCTCTGGATGTTGTGGGGCTGTCTTGGTTGACACGCCTGTGCAACATCGCGTGGCGGTCGGGGACAGTGTCTCTGGGATGGCAGACCGGGGTGGTGGTCCCTCTTTTTAAGAAGGGGGACCGGAGGGTGTGTTCCAACTATAGGGGGATCACACTTCTCAGCCCCCCCGGGAAAGTCTATGCCAGGGTTCTGGTGAGGAGAATACGGCCGATAGTAGAACCTCGGATTCAGGAGGAACAGTGTGGTTTTCGTCCGGGCCGTGGAACACTGGACCAGCTCAATACCCTCTACGGGGTGTTGGAAGGTTCATGGGAGTTTGCCCAACCAATCCACATGTTTTGTGGATTTGGAGAAGCCATTCGACTGTGTCCCTCGTGGCATCCTGTGGAGAGTGCTTCGGGAATATGGGGTCCTGGGTCCTTTGCTAAGGGCTGTCAGGTCCCTATACGACCGAAGCAGGAGCTTGGTCCGCATTGCCGGCAGTAAGTCAGACTTGTTCCCAGTGCATGTTGGACTCCGGCAGGGCTGCCCTTTGTTGCCGGTTCTTTTCATAATTTTTATGGACAGAATATCTAGGCGCAGCCATGGGCCGGAGGGTGTCAGGTTTGGGGACCATACAATTTCGTCTCTGCTCTTTGCGGATGATGTTGTCGTGTTGGCCCCTACAAACCAGGACTTTCAGCATGTGCTGGGACGGTTTGCAGCCAAGTGTGAAGCGGTGGGGATGTGAATCAGTACCTCCAAATCCGAGGCCATGGTCCTCAGTCGGAAAAGGGTGGCTTGCCCACTTCAGGTTGGTGGAGAGTGCTTGCCTCAAGTGGAGGAGTTTAAGTATCTAGGGGTCTTGTTCACGAGTGAGGGAAGGATGGAACGGGAGATTGACAGACGGATCGGTGCAGCTTCTGCAGTAATGCGGTCGATGTATCGATCTGTCGTGGTGAAGAAAGAGCTGAGCCGCAAGGCGAAGCTCTCGATTTACCGGTCGATCTACGTTCCTACTCTCACCTATGGTCATGAGCTTTGGGTCATGACCGAAAGGACAAGATCCCGGATACAGGCGGCCGAAATGAGCTTTCTCCGCAGGGTGGCTGGGCGATCCCTTAGAGATAGGGTGAGAAGCTCGGTCACCCGGGATGAGCTCAGAGTAGAGCCGCTGCTCCTCCACATCGAGAGGGGTCAGCTGAGGTGGCTTGGGCATCTGTTTCGGATGCCTCCGGAACGCCTTCCTGGGAAGGTGTTCCGGTCCCGTCCCACCAGGAGGAGACCCCGGGGAAGACCTAGGACACACTGGAGGGACTATGTCTCCCGGCTGGCCTGGGAACGCCTCGGTGTCCCCCCGGAAGAGCTGGAGGAAGTGTCTGGGGAGAGGGAAGTCTGGGCATCTCTGCTTAGACTGCTGCCCCTGCGACCCGGCCCCGGATGAAGCGGAAGAAGATGAATGAATGAATGAATGAATTGTGTTGACATTTATACCATTCATTTGTTTGGCAAATAACAATTTATATACTTGTAAATCGTGGTCAAGAAAACCCAACACTTTAATGTAAAGAAGATATTAAATGAATATATTAAATGAACAGTAAAGGTATCTTCAGCAGATATCCAAAATCAGCAATCAGAATAATATGTTTTTCCAACATGTTCCCAGATGAAGGGGCAGCAAGCTAAAATATTTATGACAGACTGACTATTTCCAAATGTTGACAATGATATCACTTATTTGCCTTTTTTATCATTCAAGGACCTATAAAAGAGTGTTAGTAGGCCAGACCTAAACCTATGTATAGTCAAGCCCAAAATGAATGGCACCAGAAATATTAGCAAAAAATACTAAAATAATAAATGCAAATAAAATTAATTTCACTAATTTAATTGCTGATAAAACGATTTAACAATAATAATTTAGCAGTACTCTGTACTGGTAACACTTTACAATAAGGATATAGTAATAATCATTATTAAATGCATTAATCGACAGTGATTCATGACTTATTAATGCGTCTATAAAGCCTTGATTATGGGTGCATGTGTTAATAGATACATTAACTATGTATTAGTTAACTGTTGGAACACATATCAACAAACATTACCTAATACATTAAAACATAGTGTGAACTAATAGGTAATTAATGCATCTACAAATAATGAACTGTATGTGGTTTTGTCAATAAACATGTTACTAAATGAATAGGTAACTAATAAAGGACATTTTAAAAAACATCTATCAATACATTAATATATTGCAATCCAAATCTTAATTGATGCAAATTATCATTGGTGTGCATGTGTTACTAAACATGCATATGTCTTATTAACTGTTGAATGGCCCAATAACAAACATGAATCCATACATTAATTTTAATGATTTCATGATGACATAATGCAACTACAGATTCATGATTTGGTGTCTTTCATCATAGCAAAAACAATTAAAAGTTTATTATTGAACATAATCAGTTCAGAATTATACATGTGAAAATTAAGCAATACATTTGGAGTGTAACACATGAGTTCTTGAACATCATGACATATCAACAAGAAATAATACACAGGATTGACAACAGCTATTATTGTTCATGATGGACACAACAAAAAGCAAGTAGGTAAGGAATAGGTCACTGAGTAACAAGTAAAGTAATGTTCACGAAGGACAAAAACCTGGCTTCTGTGACTGGACAGTATTCAGCAACAAATGACAGTAGTAGGGGGAAAGGTGTTGTTTGTTAAAGGAATTAGGGTTATTCTATATGTTGCCTTCTAAGAAATGACTTCATTTGAACTGATTATGTTCAATAATAAACGTTTAATTGTTTTTGCTATGATGAGTGACACCAAATCATGAATCTGTAGTTGCATTATGTCATCATGGAATCATTAAAATTAATGTATGAGTTCATGTTTGTTATTGGGCCATTCAATAGTTAGCTAGATATATTCATGTTTATTAACACATGCACACCAATGATAAATTGCATCAATTAAGATTTGGATTGCAATATATTGATGTATTGATTGATGTTTTTTAACATGTCTTTTATTAGTTACCTATTCATTTAGTAACATGTTTATTGACACAACCACACACAGTTCATTATTTGTAGATGCATTAATTAACTATTAGTTTACACTATGTTTTAATGTATTAGGTAATGTTTGTTGATATGTGTTCCAACAGTTAACTAATACATAGTTAATATATCTATTAACACATGCACCCATAATCAAGGCTTTATAGATGCATTAATAAGTCATGAATCCACGTCAATTAATGCATTTAATATTGATTATTACTGTATCCTTATTGTAAAGTGTTACCTCTGTACTCTTTGTGCAAGGATTATGGGGTTAACATTAACCATCTTAAGCTGCCACCAACTTAAAGAAACCAAAATGTCATAATTTAGACAGATTTAACCCTCTTTGGCAGGCTTTGCAGAGCCCAGCACTCACTCCACCAGCAAGCAAGATTCTGTATCAGTCTCTACCTTTAAAAGCTGGATATATTGATATGGGTCTTCTGTTGGTTTTGATATCCAAGCATCATGATTCATTACATTTCAAGGTTCAAAGAGCTACTTAATAATGACACAGAGGTATTTTAAGTACTATAATAGTTACAGCATCTTAAAACATTGAATCACACACAGTCCTCTGAAAAGAGAGCCATATGGCAAGATAAGGAAGTGCAAGGAGATTGCTAGACTTCGAATAAGTTCACTCAATATATTTTCTGTATATTTTGATATTTTCATAAAGTATGCTTGCATTTTATGATATTCTTACATCTTTTAATGTTATTTTATTGCTAGTAAAATTCCATTTATTCACTTTAAAAAAATCCTATTAACAAATCCTTGAAACAACTTTTCTGGAAACAAGCATTTTTATAAATTATATGCTTTGGTTGTTTTTTTTTGTTTTCGATAATTTCAGTTCAGCCCAGAATATATAAATAAATGTTTTAATAGTGCTTTTTACATGCAGTGACACACCAAAAAGAGTTTTCACCACATGCATCAATATTACTTATATTCATATATTCTTTACATTTTCATGTATACATTCTGTTTTAAAACACTTCCTGTGTATCATTACACTAATATTTGGGTTTATATTCGAGTGTAATAGTTTTCATTGTTACATTACACAATTATGGTATTTTGAGTCTTTTTGTTTTTTTCAATGCAGGTATAAACAGAGTAATGGATAGCCCCAAATGGGTTTATTGTTTTGAGAACGAGATGGTCATACAAAATGTTTGTATTCAATTAAAAATATATTTGTGGATTTTGATGTGTACCTGGGATTATTTTCTTTCTGGTCGATCCCCTGTAGCCAAGTTTCAGATATAGGACATTGGCTAAATGTTCCTGGTAGTTCATACTGAACTTAACAAGTGCCCGAGGACCAGTAAAAGGAACTTTCTGTGTATGTTTCAGTTTCTCAATGCCAAAAGCACCACTTATGTGCATGGCTAAAAAGCTTAATTTTCTTGTCATCTGACTATAGCTATGACATTGGCAAGACAAACTGTTTCAAGGTCAAGTGAAATGGAAGCTTAAATATGCAAAAAGTTGCATGATCATTTTCATCAAAAGAGACAATATTTTTTATCTGAAACATCTATCTATCTATCTATCTATCTATCTATCTATCTATCTATCTATCTATCTATCTATCTATCTATCTATCTATCCATCCATAATATATATAGAGCAAGAGAGTTTATAGGCTACACTATGCAAAAGCTAACACATTGATGCACGTGTTTGTCATTAGCTTCACGCACTTGCAATAAGAATTAAATAAAATATCAGGCTATAAATCAATAGGCTACACTGTAGTCATACTGTAAACTATTTGGCAAACAACAAAACAGCACACAACTGCAACCAAACTGTGTGAACCATTTATTAGGTATTGATTAACAATGTATAAATATAGTATACACTCATTATTAAAAGTAAATAGAATGGATGAGTCATTGATATAAAACTTTGGCTGGGAAATTTTAAAAGCCCACAATTGTTGCTCCACGCTAGGGGCGCTGGTTGAACCCAATGCAATAAAGAGACAATCCAGCCAGTCAGCCAAATATATGATATTAACACAATCTAAAGAGCAAAGGGGAGTTCCCAAAGTCATCAAACCCGTCCAACTTTCTCATTTACAGCTATAGACCACTGAAAATGGATCCTATTAGGGCTGCTGCTCCAATGCTATGGTTTTCCCTTTGCTTTGGGAATATTCTGGAGGCAGCGGTACTTGGATCATTGCAGTACCCCTCTGGCATGGATGATAACGGGCTTGTTTCACATCTGGATGAGCAAGCTCGGAGAAAGCCGACAACGGTGTACAGGAAAAGCCTTCCGATAAATGATACTATCGTTCCCCATGACTATATGGTCTCTTTATACAGGACACTATCTGAGATAGAGAGCAGACGGCTTAACAGCAGTGCTCCTCAGACCGCAAGACACGCCAACACGGTGACCAGTTTCGTGGATCGAGGACAAGGTGGGTCGTTAGGCTTATTAATAATTACTAAAGGCGACTGTTACCATGGCGGTTGTCATTAATTCTGGGGTTGAGGACTATTTAAGTAGCAGTCTCTAATGCATTTGTTATGTTCATTATGACAAAGGGGGAGCCTTATCGACAAGTTAAAAAAATCTAATGCAAATGAATATTGAGTATTAGCAAAAAGCTCAGTACATAAAATAGTCAGTGTTGTGAAAGGACATGATAAATACGAGATTGGAACGGCAAAATGCAACACGTTATTTCGGAAAAGTTCTGTCAAAGAAAAAAAAAAACATACCATTTGACATATAAAAACGTAATGTCTCCGCATTCACAAAAAAAAGTATGCCACCTAAAAAAAATCGATTTGCAATAGTAAGTTAAATAGCGAGTTGCTTGACAATTTACTTCTTCGGCATTACATATTTTAAGGTGACCTCCTAGACATACCTTTTCCAAGTGGTCACAATGATTCATTCAAAGTCTATGTTAATGTAGTCTACAACTGAAACATTATTTGTACATTTGTTTCACATTTATATGGGAGTTTTCTAAATACTCTAAATACTTCCAACGAAATATGAAGTCAAATGTCTCGGATTTCCAACATCTGTGATGTATAAACCTCACTGGCACCTTGAGCTAAACACTTCGACAAGGCCTGCTTTCCCCCAATCCAGGTGTTGCTGATAAAAACATACTTGTAATTTAAACCTGGTGTTCAAAGATTGTCACAGAATATATATATATAAAAGCATACTCTGCCAGTAGGCCTGGTCCATCAAATTAAATCGCAAGAATACATTACTGTGTTCAAAACACAAGTATCACTTGGCAATGTCCAAATCAGTTTTTTGCTGCTGATTATCCGTTTTGCATTGTGTTATCTTATTCAGGACATACAGAATATATTTTAATGTAATATCAATGACACTGTGTCAAATTATATTATTATATTTTAAACCTATAAAATAAAACAACAATAATGATAACTAAATAATAACAATAATGTTGAATAATGTGTTTGTGTGGACATGTGGCAAGGACTTATTTCTTCACTCCCACTCATAAAGTTATTAATGTGTGTAGGGGAGAGGACTACTGTTTAGGGGAGAGTGGGGTTAGTTGAGCCACTTCTTGCTTCTAGGAAAACACAAAATGTTTGGAGAGTTTGTCATTTAATGAAGTCTGTGAAGGAGGAAACCAAATAAAAAATGTGGTAAACGGGTTAGGTTATCGAAAGTGTGAGGGAAAGTGAAGCAGAAATGAAGCATAACCAAAAAACTAGTGGTGTTTATAAAGAGGTTTGGAACTGGTCTATTTGCATGGCAACTCCACTTATGCAAAAACTGCTGATTAAAGGTCCTGTGTGCCAATTTGAGCACAATATATTTGAGTTGCCAATCAGTCTTTGTAATAATAATAATCATCATCCCTGTATGTATAATCACTGTTTATTTAAGGAAAATAACTTCAAACTGTATGTAATCATTTATTTCCCTGAGCCTCTGTTGGCTTTTGAAATAGCATTTGAGTCAAGCTACAACACAATTTGTATCGTAGCCTATTTTGGTCAAAGACGGAACAGACTGTCCTGCACAACATTTCTACCCCACATCTTCCTTGACGGATGAGGTTGTTCTGATAAGTATTGATGATGTAGGCAGACTAACTATTCTCAAAGATAAAATGTCGTTCATAGATGTTGTTCATAGATTTATTTTTCACGTCTCCTTTGGCAGGTATGTGGTGGAGATTGTTTTCCATGTCTTATTTTGTTGTTTACTAAAAAATATGTAAGAATCTCCTGACACTAGTGAGGGAACCTATTAGCTATACAATGATTTTGGAAGCTATTTACAACACATGTTGTCTTTGATAATTATGCCCTAGGTCTAAGGGTCTGCATCTTTCAACTTTCTCACATTTGTTTGTCATGACCTCTTTTAGGCCCAAATTAACTTTGTAGGACTCATATGCCACCAATTATAAAAGGGACTCAGGCATCATTGATGCATGGAATGCTTAATTTAAAGAATGAGATTGAATGTAAGTTGAGCTTTCACATCTCTGTAGCAGTTGACCTCTAGGGAGTCTAGTTTCTGGAACAAAATGTGGTAGCTACACAATTGTACACCATTAGGACAATTCCAACACCTGAATCTTCAGGGACGTATCCATGTATAACATAGCAAATGCTATAAGTGATATTCCAGTTATAACTTATGTCATTCAACCATATTGATGTGGGTCATCCATGGTAAATTACTGGTATTAACCAACTAGTTACATTCCAGCTACTTAAGCGTGATACATTTAGTATAGTTAATAAAATATATTCTGTCTTCACTTTTTATTAAAGGTATATTTTTACTTGCTGTAAATTATTATTAATAATTGCGTAAAATGCAACATCCAGGAGTTAGGCTACAAATGTTTAAATAAATGGCTTTATCTATGCTATGTTATGAGTCTTTACACAATCTCTAAATGTTGTAGAAATGTCTACTGAAGAACATGAGTTACGTATGGTAATGTGCTTCTAAATGAGAGTCTCAGCCTAGGATCACAATACAGTCAGGGCTTAACCCTCCCCCCAGGACAGAAAGTACAGCGTTTTAAATGTACAAGAGGAACATTTTGATGTGCATGCTAGTGGCCGACATGTCTACTTTATCATAATGCACAATCGGAATTATAGATTAATAGATCAGGGGGTAATTTTAATTATAATGGAACGCTATTCATAAAATATCCGTGCTAAGATCCGGGCTATAGCCCCGGACGCCCAGGCCTAACAACGCCACAGTCAGTATTCTGAATACTTGATTACTTGAGTTTGGGATTTGCCAAAACTTACTGTTTTACAAAATTATTACATTTCATTATGTAAGTTTTTCATCACTCAATGTACAACAAATCCTTTAATCAGACAGATGCATTATTTTGCTGACTCAACAGGACCACTGATTTAATTCAGTTGATTCAGCTGAAAAGACTCTTAGCAGCAGAAAATATGTCATACATTTGTTGGCTAGGCTTGTTTATATAGCCTCAGTCTGATATCTGAGCAGTATTTCTGAGCAAACACATAACTGGATTTCGTTCTGTCCCTCAAGGAAGTGACCTTTAAGTACTGTTCGTCAGATGCAGATAGCTTTTTTTGGTTTTCTACTGCATTTTCTGCCTTGACGAAGCCCAGTTTCTTCAAATTTATTCATGGCATTTATATTACCAGATAGCAATTACCTTGTGGACAACAAAATACATTATAGTCACATTTTAATGCTTATTTATATTTATTTTCATTTATGGAGTGTCTTATGTGCATATAAATACTGACTGGTCATATAAATAGTGTTTTCTATTTAAAAATAATTTTCTTAGATGGCATAAGACTTCTGTACAGTATGTGAAAAGTCTGCTGATGCCAGGGATCTCTCCAATCACAACATCAGATTTAATACTGTCTGTTTAATTGTAAGATGACTCAGTATGATGTGTACTGGTCTCACTAGCATGCTGGTGTAACCCCCCTCCTCGCATTATCCCTGCCTCCACCTGTTTGGACCTGTGTTCATTTTGTAACTAATTTCCTAATGGGATTGCTATTAATTATATTTTGGTGTTGATGTTGTTATTAGTAGCATCGTATACATGATCATGGGATGGCAGTGAGTTACTCCAGAGGAGCAGAACCTAGCAGAAGACCTGTAAAAGCATTGGTGTGCATGTCTCCAATAAATGGTTAATGGTTAAACTAATATGTGGCATTTTCTGAATGAACTGTGAAATTGTGACGAGGTAAAAGTGTTTGACAAATAGCCGTAATATTATATATAATAATGAAGATGGTCGTAATACTTTTTTCAGTGCAGAAAAGTGGAAACAGTGCAACTTATCCTGACAATATGCTCAACTTAAATTAAATAATTTTTGGAGACACTTATCCAGAGCGAAATTCAGAAGTAGTTCAGGTTACGTACCTTGCTCAAGCATACAACAACAGATTTGAACCAGTAACCTCATAGTTTGAGGTGAAATATTCTAACCACTACATTATGCTGCTACCCAATAGGCATGACATGTCACTGTTTTAGTTATGATTTCCAAAAAGGGATTTCCAGGGATACATAACAATCTTAAATATGTGTAGATATCTTATAAGAATACTATATTTCCATTTCTGAATAGGTGTTGAAAAATGTAAAAACTTAAACTCTCTCCATGTCATTAAGCTACATCATCTTACTGACACTTCTAAATTTGTTTTAATGAACAAACACAATGAGGAGGTCAAAGTAGAGTGTATTAAACATTGTAATTAAATTAGAGCGCAAAAAAAGAATATATTATGTTTTAATGCATATCATTGTAATGCATCAAAGATGGCATATAACGTTGTCTTTTCAAATAAATTATTGTCTTTTGAGTCACCGATTAGTAGGCCTATAGAAGTTTGAATGTGCATTGACTTTTTTATTCATTCAGCCCATATCACTCTGAGTGCAAGTTCAGCTAAGATACACACAGATACAAAATTGATGAAAAAAATGCAACTTGAACTTTTATTCACAGAGACAACAGGAGTCTGGGTTATGTCATTGTTTTTTGTCAAGCAAGCGGATATTTGCTAGGATAGTGCTTCCTAGCAAATTGCTCCCTTCACCTTTTATTGTCTGGGTATTCCACTTAAGCCTGCCTGGCTGGTCTTTCTCACAGGAGAACAAGGGGTAGAGATTCCCTGCATTCACCAAAGGGTTGTGTGTTCTTTTCTAGCAGGAGCCTCACTGTGTACAATTAAGTCTTATTTTGAGGTCTCTTCCATAATGCATCAATGACACGACACCACAGTCTGGCCATGGATTCTTATGCTACCCATCTGTATTGGAGAAGAAAGTCCCTTCATGTTTTAACCATGCAACTGTGGTTTCGTCCTCAGGTTGCACTGTATCCCGAGACCTCTTGCTTGGGCTGGAAGTCAACATCAAAACTTTTAAAAGTTAGGCAACAGTCTGTTCCCTCTTAGCCAGCTTTTCCCCTGCCACATCCCACATCTCTCGTCATGGTTGCAACTGTGGTATGGCTGATACTGTGAATAGCTGTTATGGGTCCATCTGAATTCTCCAGGCAGGACGTGCCTAAGACAACAGATAGATATCAGTTATTTAAAGATATTCTGTATGTTGTCTTTATTTTCAGGCACTTTATTTTAAATACTCGCCAGGAGGAGAATGCCATGTCACTGTCTTGTTCGTAGACTACAGCTGTACATGCACCCAGCATGAAATTCCTTTCACTTTGACGTGTTCAAATTTCTAAACCACGCCTCTGAAATCTACAACTTTGTTGTGAGAAATATATGAAGGAAGAAGAGAGGGAGAAACTGAGGCAACTTCAGTTTGAGTTTCTCCAGTCTCTTGCCAAGTCCTCTTCACAATCAATCAGTGTATTTAGCACATACTGTCATGGGTTTGGGCCTGCCTACAGGTCAGCGAAGCGCTTCCATCCTGGCCTGCTCTGTTAAGAAATCCTAAAAAGACCCAAACAATATCTTTGTATTTTCGTGATAATAATAATAATTAATTTCAAGCAAATGATTTTCCTTAATCTAAGGATTCAACTTACCTGTGATGAGTTACATGTTCCTTTAATATGAAAATCATTCAACAGTTTGAATAGAGTAATGGACTCATTTTCCTGTTTTGTGTTATTATATGTCCTGCAATGAGCATGGTGAAAAGAAAGAAAACCAGAAAAATTTTCTGAGGTCAGTCACAAGATAGTAGCCAAGTATGGACAATCTCAAGTCAACAAGTTCATCTCCAGAGATATTCCTTTGTATTTATTAAGTTTAAACCTATATGCCACTGTAGCCAACCTCCCTGGATGTGGCCGCAAGAGAAAACTGAAAGATTTAACCAAAGGCTTGTTCAAATTGTAGAGAAAGCAGTGTTGTTATTTAACAGCCACACAGATTTAAGCTGACCTTCAGACATCAGGTGAGACATATTTTGACTCACACTATCTATCTCCAACTCAGGGAAATTAGACACTGCTGAGAGACAGACATAAGAATGCCCATATGCAATTTACCAAAACATGCCTGAACATTCCACAATCTTTCTGGGACAATCTTCTGTAGAAAGATGAGACCAAATTAGAGATATTTGGTGAAGCACAACATCTGTATGTTAACAGAAAACAAAATGAAGCCTTTAAAGAAAAGAAAACACCTTCCCCACAGTCAAAGATTTGTGGTTGCTTTGCGGCCTCTGGTTCTGTGTACCATGTGCATGGCATCATAGAAACATAAGAATACTACAGAATATTTGAGTGCAATGTCGAACCCAATGTCAGACCATGGGTCTTCCAGCAGGGATTGACCCAAAAATACACTTAAAGAAGCACAGAGGAATGGTTCAAGACAAATCCTAAACTATTTTGAAGTGGCAAGCAAACCTGCGGAGAGGTCTGCAAACAGCAGTTGGGAGGTTCCCTTTGAATCTCAGAGAACTGGAGCAGTTTGCACAAAAAGAGTGGGCCAAACTGCCAGTACAGAGGTGTAGGAAGATCATCCATGGCTACAGGGGCATTTCAAGGCATAGGCAAACTAGGGTGCCGGCTGCAGGGGGGCCCAATAACTAAGACAAGACTTATATATTTGTTATGAGGGAGATGATATTGAGACGGTAAGGGAGGGTTTGGCCAGGTGTGGACGGTGGGTGAATCGAGTGCTCCAGCTGACAGTTCATCCATAGGCCACCATATGAATATATCAAAACCATCAGGGGCACTGTATAGAAAGAAGGGGCAAGATGAGGAAGAAATTAGAAATAAGTATAGAGGTATATGTTTTATTATGGGGATTTTCAAAAGCATCTATCTGTCTCTGGTTTTAGCTTTTTGAAATGTAGCGCGCTAAGCTAGTAACTAGCTAAGCTAAAACTAGCCTACAAAGAGTAACAGTACATACATAGCATGTGCACAGGCAGTGAACAAAGGGTGGAAGCGGAACCCTAAAAGCCAGTTCAGATCAATAATTTGAGACAACATGGTTTTAGAATGTTGCAGAGAAAATTGCAGCGGTGAGCTGGTTAGTTGCAGAGCATCTGAAATCATTGGCTGGGCCCTGGGGACGTACCTACTGTAATCGCCATGTCAAGTGTATTAGTGCAGCTTTAGAAAGTCTGAGATTCTTTTGCAAGTTGCATCCAGTGTCATTGCAAATCATTGATCTGAACTGGCCTTTAGATGTATCTTTGTTGTTCTGAAAATTGTTGTTCTGAAAAACAATGGAATTTGTAAGTGACCCCAAACATTGAAAGGTAGTGTACATTAAGGTATCGTCCTTAATAGTCCTTAATAGTGGTGCCACTAATGACCAAATTCAGCCTACAGGGAAGAGGTCAAGTGCCTGGCGGTATGGTGTGCTGACAACAACCTGGCCCTCAATGCAAAGAAAACCAAGGAGCTCATTGTGGATTACAGGAAATATAAAGGCCACAGTCACGCCCCAGTTCTCATCGATGGCTCCTTGAGGAGGCTGAAGTAGGCCCGTCTGTCTTCTAAGATCCTTGTGAACATCTACTGTTGCACAATCAAGAGCATTCTGACTAACTGTGCCACAGTGTGGTTTGGTGGTTGCTCCGCAGCTGACCAGAAGGCCCTGCAACGGGTGGTGAAACCCACCCAGCACATCACAAGTTCACAGCTCCCAGCCATTGTAGACATCCAGCGCAAGCAGTGTCTGCGCAGGGTGCGCAGCATCTCCAGAGACCCTTCACACCCATGCCACAAGCTGTTTGCCCTCCTCCCATCAGGCAGGCGGTACAGGTCTCCCCTGTTCTCGCACCAGCAGGCTCAAGAGGTTTCTTTCCATCTGCTGTAACCCTGCTGAACTCTGTGACTTTCCATCACTAACCATACCCACCCTTTGTACTACTGGACTCTGTCACTGCCTTACGTCTTAAATCGTCTGATACGATTTTTCAGTTTACGTGTCATTGCTGCTATTACTGTATTTCATTTGCACATGCCGACTTGCACCTTAAACTTTCCCTCATTGCACATTAGGAACTGGCATTGTACTTGCATTTTCAATTGTTACTCTCACGTCTGACTCAGGAACCTCATTGCTGCACATTCAATTGCACATTCTATCCTACTCCTTCAATTTGCCTCGATTGCAAATTCAGAATGCCATATTTATCTCACTTGTACATACATTATACTTAATACCTGTTTGTCTGTAAATTTGTAAATTTTCCATGGCACATTTATAATTGTTATATGTAATGCATTTGCATTAATTGCACACCTATGCATTCCAGTTGTATACAGTATACATATACTTAATACTTAATACCTGAATTCCTGCACTTCTGGTTAGGCGCAAACTGCATTTTGTTGTACTGTACTGTTGACACTAAAGTAGAATTGTATCTATTCTAAAAATGTGTGGGGTGCTACTTGTTATTCCCACCGAGTAAAACAGACAGAGGGCTTCATGGCTGCATCCTTTCTGTACTGTAAAGACCCGCTTGAACAAAGGGGAGTTGCTGCCAAAGATGGAAATATGGCCGCAGACACTCAGAATTTAAAGTCAGCACTAGATTTCCAGTACTAGATTTACCTTCCTCAAACTCTTTACAAATAGTTATAAACTGCGTATATGAACAGTAAGTGTGGGTTTGAGATTCAAGTGACTAGCCTGTTTTTGATTTTGCTCCAGATCACTCCTCCTGGGGAAGTGGCCAGCGCTATCTCTTCGACTTGTCCAGTTTGTCCAGGACAGATGAGCTTGTGGAGGCAGAATTGAGGATCCTGAGAAAGCCAGCGCTGGAAAACCTTCCTGTGCTGTTGGGCGGGAACCTTTATGAACTCCTTCTCTACACATGTTCTTCTGTGGGGAACTCTGGGAGACAGCTGCTAGACTCCATTACAATTGACATTCTGGATGGTGAGCCTTCCAAATGGGATGTCTTTGATGTCTGGGCAAGCATGAAGGCTCAACGAAGGAGCCAAAGGACAAAAGCAGGCAAAAACCGTCTTGTAGCCTGCTTTGACCTAGTGGTCATTTCAGAGTTGACCAAAGAGGCAGCCAACCCTCTTACAGTAGGGCTGGCACGCCAGTTTCGGCAGCCCCAGGAGCGAGCTTTGCTCGTGGCTTTTTCTCGAACCCGCAGGAAAGAGAACCTTTTCAAGGAGATTAGGGAGCAGATGAAAGCAGTGCGAAGAGATGTGGGTTCTTTGGATGTTTTGGATCTTTCTGATGTGGTTGCTCACAAACCCAGGCAACGCCGACGACGGACTGCCATAACCAGCCGATCTATAGGTGGAGTTGGAGGGGGAGGTGGGGGAGGCGACAGTGGTGGAGGAGGAGGGAGCGGAAAGGGTGGAGGCAGCGGCCGCAGAAAGACTCGCTGCAGTCGCAGGCCTCTCCACATTAATTTCAAAGAGTTGGGCTGGGATGACTGGATCATCGCACCCCTGGATTACGAGGCACACCACTGTGAGGGTGTGTGCGACTTTCCACTACGCTCACACCTGGAGCCTACGAATCACGCCATCATTCAGACACTTATGAACTCCATGGACCCTGACTCCAGCCCACCCAGCTGCTGTGTCCCCTCCAAACTTAGCCCAATTAGCATCCTGTACATCGACTCTGGCAACAATGTGGTCTACAAGCAATATGAGGACATGGTGGTAGAGAGTTGTGGCTGCAGGTAGCATAGCAACAGACAGAAGTAAACTAGTTTTGCATGGCGCAAGTCTTGTTATTGGACTTTGAACTCTGAAAAATTTTGCATTCCTGTTTTGGGCTTGGACTAGCAAAGACAGGAATCCAAATGTCTTGTGGAAAAATCTATTGGTGGTTTGATACATTTACCAACACAAGCCTCATTTTTCTGTTCCCCTTTAACCAACTGTATTTTGTGATTTGCTGATAAAAAGGTAGAGACGTATGCTAAATACTGATCTGCCTCTGCTTGAGTGGAACATATTCTCATTTGCTGCTTAATTTATTAGAATTTCTCATTGAATTGCTAATTTGATGACCTCTTTAGCAGAAATGTACTCATAATATGCTCTGGTTAATCTTTGTGTCTATTTCTCAGAAAGTTGTTCCATGCTGCCAACTTTAAAATATTCCATTCATAAACAACTGCTATTCTTAAACTTGGGTTCTACAAAATTATTAGTCAGTTATGATAGGCTGTAACATAAAAATAAATCAGGCATTTTGATGCTTTACTGTAGAGGAAAATCGAGGATAAAGGAAGATGTTTTTGCTTGAATAGCAGTGGGCCAGATATGAACCCATGCTGCAGCAGTACGTGCTTCATGTATACATGATACAGCATGTTAGGCTTCTGGACTACCCTTGGCCACTCAGCCATTACTTTTTATATTCTGACCAGCTATATGCCCACAAGAAAGGGACATATTGCTTTGTAATTATATTTGATATCCTTAACTATCTGAACACATAGTAAGATATGTCCACTCAATTCCACTGTGTATGCTGTTAACTAAGAAAACATGTATGGGACACAACATGTAAGGACACAATCACTTGGTACTTCTTACTTAAGACCGAACAATCATTTCTTGGACATTATCAAATGAGAGGTTTTGTAGATATTTGTTGTTTCCAGTATTGTGAGCAATCTGGATATTGTTATACATCTGTTTCGCAGGACAGAAAACATTTCCCATTTTATGGAATCATCTGCTGTAGAAACCTGTTTTGTTAGGGATATGGTAAAGGACCCATTTAAACAGTTAACAAAATGGCTGTGTGTCATAATGCATTTTATTTCATTAATGTCATTACTTTGCTAATGTCAGAGGTATTTGATATGAAACATTTAACAAGAGGTATGTATGAAAAGAGACTATGAAAATTTGAAAGATGGCATGACTCTTGAAGATGAATTTATTACCATGTACAACTGAGAAACGTTTATTTACTGCAGCTGGTAATGTATATGACTTAAACATTAAGATACAATGCTCACTATCATTGATATGGTGATACTGTTCCCTTTAAATATAATGTCCAAAATTATACACTGTAGTTCAGGGAAACAAAACATTGAAATACACTATTTTGTACTCCAAGTACTAAATTATCAAAGCATATTATTTTGAAAAAATAATCTTGATCACACAGCCTTATGTCAGTCTTGGAAGGTCATTTGGATGTCTTTGATTCAATTTTTAAAACATATTTAGTGAAGTCCCAAGTGATTAAAAATGTTGCCCTTCAGTCAAACCTTCCTGACGGTGTTGGTTCATTTTCACACCAAACACAAGTATCATGATACTTCTGCTTTGACATTTTTTTAATTAAGGGTCAATTCCTCATTGTGTATTATTTACTTAATCCCAGTGGATTAATATGAACAATAATTGTTCACAGTCAAACTAAACCACTTGCAACATGTAAACAAAGTGCATACGTAATGTTCCCAGGAGAGAACTCCCACACAGATGTGTATAGTGTAGTTTGGAAAAATATACCATCCTTTGATTCACAGTTTCTTTGTAATATCCTTGTTAGCAACATTTACTGATAATGACTAACACTTCTTTGTTTAAAATGAATTATGTTACCTTTTATTCCAAATTTCAAACAAATATAATTTAATTTAATTTTAAATCACCAAACTATTCTTCTTGGACCCCTTGTGTGTTCTGTTGAGGTTCATAACTATTTGTTTTATTTTTTGAAATAGATATAATCCCAAATTTTTTCACAAAAAGCAAATAGTTGATGATTTATGACTACAGACTAGAGCATTTCTATGTACGAAGTGTATTTGTACCGATTTACAATACAACATATTTACAATATGATTTCTGATTTGAATGTTTACTGCTTTTGTTTGGAATTCTTTGTTAAAAAACAAAATCAGAAGCAGATTACTTACATTTTGTTCTAAATGTTTTAATCCAAACCAGATGTTTATTTTTTATGGTTTCTTTTATGATTATGTTCACCAGTTAAGTTATTTATCATTATAACAAAATCCAGCAAACAATAGTGGCTGTTTGAACTGAGAAATATACTCAAAACAAACGAACCACAAGAACATTTCTGTTTGTGTTTTGTTTTTAAACCACAGCGATAAGTTGCACATCATTTTCAGGATGCTTATACATGGGAACATGTAATGCAGCTACTATAATATATTTATATGACATTACAAAGTTTCCAGCACTTCAAATTTATTATTCACCAAATATTGAATAGTTAATCAAATTAAATCATTATATTGCTCAAGTATCACAGTGATGGGGGACATAATGATATAACTTCTCGTTAACTCCTCTGTTGCACACATTACTTTTTTTGCTTAGGATTATCTAAATAACATAAATACAACAAAGAATAAAAAAACACACAGGAAAATACATTCTAAAAGCTAATTTAGTCCAGAGACTATATCCTTTGGTATGCCCTGGCTTGATTGGATGTACATTTTTTGTTGTCCCAGTTTGTGTGCATCAACAGATGTTTTGGGATGTGCTTTGAACGTTTGAAGTGTAGCTGAAATCAGTGGGGGAAATGTCACAGAATCCCAGATTCATAAGCAAAAGAAGCTGAAAGCAGTGCACATGCTCATGAGTACAAAGCGTTGTAAATGCCTGATCGAACCCAATGTGCCTGTTCAAGGATGGTCTCTGTTACAAAAAGTGTGTACGGTATTCTGATTTGAGATCTGCATGCTTAAATCAAGTTTAACTATATCATCAGTTTGATCTTGTCAGTTTAAGTTAGTTTCTGTTACCACTGACAAAATTATTTAAAGTCAAATCTTTTGATGTTTTTTTTAAAGAAATTCCTAGTACTTGGGTCGTTCCATGAAGAGTACCTTTTGCATTCCTTTAATATAAAGACTTAAATTCAGCATCCTAACATCAACCCATTGTCACTTTTATGGAAGATTTCAACAAACAGTTTCTATGAATGTCCCTAAGTTTCACCATCATTATAAAGCCATAGTTATATTGGTGCTATTACATTTATGAAGCTTAATATTTATTTATCATGATTATTTATTCATTTTAAGGTTGACGTTATTAAGTGAACTGAACTCTCATTTTAATTTGGTTGACCTATTCATTTTAATGTATTATGTATGCAACAGTAAAATCATCAGAGTAAAAGAAGGTCCTACGGTTTGGGTAATTTTCCATTGTTTTGTGGTGAGAAACAGAGCATAACCCACCTGTTACACATTGGCAGGCTGGAAATGTTTAAATGTTTTGTCTAAGCTTCCATTACACTTGTTACTCCATCTTGCACCCAATAAGCATCTCTTCCCCTTGTCAAGAGGGGATTTATGGTTGATTTAAAATTTAATCATCCACCCTGTTACTATACTTGACATTTAATAGGCACATCCCTGCAAACATTAAGGACGTCCCTGGAACGTCATTAGACCTCATGGGACATTTAATGCCTTTATTATATCTGATGTTTTGCTAGGTTAGCTTTTGTTTTTATAAACCTATTGAGATGTGGAAAAAAAAAATGTTTCCAAGTTGTAGACTTAATGACAGCTGCCCAAGCATTCTCAAAAGGCACAGAACATGTGAAACAACCAACTTAACAACACCTATGCAATGTGCATTTTCCATCATTTTGCGCTTACCTATTCAAATTTGATATATTTTAGGGAAATTCTCTAATTATGAAAGAAATTGTACTTAAGTCCTCTACATATTTTGAATAATATGTATGCTTTTGTATGAATGTTCTTTTAAAAGATTGGTACATTTTAGGAAAATGTCAAGTGTTGTTGAGAAAGTAAATTTAACCGTTTGATGGCTTAATACTGTTTAGTTCATGTAAAATGCACTGTGTGTATGTATGTATATGTATGTATATATTTAGTAGGGTGAGAAAGTTTATATACCTTTGATGGAAGAATCAAACAAAAAGTTAGGGTTAAAAATGAGGCCTCTGTTTTCAGAATAACAGCACTGAGTCAATTTGAAAATAATCTTGGACCATTCCTTCATACATAACCCATTTACCTGTTAAAGAAAATGTATGTACTTATGTGCACAATTGTATCAGGAGAAAATATAATTTCCTTTTTTATTTTGCATATATTATAGCTCAGTGTTACAATTAATTCAGTCCTTTCCCCTTTTTCAACAATGCAGACTTTCTCCCCCTATTTTATGTATTCTATTGGTTATAAAGGTATGTAAATAATGTAATTGTAAATTAACTGTAAAACATTTTTTTTTTAAGTATTTTATAGTAATAAATATTTTAAACAAAATATGTAAGCACACTTTGTATCCTCATTTCATGTTCACTTGTTTTTTCATATTTATGATTATTTTATTAAATATTGTATTGGTAATAATATGTACAACCATCATGTGAGTTCTCATGACTATAAGTTACACTGAGAGATTTAGTAAAACAAGTTAAATCAAAAACAGTGTATGATCTTTCCTGTACACCATAAGCAACATTTAAATTTTTTTTACCTTGACCAGACTGTTTGACATTTTTACCATTAGTTCACCAGTTGACAGAAAACATATTCTCAATTTCCAAAAGGATGTGGGAGGAATTAGGGTAAACTGCATTGCTCAGAGACAAAATGGCAGATTGTTCACTTAGCAGGCTCTCACTTTACTCAGAGACTCAATATAGCAACTTTTAGCTTCCTGGTCCGATGGCCTAACCTCTAGACAGTTAACGTTGATGTTGTATTATTTAAAAATTGCATAATTTCAGGAAGGCTGAAGGAAAGTTATCTTAACGTGAAAACAATATTTCTGTCAATTGCTAGGACCAGCTTTGATGATTTGATGTAATTGCCACACTTAAATCCACCAGGGTAGCATTATTCAATTTCCTGCCACAAAATACCTGTGTCATGGTTTAGCATGAGTTAGATAGGGGTTGTGTCATTCCTTTTAATGGCCAAAAAAGGGAGAATTGGAGTAGGATTAGTTTACACATGGATTCTTTCCTTTAATATCAACACAATGCAGCTGGTGATGGTTTTCTCTAAGAGATGTTTCTCACTATGTCTTCATAATTAAAATGTATCTTGGAGTTTGGTAACATGTGACATTTATCTAAAATAGATATTTGATTGGGCATGCAGATGTCCACAGACTTTCAGTAAATGATTACTGCCAAGTTAAGTGCAGTCCAAAGGTATGTGACTAAGAGGTAATTGAAGTGCAGACTGTCAGCTTTATTTTGAGGGTAAACAGTGAACATTACCACACACACACACACACACATTTTCAGATCAACTCACATACCCATCCACAGGCTGACCTTTGCCAAAGTTTTGTTTCCAACAGTGCATTGCTTTATTTTTCTACAAAAAATGTAATTTCTGTTGTGAACATTTTGTAAGATAGGATTTGGTATATATTACTAAGACAACTTTTCCTGTTTTGGGTCTGTCTGTTGGCTACCATGCTTTAACAGTTTAAAGCAAACCTGTGCACATGTGCACATAGTGTATGTGCTCATTTTAATATCTGAGGTGCTGCTCAATTCCAATGTCATTTTGAGTCTAATTTTAACACACATTGACTTATAGTTAGTGCATACATTAAAAGATAGCTATGTGTAACAAACACAGAACTAAGTAGGCCTAAGTACATTCTACACAATGAATTAGTTACAGTTCTCATGTCATTATATATGCTAATTTGCTTGTATGATGGGTGTACAAGTCCATGCAGCTTTATAATATTATTGTGGAGATCTAAACTGAAACTGTTTCAAGAGTGTAAAAGAATGAATTCACTTCATAGGAACTGTAACACATTATTAATAGACCCTGTTTGTGAGGAAGACTAGAAAGATGCAGGTCTAGCTCCTTGATACAGCTACAATTCTGGTCTTTACTGCAAACAACGATAATTCTCAAATTATATAGAACTTCTCAGAAAAAAAAGAAGACCCCACAGAACCAAGGGAATTATACCTCATAAGAATCATCATTTCTAAGGTAGAAATATACTTTTATTTTACCCCTTGAAAACGACATTAAAAGTAGACAGATAAGGAATAGATACATTACATACTGTAAACTAATAAATCCAGATTTAGAAATTGTCTCTCAAACACATCAAGAAAGTATTTTAAAGAGAGCTTTCTTGTCACTGGGGAAAATCAGTAGTGGCTGGTGGCCAACTGTGGAATTAGTGCTTTGAGTGTGAAGGTCAAATATGAACACCTACAGGTTCTACAGGTTTCTCTGTCAGAAATATGGTTTCTCAGATTTCCATAATATAGGAAATTGAATTATTGATGGCGTAAACCTTTTGGAATGATAACCATGCATGCCTTTTCATTGTTTTATGAAAGGTATAAAGCTCAATTCAATCAAAAATGCACTATTGTAAAAACATTGTTTGAGTATTGCATAATACAGCAGGAAATGGAGACAAGCAGTGTCTTGTATCAGTACAACACTGTGTAGACAGAACACAGAAACATCAAAATAAAGCAATCTAGTTGATGTGCCAACACATTTTGCTATGTGCAATCAACCACTGTGTCTGGGACCATTCAGAAAATAGCATTATTTATTTCCATGCTGAAGGAAAGCATATTTGAGTTATAATGCCTTTGACTTTTTTTGAGCAAGTCCAATTTTGTAGAACAAAAAGGAATTTGTATTATATTTGTTTGGCTTGAAAAATCAATAAATAAGAACCTATGAACAAATCTAATGTTTCCAGAGGACCCAGATCTGGGTCCATTTCTGCAAACCAATACCATTACTTTAGAAACTGTAGTTTCACAATTTTCCATCATCATTACAGGCATTTATTCAGCAAATAAATGTGCATGATTGGTAGACAAATAAAGAAACAGTGGTATGCAAATCAATACAAAAAAAAATATCTAATCAGTGATTTGGTCATTATGCATCAGTGCATCAACAAATCTTAAAATAGGAATAAAAAAAACTGACAGAAATAATTGGTTGGTCCAATGTCAAAAAGAAAGATGGCAAGTTTGGGATCAAAAAACAATAAAAGTACATTTCTTTCAATTTACTACAAGAGGCTGGTTTTCCAAAATATATCTGAATTTCTAATAGATAGGCTATAGACTAGGCTATCTGTTGTCTCTATAGGATAGGATTAAATTCATATAAAAATACTAATAATAATTACAAGAACTCACATGTCATTGACATGAAAAGCAACCCCAGTTCAATGAATTATATTTATGTGCATTTCATCCTATGGCATAGGAGCATCAGTTAATCTAGAGATTAGAGAACTGTGGTTTGAATACTGTAGCTGATACAGTGAAAAAAAGGGTGTCATCCCATTGAGCAAAGCACATAACCATAACAACTTCCGTAAATCGTGACTCTGCTAAATTAATGAAATTTAGAGACATAAAATAGTCAATATCCAGATAACTTCTGGAAACATTGGGCCCAGATGTCATCACTCCTGTCACGGTTGGAACCGAGGCGCAGCAAGGTTGAGAGAAAAACATACCATTTAATGGGATCTTCGCAAAACAACATAAGGCGCAGCAGCAACCCAGAACTCAAGGGCACAAGGCAGGTGACTCTAATTGGGGACCAAAAAACTTAACATAGAGATACCTAGAGGCATCCCCACAATCAGGTACTGTCAACTACTTAAAATGATTTGGGTAACATGCTATTATACAAAAATATAATTATGGACAATTCCAGATTGAGACAGTGACACTCAGATGTTACTATAAATGTATGTCAACCAAAAAAAGTTTTTACAAAGAAAGTTTACAAAAAAATACATTTGAAGTTTGGTAACCAGGACAGCACAGTCATTCTGTTATAAATCTTTAAACCATCTGCACTCTTCTTCAAGTGTTGTTTTGACAAACAGTTTGTGGAAAAGTCAGTTTTTTGCACATATACAGTGGGGAGAACAAGTATTTGATACACTGCAGATTTTGCTGGTTTTCCCACTTACAAAGCATGTAAAAGTCTGTCATTTTTATCATAGGTACCCTTTAACTGTGAGTGACGGAATCTAAAACATAAATCCCAAAAATCACATTGTATGATTTTTAAGTAATTAGTTTGCATTTTATTGCATGACATGAGTATTTCATACATCAGAAAAGCATAACTTAATACTTGGTACAGAAACCTTTGTTTGCAATTACAGAGATCATAAGTTTCCTGTAGTTCTTGACCAGGTTTGCACACACTGCAGCAGGGATTTTGGCCCATTCCTCCATACAGACTTTCTCCAGATCCTTCAGGTTTTGGGGCTATCGCTGGGCAATACGGACTTTCAACTCTCTCCAAAGATTTTCTATTGGGTTCAGGTCTGGAGACTGGCTAGGCCACTCCAGGACCTTGAGATGCTTCTTACGGAGCCACTCCTTAGTTGCCCTGACTGTGTGTTTTGGGTTGTTATCATGCTGGAAGACCCAGCCACCACCCATCTTCAATGCTCTTACTGAGGGAAGGAGGTTGTTGGCCAAGATCTCGCGATACATGGCCCCATCCAACCGCCCCTCAATAAGGTGCAGTCGTCCTGTCCCCTTTGCAGAAAAGCATCCCCAAAGAATGATGTTTCCACCTCCATGCTTCACGGTTGGGATGGTGTTCTTGGGGTTTTACTCATCCTTCTTCTTCCTCCAAACACGGCAAGTGGAGTTTAGACCAAGAAGCTCTATTTTTGTCTCATCAGACCACATGACCTTCTCCTATTCCTCCTCTGGATCATCCAGATGGTCATTAGCAAACATCAGACGGGCCTGGACATGCGCTGACTTGAGCAGGGCGACCTTGCGTGCGCTGCAGGATTTTAATCCATGACGGCGTAGTGTGTTACTAATGGTTTTCTTTGAGACTAAGGTCCTAGCTGTCTTCAGGTCATTGACCAGGTCCTGCCGTGTAGTTCTGGGCTGATCCCTCACTTTCCTCATGATCATTGATGCCCCACGAGGTGAGATCTTGCATGGAGCCCCAGACCAAGGGAGATTGACCGTCATCTTGAACTTCTTCCATTTTCTAATAATTGCACCAACAGTTGTTGCCTTCTCACCAAGCTGCTTGCCTATTGTCCTGTAGCCCATCCCAGCCTTGTGCAGGTCTACAATTTTATCCCTGATGTCCTTACACAGCTCTCTGGTCTTGGCCAGGTTGGAGCCTTGTTTGATTGAGTGTGTGGACATGTGTCTTTTATACAGGTAATGAGTTCAAACAGGTGCAGTTAAAACAGGTAATGAGTGGAGAACAGGAGGGCTTCTTAAAGAAAAACTAACCGGTCAGTGAGAGCCGGAATTCTTACTGGTTGGTAGTTGATCAAATACTTGTCATGCTATAAAATGCAAATTAATTATTTAAAAATCATACAATGTGATTTTCTGGATTTTTGTTTTAGATTCCGTCTCTCACAGTTGAAGTGTACCTATGATAAATTACAGACCTCTACATGCTTTGTAAGTAGGAAAATCTGCAAAATCTGTAGTTCTCCCCACTGTAGTTGGATGGTTTAACTTTGCAATCATTAAATCATATTCGATATATAATATCTGTGTAATTCTGTTAATTGCCCTTATTTAAATGTTATTTTGATTGCATTTTAATTACAACACGGTTGCACTGTTGGGCTGAAGAATAAATTTAGAAACTAACTCCATGTTTGCAAATCACCACGGATCCATTCAACAATCATATCAGCCACTTCCTTTCCTGCGTCCAGGACGAAGGCATGACGAATCCCTCGACTACACAGTCTGATGTCTCCATTTGGAAAGTCCTTCTTGATTTCCTGGTAATACTGCACCGGGCACCAATGGTCAGTTTCTCCATAGTAAAACACGAGCTGAACAGAAGAATGAATACATATCCATAACCGACATACCATATTAACACATTTCATTATTAATTTACCATTAAATTTTATCTTTGGATATACTTGGCCCATTTCCCAGCAATTCAACACTTTAATTAACTTACTCCTGTGCACTGTTTTTTTTAAATGTACTTTACCATGCCTTTCTCCCCAATTTTGTAACATGCAATTTGTGACTAAAGCATAATTTCATTACTAACCCCATGGCCAATGGCACCACATCCACAAGCATGACTCAAACCTGTTCTCACACTATGCAGTGTATAGTTTTTAATGACAGAAGGTTAAAGGGATAGTTCGTCCAAAAATCATATGTCGGTGACGGTACCCTTAACTTGAGTTGTTCCTTCAGGCACAGAGTCATTTTTTAAAACAGTCCATTATTTAGTTCTGTCTCAGTTAGTAATTAGCATTATTAGCATCGTACAAATTCATGAATGGAAACAGTACGTACTGCTATCGCAAAGCTGCATTGCAAGCGGAAAACTACTCTAAAGGATTATTAGGAACACCTGTTCAATTTCTCATTAATGCAATTATCTAATCAACCAATCACATGGCAGTTGCTTCAATGCATTTAGGGGTGTGGTCCTGGTCAAGACAATCTCCTGAACTCCAAACTGAATGTCAGAATGGGAAAGAAAGGTGATTTAAGCAATTTGAGCGTGGCATGGTTGTTGGTGCCAGACGGGCTGGTCTGAGTATTTCACAATCTGCTCAGTTACTGGGATTTTCACACACAACCTTTTCTAGGGTTTACAAAGAATGGTGTGAAAAGGGAAAAACATCCAGTATGCGGCAGTCCTGTGGGCGAAAATGCCTTGTTGATGCTAAAGGTCAGAGGAGAATGGGCCGACTGATTCAAGCTGATAGATGAGCAACTTTGACTGAAATAACCACTCGTTACAACCGAGGTATGCAGCAAAGCATTTGTGAAGCCACAACACGCACAACCTTGAGGCGGATGGGCTACAACAGCAGAAGACCCCACCGGGTACCACTCATCTCCACTACAAATAGGAAAAAGAGGCTACAATTTGCACGAGCTCACCAAACTGGAAGAATGTTGCCTGGTCTGATGAGTCTCAATTTCTGTTGAGATTTTCAGATGGTAGAGTCAGAATTTGGCATAAACAGAATGAGAACATGGATCCATCATGCCTTGTTACCACTGTGCAGGCTGGTGGTGGTGGTGTAATGGTGTGGGGGATGTTTTCTTGGCACACTTTAGGCCCCTTAGTGCCAATTGGGCATCGGTTAAATGCCACAGCCTACCTGAGCATTGTTTCTGACCATGTCCATCCCTTTATGACCACCATTGACCCATCCTCTGATGGCTACTTCCAGCAGGATAATGCACCATGTCACAAAGCTTGAATCATTTCAAACTGGTTTCTTGAACATGACAATGAGTTCACTGTACTGAAATGGCCCCCACAGTCACAAGATCTCAACCCAATAGAGCATCTTTGGAATGTGGTGGAACGGGAGCTTCGTGCCCTGGATGAGCATCCCACAAATCTCTATCAACTGCAAGATGCTATCCTATCAATATGGGCCAACATTTCTAAAGAATGCTTTCAGCACCTTGTTGAATCAATGCCACGTAGAATTAAGGCAGTTCTGAAGGCGAAAGGGGGTCAAACACAGTATTAGTATGGTGTTCCTAATAATCCTTTAGGTGAGTGTATAACACTCTAAAATAAGTGGTGACTTAACTCAAATCACCACCAGTGATTTACCTCAGAGTACATAACGATGTTGTATTCCTCAAAATAAAGTTAACATTTTTGCAAAATAATTTTAATTTCAAATAAACGGGTACTTCCCATGTTTACCGGTCAGTTTTGTTCACAATTGTATCAACCCACTCATTCGTTCGGGAAGAGTAAGTGTATACATCACAGTAAACAAAGGTAAGTATTCGCTAGCCATAAAGTAAGTTAACTATTTCATCTTTGATATTCACTTCAGACAGTCAAACATGCTTGAGAGAGACAGGAAAATACATATATATATATCATGTCTAACTCTAAATACGAACAGGATTCATTTTTTCTGGGGAACCATACTTGTTGTAACCATAATACACAGATGATGAACTGACTGAATAGAAGCTTGGACAGCAGCTAAAGGGGGTCAATGGTGAAAACTTAATTTTTTTAGATTAGACTAGATTCAACGTTATTGTCATTGAACAGTACAACTACAGTACAATGAAATGCAGTTAGCATCCAACCAGAAGTGCAAATAGAGGAGGGCAAGAAATGTACAAGTAGTGAAGTGAAGTGTACGTTACAAGTGGAATGTATAGATGTGCAATGAAGTCAAATACAGTGCTAAATGGCAATTCTAAATGAGCAATGAAGGCAAATAGGTGATGGCAGAACATTTACAAATTTACAAGTATTAAGTATATGTATGTATGAGTGGGAATTAATAGTTGTGCGATGAGGCAAATGCAACTAGAAATGGCAATTCTAAATGTGCAGTGCAGGCAAATTGAAGGTGCCAGGTGGCATGTGCAACTGAAATGCAGAGATAGTAGTATCCCTGCAAGTAGTACAAGGGTGTAGTGCAACAAGTTCCCTGAGAGGCAGTACTAAGCAGTGGGCGGATGGGTATGGTTAGTGATGGGTGTCAGGGAAATTTCTTTAATAATGTATTCTAACTGATTAAACAACTGAGCAACTGTTTAGATGAGAAAAGGAATGTTGGTTGTGCTGTGGGAAAGGAAGTATGAGGTGTTGAGGTAAACATAAAGCTCCAGCAGGACGGGAGTAGATACAGATCAATGGGTTTTAGGACAGGATAGGAGAAGATACACAACAGGGGAAGGAAGGATAAGGAAGGTGATTTTATGGTGCGACCATGTGGATTCCTAACCCCAACCATACTTTATAAGTATTGAATGTATTTACCAATGCTTTAGAGACTCCTCTGATGATTATGTCTGTAAGCGTTTGATGCGTCTCTCTTATTTGCAAATAATTTTAATAAAGACTGTTAATTGTGCCCAGAGAATTTCGTCTCTGTCCTTCCTTCTAAAAGAGTTCTGATCGATAAAATTACCGTCACATGGGTCACAGGGCTCTGCTTCATTACAGCATATGGGAAGAGGCTGCTCCTGAGCCTGCTGGTGCGGGAATGAAGAGACCTGTACCGCCTGTCTGATGGTAGGAGGGTAAATAGTTTGTGGCATGGATGTGAAGGGTCCCTGATAATGCAGCGCGCCCTGCACAGAAACCGCTTGTGCTGAAGGTCCACGATGGCTGGGAGCTGGGCGGTTCTCAGTACAGGCACTGTTGCACCTTTTTGACCAGGGTTGAGGAGTTCAGGGTCCAGGAAAGGTCCTCGGAAATGTGGACACCCAGGAATTTGAAGATGGACACGCTCAACCTCAGTGCCATCAATGAGAACGTGGGTGTGACTGCAGCCTTTAGACTTCCTGTAATCCACAATGAGTTCCTTGGTCTTCTATGCATTGATCAGGCCTACCACTGTGGTGTCGTCTGCGAATTTGCCGATGGTGTTGGAACTGTGTACAGGAAGGCATTCATGGGTGAAGAGGGATTACACGAGGGGGCTCAGCCCGCAGCCTTGTGGAAAACTATTATTTAGGATTAGGGTGGAGGATATGAAGTTGTCTAACCTGACAGAGTGGGGTCTGTTGGTTAGGAAGTCCAAAGTCCAGTTGAAGAGAGAGGGGCTGATCCCCAGGTCATGGAGTTCGTTGACCAGCCTAGAGGGGATGACCATGTTGAATGCTGAGCTAAAGTCTATGAATAGCATTCTCACATAGATGCTGGTTTTGTCAGTGCAGAGTGTAAAGTGTAAGTAAGGCGTCTGAGGGGAGTTTAGCTTTAATGGCTGGCTCTTTGTTCTCCCAGTTGAAACGAGTGTAAAACCTGTTTAATTCGTCTGTGATGGAGACGTCGCTGGCTGTGGGGGTGTGGTTCTTTGGCCGGCAGTCGGTGATGACTTGGATGCCCTGTCACATGCGTTAGTGTTCAGAGTTTTTGTTCAAGCGCCCTTCAATCCACAGTTTGTGGTAATTTTTTGCCATCTTGATGCCCCTTTTCAGGTTTGCCCTGGATGAGCTGCAAGCCTCTGCATCGCTGGATCTTAACGCAGCGTCACATGCCTTTCGCAGCTGTCAGACCTCACTCTTTATCCAAGGCATCTGGTTGGAGAAGGTCTTTATTAGTTTATGGCTGGTGACGTTGTTGGTGCAGGTGCTGATAAAATATATATATGTTTCAATGTCCGTATGGGAGTCAATGGTGGCTTTAGTGGCAAACAATCTGTCTGTGTGTTGAAACTTGTGTCGTAGTAGTGATTCTGCTCCTTCTGGCCACACTTGACTGACATCACTGATGGTTTCACCCGGTAAATACCTGGGGAGAAGGAACAATAAAAGGTGGTCAGACTGACCCAGGTGGGGGAAGGGAATGGCTTTGCAGGCCTCTGGAATGGTTGTGTACACCTGGTCCATTGTCTCCTCGGTTGGGGTAGAAGATATTTTGTGATTGAAATCGCCTGCTAAAATTAAGGCACCATCCGGTTGGACAGTTTGCTGCTTGCTAATAGCAGCCTGCAGCTCTTCCATTACTAGTTTAGAATTAGCATCCGGTGATATGTAGGTTGCAGTAACCATAAATGCAAACCTCAGAGGCAAGTAAAAAGGCCTGCACTTATTCATCAGGTACTCCAGATTGGTTGAGCAGTGACTCCTGGTTATGTTCATGTCTGTACACCATGTTATGTTTACATAAATCCACAGCCAACCTCCTTTGGTCTTACTGGAATCCTCCACTATTCTGTCCACTATTTGGTCAGGTCTGAAGACAACATCACTAATCATACCCACCCTTGTACTACTGGACTTTGTCACTGCCTTACAAAGTCTGATAAGGAAGTTTTCAGTTATCTACAGGTACATGTCATTGTTGCTATTTCAGTATTTAATTTTGATATGCTGACTTGCACCTTAAATTTGCCTTCATTGCACATTTAGAACCGCCATTGTACTTGCATTTTCAAGTGTTACATACATACAGTGGGGAGAACAAGTAATTGATACACTGCCGATTTTGCAGGTTTTCCTACTTACAAAGCATGTAGAGGTCTTTCAATTTTTATCATAGGTACACTTCAACTGTGAGAGACAGAATCTAAAACAAAAATCCAAAAAATCACATTGTATGATTTTTAAGTAATTAATTTGCATTTTATTGCATGACATAAGTATTTTGATTACCAACCAGTAATAATTCTGGCTCTCACAGAACTGTTAGTTTTTCTTTAAGAACCCCTCCTGTTCTCCTCTCATTACCTGTATTAACTGCACCTGTTTGAACTCGTTACCTGTATAAAAGACACCTGTCCACACACTCAATCAAACAAACTCCAACCAATGGCCAAGACCAGAGAGCTGTGTAAAGACATCAGGGATAAAATTGTAGACCTGCCCAGCTGGGATGGACTACAGGACAATAGACACACAGCTTGGTGAGAAGGCAACAACTGTTGGTGCAATTATTAGAAAATGGAAGAAGTTCAAGATGACGGTCAATCTCCCTTGGTCTGGGGCTCTAGGCAAGATCTCACCTCGTGGGGCATCAATGATCATGAGGAAGGTGAGGGATCAGCCCAGAACTACACAGCAGGACCAGGTCAATGACCTGAAGAGAGCTGGGACCACAGTCTCAGAGAAAATCATTAGTAACATACTACGCCGTCATGGATTAAAATCCTGCAGCGCACGCAAGGTCGCCCTGCTCAAGCCAGCGCATGTCCAGGCCTGTCATCTGGATGATCCAGAGGAGGAATGGGAGAAGGTCATGGGGTCTGATGAGACAAAAATAGAGCTTCTTGGTCTAAACTCCACTCGCCGTGTTTGGAGGAAGAAGGATGAGTACAACCCCAAGAACACCTTCCCAACCGTGAAGCATGGCAGTGGAAACATTCTTTGGGGATGCTTTTCTGCAAAGGGGTCAGGATGACTGCACTGTATTGAGGGCAGGATGGATGGGGCAATGTATCGTGAGATTTTGGCCAACAACCTACTTCCCTCAGTAAGAGCATTGAAAATGGGTCGTGGCTGGGTCTTCCAGCATGACAACAACCCGAAACACACAGCCATGGCAACTAAGGAGTGGCTCCTTAAGAAGCATCTCAAGATCCTGGAGTGGCCTAACCAGTCTCCAGACCTGATCCCAATAGAAAGTCTTTGGAGGAAGCTGAAAAGTCTGTATTGCCCAGCAACAGCCCCGAAACCTGAAGGATCTGGAGAAGGTCTGAATGGAGGAGTGGGCCAATCTCTGCTGCAGTGTGTTTGCAATTACAGAGATCATAAGTTTCCTGTAATTCTTGACCAGGTTTGCACAAAGGTTTCTGTAATATTAAGTTCTGCTTTTCTGATGTATCAAATACTTATGTCATGCAATTAAATGCAAATTAATTACTTAAAAATCATACAATGTGATTTTCTGGATTTTTGTTTTAGATTCCGTTACTCACAGTTCAAGAGTACCTATGATAAAAATGACAGACTTCTACATGCTTTGTAAGTGGGAAAACCTGCAAAATCATCAGGTTATCAATTAGTTGTTCTCCCCACTGTATGTCTGCCTTAGGGAAATTAATTGCTGCTATCCCTGCATTTCAGTTGCACATGCTACCCTACTCCTTCAGAATGCCATTGAGAATTGCCACCCGCACAACTATTTATCCCACATTTACATTTTCTGCCCTCCTCTATTTGCTTCCATTGCACATTTATAATTCCAATATGTAATGCCTGTGCATTAATTGCATATCTATACACTCCACATACATATACTTAATGCTTGAAAATGTTCTGCCCTCCTCTATTTGCACTTATGGTTAGACGTAATATGCATTTCTTTGGACTGTATTTGTACTTGTTCAATGACAATGAAGTTGAATCTAATCTAATCTAAAGTTCACGCTCACCTCAATGACATCACTGCTGAAGAACAAAAGCTGTGTATGGTGGCTATAGGAAATAGTTTGCTAGTGCCAGTTTGGCTTCACCAAATTCTTTTGGAGTAGTTTTCTACTTGCAATGCAGCTTTTCAATAGTGGTACAAACTGTTTCCATTCATGAATCTGGACGATGCTAATTATGCTAATCACTGACTGAGACAGAGCTGACGGTTTGAAAAAAAAATAATTATGTGCCTTCAGGAATATCTTTTGGTAAGTGGACTTATATGTGGAATATTCATTTTGGACGAACTATCCCTTTAAGTCCAAAGACAATCAAACAAATATCCCACTGTGCATCCTCTGTAAGGATGTGGCTTCTGGTTAGCATGACAAAGAAAGACACAGAGAGAACACAAGCAATTATGCATACACACACATGCACTGTGAGGGAGAAACTTTTAGTGATTACATAACTATCGGTCAAACGTTTAAGAACACCTACATTTTTCCAGTTTTCATTGAAATTCACACAGTGTGTCTTAATGTACTGTGACATTAAAGGATAAAACAAATAAACAATTAAGAAATTATGGAATTGTTTTGTTAAACAAAATGTTATCAAAATTTTTGACACATCAAAGTAGCCCCCTTTTGCTGATTTAAAAGCCAAACACACTTGTGGAATTCTTTTCATGATGAAAATCTAATATTGTTTAAAAGGTCTTCACAACACTGTGGCAGAAGTTCCCACAAATGTGTTGCACTTTGCTTTCACACTTCGGCCAAGTTCATTCCAAACCAGCTTGATGGGGTTTAAGTCTGGAGACGGTGCTGGCTTCATGATTTGCCTACCATCTTGTTCTTATCTTCTAAAGCAATTCTGACATAGTCCGGAGGTACGTTTTAGGTCATTATCATGCTGTAGGATGAACCCCTGACCGACTAGGTGTACACCAGAGGGTACTGCATGGTACTGCAAAATGCTGTGGCAGCTGTTTTGGTTCCACTCGTTCTGTGCAAGTCGCCGACTCAGGATTCAGCAAAAAAGCCCCAGAACATCATGCTTCCTCCTCCATGTTTGACAGTTGCTGTCACACAATTAGGAACCATCCTTTAATCTACTCAAAGGTGTATACAAATCCTGCGTGATGAAACGAAGATATCAAATTTGTATTAATCAGTCCATAAGACCTTATTCCAGTCTTCAGTACACTGGCGGTGCATCATGACTCAGGCAACCCTCTTTTTCTTATTTTTCCATCATAGCAATGGTTTTATTCTGGCACTCAACCTGTCAAACCTGGAGCCTGACATCTTCTCTTCACAGTTGAAACTGAGAGTTGCTTACGTCGATCAGTGTTAAGCTGTGCTTGAAGCTATTGTCATGTGAGCCATCTATCACGTATGCTGTTGACTCTCAGAAACTTGTCTTATGATTCTGTTATGGCTTTGGGTTTGGCAGACCTCTGCCTGTCAGAGTTTCCTCCAGTATCCAAGTGCCTTTTGATGGTGTGGGGAAACGGTACTGACTGACACCTTGGCATTCTTTGCATTTCTCTACAGGATGGACCCAGACCTTTAAGGGTTATAATGGTCTGTCTGTCTTCCTTTGTCAATTGTCTTTTTCTTGCCATTATGATAGCAATTTAATACTTCCTGCAGTACAATACTGTCCAAATAACGTTTAAGATGTGCATTAAAACAGTCTGTTCCGACTCTGATTTTATAGAGACAGAGGGTTTTCAAGTAATCAACAAAAGTTGGTACACCAGTATGCATTATTAGCATCAACGTTCAAGGCTTAACTAACTGCCATTTAAGTTATTAACCCATTACTTGATCTTTGAAAAAGGCCTTTTTTTTATAACTCTGAAATGTATATCACTTTTCAGTTTTTGGTTACTTAACCTTTTTTATTTTACTTTTTGCATCTCAGGCAGTTTACTGCTTACCTTTGTACCATTTTAGGTTATTCACTGGACTGAATGCATTTCAATAAAATGCATTGAACGTGACATTCACCTCTGCCATCTCTTTGAAATATAGGGTGTATAAGCCATTGAATGTTTATTATGTGTCAATGATGTTTGTGTTTATGAGAGAAATAATGCGTATATGTGAGAATGCACAAAACGCTAATTATGTGCATTCTCAAGTCAGCAAATAAGAAACAATAACATGAGGGTATACACCGATCAGCCATAACATTATGACCACTGACAGGTGAAGTGAATAACACTGACAATCTTGTTATCATGGCATCTGTCAGTGGGTGGGATATATTAGGCAGCAAGTGAACATTTTGTCCACAAAGTTGATGTGTTAGAAGCAGGAAAAATGGGCAAGCGTAAAGATCTCAGCGACTTTGATAAGGGACAAATTGTGATTGCTTGTCACGGCTTCGGGGTTTGGGTGAACAAGGAGGAGCAGGAGAAGGCGTGGTGGAAGGATCTTTTAATGGCGTCCTTACGAAATATACAATATAGATAGATATACATATATATATAGGTGACGAAGCGTCGTACAGCTCCTTTCGGCACTGGAGACAATTACACACAAAGACAGGGGGAGCAGAGGGAACATATATACCGGGGGAAACAGCGATGATGAGGAACAGGTGCATTAAACGAGACACAGGTGAAATGTATGATGAGACGGTGGTGTCAGAAAGCCGGTGACGTCGACCGCTGGGGCCCGCCCGCTGCAGGGGGAGGTGAACCAGCAGAGGTCGCAGTTGTCACAGTACCCCCCCTCTGACGCGCGGCTCCAGCCGCGCGACGACACCGGCCTCGGGGCCGACCCGGGGGGCGCGGAGCAGGGCGATCCGGCCGACGCTGATGGAAGTCGCGGACAAGGACGGGAGCCAGGACGTCCTTCACCGGAACCCAGCTCCGCTCCTCCGGGCCGTACCCCTCCCACCCCACGAGGTACTGGAGGCCCCCCGCCCGGCGCCTCGAGTCGATGATGGAGCGGACAGAGTACGCCGGGGCCCCCTCGATGTCCAGAGGGGGAGGGGGAACCTCCCGCACCTCACACCCCTGAAGGGGACCATCCACCACCGGCCTTAGGAGAAACACATGGATGAGGGGTTAATACGGTAGTCGGGGGGAAGGCGTAACCGATATGTTACCTCGTTGACTCTCCTCAGGACTTTAAAGGGCCCCACAAACCGCGGGGCCAGCTTCCGGCAGGGCAGGCGGAGGGGCAGGTCCCTGGACGAGAGCCAGACCCGGTCGCCCGGCCGATACACCGGGGCCTCCCCGCGGTGGCGGTCCGCAGAGGTCTTTTGACGGCGGACAGCGAGCCGGAGGCGGGATTGTACTGCCTCCCATGTGCCCGCTGCCCGCCGGAACCAGTCGTCCACCGCAGGGGTACCGGTCTGGCTCGGCGTCCAGGGCGCCAGGACCGGCTGGTAGCCCAGTACGCACTGGAATGGCGTCACGCCCGTGGAGGAGTGGTGCAGAGAATTCAGTGCATATTCTCCCCACGGCAGAAACTCTGCCCACTCCCCCGGCCGGTCCTGGCAGTAGGACCGGAGGAACCTACCCACTTCTTGGTTTACCCGCTCCACCTGCCCGTTGGACTGGGGATGGTAGCCCGAGGTCAGGCTGACCGAGATCCCCAGGTGCTGCATAAATGCTTTCCACACCCTGGATGTGAATTGGGGACCCCGGTCAGACACGATGTCCTTGGGCACCCCATAGTGCCGGAAGACGTGTGTAAACAGGGCCTCCGCGGTCTGTAGGGCAGTAGGAAGGCCGGGCAGAGGCAAGAGGCGGCAGGACTTCGAGAACCGATCCACAACGACCAGGATGGTGGTATGGCCCTGGGAAGGGGGGAGATCAGTCAAAAAATCAACAGATAGGTGGGACCATGGTCGTTGTGGAATGGGCAAGGGGTGCAACTTGCCCACAGGTAGGTGCCGGGGTGCCTTACTCTGGGCGCATACCGAGCAGGAAGAGACGTATACCCTCACGTCCTTGGCTAAAGTGGGCCACCAGTACTTACCGGCCAGGGCGCGCACTGTTGGCCCGATGCCAGGATGACCGGAGGAGGGAGATGTATGCGCCCAGTAGATGAGGCGGTCGCGGACAGACGCCGGCACATACGTACGGCCCTCAGGGCATGTGGGCGGAGAGGGCTCGTCGCGCTGCGCTCTGGCGATGTCCGCGTCCAGTTCCCATACCACTGGTGCCACGATGCATGACTCCGGGAGCACAGGAGCATCATCCACTGGCCTCTCCTCCGTGTCATGCTGGCGGGACAGCGCGTCAGCCCCGACGTTCTTACTCCCCGGCCTGTAGGTAAGAGTAAACACAAACCGGGTGAAGAACATAGCCCACCTTGCCTGGCGAGGGGTCAGCCTCCTCGCTGCCCGCATGTACTCCAGGTTCCGGTGGTCAGTCCAGACAAGGAAAGGGTGTTTAGCCCCCTCTAACCAGTGCCTCCACGCCGACAGAGCTCGAACCACGGCCAGCAGCTCACGATCACCAATGTCGTAGTTCCGCTCCGCCGCACTGAGCTTCTGGGAGAAGAAGGCACAGGGACGGAGCATGTTACGACACCCCGTCCGCTGGGAGAGGATGGCACCGAGCCCACAATCGGACGCGTCCACCTCCACGATGAACTGGAGCGACGGGTCGGGATGGGCCAGGACCGGAGCGGTGGTGAAACGGTGTATCAGTTCCACAAACGCCCGCTCCGCTTCCACGGTCCACCGCAACCGGGTCGCCCCCCCCTTCAGAAGGGAGGTGATCGGAGCCGCGACCTGGCTAAAGCCCCGGATAAACCTCCTGTAGTAATTAGAGAAGCCTAAGAAACGTTGCACGTCCTTCACCGTGGTTGGGGTCGGCCAATTACGCACGGCGTCAATGTGAGGCTCCTCCATAGCCACACCTGTGCTGGAAAAGCGATATCCCAGGAAGGACACAGACGACTGGAAAAACAGACACTTCTCGGCTTTCACGTACAGGTCATGCTCCAGCAGTCGAGCCAGCACTCTGCGCACTAACGAGACATGTTTGGCGCGGGTGGCAGTGAATATCAAGATGTCATCAATATACACTACCACGCCTTCGCACAACAAGTCCCGGAATACGTCGTTGACGAAGGACTGAAAGACTGAAGGAGCATTCATCAACCCGTACGGCATCACTAAATACTCGTAATGGCCGGACGTGGTACTAAAGGCAGTTTTCCACTCGTCTCCTTCCCGGATACGCACCAGGTTATAGGCACTCCTGAGGACTAATTTAGTGAAAAAGCGGGCCCCGTGCATCCTCTCCACCTCCGCAGAGATCAAAGGGAGAGGGTAGCGGAACGGAATGGTGATCTTGTTCAGCGCCCGGTAATCGATGCACAGGCGCAAACCACCGTCCTTCTTTTTCACAAAAAAGAAACTCGAGGAGACCTGTGACTTGGAGGGCCTAATGTAGCCCTGTTCCAACGCTTCCGTAACGTAGGCGTTCATAGTCTCCGTTTCGGTGCGGGACAGTGGATACACGTGACCCTTCGGGAGTGCGGCTCCGTCAACGAGGTCTATCGCACAATCCCCCAGCCGGTGTGGTGGCAACACAGCAGCCTTGGCCTTGGAGAAAACCGTAGCCAAGTCCCTGTATTCGGGGGGAATGGGCACGGCGGGCGCACTGTCTGGACTTTCCACCGAGGTCGAGCCAACGGAAACACCCAAACACCTACCCTGGCACTTCCGCGACCACCCCGACAGATGTCGACTAGACCAGGAGATGATGGGCTCATGTAGGGACAACCAGGGGAAACCTAAAACGACTGGGAACGTGGGTGAGTCGATCACGTGAAATGAAATGGTTTCACTGTGTCGGTTGTCGGTAACCAGGAGGAGGGGAACAGTGCAACTTGTGACCAGACCTGACCCTAGTGGCCGGCTGTCTAGAGCTCTCACGGGCAGGGGGGTGTCGAGGGCCTGGAGGGGTGCCTGAGTCTACCAGCGCCTTACACCGGGAAAGCAGCGGAAAGCCGGGGAACCTAACAGGGACAGTGCACATAGAGAGGGAAGAGGTTAGTGGCGAATGTGCATGTGCTACCTGGGGTGATGCGGAAGTGCCCTGCCTGTCACCTCTCGACTCGGGGAGGGAGGTGCGGTGCGTCGCGGTTGTACGGCCTTGTTTCCTCTTGGAGGCACTCCGCACCTCTCCTCCCCTACACCTGCCCGATAGCGCAGCCGCCCCCAGGTCCATGGGGACGGTGGCGTCTGGTTGGCAGGGTGGAACGGGCGGGCCTCTTCCGGGACGTCCTCGGGCAGCTAGCAGGTTGTCGAGACGGATGGACATGTCCGCCAGTTGGTCAAAGGAGAGGGACATGTCTCGACAAGCCAGCTCCCTCCGGACGTCCTCGCGAAGGCTACACCGGTAGTGGTCGATCTGAGCCCGCTCGTTCCACCCCGATCCCGCTGCCAGGGTCCGGAACTCCAGAGCGAACTCCTGCGCCGATCTCGTCTCCTGCCGTAAGTGGAACAGTCGTTCACCCGCCTCTCTCCCTTCGTGAGGATGGTCAAACACGACTCGGAAGCGGCGGGTGAACTCGGCGTAGCTGCCCTGGGTGGGCTGCTCGATGTTCCAAACGGCGGTGGCCCACTCCAGGGCTTTCCCGGACAGGCAGGAGACGAGTGAAGAGATCTTCTGGGCTTCGGTCGGCGCAGGATGCATCGCCTGGAGCGCGATGTCCAGTTGCAGCAGGAAACCCTGGCAGCGGTCCGCCGCCCCGTCGTAGGCCCTGGGCAGCGGAATGGGCATCGCTCCCATGCTGGGCGGCGCGACTTGGGGAGGTGGAGAGACGGCCGGTGCTGCGGGGTTCCACTGGCTCAGCTCTAGGCGCTGCACCGCTTTCAACACAGTGTCCATAGCGGCGCCTAGGCTGGCCAGCAAGGTTGAGTGTACTTTTACCGCCTCCGCAACACCGGCCTCGCCTGTGGCTCCTTGTTGCTCCATATCCTTGTTGTAGTGGTAGGTGTGTAATTCTGTCACGGCTTCGGGGTTTGGGTGAACAAGGAGGAGCAGGAGAAGGCGTGGTGGAAGGATCTTTTAATGGCGTCCTTACGAAATATACAATATAGATAGATATACATATATATATAGGTGACGAAGCGTCGTACAGCTCCTTTTGGCACTGGAGACAATTACACACAAAGACAGGGGGAGCAGAGGGAACATATATACCGGGGGAAACAGCGATGATGAGGAACAGGTGCATTAAACGAGACACAGGTGAAATGTATGATGAGACGGTGGTGTCAGAAAGCCGGTGACGTCGACCGCTGGGGCCCGCCCGCTGCAGGGGGAGGTGAACCAGCAGAGGTCGCAGTTGTCACATTGCTAGACGACTGGGTCAGAGCATATCCAAAACTGCAGCCCTTGTGGGGTGTTCCCGGTCTGCAGTGGTCCAACGAAGGAAAAGCGGTGAACAAGCGACAGGGTCATGGGCTGGCCAAGACTCATTGATCCACGTGTGGAGCGAAGGCTGGCCCGTGTGGTCCGATCCAACAGACAAGCTACTGTAGCTCAAATTGCTGAAAAAGTCAATGCTGGTACTGACAGAAAGGTGTCAGAACACACTGTGCGTCGCAGTTTGTCACGTATAGGGCTGCGTAGCCGCAGACCAGTCAGGGTGCCCATGCTGACTCCTGTCCACTGCCGAAAGTTCCTACAATGGACACGTGAGCATCAGAACTGAACCACGGAGCAATGGAAGAAGGTGGCCTGGACTGATGAATCATGTTTCCTTTTATGTCATGTGGATGGCCAGGTGCGTGTTAGTCGCTTAAATGGAGAACACATGGCACCAGGATGCCCTATGGGAAGAAGGAAAGCTAGCAGTATGATGCTTTGGGCAATGTTCTGCTGGGAAACCTTGGGTCCTGCCATTCATGTGGATGTTACTTTGACACGTACCACCTACCTGAGCATTGTTGCAGACCACGTGCACCCTTTCATGGCAACAGTGTTCCCTGATGGCATTGGCCTCTTTCAACAGGATAATGTGCCCTGCAAAGCAAAAATGGTCCAGGAATGGTTTGAGGAACACAACAAAGAGTTCAGGGTGTTGACTTGGCCTCCACATTCCCCAGATCTCAATCCAATTGAGCATCTGTGGGATGTGCTGTACAGACAGATCCCATCCACGGAGCCTCCACCTCGCAACTTACCTGACTTGCTGATCTGCTACGAACGTCTTGGTGCCAGATACCACAGCAAACCTTCAGAGGTCTAGTGCCATGCCTCAATGGGGCAGAGCTGTTTTGGCAGGAAAAGGGCAACCTACACAATATTAGGCAGGTGGTCATAATGTTATGGCTGATCTGTGTATACACAGCAGAATGATCTGGCAAATACAATGGTTTTACTTTGTGATGATGGCCCTGCCTCAGGCCAGTGTTGAAGATATGGACGTGTCCTTTGAAGCATATCCTGCCAAGCTGTTGTGCTTCTAATAATACAGCTTGCTCAACCAGGAAGTAGGCTGGAACCAGCACACTTGGAGGAGAGTCCTACTGTACCTTGTCAAGGTTTTGATTGATGGTAGTGTTGTCTCTCTCCAGAACTTCTAACATCTCTTGACTCGCCATGTACATAGCATTGGCTGAAATAAAAGGAGAAAAACCTGTCTTACAATTATTTTACAGCTGCTTCTTATAATGCTGTCTCCCAAGCTCACAAAAAGATATGTAGTATCACGAAGGCATATACAGTATCATTGTCCCAAAATGTAAAAGAAACATCCACCAATTGATGTTTCGGCGATACAAATGTATTTAATCGGCGATACAAATGTATTTAATCTCCACTTCCCGCTACCTCCCAATTATCCATTTCAAACTTACACAAGGGGAGATGGATGGCTCATTGGATCACAGAAATGATAACGGTAAAATGTGAGTGAAACAAGGAGAAAACCCCTCTCCGGAGAGCAGCGTAACCCAATGCCTTTGATCCTACTTTCCATTACATTTCCCTTTCAGCAGCATGTACTTTTTATTAAAAACATTAGTTGAGGGCAACTTTTTTCAAAGTGCTCTCGCTGGAAAATACTGCTGCTATTTCAGAACTTTTGTGAGAGTCCATCCATAACTCAGACACGCAAGATGCATGAACGCAAATACGCGCAGACGCATATGAACACACACAAAGTTATCAAACTTACTAGACAATCTCTTTTTAGCTGAGAGCATACTCTCGGCCAGTGGGCGTCCAGTGGGCAGCTGGGGAGGAATATATCCTGTATGAATATCCTCCTGTCCATTGCTCTGTTAGCAATCACTCACGCCTATCTCTTCACTGCCACAGTCCCTTTCTGGAATAGGTGGTAGTGGGGGGGTTAGTGTGTGTCTGTGCGTGTGTGTGTGTGTGTGTGGGGGGGGGGGGGGGGGTGTAAAGGGGTGGGAAACAGGGGAGTCCCCTTAGGTAGGTCCTCATATTTCCAAGTGTCCGTTTACACATCCGTACTGCTTGTGCATATATTAATCATAATCTGTAAGTTGTGTCACCTTGTATTGTAAGTTCCGGCTTTGAAACGCTTTGTACCTGATACATGACAGGAGAAAGAATGCTTTTATTATTTCCATTCCAAAGGCTAAGGGTGAGGGGCAGAAAGAGTGAAAGAGGAAAAGGTCCAAGTCAGTAAAAAGGGTATGATTATTTTATATCACTGGTTTGTTTAGTCTCTGAGGTAATTTCCTACATTTGGTGGGCTTAACCCAGGGTTGAAAGGCAGCTTGTACGTCTCCCAGAGATCCCGGTGTGTTGGGGGTTTCAACAGCATCACGGCAAGAAGAGGGCCATACTAAAGCTCTGTAATTTATACTGCATTGGGATGGCTGACAGGAGAGAACGGACTAGTGAATGCAGGCATTGTGTGTGATCTGAATTCATGAAAAAAAAAAAATGTCTGACACACTGAAACCTGATCAAAAGATGTGCCTGAAATATGTTGCGAAAATATAGTCAGCTTTACAAATTATATTAAATGTAAGAATTAACTGTAGCCTATATCTGTATCGTTTTGCTACTGAACAGGCAATTTTTTTTTTTAATCTAAGGTCCAACCCTAGCTTCTGTGAGACAGCTTTTAGTCAGACTCAAAAAACAAGTGGAAAACAATAAAAGATTGAATGATAGGACACACTGAAATCTCATGGTAACCCTGTCTTAATCAGCAACTATTTGTCTAGAACAACTCTACCAGTAACTCCTGTTTGGGAGCCCATCTTGAAGTGCTAACCCGGGTCTTTATGAGCTGCTTCCTACATTCCACACACAACTTTAACTCTCTCCATAAATCTTGACTCTGTAAAATCCTGCTTTTCCGAGTACGTAAATTATTTCATGAGAACATACCCATGGTTCTAAAGACCTTTAACCTTGTTAGGGAAAAAAATCGCAACATTGTGTAATCGCTCAAACATGGTTAATGTACCATTTGTTACACAGCCTAGAACAGTATCAAAATACATTTTCCAGCATATTCCTCTTTGACGGTGTGCACATCTGACAGTGTGGGTTCAAATAAAACATATTTCACCTATGTCAGGTCCACTTTGTTGTTGTAGAAAATATTATATTCTGAATATGGTTACAGAAGAAACACCTGCCTCAACACAAATACAACCTGATTTCAAATCCTAATTTGGGTTGGATGTTGGTCTCACAAATGGCCCTCCCACCAGTGAATCTGTTTCATGTCTCATTTGGCTAGTTCACAAAACCCAGTAGGCCAGGTGTATGGATAGAATGCAAGACTTTATTAATATTTGCCATATTCTAATAATTATCATGGACCAACCTGATGCGTCATAGAGAAACCTGCACACCTGTGGATCTACATTTCATTGTGAAATTTGCATCCAGCCAACAAGTAAAGCAAGGCAATGTGACAATCCTTGTTCTACTGATAAAACATATTTATTATTTTTAAAGTTGAAAAAGAACAAGATTTTTCAAGCAGCAGGTATTTAGAATGCAATCTATAATGAAGCTGATAGTTATGCGAGGGACATTATGTGCCCCACATAGCCCTATTAGCCAATTGTCATTTATTAAAAGAAAATGTTTCAATCAACATTTGTAATTATCGCAATACAGAAAGCTGGACAAAATTAAAATCCACCCTGTCCAACAGAAGAATGTGGCCATTATTCACTACATTTCTCCAATATATGACATTTCCATTGTTGATTTTTGTTGAGTAACCAGGGTTAGTGGAAACCTGCCTAATGTCAATGGAAGATTTGTGATGCAGCTTGAGTTGCATGTAAGTAAAAGGTGAATTAGAGCAGAGAAGGGAAAACAGATGGGATGACAAAAGAAAGTAAGATTAACAGGAACACATACAGATGTGAAGAAAAGGAACTTTGCGAAAGGGAGAGATGACAGCAGAAGAGGGAAAATCCAATGTGCCAATCTGCAGCAGAGATCTGTTGGAGGAGACATCCCCAGCTGTAGATAGCTCCCTTATCTCTAGTAGTGGAGAATGGGGGTTGTACTTGGTAGGGCTTGACATTCCAGCCCAATTTACAGATTCTCACACATGTGTCTCGTTAGTAACTGGCTGAGGAGATAAGGCTGGAAAGGATCAGTAAGATTGTTCAGACCAAAACTACTGTCACACTATTGCTCCCAGCCCTGAGAAGTAACTATAGAGTCTTCCTATAACGAGCTGGAAATACACCTGTAGCGTAATAGACTGTGGAAGAGAAAATCTCACACAGTTGTCAAAGAACAGTGCCGTGATGAAGTTTCGATTTCCAGTCACTGAGTGTTACACTTGATGACGTCAGTGCAAGAGTCTGTATTTGTGCGGCATACCCCTCTTCCCAGTATGGTGTATGCAGAGAGGATATTGTTCACTGTTTTGCTTGGACGTAGTTGTCAGAAACAGGTGTCAGAAACAAGGCCAGACTCTCTCCTGCTGAGTGATGACATTGCTCTACCTTGTGCGAGGTTGCTTTCTTAGAGGAGTTTAGGACTGTCTCCTGCTGTGCTCCTGATGTATGTGCTGCTAAATTCGTTCTGCTCGGCCCCAGAGTCTGAAGAAGCAGGCTGCGGAGGCTCTGACTAGATTGCCAACTCACCAGTGAACCGGGGAGGAATACCAGCAACAGGGAAGGCATTCACAGATAAGAGAACAATGAGACGAGTATCACAAAGTTGAAAAAAAAACCAAAAATTATAATTACAAGAGGCTGGTTGGGATGTGTTTAGGACACAGTAAAGTTATGAAGTAAGATATACTGAGATATACATAAGAATATTTTAAACAATAAGAAATGGGGCTCAGGCTATTGCATTCCCCCCACAAGTATTAGAAGAATGATGGCGGTCTGTGACCGCCGCTACTGAGCACCCAGAACCCTCCTTTGGCCGATCAACGTTCTCCACTTCCATGCGGGCTGGATTTCAGGAAAAATAAACGCTGAAATGTACGCAGGAAGTTCCATCTAATCGCAACATGTTTTGTTAATTAAGCTTGTCAACTGGACATTTATTATATATGTAACACACGACAGAGAACCACTACAGCTTTCCATCTGTAGCCAGGGGCCAATTCTCAACTGTGCAAAACTAATAAAGAACACCATGCTTTTTTTTAAATCAGAGATAATTGTTGTTCTCTTTTTAAAACCAGGAACACAAATATTGGGAATTTATGATTTTTTCAGTCTTTAACTATTTAGATAAATTATGCAGGAAAACCCCCCCAAAAAAATACCATAAGGGAATACAAATTCCAAAACCAAATTTAAGGAAAGTACTAATGATTAAAAACATGCTTAGCAGTGACAAGAAGAAGAGGCTTTCTGACCTCACAGGAGAGATTGAGGGAGATTGGGGGAAGAGGCTTCTGAAATTGAGACCCAGCATGGCTACTTGGTTGTAGAGAGTGTTTTTGGCACAGGCTCTCAGGCCGCCAAAACATCAATCTCTCTCCTCCCAGGGCAGCTGTGAGGAGTGGGGCACAACACAGAGGAAAAGCTGGACAGAGCCAAGCTAAGCTTCCCTCAACTCTGTGTAGGAAGGAGATACAGCCAGCTCTTCTCCTAGGAGCGTTCTTAATTACTCCCACTCATACCCATATCCTCCACCATCATCTGGCAAATTAAGAGGAGGGGATCTATTCTAGGAGTTCTACTAAAAAACATCTAATCAGTGACAGTGAAATATGCCACCGTCCTCTTGGCAGTCTATCCTGGCTGGGATTATCTTAGCTTTATGTAAACCTAATTACAAACATTTTATCTCCTGTTGCTACATTAATATACTGCATCCTTTGCCAAAAAAACAGATACTTTTATTTTTTCTAAAGATTGGATAAATGATGATACAGTTAGGGAAAAAAATATTTGATCTCCGATTTTGTACGTTTGCCCACAGACAAAAATTATCAGTCTATAATTTTAATGGTAGTTTTATTTGAACAGTGAGAGACAGAATAAAAACAAAAAAATCCAGAAAAACACATACATGTTATAAATTGATTTGCATTTTAGTGAGTGAAAACGCCTTCCTGGGGATGTCGTCGGGCGGTGGAAGGAGTACTTCGAGGATCTCCTCAATCCCGCCGTCACGTCTTCCTTTGAGGAAGCAGAGGATGAGGGCTCAGAGGTGGACTCGTCTATCACCCGGGCTGAAGTCACAGAGGTGGTTAAGAAACTCCTCGGTGGCAAGGCACCGGGGGCGGATGAGATCCGCCCTGAGTACCTCAAGTCTCTGGATGTTGTGGGGCTGTCTTGGCTGACACGCCTGTGCAACATCGCGTGGCAGTCGGGGACAGTGCCTCTGGGATGGCAGACCGGGGTGGTGGTCCCTCTTTTTAAGAAGGGGGACCGGAGGGTGTGTTCCAACTATAGGGGGATCACACTACTCAGCCTCCCCGGGAAAGTCTATGCCAGGGTTCTCGAGCGGAGAATACGGCCGATAGTAGAACCTCGGATTCAGGAGGAACAGTGTGGTTTTCGTCCAGGCCGTGGAACACTGGACCAGCTCTATACCCTCTACGGGGTGATGGAGGGTTCATGGGAGTTTGCCCAACCAATCCACATGTGTTTGTGGATTTGGAGAAGGCATTCGACTGTGTCCCTCGCGGCATCCTGTGGAGGGTGCTTCGGGAATATGGGGTCCTGGGTCCTTTGCTAAGGGCGGTCAGGTCCCTGTACGACCGAAGCAGGAGCTTGGTCTGCATTGCCGGCAGTAAGTCAGACTTGTTCCCTGTGCATGTTGGACTCCGGCAGGGCTGCCCTTTGTCACCGGTTCTGTTCGTAATTTTTATGGACAGAATTTCTAGGCGCAGCCAGGGGCCGGAGGGTGTCAGGTTTGGGGACCACACGATTTCGTCTCTGCTCTTTGCGGATGATGTTGTCGTGTTGGCCCCTTCAAGCCAGGACCTTCAGCATGCACTGGGACGGTTTGCAGCCGAGTGTGAAGCGGTGGGGATGAAAATCAGTACCTCCAAATCCGAGGCCATGGTCCTCAGTCGGAAAAGGGTGGCTTGCCCACTTCAGGTTGGTGGAGAGTGCTTGCCTCAAGTGGAGGAGTTTAAGTATCTAGGGGTCTTGTTCACGAGTGAGGGAAGGATGGAACAGGAGATTGACAGACGGATCGGTGCAGCTTCTGCAGAAATGCGGTCGATGTATCTGTCTGTCGTGGTGAAGAAAGAGCTGAGCCGTAAGGCGAAGCTCTCGATTAACCGGTCAATCTACGTTCCTACTCTCACCTAAGGACAAGATCCCGGATACAGGCGGCCAAAATGAGCTTTCTCCGCAGGGTGGCCGGGCGATCCCTTAGAGATAGGGTGAGAAGCTCGGTCACCCGGGAGGAGCTCAGAGTAGAGCCGCTGCTCCTCCACATCGAGAGGGGTCAGCTGAGGTGGCTTGGGCATCTGTTTTTCGGATGCCTCCGGAACGCCTTCCTGGGAAGGTGTTCTGGTCCCGTCCCACCGGGAGGAGACCCCGGGGAAGACCTAGGACACGCTGGAGGGACTATGTCTCCCGGCTGGCCTGGGAACGCCTCTGTGTCCCCCCGGAAGAGCTGGAGGAAGTGTTTGGGGAGAGGGAAGTCTGGGCATCCCTGCTTAGACTGCTGCCCCCGCGACCCGGCCCCGGATAAGCGGAAGATGATGGATGGATGGATGAGTGAAAACATGACTATTTGGTGGCAAAACCCTTGTTGGCAGTCACAGAGGTCAGACGTTTCTTGTAGTTGGCCACCAGGTTTGCACACATCTCAGGAGGGATTTTGTCCCACTCCTCTTTACAGATCTTCTCCAAGTCATTAAGGTTTCAAGGTTGACGTTTGGCAACCCGAACCTTCAGCTCCCTCATACAGATTTTCTATGGGATTAAAGTCTGGAGACTGGCTAGGCCACTCCAGGACCTTAATGTGTTGTCCCCTTAGCAGAACACCCCCAAAGCATTATGTTTCCACCTCCATGTTTGATGGTTGTGATGGTGTTCTTTGGGTCATAGGCAGCATGCCTCCTCCTCCAAACATGGCGAGTTGAGTTGATGCCAAAGTGCTCGATTTTGGTGTCATTTGACCACAAAACTTTCATCCAGTTCTCCTCTGAATCATTCAGAAGTTCATTGGCAAACTTCAGATGGACCTGGACATGTGCTTTCCTGAGCAGGGGGACCTTGCGGGCGCTGCAGGATTTCAGTCCTTCCCGGCGTAGAGTGTTACCAATTGTTTTCTTGGTGACTATGGTCCCAGCTGCCTTGAGATCATTGACAAGATCCTCCTGTGTTGTTCTGGGCTGATTCCTCACAGTTCTAATGATCATTGCAACTCCACAAGTGAGATCTTGCATGGAGCCCCAGACCGATGGAGATTGACTACGGGAGATTGTTTCTTCCATTTGGGAATAATCGCACCAACTGTTCTCACCTTCTCACCTAGCTGCTTGGCGATGGTCTTGTAGCCCATTCCAACCTTGTGTAGGTCTACAATCTTGTCCCTGACATCATTGGACAGCTCTTTGGTCTTGGCCATGGTGGAGAGTTTGAAATATGATTGTTTGATTGCTTCTGTGAACTGGTGTCTTTTATACAGGTAACAAACTGAGATTAAGAGCACTCCCTTTAAGAGTGTGCTCCTAATCTCAGCTTGTTACCTGTATAAAAGATACCTGGGAGCCAGAAATCTTTCTGATTGAGAGGGGATGAAAGAATTATTTCACTCATGAAAATGTAAAAACATTATTGTTTGTTTGTAGTTCTGTCTCTCACTGTTCAAATAAACCTATCATTAAAATTATAGACTGATAATTTCTTTGCCAGTTGGCAAACGTACAAAATCAGCAGGGGATCAAATACTTTTTTCCCTCACTGTATGTCTAAACTGATTCAGTGCCGAAACACTACATGAGTTTCAGAAACAAAGTTATATAAGATTCAGATGCAAAGGTTTATTGATAAAGTAACAACTGGAAAGAAGAGACCATTGTAGGATGATATACACATAGTTATGAGCATTACAGACTATAGAAAAGATACCATAACTGACAGAGCACGGTTGTATCGAAAACGTGTCTCAGTTTCCAAGGTGTTACGCTGCTATATTATTGTGCTGGGGGACATGAGGGATGTACTACTAACTTTTCTCAGTTTCCTCCAATTTTAAATTTTAGAAGGAGATGAGGTCCTGGTCCACACCTGCGGATTACCTGGTTTGGGGGGACCGTTGCTGTTCCTGTCCTTGTCCACTTGGTCATACTTCTGACCTAGTCTAAAATCAAATATACTCTGGATTTAGCCAAGAGAAATTTATTTATTATTCCAATTGGACTCTTAATATCTCACCCGGCACAGCCAGAAGAGGACTGGTCACCCCTCTGAGCCTGGGTCCTCTCTAGGTTTCTTCCTAAAATTCGACCTTCTTAGGGAGTTTTTCCTAGCCACTGAAATTCAACACTACTGTTGTTTGCTCCTTGGGGTTTAAGGCCGGGTGTCTCTGTAAAGCACTTTGTGACAACTGCTGTTGTAAAAAGCGCTTTATAAATAAATTTTGATTGATTGATTGATTGTATATTGTCTTTCCGTGAACAGGTTGATCGTGACGAGCGTTAGTTTTACAAACCTTGAGTTCACAGCTTACGCCTGAAATGAAATAAAACTAAATAGAACAGGAGAGACTCACCTGCAGTGTCCACGTTAATGAGACTAACAGTAGGCAGCACAGTTGAGTGGTCCAGTGATCGAAGCCTTCGGAAGACCAGCTTCACCAGGAAAGACTTGAGCAAATCAGGCAGAAGAGAGAGGAGGAAGATGGGCAGGTAGGCCATATAGCGCAGTCGGCACAATAATGGTGTCATGACCCTGCCCTGAGGGGTCACCGCCATGCGCTCAATGGTGGGGAACAGCATCACTGACTTCCTCACCTGCCAAAGGTTGTGTAAAAGAAAGGATATTACTTACACCAAACTATATGTTCCCTGCATTCTTTCAATTAGTTTCTTATCAACAGGTAATGCGATAAGTAATAAAGCTTCAGTTTAAAGATGCATTATTGTACTTTTTTGGGATCATGTTGTTAATAAGTTTACACACATGGATTGATTCAAACTTTTTGACAATTTGCGGGTACAGTGACTCCCAAAATGATTAAATCCCCTTGGACTTTTCCACATTATATTGTGTTACTACACAACTTTAAATGAAAAAGGATTTAATCTGACATTTTTGCCACTGACCAAAACTAAAAAAGTCAACATTGTTGTTAGATCTATTTAATTTTAACCATTAGGCTAATAGTTGTTCATGTACATTTGTGTAAGTGAAAGAATGAATCAGGGTTAGTGTAATGAGGACGCGCGTGGAAGACTCGTGCCATCCCTCCCAACGTGGTATTTGGCGTGCGTCATCGCCGGCCTTCTAGTCACACCGCCCCTCCTCCAACGGCACTGTCACGTCTTGTTATTGCACGCACCTGGTGTCTATTCCCTCATTAGGTTGCCTATATTAGTTCCTGTGTTTCTGGGCGTCTTTGTGAGGTATTGTTCTATGTCTGGTGTAGTACAAGAAACTTTGCACGCTTGTTGTTGCACTTGAGCGTTTGATTTTCTGCGTGCCATTTAAGTATTAATATAAGTTACGTTAACCGCCTCCCTGCGTTTGACTCCTTCATTCTACGCACACCACAATGACACCCATTCTGACAGAATACCTCACCTGGAAAATTGAGTCAGCAGGGAGCGACCTGCTGCGACAGCATGGGGACATGATCGCGTCCTAGGGGGAGGCCATGACCAATATGGTCCAGGCGATGCAGCGATTGGAGGCGAGAATGCCAGCCGAGCAGGTGCCTCCAGCTATCAACCCGGCCGAGGTGCCCTTGCCATCGTCTCCACCGCCACAGACGAGGACCATACAGCTGAGCCTTCCCCAGGGATTCCACGGAGACGCAGCACACTGCTCCGGATTTTTACAGCAGCTGGGGCTTTATTTCGCCTCCCTTAACCCTCACCCGGGGGATAGGGAGAGGATCTCGGCCCTTGTCTCCTGCCTGAGGGGCAAGGCGTTGGACTGGGCCAACTCCGTTTGGTCCGCTAACGGGCCGGAGTTGACCCATTACGAGGCGTTCGTCGGCCTCTTTCTGGCCGTTTTCGATCATCCGCCCGATGGCAGGGAGGTCGGCAAGCGTCTTGTGTACTTCAGGCGGGGAGGTGCACAAGACTGATTTCCTTGCTAATTCTCAGTGTAAGGCGCTCGTAGACTCAGGCGCAGCTGGGAATTTTATAGACAGCGGTTACGCACAGAGACTGCGCATTCCGCTGGTACCGTTGTCTAGACCTAGGTCCATTACGGGCTTAGACAGCAAACCACTGGGTACTGGTCCAGTTGAAAACGTCACAGTGCCCCTCACTATGACTATACAGCACGCCCATACAGAACAAATTGAGTTTCATGTTATTCACTCTCCTGCTTTCCCTGTGGGGTTGGGTCTTCAGTGGTTGTCGGGACACAACCCAACGATTTCCTGGTCGCAGAGAGTGTTGACGGTGGTCTCAGGGGTGTCAGGAGAGGTGTCTAGGTGTTTCCGTTGGTGCGACCTCGGTGGAAAGTCCAGACAATGGCCCTCATTTATCAAAAGTGCGTACACCAAATTTCCAGCGTATACCTGGCGTACACCCAAAACCACGGTGACTTTGAGATTTATCAATATGGACGTTGGCGTACGGCACTCTCAAATCCTACGCCAGCTCAGGAGGTGGTGTACGCACGTTTTGAGTTAGTGCGGAAATGCGCAGAAAAAAAAATCCTAACGCACTGACAAACTAAAAGATATGATATATTATGACCCACAGTAAAAAAAACAACAACATAATAATTACAAACTTCAGTGTTTATTTTTGTGCAACATGGACTTCAATGTTTAATTTGTGTGACTTTACCAAAGCATTTGATTTATATGTATTCCTTCAGATGCGAGCCTGTGCGCTTTACATGACGTTTCAGTGTTAGGCCCGGCAGTTGCGCACGGACTGGGTTCAGTAAAAAAAGGCTTTTAATGACCAAAATATAATTCAGACTGACAAAATAATAAAAATGACATTCTTCTTCTTTTAAATAATAATAATAGAAATAATAATAATAACGACATTGACAGACGGATCGGTGAAGCTTCTGCAGTAATGCAGTCGATGTATCTGTCTGTCGTGGTGAAGAAAGAGCTGAGCCGCAAGGCGAAGCTCTCGATTTACCAGTCAATCTACGTTCCTACTCTCACCTATGGTCATGAGCTTTGGGTCATGACCGAAAGGACAAGATCCCGGATACAGGCGGCCGAAATGAGCTTTCTCCGCAGGGTGGCCGGGCGATCCCTTAGAGAGGGTGAGAAGCTCGGTCACCCGGGAGGAGCTCAGAGTAGAGCCGCTGCTCCTCCACATCGAGAGGGGTCAGCTGAGGTGGCTTGGGCATCTGTTTCGGATGCCTCCGGAACGCCTTCCTGGGAAGGTGTTCTGGTCCCATCCCACCGGGAGGAGACGCCGGGGAAGACCTAGGACACGCTGGAGGGACTATGTCTCCCGGCTGGCCTGGGAACGCCTCGGTGTCCCCCCGGAAGAGCTAGAGGAAGTGTCTGGGGAGAGGGAAGTCTGGGCATCCCTGCTTAGACTGCTGCCCCCGCGACCCGGCCCCGGATAAGCGGAAGATGATGGATGGATGGATGGAACGACATTCTTCTTCTAAATAACAATAAACGTCATTTATAATAAATATAATAAAATAATAAGACGAATATTACAAATTGTAATGCAATTATTAATGTGAATGAATGGCACTCCACATCACATCATCATCTTTTATTCCGCTTTTTTAAACTGCTTTCTACCTCCCTGGTGATCGTCTCAAACTCCACGTCAGAGAAGTTTCTCTTTTTTGCCGTCTTCCGTGTGTCCATGGCGTAAAATGAGGGCGTGGGGGATGCGGAGACTTGAATATATAGGGGCGTGTTATTCTAATGACGATTGTTTTCAGCTCGCGGCATTTATCAAGGGAAGGTATTGCGTACACCTGGATTTTAAAGGTACGCACAGCTTTATAAATCAGGCGGTGAGAGGTGTGTAAGCAAAATCTTACGCCAACATATACGCCCGTTTCTACGCAAGAATGATTAATGAGGGCCATTGTCTTCCACATCGCTTTTGACAATCTCTAGACAGGATTTTTTATACTGTCCGATAGAGGCAATTTTTGTGAAGCACCCAGGCTATTGTAGCAGTATGTGCAGCGTCCCCCAGCTCAGCGATAGCCTCCCTGACTAGTGCAATTCTAGCCCAGATACTCAGTTTTTGAAGACAGCCTATTCTAGACAGATTCATAGTAGTGTCATATTGTGTCGATTTCTTAATAACGGAATATACTGTGTTCTGGGGAATATTCAATGACATAGAAATGTTTTTATAGCTTAACAATGATTGGTGTCTAAAAAAATCTTATTCTGGATATGCTTTGCATTTTCATTTGTCTTCATCACATAGTTTTTGTTAGAAATTGTTCCCACTGTGGGACCTCCCAGAGTCAGGTGTATTTAACCTGAAATCATGTGAAACACATGAATTGCACAAAGATGGACTCCATTCAACTAATTAATTCTAAATACACTGGTTGTACCACAGCTCCTTCAGGGGTGTCATGGCATAGGGGCTAAAATACTTCTGCAATTTAGTTTTTCTGTTTTCTGTTTGTAATTCAGTATTATTAATAGATTTTATTTTTCACTTTGACTCAACCGACATTAAAACGACTTGAAAGCAACATTAGTACACCTAGTTAAATCCATTTTGATTTCACTTTGTTACTCAACATAATTTTGAAATTGAGAAAGAGGACATACAGGAGAGGGAGAGAGGGAGAAAAAGAGAGAAAGACAAAAAGAGACAGAAGGAGAGACTTAGAAAGAATCTGAGAGAGACAGAGGGAAATAAATGTGTCAGAACACAAGTCCTAGGAAACAGGAAGCACCTGCCACTGTTTGGCCAGCAGCAGGCGGGAAGAGTGATAAACCTCTACATAACAGTCGGTCTTCGACCCAGAGAGTGCAAGGCACACCAATCGGATGTGAACTCACTAACCATTCTTTTGTAAAGGCCAAAATTATTTTTCTTTCCAATTCAAAGTAGGGATTGATCTTTCCCATAGGGATGTTTGGTGTTCAGTGCACTGTGGGATTGTAGACGTGCTGTACGCTGCTTGCTGTGACCTACCTGGCTACCTGCCAAACTTTTTCGAATTTACTCTATATAAACTAATTGGTTAAATTCTACATTAAAAGTTTACCAACGCAATATTTTTATCTGCTGACTTTTTACCCAACTTTTATACACCAGGACCCTATTTGGACATAATTAACAGAACTACTTACCTCTCCATGAACACCCAAAGCTAAGCACCATTATTATGCCTTAACATTATAATTGTTGTAGCAACAACACTGAGGAGAACTATCGTCTTCAGTTAAAGATAGCAGAGTTAGAGGCTCGGCTTCAGACGCAAATGTCAGGCAAGGATTATGTTAGTGTAGAACTGGAAAAAAACTGTGTATGTGCCACCAGGAAGAAACAAGTGTTGTTAGCCCCCCGGCACAGTTCCTGCAGCCAGGCAAGAATTTTCTCTTGGTCACTGGGAAGAAATGCTGCGACCAGTTAAACCTGGGTCGCTGCTAGAACCGACTAAGATTTTCAACAGGTTTTCCCCACTGGAGTCGGAGTCAAGGCCCGAGCCGTCTTCGGAGGGGAATGATCAGCAGGCATTTTCTATCGGAGGCCTGGAAAAACTGAAAACTTTAGTCTTCCATTACCTGCAGTATTAGACTAAAGAATCAGCCAGCGATCGTACACTGTTTACCGGGGAGCAGAGCCACCAAAGTAGCCGCAAATCTGGGGTTGGTGCTAGTGAAGTCTAAAACTGGCAAGTATAGAGAGTACAGAGATATGGTTATTCACGCTGGCACCAACGACGTTAGGAGGAAACAGTCAGAGGTTACGAAGCAGAACATAGCATCAGCGTGTAAAGTAGCTAGAAAGATGTGTCGGCATCGAGTAAATGTCTCTGGCCCCCTCCCAGCTAGGGGTGGTGACGAGCTCTACAGCAGACTTGCGCTACTCAATCGCTGGCTGAAAACAGAGTTCTGCCCGTCGCAGGAGGTAGAGTTTGTAGATAACTGGCTCTCTTTTTGGGACTCTCCCAGAAATAGGGCCAGGCCTGATCTGCTGAAGAGCGGCGGACTCCATCCTAGCTGGAGTGGTGCTTTTCTTTAATCTAGGAACATTGACAGGAGTCTCACTCCTATAGCCTCACCATGAGAAAGGGTGCAGGTCAGGCCGCAGGCTGTTAGCCAGCCTGCTAGTATAGTGGAGTCCGTCGATAGCATAGCCAGAGTAGTTAGTAAGGTTTTACCTATTGCCACTGTGATTCGTTCCAGGCAGAGAAAAGTTAAACAAGGTAGTGCTAACAATAGCAGCCTTATTAAGATTAAGAAGCTTTCCTCCACCTCGGTCACAAATAAAAATGACTGTATCACCTCGCATCTCAAAATGGGACTCATAAATGTTAAATCCCTTGCTCCAAAGGCAGTTGCAGTAAATTAATCTCTGATCATAAACTAGATGTTATTGGCTAAAACATGGCTAAAGCCTGATTGATTTACTGCCCTAAATGAGGCCTCTCCTCCTGGCTATACTAGAAATCATATACCCTGTGCATCCTGAAAAATAGGGGGTGTTGCTATTATTTATGACAGTAAATATAAATTTACTCTCAAACACATAACTGGTTTTCATTCTTTTGAAGTTTTACTCATGAAAGTTAACCAGGCTGATAAATTGTAGTCATATATAGTATTATTTTTGGCGATTTCAATATTCATATGGAAAAGTCCAATGACCCTCTTCAAAAAGCCTCTGAAGCCATAATTGTCTCAATAGGTTTTATCCAACATGTCTCAGGTCCAACGCACTGCCACAATCATACCTTAGATTTAGTCCTGTCACGAGAAATAGATATTGTAGATCTAATAATTTCCCCCCAAAATCCTGGATTATCGGATCACTCTCTTACTACATTTACTGTTAAAACAAGAAATCAAAAGACAAAATAAATATACAACAAGAAACTCCCTGGTACACAGACAATCCTAGAGCCCTGAAGCAAGCCTCCAGAAAACTGGAGCGAAAGTGGTGCTCCAACAAGTTGGAAGTATTCAGACTAGCCTGGATAGATAGTACACTACAATACCGAAAAGCACTCACATCTGCTCGATCAGCTTATTTCTCCAAGCTGATTGAGGTGAACATAAAAAATCCAAATGTTCTCTTCAATACAGTTGCAAAGTTAACAAAAAACTACGCTCAACAAGGGAAGTGGGTCTTCACTTCAGCTGTAATAAATACATGAACTACTTTGATGAAAAGATCATCACCATTAGAAAACAAATAACTGATTCTTCCTTAAATAGTTATAGTCCCCAAAAGCTCAGTTGTCCTGAGAATGTCCTGAACCTCCCTGACCAGTTGTTAATGGGGAATTCTTTGATCCTGTATCGCTCGACACATTCACACAATTTGTAATGAGTTCTAAACCCACAAATTGTCAGCTAGACCCTATTCCAACAAAATTACTTAAGGAGCTATTTCCTGTGCTAGGTCAGCCAATGTTGAACATAATGAATTGCTCCCTTTCCTCCGGATGTGTACCAAACACACATTTCCCTTCCTAAAGACAAATAACATTATGAAATGCTCCAGTCCGGTTTCAGACCCCATCATAGTACTGAGACTGCACTCGTGAAGGTAACAAATGTCCTTCTAATGGCCTCAGACATAGGTTCTGCATCCGTCCTGTTGCTTCTTGATCTTAGTGCTGCTTTCGACACTATTGATCACTCCCTTCTCTTAGAGAGACTGGAAACCCATATTGGGCTACGTGGACATGTTCTAGCCTGGTTTAAATCGTATTTATCTGAAAGATATCAGTTCGTATGTGTGGATAACATATCCTCTGAAAAAATCTAAGGTTTTGGTGTTCCTCAAGGCTCGGTTCTGGGCCCATTATTGTACTCACTATATATGCTGACTCTGGGTGATGTAACTTTTTGCTTTTAAACTCAAGAAAAACAGAAATGCTTGTTTTAGGACCCAAGAAACAAAGAGCTTTGTAGGCAGATCTCACTGTGAACCTCGACGGCTGCATGGTCGCATCCCAAAAAACTGTACGAAACCTTGGCGTTACCCTTTACCCTGACCTCTCCTTTGAAGAACATATGTCTCAAGAGTTGCTTATTTTCATCTTCGAAACATTGCAACAAATCTGAAACTTTCTATCAATAACTGATGCAGAAAAACGAATCCATGCTTTTGTTACTTCTAGATTAGATTACTGCAATGCTCTTCTTTCCGGTTACCCTGACAAATCAATAAATACATGTCAATTAGAGCTGCACACGGCTGCCAGAATCCTAACTACAACAAGAACATTTGAACACATTACTCCAGTACTAGCCTCTTTACACTGGCTGCATGTTAGGGTTAGGGCTGATTTTAAGGTTTTATTGTTAACCTATAAATCAATACATGGATCCCACTTACCTCGCTGAAATGATCCAGCCATACATACCTACATGTAACCTTAGATCGCAAGATCTAAGACCTCCTGGTTGTGTTGCAGATCAAGACGATACCTGACGATTTCAGCTGCCACTGTGCTGACACCTCCCCCACCCCCGTGTTCTCCCTGTCCTTGTCCATCTGGTTATGCTTCTGACCTGGACTAAGTTTAAATAGACTCAGCCCACATGCATTTATTAATTATTACAATTTGTACTCTTAATATGTTCACCCGGCACAGCCAAAAGAGGACTGGCCACCCCTCCGAGCCTGGGTCCTCTCTAGGTTTCTTCCTAAATTTCAGCCTTCTTAGGGAGTTTTTCCTAGCCACTGAAATTCAATACTACTGTTGTTTGCTCCTTGGGGTTTAAGGCCGGGTGTTTTGTAAAAGCACTTTGTGACAACTGCTGATGTAAAAAGGGCTTTATAAATAAATTTGATTGATTGATTAACTAGCCTTAGCCCGGGCGTTTAACACCTTCTCAAGGACTACACTGGGACATGGGATGGATGTGGGGTAAAGGGAGGGGGTAAAGGGAGGGGGTGAGAGAGAAAGTGATAGAGAAACAGGCAGTCTTCAATGAGAGTGAAACACTAACTAAAAGACTTAGGCTTCCCCTTGAGGATGGGCAGTTGGAAGATTTTGACACAGGGAGGGTGACAGGGGCAAGTGATCACATACTTCAGAGATAACATAATGGCTAGTTTAAGTGTAATCTACTGCTGTGAAACACGACATTAATTAGAAGCGCTCTCTTATGAAAACAATCAATGTTTCCTCATCATTAATCTTCCAATTGCGTGGTCTGCTATGGCAATCTTTTAAAATGTATCACATATAGATTAATGGGGCTGTTGAAAGATACCAATATGTGATGTTGTGAGCGTGATAGAAAATGTTGTGTGTGAGAGCAAAAGAGAGACAAGAAGAAAAGGGTCTGCGCAGTGGGACACAGGTGAGCTTTGAAGTGTAAAGCGGTAGTTTTGATGGGAAGCAGCTCCTCTTCCAGAGGAACAGAGGAATGTTCTGAAGAATGTAGAAAGAAAAGGCTGGCCCTTCAACACGAACCGAGACTCAGGCTGACACACAAATGCTAATGAAAGTATGATACTGATTAACATGCCAACTAATTACACATTCAAGCACTTAACCCACATAAAACACTACACACACTTGCAAAGACATACACCTTGACTCTTCCGCTTTTTCATATATGATACATGTTATTTAGCTAACACTATTATTCAAATCAACTTACAGAACAGTCATGCATGCATAAATGTTAGAGAGCGAACCCACTATATTGCCATTGCATGAGCCATGCATTACCAACTAATCCATAGAGAACAACACATATACAAGCTTCATGTCTACCCCGCAATTACAACATGTTCAGTAAGGAAACACACGGAAACACAACTGGTCACTAAAACCAGGTCAAGGGTGTCTTTAAACCCGCAGCAGAGCTGTAACACATCTGGTGGTGCTGGACAGAAAAAGGACTGATGAACGGAGTGGACTTAAGATGTCACAGTGAAAAAGGGGTGATTTCTGAGCTCTAAATGTGACAGAGCAAGAATGTTAATGTTCTACAGATGCACTGGAGCTTCAGCCAACCCTACACGCACATTTCACTTGGGTGTGTGTTCAGTCCATGGAAGAAAAAAAAAATACACTCATGCTCAAGCGCACACACTGTACAATGAAGTCAACTTCTGAAGTTAAACTCTTGACGCAGTGAAACATTTGTAAAGAACACACAATCTCAGAGATGACAAGCTTTATCCTGGAACTAAGGAAACCAAATGGTTTTCCGAAACGGGAACAATTTGTCAATGACTAAACCTCCAAACCTGCCTCCCTTCTTTATACTCGCAGAGGTGAGAAAAAATAAGTTGTAGGAAAAGTGAGAAGGGAGGATCGCAGAAGGTTCTGGGAACAGCATGGAACGCTGGTCGGGGGTGCCGAGCCCGCCCTTAAACACTCTGTAAACGAGGTCCAATGGGCCGACAAGCCACTCGGTGCCAGGCCAGACCCAGTGCACTGTTAGACAGCAGGTGTTCTGGTCGTAAAATGCCGGCGTGTAGGCCACCTGGCTGTGGTGCGCGTGCAGGGCCTTGTGCAGCAGCAGCTGTTACGTGACAGAGCCTGGGTTAAGGGCCGCACTAAAGCTCTCCTCGCGCACCTCTCTCGCACCTCATAAGAGAGAGACAGCAGTAGCCTTGAGACTCCCCAGGCTCCATTCATACGCCCGAATGTCTTGCCTGCTCTGCTGGGTTTCCTGACTAGGGAAAGAGTGGGCTGGAGACAGGTAACATTGGGAGTAAACTCCGGGCTCACTCATAGTCTCCGTGGTGACGATGGGGTGTCTGTGGGTGTCAGCAGTTTTGGCTGGTATGTGAGTTAAGCTGGAAGGTATCGTTCAGGACCAGACAACTTGACAGGTACCTTAGTGAGGGCGCGCTTATAGGGAAGGTCGAAATTGAATGAATCATGAAGACAGAGAAAGGTAATGAGAGGTCAACCTTTACAGCAATGCTGTCATCAGAAAAAGCAATTCTCCACCCAGGGATTCTATTGATCTCCAGAACTTCATCCAGAGCATGGTAAGTCTGTCACCACTCAAGACAGAAACACGGGAGAACGAAAATGTGGCAGTTAGCGTACACAAGGCAATCTTGTATTAATTATACTAATGAATAATATTACTTTAAGACAGTTGGCCTTCTGCATCTCTCAAGAAAGCAGGATGGAAAGAAATATGAACTAGACATGGACGCTGTGCCATCAGGCTCCGGCCCATTATATCATATGTTCTAGGAAAGTCCGTCTCATCCCAATTTTAGTGCGACATTTTTAATAATCTATCCAGTGTCTGCCAATAAACAACTAAAACCAACACATTCACAGCCTTATTTGGAAAAAACCCAGGAAAAAATTTCACAAATAAATATTCATATATCTTCCTGCTGTCCCACACAGATGGGTACAGATGTTCTAAATTTCCTTAAATCTTTCATCTTTTGATGGCGCCTTACCCTGAAAAATGTATATGGGCAGAGAGAAACTGTTATTAATTCCGTTTTCTTTAAACAACCATTAAAAACTTAACGTAACTCTAGCTACCTAATTATAGCCAACATGAGACTTAAAATCTGTTTAGCCATGTAATGTTTGATGCTGCAATTGCAAAAAAAATACATAGTACCTAAAACTCAAAATGCTAATGATCATCCTAAAAGAATTACAGTAGCTTAGTTGAATTTAAGGGAAAAGTCCAAGTGAACCATGGATACGTTTTTCTTGGACCAAATGTTCAGGGTGAGGAACCACATATCAAGTAAAACAGAAATAATTTAATGTGCACTGGCCCCCACCCTACAGGGTAGGAAAGGTGGGAATTATATGTAAGAAATCATAAATAAGGTGTGAAGAAAAAGGGAAGGGTGAAGGAAAGGGAGAAAAACTAGTGAGGGAAATTGTCAAAATGTCAGACAATAGAAGTTGTTGATGTCTATGTACTCGGCTCTTTGCCCCGTCCAGGCGTGGTGGGGTGTGATCTTTCCCATCATTGGAAAATCTATTTGGGCCAGCAGTTGGGGCTTCCCACTGCTGACAACTCAGACAGGAGGGATCGATCCCATCCTTTGACCCCACTTGTTTTCATTTTCTTCATGTACTCGCCACTTGTATATTAACTGTTCATTAATTGCCTCTTCCAGCCACAGGGAAGAGATGGAAATTATGTTTCTTGCTTCATGAATTGATGTATTCATTGATGTATCAATATCGTATTTTTATTATCCACATCAATTTTTTTTATTTGCCAGAGCAAGCCGTCAATAACCTACATTACACTATATAAAGTACATTGTACAGAAAAAATGGGTAGCATGGGTAAAACATGACAATCAGAGAACACACCAGGCCCACGCTTGTATAAACGGCTTGTTAATGAAGTCAAGGCAATTAATGGAAGATAATGGGGTTAAGTAGTACAGCCTAAATAAACAGAGAACAATCTACTTTTTGTACCAACATACAACCCTCCAGACATTTGGGTTGGCCACAGGTTCATTTACTTTGATATTCCAGCTACAGTCAGCATTAATGATACACGTATCTCCATTAAAAGGCATTAACAACCTCTCCAACCCATGTCTAAAGTAACTCAATATATTAGGTGTGGTACAAACCCTTTGGCCATTACTCTCTTGATTTCCTCATCCACCCCCAAAATCTGTGATGTTTTCATTTCTAACTGCAGCCTCACACTTTCATGTGTCATAGGTTCTGAGCCTGTTGGACATGTAGAGCTTTGAGTCAAATCCATCAATAATGGGTGTCATCAAATATTGTCATTCAACAGGGAAAAACAGCTGGGTCTGTTTGAGCACCTTGGAAAAAATTAGACGTTAAGCCAGATGTCTTTCCAGAGGCCTGTGTTTTGAGATTGTGCCACAATTGGTAATCACACCATAGTTCTAAGAGACATTCAAGGCATGTATCCCAGAGCCTCAAACATGTTAATGGTCATTCATAACAATGTGGGATTCACAACCTTTTTGATATAGTATCAAATTAAATAAAATGTGGGCTCCTGGCTCCTGTTGTTATAATATTTATGGGATTAGTGGTTTTCATATTGGTGGTGGTTCCATTTTATATGGCTATGGGAAGAGGTAGCAATATGAGTCCCAATATTATGGTGCCAGGTATGGGAAAGATTCAGGTCCTATCCATGTCCTATCCTTACTACAAATGGTTGTTTGTAACATAGACATGATTAAGAAATCTAGAGTTAAATGCCTGGCGCCATTGTCTTCTTTTTTTGTTTGTACGGACTCTTCTCAATCGTTTTTTATGACTACATATTATTATGGGAAACAAATAATTGTTAATTATGTTAGCTTTGTAGAAACTGGAAATGAAGGGCATAGATTGTGTTAAACAGCGATTATATGCTGGATAATTAGAAGTAACTGTGTCCTTTCCAGTTAGTACCACATTCCTTTTTCAGAGTCTAGAGGTAACAGAACACAAAACTGAAGGTGGTGGAGTAAGTTACCCTGTTTGACCACCCATAGCTTATAGGCCAGAGACTCCATACATCATCTTGTAGACATATGCAACCTGGTCCAGAAATCGACAATCAACATCTCTCTCCTAACATTTCTCTCACATTTCTTGTCTAATTATTTATGTGGGAAGTGCTTTCCACACTGTCTTTATTTCTCTGCCAATACGCTGTCTGTCTGGCCTGATAATGGGCCCCTGGAGATTAAAATAAACAAGTCATCAGTGGTCAACAGTTAAATCCCTGTTATGGCATATCATTTCCAATGTTGTTTCAAACAGTGCTAAATCACAATCACCATGTAGCATACTAAGAAGACAGTTCAGGGCAGATGGAATTCACACGCTCAAAATACAACCCCATTTCCCAAAAAGTTGGGACACTGCTTTAAATGCTAATAAAAACAGAATGCAATGATATGCAAATAATTTATCCCTATATTTATTTGAAAATAGTACAAAGACAACATATCAAATGTTGAACCAAACCAAAATCATATCAAACTGAGAAATGTTATTGTTTTTGAAAAAATACATGCCCATTTAGAATTTTATGCAAGCAACATGTTTCAAAAATGTTGGGACGGGGCCTGTTTATCACTGTGTCACCTCTTCTTTTAATAATATTCTGTAAGCATTTGGAACTGAGGAGACCAATTGCTGTAGTTTTGAAAGTGAAATGTATTCCCATTCTTGCTTGATATAGGATTGCAGCTGCTTAACAGTTCGGGGTCTCCTTTGTCGTATTTTTCATTTCATAATGCGCCAAATGTTTTCAATGGGTGACAGGTCTGGACTCCTACTACGGAGCCATGCTGTTGTAATACATGCAGAATGTGGTTTGGCATTGTCTTGCTGAAATAGCAAGGCCATCCCCGAAGAAGACATCAGCATATGTTGCACCAAAACCTGTATATATTGTTCTGCATTAATGGTGCCTTCAGAGATGTGCAAGTCAACCATGCCATGTGCACTAATACACCCCCATACCATCACGGATGCGGGCTTTTGAACTGTGCGCTGATAACAAGCAGGATGTTCCTTCTACTCTTTAGTCCGGAGGATGTGGTGCCCATGATTCCCCCCAAAAAATGTCACATTTTGATTGATCAGATCACAGTACAGTTTTACACTTTGCCTCAGTCCATCTTAAATTAGCTCTGGCCCAGAGAAGGCAGCGTTGTTTCTGGATATTGTTTGTATATGGTTTCTTCTTTGTATGGTAGAGTATTAACTTGCACTTGTGGATGCAGTGCAAGTTAAAACTGACGGACTGACTATTGTTAAATAGCTTAGTGGTTAGAGAAGTGGACTTGTGAACCATAGGTCCCAAGTTCGTATCTCCTCACAGTCGAAGCGAAGTACGCTTTAAAGACTTTGCGGGATAAAATAATTTACGGTTATATTGCGACTGTATCTGGTGGATTTTCGAAGTACGCATCCTTGCACATGTTTTGGGTCAAGTTAGACAAACACATTTGCTGGCTACAGCATACAGTAGTTACGTTATAGTAAGCCATAACTTAAACTGTGTAACGTTATATTGCGACTGTTTCTGGCATGGAAAAGTTCATCTTCAGTCCCGCTAGCAATTGCTCAATTCTTATGATTATTCCTAGGAAGTTAGTAGATACTAGTAAGCCTATTACTGGCTAATAAGCTGTTAAAACGGCCAGTGGCAAAATAGTTCATAGACGCTATGGTGGAGGTAAACGTAATAAGAAACGTTAGTCAGTTTAACACAATCCTCAACGGAGTCTATCGACTACTGAAACGTGTAATGCTGTGGCGTAGTGGTTAAAGACAGTGCCTCTCATTTGGAAGACCTAAGTTCAAATCTATTGAGAGCAACAACATTTATTAATTATTTCTGGTAGACTCCAAGATTCTCTCGTCTTTTCACTTGATGAAAAGGTTAGTTATCGTCGCCTTTATTGATAGTTATTGTGTAAATGTAATTCACAAATGTAAGAAAAAATATGTTGTTGCGCCATGGAAAAAAAAAACGTTCTTATGCCATGAAATGAAATAAGTTACAGTAAGTTAGTAGATACCGGTAAAGCTTATTACTGGCTAATGCGCTTGTTTTATATCCAATCATGTTACTGACTGTTGAAAATTAACCTAATTAGTTGTGAGATGTTCCACCAAGTTCTTAATAGCATTACACACATTTTACAGTCGTTTGCAGCCCTGTCCCAGCTTTTTTGAAATGTGTTACTGGCATCATATTCAAAATGGGCATATATTTTTCAGAAAACAATAAACATTTTCAGTTTCTTTGTACTATTTTCTATTGAATATAGCATCCCATCCCTTTTTTGGTTACACAACAACAAATAAAAACAGACACACACAGTATTGATCTATTGCAGTCAATAGCCCACAGAAAACAAAGACACACTCAAATATAAACTGCGGTCCACTGAGTTTGCCCCCGAACTGTGTGCAACCATTGTTTTCACAGCTTCCAGCACCCCCTGTTGCAGTGGGTTGTGAGGCTACATTCTTGCTGCATATTTCCCCTGACCCCTCAGGCTATCTGCCCGGCACTCCTGCAGTGTTCCAGCTATCCCCTGCTACTGCATCCCACTGTTCGCTTCTGAAGTTCAGGCAACAAAAACCTAAGTAGTATTTGCACAGTAGCATAAACATGGGGGGCAGACAGTAAACAAATGCAAAAACATGCTGGTTTGAATAAATGCTTTCATTCAAAGAGTACATCTCAATAGTGTGGCTTCCCCACAGAGACTCTCTTGGTAGCTGTGTTTTTCAGTCTTGGCCTTGGACAATGATGGACAAGGAAAGACCGATGTCAATATACGGCATAGAATCATCTTTATGTTTATTTACCTTTAGATATGAAGAAAAATCTACTGAGACCAAAGTCTCTTTCACAGCTGAGCTCTATATTACAACAATAAAAATGCATACAAAATGGATGAAATACTAATATTAAGAAAAACAAATCACAATTGACAATACAAATTTTTAATAAGAAATGTAAAATGTCTTTATATATCACTTTATGTAGGTGGAGTCATGGAAATGAATTTACTTAGTGATGGGCAGCCAGAATGATCCAGTGCAAGCCTTACTTCAATGAACCAAAGTGCCAGTGTGGAAACATTGAGAAAATTGACATTTCAAAAAAGCAAATTTGGCTCAGTGTAACCTGATGTGCTGTGTCCAGTACTCAGATATCATGCATGCCATTTTTGCTAAGGACAGTAAAACACGTCAATAGCTAAGAACAGTCTTGTAAACCGAGGTGGATGGTAGATGATGATGATCCAGTCGATTATTTAGTTGGGTTGCTGAACCTGATGTGGTCCTTAGCTCAGCCTCTTTGTAGTCTGGATACTCCAGCTCAACCAACTTGTAGGATACACATGGATGATGACAGTGCTCCCACTACAGAGCAAAAAAGCCAGAGCAGTAGTTCTTCACACATGTTTAAAACAATTCTTTTAAACGCAAAAAAACAAGTCATCTTGCCATCAGTCCTGTACCTCTATTGGTGAAAGCAACCAAAACAACTCAATAATTCATTACAAAGTAAAGAAAAGCAGATAAAAACCAGATAAAAGCACTCAAAGGCATCTAAAATATTTACACAATTTACAGAGCTCTCTGTTTAGGCTGCCTTATGGCGACATGGCAACCACAGAGCCATGAGTTAATGCGGAACTACAACGAGTCTTGTGGTGAAAGGCAGTAGGAAGAGAGAGCTGCCATGCTAAACACATTTTGAGGCAGCTGGTTTCCTTAAAGTCATATTAGATGTATACAACATGATCTGATGGCTATCTCACGCCAACATGGTCTGACCTGTCATTTCACATCAATAGGATTCCAGTTAGAACTGCCAGCCCCAAAGCTGAAAATGATTTAGATTAAGAACTCTCCTCTGACTCAAGAATCACCAGAGACTTCTTATTCAGACACCTACTGTATATAGCAGGACGGAAAGCCATCTGCTGTCAAATCAACGTGAAATGGTGTTTGTGAGTGAATGACAGGTACAGAGATTGGAAAGGGACAGGGTTAAGTGAGCTGGATAAAAAAAGCACCCTGTGTCAGTAAGGAGAAACTGAAGGTGATGCCAGGAAGAGCCAACTGTGTTTTTTAAACCTATATAGGCTGCCTTATACAAACACACTAACTAACACATATACACTCACCTAAAGGATTATTAGGAACACCATACTAATACTGTGTTTGACCCCCTTTCGCCTTCAGAACTGCCTTAATTCTACGTGGCATTGATTCAACAAGGTGCTGAAAGCATTCTTTAGAAATGTTGGCCCATACTCATAGGATAGCATCTTGCAGTTGAAGGAGATTTGTGGGATGCACATCCAGGGCACGAAGCTCCCGTTCCACCACATCCCAAAGATGCTCTATTGGGTTGAGATCTGGTGACTGTGGGGGCCATTTCAGTACAGTGAACTCATTGTCATGTTCAAGAAACCCATTTGAAATGATTCGAGCTTTGTGACATGGTGCATTATCTTGCTGGAAGTAGCCATCAGAGGATGGGTACATGGTGGTCATAAAGGGATGGACATGGTCAGAAACAATGCTCAGGTAGGCCGTGGCATTTAAACGATGCCCAATTGGCACTAAGGGGCCTAAAGTGTGCCAAGAAAACATCCCCCACACCATTACACCACCACCACCAGCCTGCACAGTGGTAACAAGGCATGATGGATCCATGTTCTCATTCTGTTTACGCCAAATTCTGACTCTACCATCTGAATGTCTCAACAGAAATCGAGACTCATCAGACCAGGCAACATTCTTCCAGTCTTCAACTGTCCAATTTTGGTGAGTGGTACCTGGTGGGGTCTTCTGCTGTTGTAGCCCATCCACCTCAAGGTTGTGTGTGTTGTGGCTTCACAAATGCTTTGCTGCATATCTCGGTTGTAACGAGTGGTTATTTCAGTCAAAGTTGCTCATCTATCAGCTTGAATCAGTCGGCCCATTCTCCTCTGACCTCTAGCATTAACAAGGCATTTTCGCCCACAGGACTGCCGCATACTGGATGTTTTTCCCTTTTCACACCATTCTTTGTAAACCCTAGAAATGGTTGTGTTTGAAAATCCCAGTAACTGAGCAGATTGTGAAATACTCAGACCGGCCCGTCTGGCACCAACAACCATGCCACGCTCAAAATTGCTTAAATCACCTTTCTTTCCCATTCTGACATTCAGTTTGGAGTTCAGGACATTGTCTTGACCAGGACCACACCCCTAAATGCATTGAAGCAACTGCCATGTGATTGGTTGATTAAATACTTGATGGTTTTTCAATGTTAGTTTGAGTTAACACTAAAACTGTTAGTGAAGATATCTGCTTCAAGTTAGCGAGTGGCACCAAGATATTGTCCCGCATTAAAAGTTTCGGCTTCAATTTCGGTGCCTACAAACAAACTTAATTAGGGAGAAAATATACCAAGGGTTGAGAAATGTTGCCTAACCAGCTATGGCAATGGCACAAACATGGCAAATGCTGCAAACGCCATTGCATTAAATGAGCAGTTAAACGAATAAATCGACACAGGCCGCTCCTCTTAAATTGGTAATAAGTTTAAAATAGAAAACACTGAACTTTCTTTTTTTTTCAGTTTAATAGCACATTATGTAGGCTATGAACTCTATTTTTAAGTGAGATTATCTACGCTGTTTGAAAATTGCTAATCAAAACTATATTTGCAATATCTGTCAAAGATATCACAATTCAGTATTTTATCCAAATCATGCAGCCCTGGTCAGGAGCCCTGCACATACTGTATGCAAACAACAATACATAAACTTATTACCGGACCGCGTAAGCGGGGCCAGCCAAGAAGAGCAAATATCTCTTACTGAGTGAATGAGTGACTGACTTACCCTTGTTAAATAGCATAGTGGTTAGAGACACGGACTACCAATCCGGAGGTTCCACATTCGAGTCACGTTACAGTTAAAACAAATTATGCATTAGGATTTGTTCAGGACAGACATAAACTCAGCTGGCTACATAGCTACGTTAATGTAAGCCTAAAATAAAACTGTTTGCGGTTATATTGTGAATATTTCTGGTGCATTTTCAAAGAATGCATCCGTGCACGCTTTTAGGGTCAGGATAGACAAAAACTTCGCTGGCTACAACCTTCAGTAGCTACGTTATTGTAAGCCTAAAATGAAACTTTTTAAGGATATATTGCGAATTTTTCTGGAGGATTTTCAAAGTACGCATTTGTGAATGCTTTTTGGGGTAACATAGGCAAGATCACATTCCCATGGGTAGTAAAAGAGTAGGGGTTTCAACGATTCTCTCGTGTTTTCACTTGATGAAAAAAGTTATCAGTTATCATCACCTTTATTGAAAGTTATTGTATCAATGTCATTTATGAATGAAAAAACTAACGCTGTTGTGCCTTGAAATGAAATAGCTTTAGCAGGGAACATTTTATTTTCAGTCTCGCTAGAAATTGCTCAATTCTTATGATTATTCGAATAAGTACGTTAGTAGATACTGGTAAGCCTATTACTGGCAAAAAATCAGTTAAAACGGCCAGTGGCAAAAGCCAAACAGTTCATAGATGCTATTTGTGGTGGAGGTAAGAAACATTAGTCTGTTTAACACAACGATTAATGGTGCTAAATATTCAAACTTGGTGTAAAGTTAATGTGTGACAAAATGATCTAATGTTAAGACGCTACTCTGACAGCAGGCAAGCGTGTAACTCTGTGGTGTAGTTAAAGACACTCAGGTTCGAATCCAGTGAGAGCAACAACATTTATAATTTCTAATCGTGGGCCGGCAGAACTAGGCTTGCCCTGTTCCTTTTCTCGTTTTCAAAATGCATCAGATGTATAACAAAACTTGCAGTACTCTATGAACAACACATTTGAAACACCAGGCCAAACCTATAGCCTAGACATCATACTGCACCTGGAGAAAAGCAAGGGCATAATCCAGTCATTCTCTTCAACCTTTCCTCCCACATCTCATTTTCTGCGGCCTGCAGCCTGCCAGATGCTGTCCTCTGGAAGTGCTAACTCACCCCAGGCTGGTCCCAGCTACAAGCTGAACTCAGCCTACTTTTCCGTCCATAAGTACACTAAAACCTCTGCCACCACTTACCTATGCCTCGCCGGTGCCCCAACTCATAAGGCAAGACATCATTCCAACACAAATATCTGAGGCCCAAAGGAACATGAGTTTCTGATTATCACACATCATATGTTACAGACATAATCGCTTGTGTTTGCTTCTTGGCAGTCTGCAATCTTCAGTGGGAAAGGAAGTATTTTTCTCCTTATTCTTTTCTTGACAAGAAGAATATGACAGGGCCAGCTTATCAGTCTGGCATCTCATCCACCATCAGCTGATTGACGCCCGCAGTTTTGGATGTAATCATCAGCAAAACGAAAATACACTTTCATCGCACACCAGGTGGAAGTCAAGAGGGGTTTATTTGCCATTTATCAACATGAAGAAAAGAAAAGAAGAATACAGGGACCCCAGTTTGCCAAAAAAGTACCATACCAAACCAAGTGAACAAAACGCTCCGAGGATTTTTTGATAAATCACACTTCTTGTATGCATAAGGACATAATTCCAGTTTGTGATTTCAAATCAAGTGGCTATGGCAATGTGACTGGGGTCATTGTTTTGCTGCATGATTGAAGTGCAGGCAAATTCATTAAGAGGCATTTGCTTGTATCTGAGAAGAAAATGTGTTTCTCTTCACTTCAGAATAAACACTGTTGTTTTACATCAAGACAAGTGAGCCAGTTCCATCGACAGACATTCTTGCCCAAAATATATTTCACTATAGTTTACAAATGAGAGTGTATGACAGTTCTTTTATTTTCTTACACACTTTTCTCTAGCCATCCCTCTGGTATAGGTTGTGCGAACACAACCACACACCCAAGGGAAATTGCCGGCAGCTAGCAGGGCCAGCCCATCCCCGGCACAGCTGCCTCCCATCAAGACCTCATCAGGGCAGGTATATTAAGGGCCCAAAGTAGCAGCTTTGAGCCGAGGCACAAAGAAAAGCAGATGAAGTCGCAGAAGCTAAAAGGCACACGTCCATGACGCCACACGCCGCACTGCCCCAGCGATGTGGAACCCGACGGAGGAAGACACCTGAGCATTGACCACTTTCATTGCCATTGCTGCGGTGATCAGTATTTGCTTAATTCTTTTTAAAATGTCTCAAACAGTTCCAGATCTCCAATTGAATGATTTGTAATTTGTCTGTATCATGATAGTTAGCTTAAATTGTATTGACATGTTCCTCAGATTTTCAGACCCAAATGACCAAGTCTAGAATAACATTAGATATTGATAGCTCTCTTGCGCATGCTCTAATGCTGCAAAATCCCACAACTGCCTAATAAGAAACAGCTCTGAAGCCAATTGTCCAAATTCATTTGGCACCCTAAAATGGGGGACATTTATTCAAAATGTGCTGTCATATCTAAATAGCTCATCTGATATGGATACAAATGCACTTAATTAAATCTGACATTCTAAAATGTAGCCCCATTGTTATGGTAAGAATTTCAAATCCAATGATGATTGTGTTTTTATTCAATTCCTAACCCCCAATAGTTGAGAAAAAGGCATTAAATAATAGTGTTTAATAAGTGTGTGTTTCTATATCCCAGTGAACATAGATAAAGCAAATGGAATTTGCATGACACCACCCATGCACAGTCAATAAAGTTTTGGCCCTCAAAACTCAAACAAGAAGGAAACTCTTTAGAGAAACCACAGAGGGGCCAACAATCAATTACAGAGTTACAAAGTTGTGTGGCTGAGAGAATGTGAATCAAAGTGGGGACTCACCGGCAGTTCAGGATCCCTCTTCATCATCTCCAGGATGATGTAGCAGCCGATGGAATGGCCAACAAGAACCAGGCGAGTATCCCTGGTGACGTAATCCCTGAGGAAGGCCAGCTTGTGCTCTACCTGCCCGTTAAGACCAAACACGTCCCCTGCTGCCATCACGGATGGATCTGCAAAGAACAAGTTTCATCGTTATTAGTTAGTGACATAATGTATCACCATCCCCCAAATAATTCTAAACAAGGGAATGAAAGCTAAATACTGTAGTATTTTTACATTAATGCATCAGTACACAAGACAGCGTATATTTGCATCTTGTCAAAGCAGCACGTGGCACCCCAAAATAAAAACGGGGACATCATGCTATGGTAATGTTCATTGATTAGTAGTAGTCATGAAATAAAACAACAGGGGCAATCACAGTTGGGAAGTATTCCAAAAACATTGATTACATTTCTGTAATCACTTTGGAAAGATATTTAGCCATACTTGATCATATACTGCTGTAAATCCAGCCTCAGAACAAAGCTTTTAAGGAAGAGTTTACATTTTTCTACATTGTAGAGCAGTCAAATCCAAGAAAATTTAGAAAAGGAAATGAGTAAACAGACAGAAAAAAATGTAGAATGAAAGAGTGAATTAGAGATGGTGATCGGGACTTGGCAAATTGTAAAAAAAATAATTAATTAACACATCAATTCCCATAGAATGAAACATATTTGGTGAAAGACTTGATGTTTCATTCTTTCATAGTGGAATTTGGTGCAGCCGTTCTGCACAGATATCATTGGGAGGAATATGGTTGGGAAGGCTGCGGGGGTTCGGAGTATGCTTACAGTATAATGGAAAAACAAAATGAGCGCAAATTGTGATTAATGGGTCAATAAAGAATAACATATGGCAAAGAGAAATTCCCCCACACAGAATAATGATCGTCGTTGCAAGAGAAAGGGGGGAGACTGTAAAGCGATTAAACCCTTCTCCCAAATGGGTAATAAATGTGTGCTGCATTTTTTGTCCTTCTAGTGAAAAAGGTAACTGATTTCCTATGTGTCAAAAGAAATCTCACTTGTGGTGTTACTGATTACAAAATGGGAGGTGTAGGCTCTCCTATGGGTGTGGTGGCAATTGGAAAGCTTGTAGACCTCTTAATAATGCGGCAAATGCCAATAATGAAGCTAGCAAGTATACCAAATGGACACATCTCTGTGTAGTTTTTGAAGAAAGAGATCATAAAGTGAATAGAAATAGCCTTCTGTATACTGCTCAATAATCAAGGGGTTGAATATATGCCGACTGTTTTACAAACACAGACTAGAAAATGTTCTGGGATTCATCTGATTACAATGATAAGGTTTACCACCGAAATCATAGGCTTCATTAGTGCATTGATGACGTTATCCCCAAAGTGACAATATGAACTTATCCTAAAAAAGAACTTAACATAGGCCTACCGCCTATTCTCATCTTCAGTTACTTTCCACAATTTCGTGATATAACATTTTTAATTAAGGCCCTTCGTCACATGATCTCTTAGCGGAATCAGGCCACATTATGTAAAATAAGTTCTGACCGAAGCATATCAAATGCCATTCTGGTTCTTACCACACTGCTACTCAACCAGGAAGTCCTTTATCCCGAATGCTCAACCAGGAAAACCCTAACCTTTACACATAGAAGGGAGCACATTCTCCAATCTCACCGGCACCCAAGTTGCTGCAAAGAAGTCAATGAGACTTAAGATTAATAACCCACCAAACTCTGGCCATCTGCAGCTCCTCTCACCCAAATTCTCACACTAACAAATGTTTTAAATGTACCCAAAATGTAACCCCTAAGCGGAAATTGCATTTTTCCTTTTAAGAACGGGTCAAAAAACATAGTGGGGAACACCAGGATCACACTCAGAATTCAAACTTAGCACAGACGTTGCTGCTATTGCTACTGTAATCTATCCACAGGTTAATTTTACCTACCTGAATATGAACTTAAATGAACATGTTCAATTCCTCCTTAGGAATTATTTGTTTAGCAGGTTTCAAGTAGTAAAAGAGTGGTAGTATCGGCTGGTAGTACACAGTTGTTGACCTTGAAACAATCAAATTACAATAAAGATAAGCTAAAGTGGAGGTTGTCTGGAAATAATTTTATCAGATAGTGAAGCTACAGGCATCAGAACAAAATGTTAACATATAAAGTTAATAATGTACTCAATCAATCAACCAAAATCCATGGCAAACATCACATGGTGCTGCAGTCCTGACCAACAACAGTGGTACAAGAAAACTATTCCTTTGATAATAGACCTTGGTTGGTGAACCAATAACTAGTACAGCAAATACAATTTTCACAATGAATGCTTCAGTAATCTGAACAGTAACTGTGTAATTTATCCATATTGAACAGAAAAAGTTAGTGGTCTGACAATATGAATGAGATCCCATGACCTGGCATTCAATTATTGTTAGCGCAGCAATAATGTTCTCTGTGTTTACATTAACAGATTTGTACAGTCATCAAAAGCATCATGGACAAACTACCATGCCACCAGAATACTTCCTCCGCATTTTGTTTGTTTTAAAAAAACAATTATATGAATAAAATGTTAATGATAACTGCCAGTCTTTTATTTGCATAAGCCATTGGTATCTCAGAGGCTCATTCAATTTTGTTGGGATTTCTCTATATTAGCGAGGCCTTTGACCTAAAAGTCCCATACTGTAGGTTTCAGAGGTCGCTGCTCCCTAATGAACCAAAGGCTATAGTTTTAAATCAATGGCAAGCATTCAAGGGTTAAACAAGGCATGGATTTAATTGGCAGAATAGGGTTAAAAAGATATATCATTATTGGGCCCCCTTGGAACAAATTGAGGAAAAATTATATTTAGAAAATTGAACTTTGCAGTGACAGTAATGTGATCGTAGACATACTTTTTTTGATATTTGCATCATTCAATAGCATACTGTTTACGGACATACAGTATGAAAGTAAAAATAACAGGTAAAACAACTCTATGCCTTTTTTGAAGGAAAAAGTGCCTGATTTATGCCTCTGGCAGCTCAAATTAATTCGAATGAACAACCAGTCTGTTTAATAACAGTGCATATCCCATGAATGGCCAGTCAGTTTAATAACAGTGCATATCAAATAAACAACCAGTCAGTTTAATAACAGTGCATGTCAAATGAATGACCAGTCTGTTTAACAACAGTGACAGTTCGAGCTAACCTAAAGACACTGAAATATTTTACTTTGCAAGCATTTGTTCATCATAAAAAATCTACAGAAATGCAATTTCTTAGCGCGGAAGTACTAAGTAATTACTGTACAGTAATAAGTACAGTAATAAGTAATTACTGTAGCTTCAAAAGCTGATTCTCTCCCGTTTGGCTATAATATATACAAATCTATCAGTTTCTTACATAATCTGTGAGGAATTTTCGCTTTAAAAAACTGCTTTAACTGTGTCGTGTTCGAAGGCATTCTTGCATCCATGCCCCGCTTAAGCATTTAATTGCTCTCTGGGCTTTGACTCTGCCATTCCATTACACTTAATTTCTTTATTGTGGTGTAGCTTTGCCTGTGTGTTTTGAAACACTGACCTGTTGCAAGACGCATGTTCAGTTCAGCTTTGTTCTCACATTATCCCCAGGAAATCTCTGGCACAATTTTGAACTCATTGTTGACTGAATAATGGTAAGTTGGTCAGGTCATACAGCTGCAAAGCAGCCCCAAAACATAATGCCACTAACTCCATGCCTTACAGTTAGTTTCAGGTTTTTCTATTCAAATGCAGTGTTTTGTTTTGGCAAATATGGCATCAGGCATTGGGCCAAATAACTGCAACTTTGTCTCATCAGTCCAGAGCACATTGCTCCAGAAGTTTGTGTTCACATGTGTTGTCTGGCCAATGTCAGTTGTGTCTTGATATTCTTTTTTGAGAGCAGAGGCGTCTTTCTTCCAGACCTCCCATGTAGGCCAAGTGTGGGCAATATGTTCCTGATAGTTGAGTTGACTCATGTATTAAGGCACTGATTGTGGCAAGAGAGGTCTGTAGATCCCTTGGGTTCTTAGAGACTTCTTCCAAGCACCTTTCAGACAGCTTACTGTGGTGGGATGCCTTGTTGTATGTAGAGTGCCACTGGAATTTTCTTCACCTAATCTTGTTTGAATTGCTTGAAAATGGCTTTGTAACCCCTCCCAGACACATGTGCATCAATATACTTTCTTCTGAAGGATTACAAATAGGTCTTACCACACACATATGCTTAAGACAAAAACCAGACCAACTTCCTAATCTATATAAAAGGATGGACCCTCCTGCAATGATTTAAAAAAAAATCGCTTGTCTCGTAGTCGGGGACAAAACAGGCAGAGATCGAAAACTGGGAAGACAGAAATATGATATGGGTAACGGGAAAACGACTGGTAACAAGGAACACTGGAAATTACTGTACAGGATAAGACAATCTGGCAACTGCCAGAACAGAGAACAGGCGTTAAATACACAGAGGGGAAACTGGGAACACCTGGTGGTGGGTGGAATCATTACAGGGTGTGGCAATATAACCATAAACAGTTTTACTTTCGGCTAACTATAATGTAGCTACTGAAGCCGGTAGCCAGTGAAGTTTTAGTCTGGCAATACAGTACCTATAATGAAAAGAATGACTCCAATCTCCATGGCTGGTTTCTTCCCGTATTGAAAACAATGACAGCTGAAAATGCTAGGTGAACTATACTACGTAAATCGGGAACAATATGTTACTTGATGGTGCAGTTCGTCCATCGCAATATATCCGTAAACAGTTTTATTTTATGCTTACTATGATGTAGCTACTGAAGCTTGTAGCCAGCAAAGTTTTTGTTTATCCTCAACAAATCCTAATGTCTAATTAGTGTTGTCCCTGGCGAGGATTGAACGTCAGTCACCTACATGGCGGTCCGTGTCTCTAACCACAACGTTATTTAACAATGGGTAGTCAGTCTCTCAGGCACTCACTCAGTAAGAAACATTCGATCTTCTAGGTTGACTACTTACGCGCTCCAGCAAAAAAACATCCCGGGAGATGTACTTTATCATATGAATGCATTTCATAACGGGAAGTCGGACTACTGTGTTTCTGGACTATTATTTAGACTTTGGATTTGGAAAAGTGCAATCCAGGGAGAGAGCATTTCTAATTCTGGCTTAAAAGTCCATGACCACATGTGAATGAGTGCCAACCTGGCAAGTAACTACAAGAACGTATTTGCAGGGGTGTGGAATTCTGCAGAAAAGCATAGGGTGGCGGATTTGAACCAATGTGGCACAAGTACATTTGCACTGTATTACACATTCTGACCAGAGTTACAAATGCTAAAAATGAATATATTTGTTGTATCTACTCCTGAAGATGAATGAATCCAAACTGGATCGATTTCTTGAACCCAAAGAAAAGTGTGTGTTCCAACTGGGTGGGATTTAATTTATTTCCCATGTGGGCTTGATAATATCTTCCCCACATATCAGGCATAATGAAAGCCTTCTCATTGTTTTATGAATTCTGCTTGCTGGAGAAGGTGAAGGCTCTTGGCTATGAAACCTTACCGTTACCCACAAACTGCGATATGTACCGAACCATGGGACCACTGTACTGTTGCATCCCTAATGCACATCCTGCCAGGATGTTCTGCCTCTTTACAATGCCTGCTTTTCATGAAGGTCAGCTGAAACCTATGCGCTTCAATGAGATTTCACCTCCCTGTAATCAACCACAACTGAATTTGCAGGTGCTACAAAGAGTGCGACAAATCAAGGCAACATTAGACTGCTGAGCCAATTTGTGCAAAGAATTTTCAATATGAGATATCAATGTGTTACATACCGTCAATCATGTCCATAGTATCAGGAGGCTCACAGTGACCAGCATGGCTTACTGCCCACACAGGACAGCGTCGGTCAAATGCCTGATAAAGCGTCTGCATGAAGGTCTTGTAGAAACCAACCACCCCTGGATTACCTGTAGAGACAAAAACACAGTTCAATATCATAATTATAATATTAAGAGCTTAGTGAATGTAAAACCACATGACAATATATAAGGCAGGCTACATGACATTTAAAAACAACTACTTTAAAATATAAAACATCTACTTTGACAGTCAAACCTACCAATTTATTTTTACATGATTACATTTCTTGTGATTGAGTTCCATGTAAGTGACTCTTAGCATCTCAGAACTACTTATAAGCAGCATATTTCATGCAATCTCCCCCCATAAAAAGTGCCTTGAATGGTGTTCCATAAACTTGACTTTTTAACTTATGTTAGCTTGGATTCTATGGGACAAGTTGATAAGGGGCAGGACAACTGATTATTCTGAACAGGCCACTGTCAACTTCTTCTTTGAGTACACTTGTGGGATGGACTGCAGAAAGAACATCTTTCCCACATCTATTCCCTGTCTGCTGTGTGTTAACGGCAAGTTCTCTTGTATTGATCTGTGACTTTGCTAGCACCAACATAACGACCTACAGAGAAGGAAATACAGGTTTCTTGTGGACATTATACATTCAATACACCCAATTACACAAACATAAATTGCACAAACATGTCAAGCCTTTTTTGCCACAATCTTGATGATTACGGCTTACAGCTCATGGAAATCAAAAATACAGTATCTCAAAATATAACAAATGTATAAATACAGAAATGTCAACCTGAGAAGAGCTCTAATCAACTAATGATCTAAAAACACCAGCAAAGGTTTCCTAAGTATGTTAATTTATGCACTCAATACTTTGCCGGGGCCCCTTTTGTACGGATTACTGCACCAATGCGGCGTGGCATGGAGGCAATCAGCCTGTGGCACTACTGAGGTGTTATGGAGGTGTTATGGAAACTTTGATAGCGGCCTTCAGCTCATCTGTGTTGTTGGATCTGGTGTCTCATTTTCCTCTTGACAATACCCTACACATTTTCTATGGGGATCAGGTCAGGCGAGTTGGCTGGCCAAACAAGCACATTAATACCATGGGCAGCAAACCAGTTACCAGTCATTTTGGCCCTGTGGGCAGGTGCCAAGTCCTTCTGGAAAAGGAAATCAGCATCTTCATAAAGCTTGCCAGCAGATGGAAGCATGAAGTGTTCTAAAATCTCCTGTTAGGCGGTTGCATTGACTCTGGACTTGATAAAACACAGTGGACCAAAGCCAGAAGATGACATGGACTCATCACTGACTGTGGAAACTTCACACTGAACTTCAAGCAACTTGGATTATGTGCCTCTCCACTTTTCCTCCAGAATCTGGGACCTTGATTTCCAAATGAATTGCAAAATGTACTTCTGAAGAGAGGACTTTTGACCACTAAACAACAATCCAATTATTTTTCTCCTTTGTCCAGGGAAGACGCTTCTGACGTTGTCTCTGGTTCAGGAGTGGCTTGACACTAGGAATGTGGCACTTGTAGTCCTTTCCTGGACACGTCTGTGCGTGGTGGCTCTTGATGTACTGACTCCAGCCTTAGTCCACTTCTTGTGAAGCTCCTCCAAATTCTTGAATCAGCTTTTCTTGACAATTCTTTCAAGGCAGCGGTCATCCCAGTTGCTTGTGCACCTTTGCCTACCACACTTCTCCCTTCCAGTCAACTCCCATGAATATGCTTTGATACAACACGCTGCAAACACTCAGCCCTTTCAGCAATGACCTTCTGTTGCTTACTGTACCCTTCTTGTGGAGGGTGTCAAAGAGTGTCTTCTGGACAATTGTCAAGTCATCGGTCTTCCCCATGATTATGGTTATGTGTACTGAACCAGACAGAGAGATTGAAGGCAAAGGGAGTTAATTAGCTGATTAGAGCTCTTCTTAGGTCAACATTTCTGTATTGTAAATGTTTTATTATAATATTTTGAAATACTGGATTTTTGATTTCCATGAGCTATAAGCCATAATCATCAAGATTTAAACAAAAAAGGGTTGAAAGATTTCACTTTACGTGTAATAAATCTAGAATATATGAAGGCGTCACATTTTCATTTGAATTACAGAAAAAAAAGGTAGTCGGGCTTGGTGCTCGCCAGCACTGTTGCCACTTAAAGGGATGGCTTTAAACCCCTTGCTGTAGCAAGAAACAAAGTTGGTACAGAGGCCAAAACTGATTATGACAAGCCACAGATCCCTTTGTGAGTAAACCTTCTTTTGCTGCCACCTCCAATGGACAGTACAGACCTGACTGGCACATCAGAGGACCCAACAATACCACTGTCACCAGCTGCTGACAACAAAGCTTCTCACGTCTCAGCCAGAGCTCTGGGTTTGAGGTGTGTGATGCCCCTGCTCAGTGTACACCGCTTGATCCATCACCCGTTCTAGTCCTGGCTTGAGTCCTGTTTCAGCCCTAAGTCACACTGGGGCCCGCACTGTTGCTTGTCCCTTCTTTGGTTCTTGCCCTGGTTCCGACAAAGGGAGACCTGCCTGCCTCAGTTGGGGACACTGCCACCAGACTGATTTCCTGTTGACCCTGCCTAAAGGGCACTCCTGGCCATATCTGTAGGGTATGCCCTATCTCTGTTTGGGAGCCATTCCAGCCCCTGACTAGACACTTGTCTGCATCCATAGACTAGCCCTGCCTTGTAGTACCTGTCTCATGGACATAAAATGGCACTCCTTAACTGCTTTTTAGAACTGCCTTGACACAGTGGGCGCCTGTAGGGGATTCTACCTTTCTGTAAATACACAAATAACAAACCATCCTCCAAATACACACCCCACTCTCCATCCTTCATGACTGGTGCCCTAAAGTGTAAAGGTACCATAACCCTGCCTCTCAAACTCTCTCTGACCTGTGTGAAATGACACATGATTGGTTGCTAGGGAACATGTTCTTATAGGGAAGGACACCTGATTATTCTCCTGCGCAGGCCGCTGTCTCCTCACTTCCCCTCAGAGTGGACTTATGGGATTGAATGCATGCAGACAATGACATCCCTCCCACATCTGTAACCCAGATAGTTCTACATGTGTATAGAAATACAGTCCCCTTGTGTGTAAACAACACCAAGATCACATAATATAGATAATACTACAAATACATAATATTATGTATTTGTAACAAAACTAATGGTTTTATTCCACAGCTGAAAAGAATTGGTGCAGGGTTGTTGTTTTTTTCAGCCAAGCAGGGAGAGATAAGGCAAAAAATAAAAAAATGATAAGCAGTAAATGAAGTGGCTACTCTGTGTGGTCTGTCTTTTTGAGTGCGGCACTCTTAGTGTGTATCAGTAGTATGTGACAAGCTCTGTGTGTGTTTATATAGTAGGTCCTTTGTATAGTGCTTGTGTGAGACATTATTGTGGGTGAGTATTATTGTGTACACTATGTTACAATACCTTGTAAGTGAATTAGAAGGACACAAGGTTTTATTTGCTTTCTTGAAAGAATGCAGCCATAGCCTGTTGTCCCGGTCAGCTGAAAATTATGACAAAATTTTGCCTGCATGTACAATTTCAGGCCACGAGGTCAGTAATTAGCTCTGTTATGACATGAGTTGATGCCCTTTCCATTTATCAATGCTTCACTGTGAGGGTGCTGAGAGAGAGAGATGCAATCTGTGGAAGAATATAAAGCCGTCTCTTTTTAAGCTGGTGAAGTGTCAAAAACAACACATAGCCAATCAGCACTCAACAACACACCACTGATAAAAAATACATCTAATGGTTTGATTAATATTGGAATTTGTTTTTGTAGAAAAAATTACCTGGGCAAATTTACAAAATGCTGTTGGATTTGCCAAAGTAAAATGTTGGAATATTTCTTGATGTGACAAATGTAAGAAACACACTCACTTATAATAAAGTGTTCCATGTTTTGGGCAGTGGGGAGAACAAGTATTTGATACACTGCCGATTTTGCAGGTTTTCCCGCTTAGAAAGCATGTAGAAGTCTGTAATTTTTATTAAAGGTACTCTTCAACTGTGAGTGACGGAATCTGAAAAAAAAATCCAGAAGATCACATTGTATGATTTGTAAGTAATTCCCAGCTCTCTTCAGGTCATTGACCAGGTCCTGCCGTGTAGTTCTGGGCTGATCCCTCACCTTCCTCATGATCATAGATGCCCCACGTGGTGAGATCTTGCATGGAGCCCCAGACCGAGGGAGATTGACCATCATCTTGAACTTCATCCATTTTCGAATAATTGCGCCAACAGATGTTGCATTCTGGTCTTGGCCATTGTGGAGAGGTTGGAGTCTGTTTGATTGAGTGTGTGGACAGGTGTCTTTTATACAGGTAACAAGTTTAAACAGGTGCAGTTAATACAGGTCATGAGTGGAGAACAGGAGGGCTTCTTAAAGAAAAACTAACAGGTCTGTGAGAGCCGGAATTCGTACTGGTTGGTAGGTGATCAAATACCTGTCATGCATTAAAATGCTAATTCATTATTTAAAAATCATACAATGGGATTTTCTGGATTTTTTTTTTAGATTTCGTCTCTCACAGTTGAAGTGTACCTATGATAAAAATAACAGACCTCTAAATGCTTTGTAAGTTGGAAAACCTGCAAAATCGGCAGTGTATCAAATACTTGTTCTCCCCACTGTATATTGGGAGAGTATAAAATAGATAGTAAATATCTAGCAAATGCAGACACAATACTATAAATGTATCCCTTAGTATCTAATGTTGTCAGGACCATGTAAAGAATCTGGATGTGAATCAAGATCAGTCTATTTCCTGCATTCAAACTCAAAGGCAACCGCCTTCCCAAAATCTCGCACGGCCTCAGTGTGTCGGCAAGGTAAAACATGATACTGCGATCATACAAAAAACACCAGCAAAATAATGCAGTGAATGTAAAACCTGTTTCATATTTCCAGTGTTGCCAGATAAGGAGGTCCCCCAGAATCGGGCTATTTTAATGGGCTTGGGCGGGTTAATTTACAGATAGTATAGAGAAAAATCTAGGAAAAAAAGTGTAGTATAGAGAAAAATTGCATTTGAGCGTTTTTTTGTGGGGCCTGGGGGAGATTTGTCAGTTTACTGTCAATAAAATCTGGCAACCTTGCATACAGGACCACATTGTCCTTCATCACGGAGATGAGTAATGTTGAAAAACAAGTGGATCCTAGTTTCTTTTATACCCAACAATGTCAAAATATTTATTTCTATTTATACTGTTATTATTGTTTTTTTGTTTGTTTAATTTTGGACCAACATAACGACCAGAGTGTTCAGCTGCACGCCGAGTCATGCTGTCAGTGTACTGGATGAAAATCTTTCAGGTGAAAAAACCAGAAAAGGAATCATGCAAGCCTAGTTCAGCTGGCCTGCAATTAGAAGGGATGAATGTTGTTGGTTTCGATCCGCGGTTTTCTACGTGGCAGACTGTGTATTGTCTTCGTTCCGCTGCCCTCTGAACACTCAAATTGACAAACACAGTAGTTTGAGTAAAGTGTAAAGCAAATAGTGTTGCAGTGGTGGTTTTTACAAATGTTACATCAAGCTTTTAAGCTGTCAGTATGAAATAATTTTAGGGACTTTACTAAATAAATATACACACCATGAAATAATTCAATAAAAGAGAAATATAACATTAAATTATGAATAAAATAATGAATAAAAAACATGTAACATATTTAATGGTGTGTTTCTACATTCGATTTATTTCACAATTTCATATTTCACAATTTATTTATTTCATGGTTGCATTCATTGTGAAATCTGTCATTCATCATTGAATCCATCATCAATCCATCAAAAAACTGTATTTGGTAGAACACGCCCTTCCAACTTTGATGTTGAAAGTGACAGATTTAATGATGGATTCAATAATAATAGATTTCACAATGAAATAAATCATTAAATGTAGAAATGCATGTTTTTTTACTCAATCTTTTATTTATAATTTAAATTATATATTTCCCTTTTAATTTATATCATGATTTGTATTTATTGATACAATAAAGTCTCTAAAATTCCTCCATATGTCAGTACAGAAACAAAAATCTTACTACGGCCCTAGCTAGTAGCTTCCAGATATTTCTTCCTTCAAGATCCGAAGGAAGACAGGATTTGCTATTCGCTCCTTAGAGCTGTAATCCTTCAAAAATGCACACAGATTTTCTCACGGATGTAATGGGTGGAATTCAATGTATATTTGTCATTTTCTTCAAGGACAGGCCATTTAGGTGGCCCACCCAAGGGTTTCTATAGCAGAAAAACATCTGGAAATTAAGGAAACAAATTAACTGCTCCATTCACCAATGCAATTTGGTTCCCAACATTCACCAAAAAGAGCCATTCAAAAAGAGACTTTCATTCAAGAACGATCCATCTCTAGTAGCTAGCAGCAGACTGGTGGCAAGTGAGCAATGTCAAGCAGCGGATGTCCCGTACAGTAATCAGTGCCGCAAAACTAGGAGCATAGGAGAATGTCTATGGCTGGCGAGTAGAGTAACTTGAGTAACTTCCTCCGAGCCATGCCAGATATTTTCTTACATGACTATTTTGGTATAAAACATTTACCCACCAGTATGGTGGATATCCTTCTGAGATTTACTTTCCAAACGGAAAAACTTAACCCGCATTTGGTGCTTGGTGGGTGTTAACTTTGGACCCTGACGGGGAGTGTTCAGTGGGAGTGTGGTTGTTTAGAGTTTGCCGACTGAGCCAATGGCTAGAGTCAATGATTTCTTCTGGCTCTGGAAAGCCAACTGAAAACCAAGGGAATTTGGAATTACTATCTTAGAGAAATTGTATTTAATTTTCCAAGGTGGAAACTATGGTGGCATAGTTTCAACATAGGCTGAATGTTGGAGTCTGGCAAGTGAACGTGTTAGTCAACACATCTACAAGCGCTCTTACAACACATCTTCCCCTACCTTTTTCTGTTTTAAGACAATAAATGATGGCAGAAAACAAATTTACCACACATACTTTTATATAAGACATGGATACCCAACTATGCAACCAAACACCAAGCCATACCTAGAATTGATTTACTGTAATTAATGAATTCATAGCATCCTTGTCAGATTGGAGAGTCCTGATCTGTATCTCACACAAACTTGACTTGAGTGCAATGCTTTTTTCAAAGCTCATTGAAGAGGTGAAATACGCCATGAATATCGATGTTGACAAATTGCTAGTGACCAACATAGCAAAAATGGCAGCAAGTACTAGTGCATTGTGGGATTGTTGACATGCTGTATACGGCTTGCTGTAACCTACCTGGCTACCTGCCAAACCTTTTTGAATTTACTCTATATAAACTAATTGGTTAAATTCTTCTTTAAGAGTTTACCAACGCAATATTTTTATCTGTTGACCTTTTACCCAACTTTTTCTACACCAGGACTCTATTTGGACATAATTAACGGAACCACTTACCCCTGAACACCTGAAGCTATGTACCATAACTATGCCTTATCACTGTAATTGTTGTTGCTACAACATGGAGGAAAACTATCTTATTCAGGTAAATATAGGAGCGTTAGAGGGTCTGCTTCAGACGCAAATGTCAGGCAAGGATTATGTTACTGAAAAAATTTGTCTGTGCCACCAGGAAGAAACAAGTGTTATTAGGCCCCCAGCACAGCTCCTACAGCCGGGCGAGAACTTTCTTTTGGTCACTGGGAAGAAATGCCCGTCGACCAGTTAAACCTGTGTTGCTGCTAGAGCCGACTGAGATTTTCAACAGGTTTTCCCCATTGGAGTCGGAGAGGCCCGAGCCGTCTTCGGAGGGGAATGATCGGCAGGCAAGCGCAACTCAATCGCTGGCTGAAAACGGAATTCTGTCCCTTCAAAGGAGGTAGAGTTTGTAGATAACTGGCTCTCTTTTTGGGACTCTCCCAGAAATAGGGCCAGGCCTGATCTGCTGAAGAGCGACAGACTCCACCATAGCTGGAGTGGTGCTCTTCTTTTATCTAGGAACATTGATAGGGTGCAGATTAGGTCGCAGGCTGTTAGCCACCCTGCTAGCATAGTTGAGTCTGTCGATAGCAGAGCCAGAGTAGTTAGTACAGTTTTACCTATTGCCACTGTGACTCGTTCCAGGCTGAGAAAAGTTAAACAAGGTAGTGCTAACAATAGCAACCTTATTAAGATAAAGCCTAAAAAATGAAGATACAGTCTGTATCACCTCGCATCTCAAAATGGGATTCCTAAATGATAGATCCCTTGCTCCAAAGGCAGTTGCAGTAAATTCATTAATATCTGATCATAAACTAGATTTTATTGGCATGTGTGAAACATGGCTAAAGACTGATTACTTTACTGCCCTAAATGAGGCCTCTCCTCCTGGCTATACTAGAGATCATATCCCCTGTGCATCTCAAAAAGGAGGGGGGTGTTGCTAATACTTATGACAGTAAATATACATTTACTCTCAAACACATCACTGGTTTTCATTCTTTTGAAGTTTTACTCATGAAAGTTAACCAGGCTGATAAACCGTTTTGCCATACACAATGTTCCTCAATGAGTTTCCAGAATTCTTGTCTAACCTTGTAGTCATGGCAGAGAGAATTCAAATTTTTGGCGATTTCAATATTCTTCTGGAAAAGTCCAATAACCCTCTTCAAAAAGCCTATGAAGCCATAATTTACTCAATGGGTTTTATCCAACATGTCTCAGGTCCAACACACTACCCCAGTCATACCTTAGATGTAGTCCTGTCACGTGAAGTAGATATTGTAGATCTAATAATTTCCCCCCAAAATCCTGGAATATCAGATCTCATTGCATTTAACGTTGAAACAAGAAATCCACTTACTCTGCAAACAATGAGTTTCAAAAGCTGTACTATAAATTCATGGACTACAAATAGATTTCTTGATATTCTTACAAGCAACGACAGAGTAAAGAAATCTGCAAACGATAATATAGAGCAGGGGTTCTCAACCTTTTGCAAGCTGGGCCCCCCCAAAGCTGGTTCATTGCAATTGGGGCCCCCCTTCCCGGCGCCACCCCCTCTACACCACCTTGCATAGATAGATAGATAGATAAATTATTTTTAGGCCCACACATTATTATTATTATTATTATTATTATTATTATCATCAGTAGCGGTAGGTAGGCCTATTATCATTACTAGGCTATTGTTATAATTGGCACTTAGCACCAGACTTTTAATGTGAGCTTGCAGGCATTATTATTAATATTATTATTATTATGAGTAGTAGTAGGCCTATTATCATGACTAGGCTATTGCTATAATTATGAGGTTACATGCTTTATTGTTGGTATTATTATTAGGGGTTCAAGCACGAAGTGCTGAAACCCTATTGTTATTGTACAGATTTTTAGGGGTTCAAGCACGAAGTGCTGAAACCCTATTGTTATTGTACAGATTTTTTTAGGGGTTCAAGCACGAAGTGCTGAAACCCTATTGTTATTGTACAGATTTTTATTATTATTCTTCTGCCGTAAAACGCATCGTGCAGCCCAAACCGTAAGAGCTGGAGCTTTGAAACTTTGGCATATGGTAGTACAAAAATCGAGGAGAGGTTATCAAAATATGAGCTCGATTGGCCCATAGGTGGCGCTATAGCGACCTAAAGCGCGAAAGTGGTCATAACTCCTAGACCGTATGTCGTAGACTCAAGTGTCTTATATCCCTGTAATCCTTGGCTCAAGACGAACAAAACGTATATCTCCGATTTCATTTCCGCCATGATAGATTTTCCGCCATTTTGAATTTTGTCAAAAACCTACTTTTGCGAACTAGTCCCTGGATTTTCGCCCGATCGGAACCAAACCAGTGTAGAAATGTTCTATGGAGTCTGAAAATCAATAATTATCAAAACAAAGTTTAAATTTCGATTCATGGTCGCTAGGGGGCGCAAAATTAAAGTTGTGGGAGGAGCCTATTTTACTAAAAAGGCTATAACTCAAGAAGTAGTTAAGTAAACTTCACCAACCTTGGTATACATGTGTTAGAAGTCAGTCTGAGGTCACAGTAAAAAAACTGCGTCGATTGGCCACATGGTGGCGCTATAATACGAAAAATTATACGAAAAACGTATAGACACCTGACCGTTTGTCCAAATTACTTGAAATTTGGTATGCAGTGTCTTTGCCCAAGGGGCCATGTATGCCTTGGCGTATCTCAAAAAACATGGCCGCCATTGGCCAATGAGATTTGAGCACCTATTAAACCAGGTTGACATACTCTGATCAGAACGAAACTTGGTGGGCATGTTTGGCACAAGGTCCTAGAGGTCTGTAAGAATTTTGAAAGAAATCGGCCACTAGTTGGCGCTAACGAGTTTTAAGGCTCTCTAATCACGTGTTGTTACAAATTTCGTCAAAAAATGCATATCACTTGATAGATCTCCTCATGCTGAAAAACTTTGCCTCAAGAACCACTACTGTCAATCAAACTGTTCATTTAATATTCGCGAATATGTTAAAAACCTACTTTCGCAAACTAGTACCTGGACTTTCGGCCTTTCGGAACCAATTCGGTCTACGATGATTCTCTGGACTCTCTAGATCAATAATTATCAAAAAAAAGTCGATTTTTTCCATTTGCCTGGCTGTAACAGGATAATTTATTCAAGTGGCAGGACAAAATACACTCAAAAGCCAATAAATCCCATAGAAAAACCCCAAACTTCACAAAAATAGATGAGCATATGTGTCATAACATAGTGAAGAAGCATGCAGAGTTTTGTGGAGATCAGACAATAGGTGCAACTATAACTGTCAAAAAGCTTTGAAAAATGTACATTTCCAATGCTACAATGCCTGTATTGGCTGTGAATGGACTTTTCCATTTATTATTTCAGTGGTTAAATGCTTGCTAAATAAAACGTAATGTATTTTGATGTTTGGGTGCTTAAAGGCCTTAACAGCTTGAACCCCGATAAATGCTGCTTGCAGCTTTAATTATTATTATTATTATTATAATCATCATCAGTAGGCCTATTATCATTACTAGGCTATTGCTATAATTGGGAATTGGCACCAGACCTCTGATATGAATGTATGCTCTATTATTGTTATTATTACTAGGCCTAATAGTAGGCATATCATCTGCATTTTTTACAGAAGCTTGCAGGTATGCGATGTTAATGTGAGACCTGAGCCTGCTTTGCCTGGCAAAGATCCTCAATTGTTGGCGCAATGTCTGATAAACACAGCCTCAAATCATCCTCGATTTGTGCCTGATTGCGGTATTTCGTTTTGAGTGCAGTCATTTTTGAGAATCCTGCCTCACACAAATATCTCGACGCGAAAGGGAGGAGAATCTTCAAGGCGACGTCACAGAGTTGAGGGTATTCCTGCATCAATGCTGCCCAGAATGACGAAAGAGGGCAGGAGGTAAAGAGTTCCTTCAGCCTACTGTCACTCTTCAGCTCAATAAGCTGTTCCTGCATATCAATTGACAGCTCGTTTGCTGTGCACACAAATTGATCTCGAATCCACGCAAAAGAGTGATAATCCTCTTTAATGTATGTCGCAAATTGATTAAGTCTGCAAGGCTGGGGAACATGTCGCAGTTCCCTCGACTGATGCGGCCATGCCAGAGGTCAAGTTTTCCCACTCTGTCTTCAAGGAGCAAAATATGAGTTTTGCGGCCTTGCAAAGACAGGTTGTGGCCATTCAAGCGGTCAAATATATCGACCAAATAGGACAGAGACGCAAGCCACATAGTGTCATCCAGATGCTTCGCCAGATCTGATATGATTTCTGTCAAAAAACACTTCACCTCCTCTCGCAGCTCATGCAACCGCTGTAACACCCGCCACCTGGAAAGCCTTGTCCCGCAGATACCTGCAGCTGTGCCTGCCCAGCAATATCAGTGAATTCGTCCAGCTGCAGCGCGTAGTAAGGAATCTTTTTTATGAACTCTATCAGTTGCTCTCTGATATCATTAGACATGTCTGAAATTCTCCTAGCGACTGTGTCATTGGACAGTGGTATTGCACCGAGCCTGGCTGCTACACTATCTCCTATCATTATTCTGCACGTCTTGCACGGCCGGCAAAATGAGAGTCTCTGCAATTGTATGCGGTTTACCCAGTTTAGCTATTCTTTTGGCCACTACATACGATGCCTCCAAACACTGTTTAGACACAGTGCTGTGAACTGAAATTGTTGCCTGTTGCTGATGGGGGCCATCAAGCTTTCTTTAAAATATTCAGCCCGTTTATCCTTAATGCCAGCATGCTTTGTTTCGAGGTGCCTTTTTAGTTTGCAGGGCTTCATGCTGTCGTTTGCCAGCACCTCGGCACACACGACACACTGAGGTCTCAGATCAGCCGTGACTGTAAACCCAAACTGCAGATATGCTTCATCGTACCTTCGAATCATTTTTGCAGCTGGTGGTGTGTCGGTTGCCTTGTTGGTCCTCACTAGAAATCTCTCCATTTTTGATTGTTTTGGGAGAGAGAGATACCGTTTCTCTTCGGGAGACTTGTTTAAATTATGACAAATATGCTATATACATGTCACTAGATTTGTCGCTAGTCGCTTTTGACACAAAAGTCACCAGGACTTTTTTCGGATGTAATTTTTTTATCCCATCCTGTAGCCTACTCGTGCCCCACCGGTTGAGAACCACTGAAATAGAGGATCTAAATTCAACTCTGCTAAAGACTTACGGTTGCACCCCTAAAAACAAAAGAAATATGCAACAAGAAACTTGCTCCCTGGTACACAGACAATACTAGAGCACTCAACCAAGCCTCCAAAAAATTTGAGCGAAATTGGTGCTCCACCAAGTTGGAAGTATTTAGACTAGCCAGGATAGACAGTAAACTACAGTACCGAAAAGCAGTCATGTTTGATCGAACAGCTTACTTCTCCAACCTGATTGAGGTGAACAAAAACAAACCAAATTGTATCTTCGATACAGTTGCAAAGTTAACAAAAAAGCAACGCTCAACAAGTGAAGTGGGATGAATACATGAACTACAAACCCGATTCCAAAAACGTTGGGACACTGTACAAATTGTGAGTAAAAAAGGAATGGAATAATTTACAAATCCCATAAACTTATATTTAATTCACAATAGAATATAGATAACATATGGAATGTTGAAAGTGAGACATTTTGTAATTTCATGCCAAATATTGGCTCATTTTGGATTTCATGAGAGCTACACATTCCAAAGAAGTTGGGACAGGTAGCAATAAGAGCCTGGAAAAGTTAAAAATACAGATAATGAACAGCTGGAGGACCAATTTGCAACCTATTATGTCAATTGGCAACACGATTGGGTATAAAAAGAGTGGCAGTGTCAGAAGTCAAGATGGGCAAAGGATCACCAATTCCCCCAATGCTGCGGCGAAAAAATAGTGGAGCAATATCAGAAAGGAGTTTCTCAGAGAAAAATTGCAAAGAGTTTGAAGTTATCATCATCTACAGTGCATAATATCATCCAAAGATTCAGAGAATCTGGAACAATCTCTGTGTGTAAGGGTCAAGGCCGGAAAAACCATACTGGATGCCCATGATCTTCAGGCCCTCAGACGGCACTGCATCACATACAGGAATGATACTGTAATGGAAATCATAACATGGGCTCAGGAATACTTCCAGAAAACATTGTCGGTGAACACAATCCACTGTGCCATTCGCCGTTCCTGGCTAAAACTCTATAGGTCGAAAAAGAAGCTGTATCTAAACAGGATCCAGAACCGCAGGCGTTTTCTCTGGGCCAAGGATCATTTAAAATGGACTGTGGCAAAGTCCATTATCCTATCCAGACGGTGTCTCTTTCAGGGAAGACCTTACATTTTCCAACATGACAATACCAGACCACATACTGCATCAATTACAATGTCATGGCTGCATAGAAGAAGGATTCGGGGACTGAAATGGCCAGCCTGCAGTCCAGATCTTTCACCCATAGAAAACATTTGGCGCATCATAAAGAGGATGATGCGACAAAGAAGACCTAAGACAGTTGAGCAACTAGAAGCCTATATTAAACAAGAATGGGACAACATTCCTATTCATACACTTGAACAACTTGTCTCCTCAGTCCCCAGACGTTTGCAGTCTGTTATAAAAAGAAGAGGGGATGCCACACAGTGGTAAACATGGCCTTGTCCCAACTTTTTTGAGATGTGTTGATGCCACGACATTTTTTCAACTTATTTTTTCCTTAGTGATACATTTTCTCAGTTTAAACATTTGATATGTCAGGACCCCATACTCTGATATGTTAATAAAATATAGAAATTTGAAACTTCCACATCATTGCATTTATTACAGTGTCCCAACTTTTTTGGAATCGGGTTTGTACTCTGATGAAAAGATCATCACCATTAGAAAACAAATAACTGACTCCTCCTTAAATAGTTATAGTCCCCAAAATCTCAGTTGAACATAATAAATTGCATCCTTTCATCTGAATGTGTACCAAAGAATCTAATCTGGATCCGGACATGTTAAACAATAATAGGCCAATCTCTAAACTCCTGTTCCCCTCAAAAATCTTAGAAAAATTTGTTTCCCAACAACTGAATGCCTTCCTAAAGACATAACATTTATGAAATGCTCCAGACCAGTTTCAAACCCCATCATAGTACTGAGACTGCACTCGTGAAGGTAAAAAATGACCTTCTAATGGCCTCAGACAAAGGTTCAGCATCCATCCTGTTGCTTCTTGATCTTAGTGCTGCTTTTGACACTATTGATCACTCCCTTCTCTAAATCAAATTTATCTAAAAGTTATCAGTTCCTATGTGTGGATGGCATATCCTCTGAAGGTTTTGGTGTTCCTCAATGCTCGGTTCTGGGCCCATTATTGAACTCACCTAAAGGATTATTAGTAACACCATACTAATACTTTGCTTGACCCCCTTTCGCCTTCAGAACTGCCTTAATTCTACGTGGCATTGATTCAACAAGGTGCTGAAAGCATTCTTTAGAAATGTTGGCCCATATTGATAGGATAGCATCTTGCAGTTGATGGAGATTTGTGGGATGCACATCCAGGGCACAAAGCTCCCAGTCCACCACATCCCAAAGATGCTCTATTGGTGTTCAGTTATTGGACTTCTGTGATAGTCACAGTTTGTCCATAATGAACACCATGTTCAAGCATAAGGGTGTCCATCAGTGCACGTGGCACCAGGACACCCTAGGCCGCAGGTCGATGATCGACTTTGTTGTCGTTTCATCTGACCTGCGGCCGTATGTCTTGGACACTCGGGTGAAGAGAGGGGCGGAGCTGTCAACTGATCACCACCTGGATCCGATGGCGGGGGAGGAAGGTGGACAGACACGGCAGGCCCAAGCGTACTGTAAGGGTCTGCTGGGAACGTCTGGCCGAGTCTCCTGTCAGAGAGATCTTTAACTCCCACCTCCGGCAGAGCTTCGACTGGTTCCCGAGGGAGGCTGGAGATATTGAGTTCGAGTGGACCATGTTCTCCACCGCCATTGTCGAAGCGGTTGCTCGGAGCTGTGGCCGTAAGGTCTCCGGTGCCTGTCGAGGCGGCAATCCCCGAACCCGGTGGTGGACACCGGAAGTATGGGATGCCGTCAAGCTGAAGGAGCCCTATCAGGCCTGGTTGGCTTGTGGGACACCTGAGGCAGCTGACGGGTACCGGCAGGCCAAGCGGACTGCAGCCCGGGTGGTTGTGGAGGCAAAAACTCGGCCTGGGAGGAGTTCGATGAGGCCATGGAGAAGGACTATCGGCTGGCCTCGAAAAGATTCTGGAAAACCGTCCGGCGCCTCAGGAGAGGGAAACAGTGCCCTACCAATGCTGTTTACAGTAGAGGTGGGCAGCTGTTGACCTCAACTGGGGATGTCGTCGGGCGGTGGAAGGAGTACTTCGAAGATCTCCTCAATCCCGCCGTTACGTCTTCCATTGAGGAAGCAGAGGATGAGGGCTCAGAGGTGGACTCGTCCATCACCCGAGCTGAAGTCACAGAGGTAGTCAAGAAACTCCTTGGTGGCGAGGCACCGGGGGTGGATGAGATCTGCCCTGAGTACCTCAAGTCTCTGGATGTAGTGGGGCTGTCTTGGTTGACACACCTGTGCAACATCACGTGGCGGTCAAAGACAGTGCCTCTGGGATGGCAGACCGGGGTGGTGGTCCCTCTTTTTAAGAAGGGGGACCGGAGGGTGTGTTCCAACTATAGGGGGATCACACTTCTCAGCCTCCCCGGGAAAGTCTATGCAAGGGTACTGGACTGGAGAATACGGCCGATAGTAGAACCTCGGATTCAGGAGGTTTTCGTCCGGGCCGTGGAACCCTGGACCAGCTCTATACCCTCTACAGGGTGATGGAGGGTTCATGGGAGTTTGCCCAATCAATCCACATGTGTTGTGAGGATTTGGAGAAGGCATTCAACTGTGACCATCGCAGCATCCTGTGGAGGGTGCTTCGGGAGTATGGGGTCCTGGGTCCTTTGCTAAGGGCTGTCAGGTCCCTGTACGACCGAAGCAGGAGCTTGGTCCGCATTGCCGGCAGTAAGTCAGACTTGTTCCCAGAATTTTTAGGCGCAGCCAGGGGCCGGAGGGTGTCAGGTTTGGGGACCACACGATTTCGTCTTTGCTCTTTGCGGATGATGTTGTCGTGTTGGCCCCTTCAAACCAGGACCTTCAGCATGCGCTGGGACGGTTTGCAGCCGAGTGTGAAGCGGTGGGGATGAGAATCAGTACCTCCAAATCCGAGGCCATGGTCCTCAATCGGAAAAGGGTGGCTTGCCCACTTCAGGTTGGTGGAGAGTGCCTGCCTCAAGTGGAGGAGTTTAAGTATCTAGGGGTCTTGTTCACGAGTGAGGAAAGGATGGAACGAGAGATTGACAGACGGATCGATGCAGCTTCTGCAGTAATGCGGTCAATGATCGGTCTGTCGTGGTGAAGAAAGAGCTGAGCCGCAAGGCGAAGCTCTCGATTTACCGGTCAATCTACGTTCCAACTCTCACCTATGGTCATGAGCTTTGGGTCATGACCAAAAGGACAAGATCCCAGATACAGGAGGCCGAAATGAGCTTTCTCCGCAGGGTGGCTGGGCGATCCCTTAGAGACAAGGTGAGAAGCTCGGTCACCCGGGAGGAGCTCAGAGTAGAGCCGCTGCTCCTCCACATCGAGAGGGGTCAGCTGAGGTGGCTTGGGCATCTGTTTCAGATGCCTCCGGAATGCCTTCCTGTGAAGGTGTTCCGGGCCTGTCCCACCGGGAGGAGACCCCGGGGAAGACCTAGGACACGCTGGAGGGACTATGTCTCCCGGCTGGCCTGGGAACGCCTCGGTGTCCCCCCGGAAGAGCTGGAGGAAGTGTCTAGGGAGAGGGAAGTCTGGGCATCTCTGCTTAGACTGCTGCCCCCGCGACCCGGCCCCGGATAAGCGGAAGATGATGATGAAGAAATAGCATTTTATTGCATGACATAGGAATTTGATCACCTACCAACCAGTAAGAATTCCGGCTCTCACAGACCTATTAGTTTTTCTTTAAGAAGCCCACCTGTCCACACACTCAATCAAACAGATTCCAACCTCTCCACAATGCCCAAGACCAGAAGGCAACAACTGTTGGCGCAATTATTAGAAAATGGAAGAAGTTCAAGATGATGGTCAATCTCCCTCGGTCTGGGGCTCCATGCAAGATCTCACCTGATCATGAGGAAGGTGAGGGATCAGCCCAGAACTACATAGTAGGACCTGGTCAATGACCTGATAAGAGCTGGGACCACAGTCTCAAAGAAAACTATTAGTAACACACTACACTGTCATGGATTAAAATCCTGCAGCACACCCAAGGTCCCCCTGCTTAAGCCAGCGCATGTCCAGGCCCGTCTGAAGTTTGCCAATGACCATCTGGATGATCCAGAAGAGGAATGGGAGAAGGTCATGTGGCCCGATGAAACAAAAATAGAGCTTAACTGCACCTGTTTGAACTTGTTACCTGTATAAAAGACAAATATCCACACACTCAATCAAACAGACTCCAACCTCTCCACAATGGCCATGTCACGGTACGGTGAGCAGCAGTGCACTCTCACTTCCCATCACTTATGAACACATTCCGGACTTGTTTTGTGTCACATGTCTTTAACCATGCACACCAGGTCCCTATCACATCATTTGTAAGTGTTTAAATGTTTCCCCTCTGCGCCCCCATTTGTGGATCATTGTTGTTTAACGTGTTGTGTGTGTGTTGCCGTCTACAAGTGTCAAGACAACTGCTGTATACCTTTCATTTGGCTGCTTAAGTCAGCCCATTCTTTTGGTATTTGGTTATACTCAATATTTTGTTTAATTAAAAAGATCAACACCGACTACCTTCTGCCTGCGCCTGGTTCGTTACTCCAGCAACGCATGACAGGCCAAGACCAGAGAGCTGTGTAAGGACATCAGGGATAAAATTGTAGACGTGCACAAGCTTTTTGGTCTAAACTCCACTCACCGTGTTTGGAGGAAAAAGGATGAGTACAACCCCAAGAACACCATCCCAACCATGAAGCATGGAGGTGGAAGCATCATTCTTTGGGGGTGTTTTTCTGCAAAGGGGACAGGATGACTGCACCGTATTGAGGGGCGGTTGGATGGGGCCATGTATCGCGAGATCTTGGCCAACAACCTCCTTCCCTCAGTAAGAGCATTGAAGATGGGTGGTGGCTGGGTCTTCCAGCATGATAACGACCCAAAACACACAGTCAGGGCAACTAAGGAGTGGCTCCGTAAGAAGCATCTCAAGGTACTGGAGTGGCCTAGCCAGTCTCCAGACCTGAACCCAATAGAAAATCTTTGGAGAGAGCTGAAAGTCCGTATTGCCCAGCGACAGCCCTGAAACCTGAAGGATCTGGAGAAGGTCTGTATGGAGGAGTGGGCCAAAATCCCTGCTGCAGTGTGTGCAAACCTGGTCAAGAACTCCAGGAAACATATGTATATCTCTGTAATTGCAAACAAAGGTTTCTTTACCAAATTTAAAGTTCTGCTTTTCTGATGTATCAAATATTTATGTAATGCAATAAAATGCAAATTAATTACTTAAAAATCATACAATGTCATTTTCTGGATTCCGTCACTCACAGAGCGATACAGTATCAAAAAACTCAAGTGTCCCCATAGACACCTGATCAGGGAGGTTCCGGAAATTTTTTGGACAACTGAGATTTTTAGGACCATAACTATTTAAGGATTCAGTTATTTGTTTTCTAATGGTGACGATCTTTTCATCAAAGTAGTTCATGTATTCATTACAACTAAAGTGAAGACCCACTTCACTTGCTAAGCTTTGCTTTTTTGTGAACTTTGAAACTGTATCAAAGAGAAATTTTGGATTGTTTTTGTTCGCCTCAATCAGGTTGGAGAAATAAGCTGATCGAGCAGACGTGAGTGATTTTCGGTATTGTACTGTACTGTCTATCCAGGCTAGTCTAAATACTTCCAACTTGGTGGAGCGCCACTTTCGCTCCAATTTTCTGGAGGCTTGCTTAAGTGCTCTAGTATTGTCGGTGTACCAAGGAGCAAGTTTCTTATTGCGTATTTCTTTAGTTTTTAGTGGTGCAACTATGTCTAATGTATTTCGCAGTATTGAGTTTAGATCCTCGATTTGATCGTTTACAGATTTATTTACTCTGTCATTTATGAGCGAACTAGTAAGAATATCAAGGAATTTATTTGTAATCCGAGAATTTATAGTACGGCTTTTGAAACTCATTGTTTGGGGGGCAAGTGGATTTCTTGTTTTAACGGTAAATGTAATAAGACAGTGATCCGATAATCCAGGATTTTGGGGGTGAATTATTAGATCTACAATATCTATTTCTCGTGACAGGACTAAATCTAAGGTATGATTGTGGCAATGTGTTGGACCTGAGACATGTTGGATGAAACCCATTGAGTCGATTATGGCTTGAAAGGCTTTTTGAAGAGGATCATTGGGGTTTTCCATATGGATATTGAAATCGGCAAAAATTAGAATACTATCTGCCATGACTACAAGGTTAGACAAGAATTCTGGAAACTCATTGAGGAACAATGTGTATGGCCCGGGGGGCCTATAAATAGTAGCTATGTAAAATGATTTATCGGCCTGGTTAACTTTCATGAGTAAAGCTTCGAAAGAATGAAACTCTGTGATATGTTTGAGAGTAAGTTTATATTTACTGTCATAGATATTAGCGACACCCCCTCCTTTTCTGGACGCACGAGGGATATGATCACTAGTATAGCCAGGAGGAGAGGCCTCATTTAAGGCAGTGAATTCATTAGGCTTTAGCCACGTTTCACATAAACCAATAGCATCTAGTTTATGATCAGAGATTAATTCATTTACCGCAACTGCCTTTGGAGCAAGAGATCTAATATTTAGGAGTCCCATTTTGAGATGCGAAGTGATACAATTATTTTTATTTTTGACCGAGGTGGAGGAAGGCTTTATCTTAATAAGGTTGTTTTTGTTAGCACTACCTTGTTTAACTTTTCTCAGCCTGGAACAAGTCACAGTGACAATAGGTAAAGCTGTACTAACTACTCTGGCTATGCTATTGACAGACTCCACTATGCTAGCAGGCTGGCTAACAGCCTGCAGCCTGACCTGCACCCTATCTCATGTTAAAGCTATAGGAGTGAGACTCCTGTCAATGTTCCTAGACAAAAGAAGAGCACCACTCCAGCTAGGATGGAGTCCGTCGCTCCTCAGCAGATCAGGCCTGGCCCTATTCCTGGGAGAGTCCCAAAAAGAAGGCCAGTTATCTACAAACTCTACCTCCTGCGACGGGCAGAACTCCGTTTTCAGCCAGCGATTGAGCTGCGCAAGTCTGCTGTAGAGCTCGTCACCACCCCTAGCTGGGAGGGGGCCAGAGACAATTACTCGATGCCGACACATCTTTCTAGCTAATTTACACGCTGATGCTATGTTCTGCTTCGTTACCTCTGACTGTTTCATCCTAACATCGTTGGTGCCAACGTGGATAACAATATCTCTGTACTCTCTATACTTGCCAGTTTTAGACTTCGCTAGCACCAACCCCAGATTTGCGGCTACGTCGGTGGCTCTGCCCCCCGGTAAACAATGTACGATCGCCGGCTGATTCTTTAGTCTAATACTGCGTGTGATGGAATCGCCAATGACTAAAGTTTTCAGTTTTTCAAGTCCACCGGTAGAACATGCCTGCCGACCATTCCCCTCCGAAGACGGCTCGGGCCTTGACTCCGACTCCAGTGGGGAAAACCTGTTCAAAGTCTCAGTTGGTTTTAGCAACGATTCAGGTTTAACTGGTCGACGGCATTTCTTCCCAGTGACCAAGAGAAAGTTATTGCCCGGCTGCAGGAGCTGTGCCGGGGGGCTAACAAAACTATCGTTTCTACCTGGTGGCACTGACGCAGATTTTTCTATTTCTACACTAGCATAATCCTTGCCTGGCATTTGCGTCAGAAGCCGAGCCTCTAACTCTGCTATCTTTAACTTAAGACGAACATTCTCCTCCGTGTTGTTGCTACAACAATTACAGTGAAAAGGCATTGTAATGATACTTAGCCTCCGGTGTTCAGGGGTGAGTAGTTCTGTTAATTATGTCCAAAAAGAGTCCCGGTGTAGAAAAGTTGGGTAAGAGGTCAACAGATAAATATTGCGTTCGAAAAACTCTAAAATAGAATTTTGACCAATTAGTTTATATCGAGTAAATTCGAAAAAGTTTGGCAGGTAGCCAGGTAGGTAACAGCAGGCAGAGTACAGCACGTCAACAATCCCATAATGCAGTTCGTCTCCAAACCACAGACCACCTCTATTGACTCTCTATTGCGCACTTGTGCAGTTGGGCTGTACGCTGCTAGCAATACTCGGCCCTCATTCAGGGAGTTTGCGGTTGGTGGGTGTCCCTTTGGTTTATGCCTGGCAATGTGGTTGGATTGATTTCCTGCCTGTTGGGCCCTGTCCGGGGCCTCCCCCGGGTAGGGCCACAGTGTCACCGGACCCCCCCGTCTCAGTTTCCAAGGTGTTACGCTGCTATATTATTGTGCTGGGGGACATGAGGGATGTACTACTAACTTTTCTCAGTTTCCTCCAATTTTAAATTTTAGAAGGAGATGAGGTCCTGGTCCACACCGGCGGATTACCTGGTTTGGGGGGACCGTTGCTGTTCCTGTCCTTGTCCACCTGGTCATACTTCTGACCTAGTCTAAAATCGAATATACTCTGGATTTAGCCAAGAGAAATTTATTTATTATTCCAATTGGACACTTAATATCTCACCCGGCACAGCCAGAAGAGGACTGGTCACCCCTCTGAGCCTGGGTCCTCTCTAGGTTTCTTCCTAAAATTCGACCTTCTTAGGGAGTTTTTCCTAGCCACTGAAATTCAACACTGCTGTTGTTTGCTCCTTGGGGTTTAAGGCCGGGTGTCTCTGTAAAGCACTTTGTGACAACTGCTGTTGTAAAAAGCGCTTTATAAATAAATTTTGATTGATTGATTGATTGATAGTTGAAGAGTATCTATGATAAAAATTACAGACTTCTACATGCTTTGCAAGTGGGAAAACCTGCAAAATCGGCAGTGTATCAAATACTTGTTCTCCCCACTGTAATACTTGTTCTCCCCACTGTATGTTGAAAATGTATAATTAATTTCAATCATTAGCCAATGGGCAAATGATGTACAGTCTTGGTGAGACTTGATAATGAGCTGATCATTTGAATCAGGTGTGACAGATAAGGGAAAGATTTAAAAAATGCAGGCAGGGGGGCGTCCAGGAGCATGGGTGAGAAACAATGCTGTAAGGCAACACAAGGTGAACATTTTGAAAGGTGGTTATGACTTTCTAAACCCACTGCGTATGAATGAATGAATGTCTCTCATAGGGGAAAAGTCAATTACAAACATGATTACAACCGTTGTCTGGCAGGATTAGGCTAATCTGACTCTTGAGAACAGATCAGGGGCCATATTCACAAAACATCTTAAGGCTAAAAGTAGTTTCAAACCTGCTAATTTAGGAGTAACTCTTAAAAAACAAGGGGCGTGTCAGTCCTTACTTTAAGACTCCTACATTTTTGGCCAAAAAGTATTTCACAAAGTGTTTTGAGGCTAAAACCAACTGCTAAATCTGGGAAAAGTTAGGAGTAGTCAAGAGGACTCCTAAATCAATAAAACCATGTCACAAACAATCCTCATAATCTGGTCAACATTTTAGAAACTCATAATCTGGTCGACGCCTCAATCTGGTCGAGGTTTTAGAAACATTTAATGACACTGAGCTTTTTAAAAGGTATTACCTTAATCACAAAGGTATTATGATCATAGAAGAGCTAGCCATTGAAGCAGTCACTTCACCAACAGACAGAAACAACCCAATATAACACCAGAGATCAATGTTGTGACAAATCTACGCAACTTGGCCACAGGGAAAATGCAGCTATGTAGCGCAGCCAAACTACATAAATCTCAGTCATCTGTCAGTAGAATAGGGATGATAGACGATGTTAGCACTAATCGCAATAAAAAATACTTAACAATCGTGACATGGTGGAAAAATTCCAACTGCCAGCCTCTGAAGTTTCCCTGACTGCTAGTTTTATTTAACAAGTGGAGCGAACATCTCATATCACATTGTACTACACTACTAAACATCCTCTGCAATGTATTGTCAATTAACCTGAATGGCTCTGTTAGCGTAAAAAGAAGAATCTTCTAAATTATAATAAAAATCTAAATTAAATTCTTAAATGTCATCATGAGTTGGGTTTGTACTGTAATGATATAAAAAATAAACTAGTTTTCAATTCCTTTACAACAGTACTGGCCTAACCACACCAGTAGCCTACAAAACCCTGTCCATTACAAAATAATCAGTTGAAACAATGTTGAGCTTAAACAACCCAATGATATCCTAGAAGACTTATATAATTTTTTTAACAAACTATGAATATGAATAGGATATACATAATTACACATCTCTTTCGATTTTCTAATTATAATTTTGTTTATATTGTAGGCAAATGGTTAACGCTTTCTGACTGAAAGTGACAAGAGAGTATAAATAGAGTATAAATTGACCATACATACATGCACACACATTAGGGAAGCTGTTATAATGAATTATAAAGTTATTATGAAGAATCAACAAATCAAATAGGCCTATCGTTAGCTAATAAGGCACATAAAATGCGCACAGAAGTGCGTGCACCCACAGGTCAGTACCGAAAATAAATACATTTTCATAAATAGATTTTCAAATGTCTTCCCAGTCACTGAAGTGTTCCAGACTACTTGTTTTATTTAAATGCTGGTCCGCATGTCTTACTAAATGCCACTAAACATCCTCTGCAATGTATTGTCAAGCTGGCAACCAAATACATTGAGATTTACATGTTATAGTATTAGCTAATTATAAAAGATCTTATTTGATATTATTTTATTGTAATGGCTATTTAAATGCACAAGAACAATATTTATGTAATGGAAGAATATCTGATCAGCCGTTTTGAGATATAACTTTTATTGGGACTGTTATTAATCGGGATAAAAATCGTAAATCAGGATAATTTTGGCCAGGATAATCGTGGTATGAAATTCTCCTATCATCCCACACCAACAGTAAAATATTACATCAAACAATAAATGCCCTATCCAGACGCCATTACGTCCAACTAATCATTTGGTTTCCTCATTCGCCATCACAAAGAAACAAAGCTGACTTCATGGCCATAGCTGGACCACCCGGTGTAGCTGGTGCTATAGATGGGACACACAATTGCACAAATTATTTCACCATCAAATGAATTTCAAGTTACACACCTATTAAGTGTAGGTGGGTTTTTTGTAACTACACGTGCCTTATAGTATCGATTGCAATTCCTTGGTTAAATCAATTAAAACAAGTATTTTCTTCAGTGTTCATAATTACAAAACAGCCTTTATCAACAAAAGGACATTTCATCATTATTATGTTAGTCCTATTAAAAATCTAGAATTTATAAATGTTAAAATATGAATGCAAAGTAAGAAAATGAAGTTGACTTTGGGTGCATCACTGCATCACTAACCTCTACTAATAATAAGAAAATACATCCTGAGGTGGAATGATACATTTTTGATATAGTTAAGGATTTCATATGCTCAGGAAAATACCTAAAAGCACAATAAAACAACAGCACATTGTGTTGGCCTATTAAAGATTAAGATATCATGTTTAAATATGATATCTAATGGCCAAATGGTCTCAGTCTCAACTAGTGTTGAATCCCCCTAAACTTGATTTATTCAAGAAAAATCCAACCCTTCTTACCATTTTAATTTATTGTCTGGCCTTCCTACTTCCCTCAATAGCAATTGTGCTTTTCCAGCACCTTTACATTAGGGCCTGCTGAGCACTAAACAGACCTTCCTCGCTAGCATCTTTGACCTCTGGGCAGGGTGACTGAATTACAGCAGGAATGATATAGTCCCACACCAGCAGCCCACTTCAAACTTCCACAGTACTGACAGAAATTGAGTTACTTCCAAACACATTAACCATGTCAGCCCTCTCTGCAAAATGTAGTTATCAATGAGCAGTGGTTTGTCTTACAGACTGTAGTCACTACTTAAATATGAATTATAACTTATTTTAATCATTTTTTTATTATAGGAGCTCAATTCAGATGTTTCATCTCATAGTGACATGTCTGGTACTGCTAATAGCATTGTGGCAGGTGGATTGAGGGCTAAGACTGGAATGTCAGCCAAAGTTATTGGTTTTGTTTTTTCATACATTGCTGAAATATTTTGTGGTATGATTTTGGACTGTAACCTGGAGGTAGCATTTGATTGCAATACCCTTACTTGATGCTGGTGACCTTTTTACCTGTGATGATGATGATGGACGCTGGCCTCGAGTTATGGTGGGTAGATGTATTGATGGGTGGTGGCCTATGTACTGTACAGCATTACTATTAAACCTATTCAGTTTTTTTATGAACCAGTCAAAAGTCTGGAAAAAACAGAGTGTATTTTCTACCATTTTCCACACTGTAGAACATTAGGGAAGACATCTATGTAATAACACATATAGAATCATAGACCGAACGCTGTTTCTCGTCATTAGCATACAAATAGGCCCTATTAGCATACACATTCTCCTCTGCAGCATCCCCATCCATCCAGAACATCAATTAATCTACTGGGTTCTCACAAACTATATAGAATAGTCACAAAAAAAAATGAATTACAGAATTTGTTTGTTTTAAATGGTTAATAGATTTGAAAAATATGCAAGAATGTGTTGGTATTGAAGGTCTTATCATACGAAAAAAACAACTAAAAAAGAATACATAGAACGATTTAAGAACACAGTCCATAATATTTTCATTAGTTTATTAGGCTGTTGATAGTATTTGGTTTTGTGAATAATTATTTAGCATTAAATACATTTGTAGAATCTTACTCTTCAGTAAACGGTGTAATAAGTTTGTTGAATTGGTAAAAAAACTATCAGGTATTTTCCTCTGTGAATAATTCTTTAGATTTACACTTTAGATTAGCTGAATCTCTTATTGGAAAATGGTAACTTGTGACCATATGACTTGTGACCATGTGACTTGTGAACATATGATGAAATGTCAAGTAGACACTTGTTTGTTTTATGTTTCAATAATAGTCTAATTAAATTGTTGAATGATTATGGAAATCTTGTAAGTTCATTCAAATTCAACCAAAACTATCATCTGGGAGTGTCACGCATTTACCCATTGACATCATGCATTCAGTGAGGGGTGATTAGCAGCACCTGGGTACCATTGGGTATCAAAGTTAATTGCTGTGGGCTGTTAGCCGATGAAGTGGAAAAACGGTAAAAGGCTCTAGATAGTTTTCCGTTTGTGAGTTTAGAATTCTCAAAACGGAACAATGTAATATACAGTAGTGCTCAAAGGTTTGCACACCCTTGGAGAATTGGTAATATATGTACGATTTGTAAAGAAAACATGTTTGAGCAGTCTTATTTCTTATGGGATTCACATTCAACTGTAGGTCATAACAGAATGGCACAATCATAAAACAAAACATGGCAACAAAGAAAAAAACGAACTGACCCCTGTTCAAAAGTCTGCATAGCCTTAGTTCTTAATACTGTGTATTGCCCCCTTCAGCATCAATGACAGCGTGCAGTCTTGTAGTAGTTGTCGATGAGGCCCCGAATGCTTGCAGGTGGTATAGCTGCATATTCGTCTTGGTAAAACGCCTCCAGGTCAGGCAAAGTCTTTGGTTGTCTTGCATGAACCGCACGTTTGAGATCTCCCCAGAGTGGCTTGATGATATTAAGGTCAGGAGACTGTGATGGCCACTCCAGAACCTTCACCTTTTCTGCTGTTACCACTGGAGGGTCAACTTGGCCTTGTGCTTAGGGTCATTGTTGTGCTGGAAAGTCCAAGAGCATCCCATGCGCAGCTTTCGTGCAGAAGAATGCTAATTGTCTGCCAACTCGACCATGCAGCTAATTTTTGTTCAAGTATCGTTATATTGTGCTCCTTGAAACAACCACACCATCTTTTTCCAGAGCAGCCTGTATTTCTCCTGAGGTTACTTGTGGGTATTTCATTGTATCCTGAACAATTCTTCTGGCAGTTTTAGCTGAGATCTTTCTTGGTCTACCTTACCTTGGCATGGTATCAAGAAATCCTCGAATTATCCACTTCTTACTAAGTGATTGAACAGTACTGACTGGCATTTGCAAGGCTTTGGATATCTTTTTATATAATTTTCCATCTCTATAAAGTTCCATTACCTTGTTACGCAGGTCTTTGACAGTTCTTTTCTGCTCCCCATCGCTCAGTATCTAGCCTGCTCAGTGCATCCATGTGAGAGCTAACAAACTCATTGACTATTTCTACACATATTTAGATACTAATTGCAATTTAAAAAGCCACAGGTGTGGGAAATTCACCTTTAGTTGCCATTTTCACCTGTGTGAGTCACCATGTGTATCTGTAACAAGGCCAAACATTCAAGGGTATGTAAACTTTTGATCAGGGCCATTTGGGTGATTTCGGTTATCATCATTAAACTGTTATATGATTTAAAAAGGAGCCAAACCACTCTGTGATAATAAATGGCTTCATATGATCACTTTCCTTGAATTAAAGACATTATCAGTCATTTTCAAAATCAATGCCAAAATGTCACTATTTCTGCCAGGGTCTGCAAACTTATGAGCACAACTGTACACCTATTTAGGAAAAGTCATGGAAGGAGGGTGTAGCTTTCAAATTGGCTGTTTTATTTTAATTACAAAATCAAATGCCAATTCCCGTAGGCCTTTGGCGGTCCTAGTGTTAACTCACCATTTTCCGCACTCTCAACTTTAGGTTTTTAGATTTTAGCTCTTTAGATTTAATATGCTACATTTACATACCATTTTGCGGACCAAAATATATATTTTTTCGAAGCTAACATTATTTCTAACATGAGATAGGGTGCAGGTCAGGCCGCAGACTAATAGCCAGCCTGCTAGCATAGTGGAGTCTGTCGAAAGCATAGCCAGAGTAGTTGGTACAGCTTTACCTATTGCCACTGTGATTCGTTCCAGGCTGAGAAAAGTTAAACAAGGTAGTGCTAACAAAAAATACCTTATTAAGATAAAACCTCCACCTCGGTCACAAATAAAAATAAAAATTACTGTATCACCTCGCATCTCAAAATGGGACTCCTAAATGTTAGATCCCTTGCTCCAAAGGCAGTTGCCGTAAATGAATTAATCTCTGATCATAAACTAGATGTTATTGGTTTATGTGAAACGTGGCTAAAGCCTAATGAATTCACTGCCTTAAATGAGGCCTCTCCTCCTGGTTATACTAGTGATCATATCCCTTGTGCATCCCGAAAAGGAGGGGGTGTTGCTAATATTTATGACAGTAAATATAAATGTACTCTCAAACATATCACTGAGTTTCATTCTTTTGAAATTTTACTAATGAAAGTTAACCAGGCCGATAAATCGTTTTACATAGCTACTATTTATAGGCCCCCCGGGCCATACACATTGTTCCTCAATGAGTTTCCAGAATTCTTGTCTAACCTTGTAGTCATGGCAGATAGTATTCTAATTTTTGGTGATTTCAATATTCATATGGTAAAGTCAAATGATCCTCATCAAAAAGCCTTTGAAGCCATAATTGACTCAATGGGTTTTATCCAACATGTCTCAGGTCCAACACATTGCCGAAATCACACCTTAGATTTAGTCCTGTCACGAGAAATAGATATTGTAGATCTAAAAATTTCCCCCCAAAATCATGGATTATCAGATCACTGTCTTATTACATTTACCGTTAAAACAAGAAATCCACTTGCTCCGCAAACAATGAGTTTCAAAAGCCATACTATAAATTCTCGGACTACAAATAAATTCCTTGATATTCTTACAAGTTCGCTCATTAACGACAGTAAATAAATCTGTAAACGATCAAATCAAGGATCTAAACTCAATACTGCAAATACATTAGATACGGTTGCACCACTAAAAACAAAAGAAATACGCAACAAGAAACTTGCTACCTGGTACACAGACAATACTAGAGCACTTAAGCAAGCCTCCAGAAAATTGGAGCGAAAGTGGCGCTCCACCAAGTTGGATGTATTTAGACTAGCCTGGATAGATGGTACACTACAATACTGAAAATCACTTACGTCTGCTCGATCAGCTTATTTCTCCAACCAGATTGAGGTGAACAAAAACAATCAAAAATGTCTCTTTGATACAGTTGCAAAGTTAACTAAAAAGCAAAGCTCAACAAGTGAAGTGGGTCTTCACTTTAGTTGTAATGAATACATGAACTACTTTGATGAAAAGATCATCACCATTAGAAAAAAAATAACTGACTCCTCCTTAAATAGTTATGATCCTCAAAATCTCAGTTGTACTAAAAATGTCCTGAACTTCCCTGACCAGGTGTCAATGGGGACACTTGAATTTGTTGATACCGTATCGCTCGACACATTTACTAAATTTGTAATGAGTTCTAAACCCACAAACTCTCAGCTAGACCCGATTCCAACAAAATTACTGAAGGAGCAATTTCCTGTGCTAGGTCAGCCAATGCTGAATATAATAAATTGCTCCATTTCCTCCGGATGTGTACCAAATTCACTAAAAATAGCACAAAGCATACCTCTGACAAGTCAAAGGTATGCTTTAGTGTTCCTCAAGGCTCGGTTCTGGGCCCATTATTGTTCTCACTATATATGCTCCCTCTGGGCAATGTAATCCGAAATCACAATGTAAACTTTCACTGTTACGCTGATGACACAATGTTATATATTTCAATGAAGCATGGAGAAGCTACTTTGGAAGCATGCATTTCAGATATTAGGAAGTGGATGACAGAGAATTTCTTGCTCTTAAACTCAAGGAAAACAGAAATGCTCGTTTTAGGACCCAAGAAACAAATAGCGTTGTTAGCAGATCTCACTGTGAACCTCGACGGCTGCATGGTCGTATCCCAAAAAATTGTAAAAAACCTTGCCGTTACCCTTGACCCTGACCTCTCCTTTGATGAACATATAAAATATGTCTCAAGAGTTGCTTATTTTCATCTTTCCATCAAAAACTGACGCAGAAAAATTAATCCATGCTTTCGTTACTTCTACACTAGATTACTGCAATGCTCTTCTCTCTGGTTATCCCGAAAAAAATATAAATATACTTCAATTAGTGCTGCACACGGCTGCTAGAATCATAACTATAACAAAAAAATTGGAACACATTACTCCTGTCCTAGCGTCCTTACACTGGCTGCCTGTTAGGGTTAGGGCTGATTTTAAGGTTTTACTCTTAACCTATAAATCAATACATGGACTTGCTCCTACTTACCTTGCTGAAATGATCCAGCCATACATACCTACACGTAACCTACAATCGCAAGTTGCAGGCCTTTTAATTGTACCTAGAATTTCTAAACAAACAGTTGGCGGCAGGGCCTTTTCTCATAAAGCTCCACTACTGTGGAATGATCTGCCAATTAAGGTTAGAAATGCAAACTCAGTGCAAACTTTCAAGTGTCTATTAAAAACTTGATGCTGTCCACCCTTGCTGTCTTGCCAGGTGGGCTCTCGTCGCCACTGGGATGCCCTCCCTCCAATGCCTTTCGGGGGTCACTTGCTTGTTGTTGACTCTCTGTAGCGCACTTGTGCAATTGGGCTGTAGGCTGCTGGCAATACTCGGCCCTCATTCAGAGGGGTTGCGGTTGGTGGGTGTCCCTTTGGTTGATGCCTGGCAATGTGGTTGGATTGATTTCCTGCCTGTTGGGCCCTGTCCGGGGCCCCCCCGGGTAGTGCCACAGTGTCGCCGGACCCCCCCGTCTCAGTTCCAAGGTGTTACGCTGCTATATTATTATGCTGGGGGGTATGAGGAATGCAATCTAACTTTTCTCAGTCTCTTCCAGTTTAAAATTTTAGGAGGAGATGAGGTCCTGGTCCACACCTGCGGAGTTCCTGGTTTGGGGGGCCCGTTGCTATCCCTGTCCTTGTCCATCTGGTCATACTTTTGACCTAGTCAAAAATCAAATAGACTCTGGATTTAGCCCAGAGAAATTTATAAATTATTCCAATTGGACTCTTAATATCTCAAGCTAACTTTCATCCGCTTGGTAACAATAGGCTATGCAGCATATACTCCATAACTCTGATGGGGCCACCACATCACTAAGCATTTTATTGACAAACGTAAAGAGTAAACACGTGTGAGTGCATGTCATAAAATAATTACTTAAAATGTATGTATACTTGTTTTATATATATGTCATGGTATATCATCATAGATTGGAACTGTAATAGTACTTAGACAAATTATGTTGAGGTCTATTTATTTCAAAAACAAAAAATAAATACATGTAAAACAATTTTGGGGGCAAAATTAATACACACACAATTACTTGAATACCAAGTTAATTTCAGTAATTTGAATATTCGACTAACCGTGTCCATCCTAATTCCAGGTGACTATCCCATGACGATGGTTGAGCGAATGCAAAGAGTGTGCAAAGCGGTCATGAAGGCAGAGTGGCTACTTTTTGGTTTGATTACATGTGTTATTTCATAGTTTTCATGTCTTCACTATTATTCTACAATGTAGGATAGTAAAAAATAAAGAAATATCCCTGAATGAGTAGGTGTTTCCAACCTTTCTACTGTCAATCAAAACACACACACCTCAGAGAATACAGATGCACCTGTGAGTTAAGGTTGGACACAGGGTAGACCCAAAGATCATTCCTCTGATCACAGGGAAAGGGCAGCTGGTCTACAATAACAGGGCCTTCACGGTATCTTTGGCTACCATAAAGAATCTATTGAGTCCTATGGTCAGTGATATTTAGAGGGCAATGAACGAGCTCCAGTCACTGCGACCTTTCAAAGGTCAATGGCATGAGTAAGCTTCTCCCCTTGAAACTAAAGCTCATCGTTCTCAACATTTCCTAATTTAAACACAAGGCAACAGAAAACATTTCATCCCAGGACCAAACTCTCGAATTTGGAGCCAGTGTCAAATATACATATGACTACCTGCACTTCAGCACATTTCTGGTGTCATATCATGATGGATCTGTATGACAAGACATCACTGACCCACTCATTTGTGGAATCCCTGGTGTAACAGTCCCACTGTGACGTCTGTGTGTGCCTGGCCAGCACCAATGAGGCAATCTAAATATTTAAGTAAAACATTTAATACAACTGGTTCAACTACTGAGTTTTACACAAACTAAGAGTGTGTATACGGTCACCTGGGCAATGTGGTTTGAAAGGTATAATAACATGGTTGGCTATTTACTGCCATCTGCAGTTATGGAAAGTGTGCTCACGATAGCGTTCCAAAATTCCAAATTCATGAAGAAACAAGCAGGAAACAATTAATAGTTTCAGGAATTCTGCAGCCCTACTCAAAACTATAATTAATTGGCTATAATCCGTTTGTTTATCCCCAACGGTCAGGGTTACAATCCAAGTAAGACTTCCTAACCCATAGGAAATCCCACCCAGTTAAGCTTTCAATAGCAATGCACATAAAAAAAACGATTATATAAAAAATCATATCAAGGCACAAGACCTATGTTTGCGTTCTACTATTTGAACTGACACTAACATAGTAACATGATAGTGAGAAAGCTTAACACTCTCTCTAAACTGCACACATGCATGGTTACGCACTGTTGCACAGAAGAAATGCCTACCTGCACAAACTCACATGATTAAACATAGCTGAGTTCGCACTATCATTATTTATTGTATGGTGAAGTGATATTTTGCATAATACAAGCAATTGGGGCTGTCAAAGTGAACTTTTGTAAATAATTTAAAATCCCTGTTCCTAATTTTTGGTGCTTAACCTGGCCAAAGCGCTTGACAGGTCATTTATTTCTCAATATAGGCATTCATGTAAATTGTGTTTACTCTGCACTAGTTCATTAATCCTGCCTAACGACAGTAGGCCACACATCCGTTAGTAAAATGGATGCGCTGTTCCAAGTTGTCGGGAATAGGAATAACTATCCCCGCACCTTTGTCTGTCTCAATAAACAATCTGACAAGAAGGCCAACTGCACCTCCCTACTCTGATCCTCTGATCTAACTAGTCCTGAGACGACGTGTGCACGAATCCACATGCTAATACCTTGGTTGTAGCGTGTTTGCATATGAACATAAAAACTACCTTATGAGTTTGCCTATTCAAGTAGCCTAACCTTGTGTTTGGTTGAATTTGGGAAATTAATAAACAATCCACAAGGAAAGCTAATGTTTACAAGCCATCACATGATCCCATTCAGCCTAAAAGACAAAGGATACACAGTGGGGAGAACAAGTATTTGATACACTGCCTGTAATTTTTATCATAGGTACTCTTCAACTGTGAGTGACGGAATCTAAAACAGAAATCCAGAAAATCACATTGTATGATTTTTAAGTAATTAATTTGCATTTTATTGCATGACAAGTACTTGATACATCAGAACTTAATATTTGGTATAGAAACCTTTGTTGGCAATTACAGAGATCATACGTTTCCTGTAGTTCTTGACCAGGTTTGCACACACTGTAGCAGGGATTTTGGCCCACTCCTCCATACAGACCTTCTCCATACAGATTCTTCTTACGGAGCCACTCCTTAGTTGCCCTGGCTGTGTGTTTCGGGTTGTTGTCATGCTGGAAGACCCAGCCACGACCCATCTTCAATGCTCTTACTGAGGGAAGGAGGTTGTTGGCCAAGATCTCGCGATACATGGCTCCATCCATCCTCCCCTCAATACGGTGCAGTGGTCCTGTCCCCTTTGCAGAAAAGCATCCCAAAGAATGATGTTTCCACCTCCATGCTAAGCGGTTGGGATGGTGTTCTTGGGGTTGTACTCATCCATCTTCTTCCTCCAAATACAGCAAGTGGAGTTTAGACCAAAAAGCTCTTTTTGTCTCATAAGACCACATGACCGTCTCCCATTCCTCCTCTGGATCATCCAGATGATCATTGGCAAATTTCAGACGGGCCTGGACATGCGCTGGCTTGAGCAGGGGGGACATTGCGTGCGCTGCAGGATATTAATCCATGACAGTGTTGTGTGTTACTAATGGTTTTCTTTGAGACTGTGGTCCCAGCTCTCTTCAGGTCATTGACCAGGTCCTGCCGTGTTGTTCTGGGCTGATCCCTCACTTTCCTCATGATCATTGATGCTCCACGAGGTGAGATCTTGCATGGAGCCCCAGACTGAGGGAAATTGACCATCATCTTGAACTTCTTCCATTTTCTAATAATTGCGCCAACAGTTGTTGCCTTCTCACCAAGCTGCTTGCCTATTGTCCTGTAGCCCATCCCAGTCTTGTGCAGGTCTACAATTTTATCCCTGATGTCCTTACACAGCTCTCTGGTCTTGGCCATTGTGGGGAGGTTGGAATCTGTTTGATTGAGTGTGTGGACAGGTGGCTTTTATACAGGTAACAAGTTCAAACAGGTGCAGTTAATACAGGTAATGAGTGGAGAACAGGAGGGCTTCTTAAAGAAAAACTAACAGGTCTGTGAGAGCCGGAATTCTTACTGGTTGGTAGGTGATAAAATATTTATGTCATGCAATAAAATGCAAATTAATTATTTAAAAATCATACAATGTGATTTTCTGGATTTTTGTTTTAGATTCTGTCTCTCACAGTTGAAGTGTTCCTATGATAAAAATTACAGACCTCTACATGCTTTGTAAGTAGGAAAACTTGCAAATTCGGCAGGGTATCTTGGAAAGCTTAGGTGTGATTCAGTGTTGAATCAAATGCCAGCCGCCACAGCAGCTCTCCAGATAAGAGGGGCTGATATGTGTTCTATATAATAGCCTAAACTACCAGCTATTGTACTTGGTGACTTAATCAAGAGCACAATAGAAGGAGATGATAGAATTATGGGATCAAAGACCAGCAACCTTTAATTTAGATTTACATGTGCCACAAATAGATGTTGCCAGTTATTGTGGTAAGTTGGGGGCTGACATTTAAGGGCTGTGACACCCTGGTCTTTTGGACTGACCTTGAAAAAGGTGCATAGTTTAAAATAAAACACAGTACACCTTTAAATACAGTGCTTTTGTAACAGAAAAGTTAGAGCAAAATTTCAACACTTGAAAATAACTGTGATTAACTACACAAGATGGAATAAATGGCAAGGAATTATTTTAATAGTTTGACTGAACTACAAGTTATAAAATTAAACTTACAATAATCTTTTTGTTACAGATCAACTTAAAAATCTAGCCCTAATGCTAAACCTTGTAGGCCTGCACTGAACATCAGCGGCTACTAAAAGCCATATCTAATAATTATCTTGCAATAAACAAACCAAGAATAATACAACTCAGTATACCATGAGTTAAGAAATGCATTCACATGACTTAAGAAATTGCTTTAAAGAAACTCACCTGGAATAATGAGAAAAAGTATTCTGCCAGAGTGTAGGCTACATAGGCCAAATTTTAGGACCTCTGTGACAGCACCACAGCAGTATATGTGCTCTGTGCGGGCTTCATCTGTGTCCTCTATTGCAGAGGATCCCATGTCAAAGGCTAGCAAAAGAGAAAGGCATCAAAATGTTATGAAGCAAATTAGATTTTCAATTTAGTTCAATACATCTGCTTTACATTTCACGTTTGCAACTGATGTTCAACCGGGAGACCATATTACTTTGTCATTTCAGTATTTAATCACATACAAATCTACTTCTACCTCATTGTCTTCGCATTTAATTTCTTAAAAAGGTGCAGACACTTTGATTTTGATTGTGACCTAACATCCCTTTGTCAACAATAAATTTTTTGTCTCATTTGACATTTGAATTTCTGTCAGTTTGAGTGTGTGTGTGTGTTCGTATTTGCACTTCCACCAAAAACTATTAGAAAGTGTAGGTTATATGTTATAAATCAAGACTTTGTGGAGAGCAGCAATTAAGGGGGTGGTTGTCATGATTTTAATGGAAATGACCAGTGTTAATTCTGAGCATGATAGTGTAATAAAATAATGGTGTTATAAAACAATGTGCAACCCCCACCCAACCCATCTCCACACCAGCCAGCCAGAAACTCTACCATACTACAGTTTTTTCACTGCCTATCGATATTTAGAACACTATGATATGTAGACTACGTTTTTTTTTACAGGAAGATTCCAGCTAGGTGACACTAATTACACTATTACTTTCTAAATTAAACGGAATAATTTAACAATCACTAAAAGTCAAAACCAAAGGTTACTACACCATGGAAGGGCAATTACCTGATAAAATAGCTTTCAAACTTGGTAAAGCCCATGAACCATCTACTGAATTCTGTTTGGACGATATCAACGCATGATATGCAACATGGGGACCCACTAAGAATCCTGGCTAGTGCTCACCTTTTCATATGGGACTGTAAATGGATGTCCTGACTGTTATTATTAAAAGTCCCATAGCAATTATGTCAAGAGTAGAGGTGATAACCCCAAATTGGCCCTCATATATGATAACCACCTAATATTCCCAGGCTTCCAATGGGTACATTCCTCCATGCAACAAAAATATAAATGAATGTTTTAAATACTATAGGTACTAAATGATTTCAAACAACAATGTATATTCGTTTCTCTGGATAAGGGTGTCAGCTAATTTATTAAATTTTATTGTGTCACAAAGTTTAGGTTGGTTGTATGGTACTAAATTAGTACCATATAAAATGCCTGCAGATCAACATTTACTGAGTTATCAGGCTGAAACGTTTTGGCTTGTAGTTTAACCACTCACATTAACATTTTATAGAACTGGGACAATTTGCAGCCTCTACGTGTGCCATTTAAGCTCTTATAAAATACCACAAAAACATAATTTAACAATATACTCTTGATGAGACAAAACATTATGACCCCCTGCCTAATATGCTGTTGGTCCTCCGCGTGCTGCCAAAACAGCGCCAACCTTACAAGGCATGAACACTTAAAGGTGTCCTGAGGTATCTGGCACCAATACATTAGCAGCAGATCCTTCAAGTCCTGGAAGTTGTGAGTTAAATCGGACTTGTTGATCCAGCACATCACACAGATGCTTAATTGGATTGATATCAGGGGAATTTGGAGGCCAGGGCAACACCTTGAGTTCTTCATGTCCCTCAAACCATTCCCGAACAGTGTGTGCAGTGTGGCAGGGCAAATTATCCTGCTGAAAGAGGCCACTACCGTCAGGGAATACAACTGCCATGAAGGGGTGTACATGGTCTGCAATGTTGTTTGGGTAGGTGGCACGTATCAAATTGATGTTCACATGAATGGCTTGACCCAGTTCCAATGCACGCATGCCCATTTCTGACAGTGGATAGGGGTCATGTTCACTCTGAATGGTCTGCACACCAAAGGTCTTGCAGCTTCTGAGATGCTCTGACCCAGTCATCTGGCCATAACAATTTAGCCATTGTCAAAGTCGCTCAGGCCTTTACTCCCACCTATTTCTGCTGCATCCAAGACTTTATCCGAGAACTTAATGTTCGCTTACCATCTAATCTACCCAGACCTTGTAAGGAGATTATTAACATTATTCACTTCACCCGTGAGTGGTCGTAATGTTTTAGCTCAGTGTATACCTGTTGGTAGATGAGAAGTCATAGCAGTCATTTGTGAACTCATCTCCTTTTGGGACCATATGGTAGCTGGCCAATAAAATAAAATAATTTTTTGATTGGATAATTTTAACAGATCATCTCCACACATTTTCCTAAATAGCAACAATGTGTGTCTCTCATTTCAGTTATTGCTTGGCCGTGTTCCCCTGCTAAGACACTACCGTCACCTGCCAGATCTTACAATGCCTGAATAGATATTTTAATAAAGAAAGCACTATGATTTTACCTTGCCATTTGAGTTTGAAAATGACAAGGGCATTGGATATGCACACACAAACAAACCAGTTACAAACTAAAGCTATAAACCTGATAAATCAATGTAGTGTATTCGTAAACACCCCCAATCTGAAGTGGAAAGAATGTGAAATTACTTTCAATTTCATTCGGTGAAAATGTAAGCTTGTGCAAAATAAAATTAAATCTCTCGTGGACAAGCAACTTAAACATGGATAGAACTGTAGATCTGTCATGACACAATTGTGTGTTTAAGCTAACTGTAGTGGTATTAGTTCACTCTGGACAAATCTGAATTTCACATCATAGACCTGCTTGTAATTTTCAAAGAGAAGGACTTCAATTTCTTCTCTTAACACATATGGACCAGGAATATAATCAAGCATTTGAACCATTTGACCAATTAGAGGACCATTTCCAGAACTCAAAACTTTGAATTCCAACATTCATCTGATATTAGCTCTGTTGCATTTCCTAATTCAAGTCTTCAGACAGCACTTTTCCATGATCCCGAAATCAACAATAGATTGACTGGTAGAGTAGACTTAAATTTGTTAGTAGCCTAGTGGAATTGTGTCCTTCCATAAACTCTCTTGCATAGCTAAATGAAATTTGCTTGAAGTGGAATGGCGATGACAGGACATGGGCATTTCCTTCCATGTTCACCCTCCTTTGGAGGATGGAAGATAGGATGCAAGAGGTGACAAAATTGGATAAATCCCCATAATCAAGTGGATTCCATCAGCCAGGATAGTCAAGGGTACCTCAGAGATATTGGATATAACAACATCCTTGTCCCAGACCTATTATTGAGAATCAATGTTGTATTGAAGGGGCATTCACAAACGATTCATTCTTTTTTAACACATTTTTTGGTGAATCATGATTAATCTCAGTAGGATCTTTGGATCATTGAATCTCATTCACCGGAAGGAAGGATTAACAATATGAACAGTGATTCATTGCTCTTTGAATCTCGTTCACAGAAAGAAACGGAGACAAAAAATGAACGATGATCCACGGATCTTTGACACTCGTTCACCGGAATAGTAAACATAAAGAACATGGTTTCGGTGATGGCTGTAAAGCATGATATAGTGTAGCATTTACTCTTAGTTAGCCTTAACAGTGGGACTACGGTTTCTTCATATTCCAATCTTTCCCATCTCTTGTTAGGAAAGACTTGTTTTTTTTACTGAAAGATTTCCATAGAACAAGTGCCTATGAGTTACATGGATTATTAAATCATTACTAAGAATATTGAAAACATATTGGTTTCCATTAATTATTTTCAGACTCGTTGCATTGGTCCCTAAATTATTTTGCATCCAAGGTGCGTACGCATTCCAGCCTGAACTAAATGTGACATTGAAACAAATTGTTAATAGAAAAAAATAACAATGGCATTAAACCAAAAATGTATGCTGCAAGGGTTTATGGGTATTATGACTATTTGGTCAATAAATGCAGAACGAATATACTTGGAAAATGGAATGAATACACCTCAATTAATGTTCTACATGTCAAAGTTTCTACAGTACACTTACAGGTAGGTCCCTGGATATTCCCTGTTTTGTGTAAACATAAAATAGAAAGAGACTAACATAAAATTGACCACATAGAAAATCTGTTGAACGAAACGTTTCGCATCTAAAGCATTTTGTTTAACAGAATTAATAAACCTGTCATTTCAGTTTTAGCCTCACCCCGTGGAGAGATCCTCATTTATATTGCGGATCTCGCTCCGCCTCTTTCACTCTGAAAAACCTTTAACCGAGCTACACATGCGCTAGATGTGCACTTTGACACAGACATAGTAAATACGTTAACGTTGCCATAAAGATGAAATAGCTGAACATTCCGAAATGTGGTGTAGGGTGTCGTGCTTAGGTTTTTGGACATGACAACCACATGCCAATTTTCTCATTTCGTAAGAACAGCCATCTCGGACAGCCGAACTGTACTGTAGCTAGCTAGCAAATACTGCTGTTCGTTAAGTTTGGCACTAGACTAGCCATCCCGCTAGCTACTCCCTTCAAATTGCCCTGCGACGATTACATACCAAATGCTTTCTCAAAATGAAATGTATTTCCCAGCTACTGTATTCCAAATCAATCGCTAACGCTGGTGATGGCGGTAATGGCCCCACTACTACTTATGAGCCAATGGAGACTGAAGCGGACCGAAAGAGTTGTGCTCACAAGCACTCTGCCAGTAGCACTGCCGATGACGTCATGAGTGTATTGTAATGAGGAAACCTTCAGAATAAAAGCGCCAATGTCAATATATTGCATACAGAATTACTCCCTTTTAAGATGGTAACGTCTAAAGATATGGCATTTTTTCTAATGAATGCAAAGATCAAATAATATTATAATTATGTAAGTTTCAAATAAATTAATTTGAACAACCACCGGTTCCACGGAGGGCCGAGTGTCTGCAGGTTTTTGCTCTCTCCTTGTACTTGATTGGTTAATTAGGTCACTGATTGGTTAGTTTCTACCCTCACCTGGTTGTGTAGGTATGAACTAGGAACCAATTTATAGGAAAAACCAAAAACCTGCAGACACTCGGCCCTCCGTGGAACCGGTTTGACACCCCTCTTTACCCAAATTTGGCCTAAGCAAATTGCCTAATAAAAAATAAATAGACAATGTAAGACTTTACTGGATTCTTGACAGGATTATTTATACCCTAATGAGTAAATCTGGAATGCCATGATTTACTCATTAGGGTTTAAAGAATCCTGTAAAGATTCAATTAATCTGGGAAAATATAGAGGGCATAGCCAGAAGCACTTTCTAAGCCACCCCCCCATTGGCTGCAGTGCAAGACTCTTTAAAAAAAAAATTGGACTTTGTAAAGTGGAACATGGCATTCGAGAGTTACTTACTCGGGTATATAGAATCCGTATAAAGTGTCATTTACTTTTTATCCATTCCCTCAATGTTTTATTCCCATGGGTCTCCTCTGCACATTCCAGCATTTGCTTGTCATGGATTTTTCAGAGCTAATCAAACTACTAATCTTGGCTGAAAATACACAAATATTATTTGGGTTTTGAGTGTTAAAGACCAGATAGTTTTCAGGCTAAAAATTTTGAAACATATCCTGTTGCAAGACCTTTGCCGTCATAAAAACGTAGACCACTTGGCAGACACTACAATTAATTAGGTGGTCTGCGAAACATTGAGGAAATGGATAAAAAACATGTTTTTATTGTGTTGTTTATTGTTTCCCACTATGACCCATAAGGTTTATTTCGAAAAGTGTCACATTTTTAAGATGGAGCCCTAATTTGTCCTATTTGATTCTACATGATACTTTTAATCATTTGTTTGTGAGTGGGAAACTCAGAAGTGCACTTTATATGTAGGTAAAAGCCATACATCCAGTGTGCATTACTGCACTATCACTCAGAGCACATAACCTATATGTGTGTGTCACTGTTCTGCAATTACTCATTGTTCAAAGCAGTGATCAATGCAGATTTTTTTTATTATTAACAAAATATATTTACCTAAATAATGCATGGCTAGCTCCTGGTGCCTTAGATTATTACAGACAATGACTAACATCTGTCTGTATTGTTCAGCTTTTAAGAAGAGCAAGCCTATCGTTCCTGACACCTGTGCCACAACGTCGGTACAATCATAATTAAATATCTACACTACCGGTCAAAGGTTTTAGAACACTCACATTTTCCCAGTTTTTATCAAAATGTAAGCATTTCAAGTACATTAAATAACCTGAAATGGTTCAAAGGTAAGCGGTCAACTAAGAGGTAAGAGGTAAAAGAAAAAAGTTTAGGTCACATGAAAAAAATGTTGCATTTCACAAAAGGACTTTTTCAGGGAACAAGTAATGGGTAAACAACTTACCGCTGTTCTGCAGCAATGGTAGTAAATTAAGATTTGAAAGTTTATGTTAACAATTCCTTAAGCTGTCCCAATTTTTGTTGGTTACAAAAATATAACCTGCCTGTATAATAGCAATGTTAGAACATATGTGTTACTACAACCTCTTACAAATTATTTGGACAGTATTTAATTGCAGGAAGTAGTATATTGCTATTCTAATGGTAAGAAAAAGGCAATCAACAAAGGGAGACAGACCATTAAAACTCTCAAAAGTGTTGGTCTTTCCTTAAGAGAAATTGCAAAAGAAAGCTATGGAGTCAGTTGGTACAGTTTCCTACACCATCAAAAGATACTTGGAAACTCTGACAGGAAGAGGTCTGGCAGACCCAAAGCAAGTTTCAGAGCGTCAACAGTACAACAGATTCAACCACAGCTTAAAACTGGTCAAAGTAAGCAAGTCTCAGTTTCAACTGTGTAGAGAAGACTTTGAGCAGCAGCCATTATTAAGCTGGAAAAATAAGAAAAAGACGCTTGTCTGGGCCATGAAACACCCTCAGTGCACTATTGAGGACTGGAAGGTCTTATGGAGCAATTAAACAAAATTGGAAATCTTTGGTTCACAAAGCTGGGTTTTTGTACACCACTGAGTAGGAGAAAGGATGGTTCCACAGTGTGTGACACCAACTTTCAAACATGGAGGAGGAAGTGTGATGGTCTTGTGTTCTTTTGCTAGATCCAGAGTAACTTGCAAAGAGTGAGTGGTACCCTGAACCAAAACGGCTTAAACCCCATTGCATTAGTTTGGGGTGAATTGTAGGATGAATGAGTCTGTTCGGCTTTTATGCCTGCATACGGTGGCTACTTTGAAGAGTAACATTTTGCTAAAAAAAATGATTCCATTATTTATTTTTTTGTCTCAAATTATTTTTTTGTTCCATGCTTTAATTTCAAAGTACCTTAAGATATGAATCTGTGTTTTATTGAACATTTATTAATCTGTTCAATACTTCATACAAACCCGATTCCAAAAAAGTTGGGACACTGTACAATTGTGAATAAAAACAAAATGCAATGTTGTGGAAGTTTCAAATGTCAATATTTTATTCAGAATACAACATAGATTAAACAGAGAAAATGTATCACTTTAAGGGAAAAATAAGTTGATTTTAAATTTCATGGCATCAACACATCTCAAAAAAGTTGGGACAAGGCCATGTTTACCACTGTGTGGCATCCCCTCTTCTTTTTATAACTGACTGCAAATGTCTGGAGACTGAGGAGACAAGTTGCTCAAGTTTATGAATAGGAATGTTGTCCCATTCTGGTCTAATACAGGCTTCTAGTTGCTCAACTGTCTTAGGTCTTCTTTGTCGCACCTTCCTCTTTATGATGCGCCAAATGTTTTCTTTGGGTGAAAGATCTGGACTGCAGGCTGGCCATTTCAGTACCCGGATCCTTCTTCTATGCAGCCATGACATTGTAATTGATGCAGTATGTGGTCTGGCATTGTCATGTTGGAAAATGCAAGGTCTTCCATGAAAGAGAAGACATCTGGATAGGAGCATATGTTGTTCTAAAACTTGGATATAACTGTCAGCATTGATGGTGCCTTTCCAGATGTGTAGGCTGCCCATGCCACAGGCACTCATGCAACCCCATACCATCAGAGATGCAGGCTTCTGAACTGAGCGCTGATAACAACTTGGGTTGTCCTTGTCTTCTTTAGTCCGGATGACATGGCGTCCCAGTTTTCCAAAATGAACTTCAAATTTTGATTTGTCTGACCACACAATATTTTTCCACTTTGCCACAGTCCATTTTAAATGATCCTTGGCCCAGAGAAAACGCCTGCAGTTCTGGATCCTGTTTAGATACAGCTTCTTTTTCGACCTATAGAGTTTTAGCCATGGCACAGTGGATTGTGTTCACCGACAATGTTTTCTGGAAGTATTCCTGAGCCCATGTTGTGATTTCCATTACAGTATCATTCCTGTATGTGATGCAGTGCCGTCTGAGGGCCCGAAGATCATGGGCATCCAGTATGGTTTTTCCGGCCTTGACCCTTACACACAGATATTGTTCCAGATTCTCTGAATCTTTGGATGATATTATGCACTGTAGATGATGATAACTTCAAACTCTTTGCAATTTTTCTCTGGGAAACTCCTTTCTGATATTGCTCCACTATTTTTCGCCGCAGTATTGAGGGAATTGGTGATCCTCTGCCCATCTTGATTTCTGATCGAGACTGCCACTCTGAGAGGCTCTTTTTATTCCCAATATGCCAATTGACATAATACGTTGCAAATTGGTCCTCCAGCTGTTCTTTATCTGTACATTTAACTTTTCCGGCCTCTTACTGCTACCGGTCCCAACTTTCTTTGAATGTGTAGCTCTCATGAAATCCAAAATGAGCCAATATTTGGCATGACATTACAAAATGTCTCACTTTCAACATTCGATATGTTATCTATATTCTATTGTGAATTAAATATAAGTTTATGAGAATTGTAAATTATTCCATTCCTTTTTTACTCACAATTTGTACAGTGTCCCAACTTTTTTGGGATCGGGTTTGTACATGCACTGTATGTACTTGAGTAGTATTGTGATATTGTCTAATGTGCTTATAGCGTGAACAAACTGCATGCACAGGTGTGAAGGTGGACCATCTCTGCTGCACTGGCTAAAGCATCATCTTCATGCAGATAATCCAAGTATTTATCTTGCTTCAAATACCGGGCCTCTAGTCTTGCCTGGTACATGGCACCAGTCTCCCTAATTCAGGTACTCACTTGGAGCGCACAGTGATTTTTTTTCCTGGGAAAATATATCGGCAGAAGTAATGTCATGTGGAGTATGGAAATTATAAGGTAAAGGGCTCCAAGGCACAGTTGTGCTCAAAACTTTCCCTACCCTTGGAGAATTGATAATATATGTACCATTTGTAAAGAAAAGGTGTGAGCAGGCATAACACATCTTTTATTTCTTATGGGATTCACATTCAACTGTAGGTCATAGCAGAATGGGACAATCATAAAACAAAACATGGCAACAAAGAAAAAATTTAACTGATCCCTGTTCAAAAGTCTGCATACCCTTAGTTCTTAATACTGTGTATTGCCCCCTTTAGGATCAATGATAGCGTGCAGTCTTTTGTAATAGTTGTTTATGAGGCCCCGAATTCTTGCAGCTGCCCATTTGTCTTGGCAAAATGCCTCCAGGTCATGCAAAGTCTTTGGTCATCGTGCATGAACCGGATGTTTGAGATCTCCCCAGAGTGACTCGATGATATTAAGGTCAGGAGACTGTGATTTTCTACTGTAACCACAGGACGGTCAACTTGGCCTTGTGCTTAGGGTCATTGTTGTACTGGAAAATCCAAGAGCGCCCCATGCACAGCTTTCGTGAAGAAGAATGCTAATTGTCTGCCAGTATTTTCTTATAACATGCATTTTCTAATAATATTCACAATTATTAGAATTTTCACTAAAGGCCCTCTCCAAACATAGCATTTATGGTTGTGACCATAAAGCTCTATTTTAGTCTTGTCACTCCAAATTACAGTGTGCCAGAAGCTGTGACGCATGTCAAGGTGTTGTCAGGCATATTGTAACCAGGCTTTTTTGTGGCACTGGCGGAGTAAAGTCTTCTTTCCGGCAACTCGACCATGCAGCTAATTTTTTAAAGTATCTTCTCATTGTCACCTTGAAACAACCACACCGTCTTTTTCCAGAGCAGACTGTATTTCTCCTGAGGTTACCTGTGGGTTTTTCTTTGTATCCTGAACAATTCTTCTGGTAGTTTTGGCTGAAATCTTTCTTGGTCTACCTGACCTTGACTTGGTATCAAGAGATCCCCGAATTTCCCACTTCTTAATAAGTGATTGAACAGTAATGACTGGAATTTGCAAGGATTTTGATATCGTTTTGTATCCTTTTCCATCTTTATAAAGTTTCATTAGCTTGGTACACAGGTCTTTTGACAGTTCTTTTCTGCTCCCCATGGCTCAGTATCTAGCCTTTTCAGTGCATCCATGTGAGAGCTAACAAACTGATTGACTATTTATACACAGACACTAATTGCTATTTAAAAAGCCACAGGTTTGGGAAATTCACCTTTAACTGCCATTTCCACCTGTGTGTGTCACCTTGTGTGTCTGTAGCAAGGCCAAACATTCAAGGGTATGTAAACTTTTGATCAGGACCATTTGGGTGATTTCTGTTATCATTATGATTTAAAAAGGAGCAAACAACAATGTGATAATACATGGCTTCATATGATCACTATCCTTAAATAAAATACTTTTTTGCATGATATGTCATATTTTCAAAAACATTATGAGCACAAACCTTGAATCGGTGAGGTTAGAAAATGAAAAGTTTAGGATGTGGGTTAAGGTTAGTTATCACAGCACCAGGGTCAAGATTATGGTTAGGGTTTGGTTTAGGGTTAGAAAGAAAATAACTTATAACATATTGATGTTGTAGCACCACTACTTACCTCCTGTTACAGCAAGTTCCTGCAGGAGCCATGGGTAGAGCACCATATTCTTTTCAGGATTTTTACTCGAACGTTACTTTACCTAACGTTATATATCTTACAAATTCAGCTGTCGAAGATTTATGTAAAATAGGCTGTGTGGTCCCTTGAGACCAGGTTGGATATAAAACCAAATATACCCATATGATTAACTGAATCAGTGTAACACTTTAAAATATAAATTCCAGATTCCACACTCTCTGCTCTGCTTTTTATCAATATTTTTAGGAACATAACCCTGCCATGTCATGTTATTGAAGTCTTCAACTTGTGTGATTAGGGCTAAACAAGTGAACGTCACAATGAGCTGGGATGTGGGTGTCAAAACATGTTTTTTCCCATTCAATCGGTGCCCAGCTAAGACCTATACAACCAGCTGAGGGGAGATCCTTTCCAATTAGTGGCATAGTTAAAGATCAAGTACAATGTAAGAGCAAAAACCTGCAGAATCTTAGGAACAGAGATCTCTGGTTGTGGCTTCACCAGATCATGCAGTTTTATGTTCAGGACCAAGGTTCAAGAATGACACCTTAAAAGTATGAATGTGTTTCTATAATGTAAATTTGGGTGTTCTATGTAGCTAATGTATGTTTCCTTGTATAAGAATGCTCACTTAGTGGGGCATGCTTAGCCTGCAGTATATAGGCGTGTTGGGCCCATACAGTAATTGTAAGAGGTCACCAATATGTTATCTTTTTCTGTTACACTGGGACTGTTTCTGGACATAAATGGAGTAACTGAACCTTGACCAGTCAAAATTAAGTATCCTTACACCTTTGCATTGCAAATCTTGTAATTTCAACATGCAGGAGAACTATCACATTCTGGTAAAGATGACTTAAGAAGCTTGGCTTCAGATGGAATTGTCAATTGCTATTTTATTGTTAAAATGGAAAGAAAAAAATAATTGCTACCAGGCAGAAATTCTAGTATTCGTGTTAGCATAGTTCTGGTAACCAGACAACTTTGTCATGGTTACTGGAAAGAAATGCTGTATAGGTCTGATCAAATGTACAGTGGTTCTCAAAAGTATTCGAAAACCCCTTTCAGATTTTTTTTATGTTGGTTTAATTAGGATCGGCTTTGCAACTGATCAACAGAAATAAGTCCATAATGTCCAAGTGAAAAATAAAATATGCTTATTGTTCTAAATCAATTAAAAATATAAACAGTTGTCTTTAGAAGTTACACCGGAGTCCACCTGTGTGCAATTAAGGTTTTGGAGGTTCCACAGTTGGTTAGTACAATCCTACCAGTCAAAAGTTTGTGGTCGCTTAGAAATGTACTTGTTTTCCAAACAGAAGCAATTTTTTTGTCCATTACATTACAAACAAATTGATCTGAAATACAGTGTATTTCATTGTTCATGTTGTAAATTACCATTGTAGCTGGAAAAGACAAATTTGTTATGGAATTTCTACATAGGTGTACACAGGCCCATTATCAGCAACCATCAGTCCTGTGTTCCACTGGCACACTGTTTGCAATTCCAAGTTTATCATTATAGAAGGTTAAAACCCTTTTGCTATTCTGTTAGCACAACTGTTGTGATGATTTAAAAAGCAATACAACTGTTCTTTAGACTAGTTCAGCATCAGCGTTTCTGGGTTTGATTACATGCTCAAAATGACCAGAAACAAAGAACTTTTGTCTGAAACTTGTCAGTCTATTCTTGTTCTGAGAAATTAACGCTATTCCATATGGGTAATTGCCAAACAACTGATTATCGCGTACAACACTGTGTACTACTCCTGTCATAGAACTGTGCAAACTGGCTCAAACCAGAATAGAAAGTGGAGTGGGAGGCCCCGATGCACATCTGAACCAGAGGACAAATTCATTAGAATGTCTAGTTTGATGTCCTCAACTGGAAGCTTCATTAAATAGTACCCACTAAACACCAGTCTCAACGTCAACAGTGAAGAGGCAACTCTTGGATGATGGCCTTCTAGGTAGAGTTGCTAAAAAAAAAAAGCCATATCTCAGACTGGCCAGTAAAAAAAAGTAAAGGATGGGCAAAAGAGCAAAGATACTAGACAGAGTAAGATTGGAAAAAAGTGTTATGGACAGATGAATTGTATAAGGTTTGAATGTAAGTTTGAGGTGTTCAGATCACAAAGGACATTCATGCTTTGGTGGGGGTAAAGTGGGAGATTTCTCCAGGTTAAAAGGGATCTTCAAGAAGGACGGCTATCACTACATTTTGCATAGCCAGGCCATACCCTGTGGACGGCGCTTGATTGGAGCCAATGTCCTCCTACAACAGGACAATGACCCAAAGCACAGCTCCAAACTATTTAGGGAAGAAGCAGTCAGCTGGTATATCTATAATGGAGTGGCCAGCATAGTCACCGGATCTCGACTCTGTTAAGCTATTGCGGGAGCAGCTTGACCATATGGTTCGGAAATGCCCATCCAAATTGCGGGAGGTGTTTCAGGAAGCATATGGTGAAATATTTTCAGATTACCTCAACAAATTGACAACTAGAATGCCAAAAGTCTGCAAGGCAATTATTGCTGCAAATCGTGGATTCTTTGATGAAAGCAAAGTTTGAAGGACACAATTATTATTTCAATTAAAAATCATTATTTTGAACTTTTTCAATTACTATATGTCCTTTTCATTTTCCTAAACTTCCTATTCAAACTAATTTCATGAATGTTTTCAGGGAAAACAAGGACATTTCTATGTGACCCCAAACACCTAAACTTTTTAACGGTAGTTTACACCTAAATCTCATATCTTAATCAATGCCAAATTTACAAGCTTCCACTATGTTAGGGCTCATGTATGCCTGAACAACTGTATATTGAATAAGACATTTATAAGAATTGTAGCATAGTTAGAACTACTGTGTTTCACATTCATATTCAGCTAAAAGTACAGTGGGGAGAACAAGTATTTGATACACTGCCGATTTTGCAGGTTGTCTTACTTACAAAGCATGTAGAGGTCTGTAATTGTTATCATTGGTAACGTCAACTGTGAGAGACAGAATCTAATTACATTGTATGATTTTTAAATAATTATTTTGCATTTTATTGCATGACATAACTATTTGATCACCTACCAACCAGTAAGAATTCCGGCTCTCACAGACCTGTTAGTTTTTCTTTAAGAAGCCCTCCTGTTCTCCACTCATTACCTGTATTAACTGCACCTGTTTGAACTCGTTACCTGTATAAAAGCCACCTGTCCACACACTCAATCAAACAGACTCCAATCTCTCCACAATGGCCAAGACCAGAGAGCTGTGTAAGGACATCAGGGATAAAATTGTAGACCTGCACAAGGCTGGGATGGGCTACAGAACAACAGGCAAGCAGCTTGGTGAGAAGGCAACAACTGTTGGCACAATTATTAGAAAATGGAAGAAGTTCAAGATGACGGTCAATCTCCCTCGGTCTGGGGCTCCATGCAAGATCTCACCTTGTGGGGCATCAATGATCATGAGGAAGGTGAGGGATCAGCCCAGAACTACACGGCAGGATCTGGTCAATGACCTGAAGAGAGCTGGGACCACAGTCTCAAAGAAAACCATTAGTAACTCACTACGCCGTTATGGATTAAAATCCTGCAGCACACGCAAGGTCCCCCTGCTCAAGTAAGCGCATGTCCAGGCCCATCTGAAGTTTGCCAATGACCATCTGGATGATCCAGAGGAATAATAGGAAAAGGTAATGTGGTCAGATGAGACAAAAATAGAGCTTTTTGGTCTAAACTCCACCGTGTTTGGAGGAAGAAGAAGGATGAGTACAACCCCAGAACTCCATCCCAACCGTGAAGCATGGAGGTGGAAACCTCATTCTTTGGGGATGCTTTTCTACAAAGGGGACAGGATGACTGCACCGTAATGAGGGTAGGATGGATGGGGCAATGTATCGCAAGATCTTGGCCAACAACCTCCTTCCCTCAGTAAGAGCATTGAAGATGGGTCGTGGCTGGGTCTTCCAGCATGACAACAACCCGAAACACCCAGCCAGGGCAACTAAGGAGTGGCTCTGTATGAAGCATCTCAAGGGCCTGGAGTGGCCTAGCCAGTCTCCAGACCTGATCCAAATAGAAAATCTTTGGAGGGAGCTGAAAGTCCGTATTGCCCAGCGACAGGCCCGAAACCTGAAGGATCTGGAGAAGGTCTGTATGGAGGAGTGGGCCAAAATCCCTGCTGCAGTGTGTGCAAACCTGGTCAAGAACTACAGGAAACGTATGATCTCTGTAATTGCAAACAAAGGTTTCTGTACCAAATATTAAGTTCTGCTTTTCTGATGTATAAAATACTTATGTCATGCAATAAAATGCAAAATAATTACTTAAAAATCATACAATGTGATTTTCTGGATTTTTGTTTTAGATTCCATCACTCACAGTTGAAGAGTACCTATGATAAAAATTACAGACTTCTACATGCTATGTAAGTGGGAAATCCTACAAAATCGTCAGTGTATCAAATACTTCTCCCCACTGTATTCACAAAAGTTTGTAAAACATCCTCTGTGGCCTTTGCAATCACGTAACAACTTACCAAGTCCTTTGTTGGTAGTTCCCAGATTCATGCTGGTGGGCTGCTCTAACGCAATTCCTGCCAAGTGGTATGCTACACCAGTTGTGATCCTCAAAATGGCAAAGGTGATGCCCTCTCAATAACTGAATGGGGAGTCAGTTAATGTGTAGACTACAGAGGCACCTGCAAGTAATTTGAATCCAGCTGTGGAGAGTTCACTCCGGGAGGAGCTAGATTTGGCACTGTAAGTAATAGAATTGGATGTTCTCCCATAACTGCAGGGAGTTACAGCAGGGTGGGAGGGTGCAGAATTAGACGTGGAAGAGTGTGGGGCTATGTGCAACCTGTGGGAGGCAAGAGTGGTGTTGATGTTGTTGCCGTTTTCAGTGGAATTTAGTGTGTTGTGATGGTTCAAAAGTTCCCCGAACTGGCCTATTTGCTGGAAACTGTTACACAGTGAAAGGAGAGAGGACATCATCTCCTTCTGTGTAGATTGTTTCATGTGGGCATCCTTTAGAGTAATGATAAAAATATTGACGGCATTTTAAAGACTTGAACATTATTTTAGTCTGTATTATGACACAGTTCAATTTCAGTTCCTGTAAATTATTTACAATTTATTTTATAAACCTAAAAATAAAATAAATTGAATATAAACATAAATTATTTTAAAGCTTATATTAAGTCAGCTCAGAGAAGAGAGAGAACCTGAATATTAAGGAGTGATCAATGTCAGCTGGTAAGGGAGGAGAGTTTATTAGTTTTTGTGTCTTTAAAAAGGGGCAATGTATAGAATCCTGCCTCCACTGTTTATGAGATGGAATTTAAACAGTAACACATTTAGTCCCTCCTACTCTTACCTTAACCAACAAAAGAAGAATAGCATAAGCTAGCGACGATTCTAACTTTCAAGACATCATTATATGTACATAAAAAGGACTCATTTTAAATGGCTTTACATTTTATTGACTTTCAAAGTGAATATTTATTAAAATGCTGGTGATTTAGTTTATATGCTGGTGATTTAGTTTAGATGTACAATATCTTACCTTTCCATTGTGAGACCTGTCTGGTATTTATGCTAGCAGTACAGTACATCTTACATATGGCCCCTCTAAAAAGCTAGTGTGTATTCACGTAGGCTTAAGCATTCCCTAAAGGAAAGGAAACTATCCTATAACTAATAACATTCATCATGTTACAATCCACATGCAAAGTTCGAATGACACCCAAATTCAAAGGTCACTCAAGAGCATGGCTGCATGTGCTCTTTAAGTCAAAGACTGCGATAATTCTAGTAATTCATATGATTGGTATCACTGTCCAGTTCAACACACAGCTGGCAGGAGGAGTATTAGGATAGGGGTGGGGGTGTTACAGTGGATAATTTATTGTCTTTTACGCACTCTGTGAATCACATATTTTCCTTCTACAACATTGTTATTTCTTTACAGAAAAGTAATCACTCATGACTTGCAGTAATCCATTTCAGGGGTATTCAATAATAGGATCTCTTATTAAATCTGCATTCACTTTAGCTAGAATCTGGATGATTAATGATATACAAGTCATTCTACCAATTTAATTGTCAGGTATTGGTTTAAGCAGGACACCAGGCACAAATCTGAAGGACAACAAAAGTGTTTAATAAGGAATCTGAGGCGAAAAAAAAAAGGCAGGAACAAGGCAGGCAAAAACACACACAAAAAGATTCAATGACTCAGAGGGTTGACCGAATTGGGCAAACTATATAAGGTACCACAAACAGTTGAAAACAATCAGAACAAAAAGGAAAGGCTACGTTTAAGAACAAAGGAGAAAACAAAACACAGCAGGCTACAGTCAGGGACAACAGCAAAAACAAAACAGAACCTTACGTTGATGCATTTTGTACCTTATAAAATTAAAATAATGTGTTTTAATTAATAAAAAAATATTCTCATATGAACAGTTTAAATAATTGACTAAAGTCACAGGGTTAAACATAACAGATTTTATCTGAAATCAGCCATGTATCTTGTGACAGGGGGAATGTAACTTGTTTGCAACAGGAAAATTCTCAGTTTTCTACCTCAAACTTCAAGAAAATTGCCTAAAAGATATGAACCAACAACTCATCTACTTTGCCACTTTGATTTCGCTTTTAGATGTTCAATGTAAAATAATGATAATAAAATTTAATTTTGAATTGTAAATGAAAAGAAATGTTTTTACTACATATAATCTTAACATGAGGTTAACCTTAACATGAAGGACAGAATTGAGTAAATCACTTGAAATTAATAATACTTTTCAGAATTATTATTCTCTCTATTTCACCAGGAAAGACCATTTTAGGCCTGGGTTTGAGGTCCAGAATTAAGTTTGAGGATCCAGAAGCATAGATTGTAGGGCATAGCCGAAGAAAGGGCTTCTGAGTTTGTGGCAGTGGATAGCAAACCAAAAGGCGCCCCACTCAGATGGAGCAATAATGTAAACATTGTCAAGGCCTTCTTCCTAATATGATATTGTTTCCATGAACTTTTTTTTACAATCTTCAAACTGCAAAATAATCAAATAATTACTATATACAAAATATTATTTTTAATGTAAATGCACTCTGAATTGTGCTATACAAATACACTTGCCTTGTCTACAAAAAACAGAGAATTTAATAGTCATTAAGAGAGTACTGTAAAGTCCTTACTCAAATCAAATGTTACATTAAAGCAGACACATTGCAATAACAATTACATAAAATCGAATACACCCTCATATTGTATTGAATAAAAATAATTAACTGCATGGCAGCAGCTTAAAGCAGGTCTAATGTCATGCTGAAGTCAGTCATGAAGCACCAAAAGCGGCCTTTCCCTCTGAAGTGATGCTAATGAAGGCCCTCACCTGGGCATGTATGCCCAATATGCCCGGAATTGCTGGGAACATGCAAAACTGTATTTTCTGGCTCATTGTGAAGAGATGTGAATCTTCTTTCAGAGGGCATGACAGAGATTCGAAGACAGAGGAACAATTTCACTAGGCCTTCTACTGTACTTCAGTGATGAGGGTAGGTGAAGTTTGGCCAAAGTTGAAACAACCTCTGAAACAGTGCTCAAGTATTTGTGAAGTCTCCCAATATTTGGAGTTGGATCAGAAGATGGCTATGGCTAGCTGCTTGGGGAGGTGAAGGGAGTCAAACAACTTTGCATCAATTTGAGTTGCTGCATTAATTATGGCTTCCTCTCATGTTGCTGTTATCCCCAGACCTTCCTGATCAAATATTCCCTTGACTTCAGATTGCATCAGATCCACCACACAAGAATGTGTCTTCACCAAAGTTCTCCTATATCAGGTGCTACCACTTCTGTCTCTACTGTGGAATGATAGCAGGATGGGTTTCTGCTCACTCTGAAGGGTTTTTGTGGGCCACTTGAGGCCGAATTTGGGTTGCACATGACCTTATCATGACCTTAATTATAATCTAAATATGGAATCATTGATAATATTTTAAGTATATTATATAAATATACAGGCAATACACCGATAAGCCATAACTTGTGGGATTGTTGACGTGCTGTACCCTGCCTGCTGTTACCTACCTGGCTACCTGCCAAACTTTTTCGAATTTACTCGATATAAACTAATTGGTCAAAATTCTATTTTAGAGTTTTACCAACGCAATATTTATCTGTTGACCTCTTACCCAACTTTTCTACACCGGGACTCTTTTTGGACATAATTAACAGAACTACTCACCCCTGAAAACCCGAGGCTAAGTATCATTACAATGCCTTTTCACTGTAATTGTTGTAGCAACAACACGGAGGAGAATGTTCGTCTTAAGTTAAAGATAGCAGAGTTAGAGGCTCGGCTTCTGACGCAAATGCCAGGCAAGGATTATGCTAGTGTAGAAATAGAAAAATCTGCGTCAGTGCCACCAGGTAGAAACGATAGTTTTGTTAGCCCCCCGGCACAGCTCCTGCAGCCGGGCAATAACTTTCTCTTGGTCACTGGGAAGAAATGCCGTCGACCAGTTAAACCTGAATCGTTGCTAAAACCAACTGAGACTTTGAACAGGTTTTCCCCACTGGAGTCGGAGTCAAGACCCGAGCCGTCTTCGGAGGGGAATGGTAGGCAGGCATGTTCTACCGGTGGACTTGAAAAACTGAAAACTTTAGTCATTGGCGATTCCATCACACGCAGTATTAGACTAAAGAATCAGCCGGCGATCGTACATTGTTTACCGGGGGGCAGAGCCACCGACGTAGCCGCAAATCTGGGGTTGGTGCTAGCGAAGTCTAAAACTGGCAAGTATAGAGAGTACAGAGATATTGTTATCCACGTTGGCACCAACGATGTTAGGATGAAACAGTCAGAGGTTACGAAGCAGAACATAGCATCAGCGTGTAAATTAGCTAGAAAGATGTGTCGGCATCGAGTAATTGTCTCTGGCCCCCTCCCAGCTAGGGGTGGTGACGAGCTCTACAGCAGACTTGCGCAACTCAATCGCTGGCTGAAAACGGAGTTCTGCCCGTCGCAGGAGGTACAGTTTGTAGATAACTGGCCTTCTTTTTGGGACTCTCCCAGAAATAGGGCCAGGCCTGATCTGCTGAGGATCGACGGACTCCATCCTAGCTGGAGTGGTGCTCTTCTTTTGTCTAGGAACATTGACAGGAGTCTCACTCCTATAGCTTTAACATGAGATAGGGTGCAGGTCAGGCTGCAGGCTGTTAGCCAGCCTGCTAGCATAGTGGAGTCTGTCAATAGCATAGCCAGAGTAGTTAGTACAGCTTTACCTATTGCCACTGTGACTCGTTCCAGGCTGAGAAAAGTTAAACAAGGTAGTGCTAACAAAAACAACCTTATTAAGATAAAGCCTTCCTCCACCTCGGTCAAAAATAAAAATAATTGTATCACTTCGCATCTCAAAATGGGACTCCTAAATATTAGATCTCTTGCTCCAAAGGCAGTTGCGGTAAATGAATTAATCTCTGATCATAAACTAGATGCTATTGGTTTATGTGAAACGTGGCTAAAGCCTAAAGAATTCACTGCCTTAAATGAGGCCTCTCCTCCTGGCTATACTAGTGATCATATCCCTCGTGCATCCCGAAAAGGAGGGGGTGTCGCAAATATTTATGACAGTAAATATAAACTTACTCTCAAACATATCACAGAGTTTCATTCTTTCGAAGTTTTACTCATGAAAGTTAACCAGGCCGATAAATCATTTTACATAGCTACTATTTATAGGCCCCCCGGGCCATACACATTGTTCCTCAATGAGTTTCCAGAATTCTTGTCTAACCTTGTAGTCATGGCAGATAGTATTCTAATTTTGGGCGATTTCAATATCCATATGGAAAACCCCCATGATCCTCTTCAAAAAGCCTTTCAAGCCATAATCGACTCAATGGGTTTCATCCAACATGTCTCAGGTCCAACACATTGCCACAATCATACCTTAGATTTAGTCCTGTCACGAGAAATAGATATTGTAGATCTAATAATTTACCCCCAAAATCCTGGATTATCGGATCACTGTCTTATTACATTTACCGTTAAAACAAGAAATTCACTTGCCCCCCAAACAATGAGTTTCAAAAGCCGTACTATAAATTCTCGGATTACAAATAAATTCCTTGATATTCTTACTAGTTCGCTCTTAAATGACAGAGTAAATAAATCTGTAAACGATCAAATCGAGGATCTAAACTCAATACTGCGAAATACATTAGACATAGTTGCACCACTAAAAACTAAAGAAATACGCAACAAGAAACTTGCTCCTTGGTACACCGACAATACTAGAGCACTTAAGCAAGCCTCCAGAAAATTGGAGCGAAAGTGGCGCTCCACCAAGTTGGAAGTATTTAGACTAGCCTGGATAGACAGTACAGTACAATACCGAAAATCACTCACGTCTGCTCGATCAGCTTATTTCTCCAACCTGATTGAGGCGAACAAAAACAATCCAAAATTTCTCTTTGATACAGTTGCAAAGTTAACAAAAAAGCAAAGCTTAGCATGTGAAGTGGGTCTTCACTTTAGTTGTAATGAATACATGAACTACTTTGATGAATAGATCGTCACCATTAGAAAACAAATAACTGAATCCCTAAATAATTATGGTCCTAAAAATCTCGGTTGTCCGGAAAATTTCCGGAGCCTCCCTGATCAGGTGTCAATGGGGACACTTGAGTTTTTTGATACCGTATCGCTCGACACATTTACAAAATTTGTAATGAGTTCTAAACCCACAAACTCTCAGCTAGACCCGATTCCTACAAAATTACTTAAGGAGTTATTTCCTGTGCTAGGTCAGCCAATGCTGAACATAATAAATTGCTCCCTTTCCTCCGGATGCGTACCAAACTCACTAAAAATTGCGGAAATTAAGCCTCTTCTAAAAAAATCTAATCTAGATCCCGACATATTAAACAATTATAGGCCAATATCGAACCTCCCGTTCCTCTCAAAAATCTTAGAAAAATGTGTTTCCCAACAACTGAATGCCTTCCTAAAGACAAAAAACATTTATGAAATATTCCAGTCTGGTTTTAGATCCCATCATAGTACTGAGACTGCACTCGTGAAGGTAACAAATGACCTTCTAATGGCCTCAGACAAAGGTTCCGCATCCGTCCTGTTGCTTCTTGATCTTAGTGCTGCTTTTGACACTATTGATCACTCCCTTCTCTTAGAGAGACTGGAAACCAATATTGGGCTATGTGGACATGTTCTAGCCTGGTTTAAATCTTATTTATCTGAAAGATATCAGTTCGTTAGTGTGGATGGCATATCCTCTGACAAGTCAAAGGTATGCTTTGGAGTTCCTCAAGGCTCGGTTCTGGGCCCATTACTTTTCTCACTATACATGCTCCCTCTGGGCGATGTAATCCGAAATCACAATATTAACTTTCACTGTTATGCTGATGACACACAGTTATATATTTCAATGAAGCATGGAGAAGCCCCTAAATTAGCTATTTTGGAAGCATGCGTTTCAGATATTAGGAAGTGGATGACAGAGAATTTCTTGCTCTTAAACTCAAATAAAACAGAAATGCTCCTTTTAGGACCCAAAAAACAAATAGCGTTGTTAGCAGATCTCACTGTGAACCTCGACGGCTGCATGGTCGTATCCCAAAAAACTGTAAAAAACCTTGGCGTTACCCTTGACCCTGACCTCTCCTTTGAAGAACATATAAAATATGTCTCAAGAGTTGCTTATTTTCATCTTCGAAACATCGCAAAAATTAGAAACTTCCTATCAAAAACTGATGCAGAAAAATTAATCCATGCTTTCGTTACTTCTAGATTAGATTACTGCAATGCTCTTATCTCTGGTTATCCAGACAAATCAATAAATAAACTTCAATTAGTGCTGCACACAGCTGCTAGAATCCTAACTAGAACAAAAAAATTTGAACACATTACTCCTGTCCTGGCATGCTTACATTGGCTGCCTGTTAGGGTTAGGGCTGATTTTAAGGTTTTACTCTTAACCTATAAATCAATACATGGACTTGCTCCTACTTACCTTGCTGAAATGATCCAGCCATATATACCTACACGTAACCTTAGATCGCAAGACGCAGGCCTTTTAATTGTACCTAGAATTTCTAAACAAACAATTGGCGGCAGGGCCTTTTCTCATAGAGCTCCACTCCTGTGGAATGATCTGCCAATTAAGGTTAGAAATGCAAACTCAGTGCAAACTTTCAAGTGTCTACTAAAAACTCATCTCTACAGCACGGTTTATAATTAGGTGTAGCCTGGCCCGGGGGCGTAAAGGTGACCAGTAGGCTTGATACTGTCCACCCTTGCTGTCTTGCCAGGTGGGCTCTCGTCGCCACTGGGATGCCCTCCCTCCAATGCCCTTCGGGGGAAGAGTCACTGGCTTGTTGTTGATTCTCTGTTGCGCACTTGTGCAGTTGGGCTGTACGCTACTAGCAATACTCGGCCCTCATTCAGGGGGGTTGCGGTTGGTGGGTGTCCCTTTGGTTGATGCCTGGCAATGTGGTTGGATTGATTTCCTGCCTGTTGGGCCCTGTCCGGGGCCTCCCCCGGGTAGGGCCACAGTGTCACCGGACCCCCCCGTCTCAGTTTCCAAGGTGTTACGCTGCTATATTATTGTGCTGGGGGACATGAGGGATGTACTACTAACTTTTCTCAGTTTCCTCCAATTTTAAATTTTAGAAGGAGATGAGGTCCTGGTCCACACCTGCGGATTACCTGGTTTGGGGGGACCGTTGCTGTTCCTGTCCTTGTCCACCTGGTCATACTTCTGACCTAGTCTAAAATCAAATATACTCTGGATTTAGCCAAGAGAAATTTATTTATTATTCCAATTGGACTCTTAATATCTCACCCGGCACAGCCAGAAGAGGACTGCTCACCCCTCTGAGCCTGGGTCCTCTCTAGGTTTCTTCCTAAAATTCGACCTTCTTAGGGAGTTTTTCCTAGCCACTGAAATTCAACACTACTGTTGTTTGCTCCTTGGGGTTTAAGGCCGGGTGTCTCTGTAAAGCACTTTGTGACAACTGCTGTTGTAAAAAGCGCTTTATAAATAAATTTTGATTGATTGATTGATAACATGACCACTGACAGGTGAAGTGAATAACACGGATAATCTGGTTATCATGGCACCTGTCAGTGGGTGGGATATATTCGGCAGCAAGTGAACATTGTCCTCAAAGATGATGTGTTAGAAGCAGGAGAAATAGGCAAGCGTAAGGATCTGAGCAACTTTGACAAGGGCCAAATTGTAATGGCTAGATCTCCAAAACTGCAGCCCTTGTGGGATGTTCCCAGGCTGCAGTGGTCAGTAACTGTGGACACCAACTGCACTCACCTTGCTGCTCTGTGGGGTCAGGGCCTTTTCTTCACTGGGCCTGAACAGTGTTTCACAACACAAGATGTAGGTTTTTCCTGTGGAGTCCCCCAATTTTGGACATGATTTCCCCCTTGGCACTCTGTCATCCTTCTGAATGTCAAGTATCAAGAGGAGTGCGCTATTTTCATAGCAGAGTGGCATTTTTCATCCACACAACCTAGTTGAACACACTAGGTTGTTGGTCACTACATTTTCCACACAAAAGAGTTACTGTTTGAGCTGGTGTGATTCCCTTGACTGCTTCCATACCCTGCACAAATTTCAACTACAAGGCTCAGCTCATGAGTAGCTTCTAGCAAAACCAGATCCTGTGAATTGTTACTAAAGTGCACATACGTTCGTGAACCCCAGACAGACTTCTTTCAATTAAGCCTGGGCACCTGAAAATCAGCCTGAAATAAGGTTTTCCCCATCAAACCAGTAGATCCATTCCAATGGAATGTTTTTAAAGCAAAATAAATCCTTCACACAAAACCTTTATATTTCAAGCAAATCAATTAGGTTTAGGAGGCCAGAGCAGCACAATTAGCTTCTCTCACCCATCAAAGTGTACATTAATGAATAATATTGACCTTCCTTTTAACGGTTTACATTGTATTTGTTTGATGTATTTGTTTTCTTTGACTGCACTTGTAAGTCACTGACTTGATAAACCAAGTATTTCCTTTTGAGGTGGTGCAAAGTATTAATTATGTAAAGACCGATAATTTACTTACATTTATGTTCTTCTGTTTGTATTCCTCAGATGTTTTTCTAAATAAAATGTAAATCCTATGCAATAAACATACTTCATTGAAAAAATATGTTTATTGGGGCATCATAAACAAATACACTTTTTGCCTCTAGTTTATTATCTTTGTTTTGGATGTAAACTGCAAGAGAACTGTTCCAAGATGCTAATGTCAGTGGTGCCATCAACAGTCAGTCCATAGAAGAGACACACCAATTTGAATGACAGGATCTCGTGAGCCAGTTGTATGATTTCATTTAGTATGTCTGAAATTCAGTTGTCCCTTCTCAGAAACCATTCCTGTTTCTTTGAAAGATTACATGGGTGCCTTTTCATTTAAACAAAGTACACCACCACAAGCTGTGTTCTCTGAAGAAGTGAACTCCCTATTGGATTGGAATCAAAATCACCTTTTTGAACCCTCCTCCCAAACAGATATGCTATCAAGTCTTACCATGTTCTTCATTAATGAGCTTTCCCTCGATCGCTTTGACAAAAGACAAGCAAATCACTCTATCCTCTTCCTAAAAGTAATGTAGCCAAATTTTTCAAACCAACCCGTTTAAAGAAATGGGAGACGTTCTCAGTTCCAAATCACCTGCCAGGGAATGCGATTTCCTTTGGTTGGAATGCAGGATCTCAGTGGGTGCCGGTGTGGCATGTTTCTTTTGGTGCCGGTGGGCTAAAATGCATGTGGTTTAGCTGGGATTGGGGATGTTAGCAACTTACTTGTCACAAGTGTGTGTGGTGAAGTAAGGAACCAATTGCAGGCAGTATGGCAGTCGATGTTCAAACTTTACTCAAAAGAAACACAGAGCACTTAATGCATGAAACTGAAACAAAAGGGCTGGCAATGCAGCAACACAGAATTCACCACATGCAGTACACAAGAAGACATGGAACAACAATGATCAACAAATGTGGGGAGCAGAGGGAAAACATTTAAACACTTACAAATGATGTGATAGGGACCTGGTGTACATGGTTAAAGATATGTGACACAAAACAAGTTTGGGATGTGTTCATAAGTGTTGGGAAGTGAGAGTGCACGGAACGGTGGTGCTGCTGCTCACCGTACCGTGACATTACTCCTTCAAGCTTTAGGCTGCTATTGTGATGAGTCTTCATTGCTTGCCCAGGATTGGAAAAGTTGGATACTATTTTATTGTCTGAATAATGCTATTGCTGAACCACGTTAGCTATCCAGTATAAAATGTGGGAACATTACATACAAAGTCATCATAGTGCATTGCAGTTATTGGTTTAACAGTTTGTTTTAATAGTATTCACATTCAAGCATAGTTGCAGGAAGTTGTTTTTATTGTGTGAGTTTGTGTAGGGGAGAAGGTGGCAGCAATAATGTACCATGCTTGTTTCTGAACTGCAACTTGGTAGTAAAAGATAATAAAACAATAAGAGACTTTCACAATCTCGTCAGGGATGCTAAGGCTATGGTGAGGCTGCTGCACCACTACTTCCCAAAGTTATGTTGTTGGGTATGAATGCCTCTGGAAGAGGCATTCTTACGTTAATAATAGCTCCGGGGGACTTCAAGTAGCAACCACTTCGTATATTGTGTCTGTTAACTGCTAGTGGTGAAGGACAACAGGGTACAGAGATAGAGTGGGAATATTATAAAGGCTTTTTTTAATTAACACATTTATAAAGGCCAATGTACAGAGGACAAAATAATGGAAAAACATCAAAAGGACTTTAACTTTGAGTTAAATGATTCACAATTTCAGGTGGGATCGGTCACAAAAACTGTCTAAAAAATCATGACAGACTCAAAAGTCTTGACAGCATACACCTAACGTGGACAAACTGCATTGGCAAAGAGAAACAGTGACCGAGAAGGACTAAACTGACCGACAGGTACAGAAGGACATAAAACAGGATATGCTCAATGTCCCTAAAGTAAAGCCTCTAACATTACACTACTGTGACCCAGTCTCAACAAAAACTGAACATTGTGAGCTTCACAAAGCTAAAATATTTGGCAGGGCTGCCATTCAGAAACTTCTTGTTTCCAAGGCATATGCAAAAAGATGTATAACTTGATGTAAGGAGCAAAAAAATAATTATTATCCAGAGTAAAGGAAAAAGTTATATGATTTGATTAATCATCTTTTACTTTATTTCCTACATCCGGCTGTTTCTACATTTGGAGAAAACCAAACTTTAAACATGTAAAATAAGCAAAGATCTAGGTCTAACTCCACTATTTGGGCAATTAAGTATTTTCTGAGTAGTTCCAGCATTAAATTAGGATGTGAAATTTTAAGCAACAGCTGAAAGAAACAGAAATTACTTATCAAAGATTTTAACCACATTTCCGAATAATATGTATGTTGTCGTCAGGAAAGAACCAAGAAATTGGCACAAATGTGTGCTATTTAAAGTAATTTATTGGAAACTATTTTTTTATGCTCAGATCTTACTACAGAACTGCCCTTAAATCAACTGTCAACATTTGAATCAACCTATGTTGAACCATAAGAATACCCCAGGCTATTCTGCCGCCATGACGTGTGTGAAGAATTGTTTGAGAGGTAAAAACCTATCCAAATATCATAGTTGAAGAATCAAAGAATTTGGTTGAATCTTGAGATCCACAAAAACTAAAAAAGATGCCACATCATTGTTCCAAACAGCAACTGGTGATCTAGATATACAGTGGATATAAAAAGTCTACACGCCCCTTTTAAAATGCCAGGTTATTGTGATTTAAAAGAATGAGACAAAGATAAATTATGTAAAATGAAAAAATGAATGAAATAAATTATGTAAAATGAAAAATAAAAAACTCACAATAAACATGTTTGCATAAGTGTGCACACCCTTAAACTAATACTTTGTTGAAGCACCTTTGGATTTTATTACAGCACTCAGTCTTTTAAGGTAGGAGTCTATTAGCATGGCACATCTTGACATGGCAATATTTGCTTACTTTTCTTTGCAAAAGAGCTCCAAATCTGTCAGACTGCGATGACATCTCCTATGCACAGCCCTGTTCAGATCACCCCACAGATATTCAATTGGATTCAGGTCTGGGCTCTGGCTGGGCCATTCCAAAATGTTAATCTTCTTCTGGTGAAACCATGCTTTTGTGGATTTGGATGTGTGCTTTGAGTTGTTTTCATGCTGAAAGGTGAACTTCGTCTTCATCTTCAGCTTTCTAATGGACGCCTGAAGGTTTTGTGGCAAAATTGCCTGGCATACATTACTGTAATTCCTTGTACTTGGGGGTAGATCAGAAAACCCTAAATCGGCTACAGCTAGTATAAAATGCAGCCGCTCGACTTTTAAAGAGCACATAAACCAATTTTGGCCTCCCTCCATTGGTTTCCTGTTTGTTTCAGGATTGACTTTGAGATTTGAATGCTTGTCTATAAAGTTTTAAATGGATTGGCCCCTTTATATCTGTCTGAACTTTTACATCGTCATTCTCCAGCCCGAGGACTGAGGTCAGCTAACCAGTTACTTCTAGTTGTCCCAAAAAGCCAGGCAAAAAACAAGACGGGATCGAGCATTCGCAGTGGGTGGGCCCATCCTCTGGAATAGCCTACCACTGCATATTCGAAACGCCCAGACTATATACACTTTCATGTCATTGCTAAAGGCACACCTTTTTACTCTGGCTTTTAATCCTAGCTGAGTTGGCATCAAATGTCTGAGTTGTTATTTTGTCTGTTTCCTGTTATGTGTACCTATGTAATTTTTATCTGTAAATTTCATATATTTTGTATATTTTGATTTTGTCCTGTACAGCACTATGGTCAACGACAGTTGTTTTAAATGTGCTTTATAAATAAAGTTGGCATTGACATTGGTAAAATCGATATCCTTGTTAATAAACATGATGTTGCTACAGTTATTGGTGTTGGTGGTCACAGGCCAGACCAGGTGATCAGATGAACTATAAAACAAAGATCCTGCTGCAGGCATATATTATGGCATTAAATGTCACCATTAGCACCCCAATAACTCAGTGGTTATAACTCATACAAGACTAGAAAATGAATGGTCTTCCAATCTATACATGCCACCACAGACCACAAAGGCGAATCCTTATGCATTGTGCAGGCAAGCTCAGCACATCCATCAGCCTCAAGACAGACAGCACTGCAAACCAGAAAGCTTGTGCAGCGCCAGATGACCAGGTGCTCTTCGTCTCCGAGGCTGACATAAAGGACACTAAAAACTGTAGTTACCACTTATTCAAGGAGACTACAATCATCCCGGTGCCCCCAAAAAACAAGGTAACATGCCCTAATAACTATGTCCAAGTTGCACTTACCCTTGTAATCATGAAGTGCTTTGAACGGCTTGTCATTGACCAGATCTAAGGCAATTTATTAGGATCCCTGTACCACTTCAATTTGTCTACCGTCACAACAGATCCATGGACAATGCCACTTCCATCACTATTCATATGGCCACAGCACAAACACAGAAGAGGAACATGTGAATAGTTCATTAACTACTGTTCAGCATTCAACCCCATTATTCCATCCAAAACCTTCAACAAGCTCAGCACTGGGTATGGAAACCACCCAGTTCAACTAAATACTGAACTTTCTGACTGGAAAACCTTAGACTTTGATGAATGGTAACAACACTTCCTCCTCTCTGACTCTTAACACTTGAGCCCCTCAAGGGGATGTGCTCAGCAGTTAGCTTTACATCATGTTCAGCCTACAGCTGAACAGCCTACAGAAAGGAGTTATGTTAAGGGCTAATTGTTATTGATTATGCATCAATAATATATAAATATAGGACTATTAACGTTATTGCATTCCTTTCATTTAAAATATTTTGTCACAGTTAACAGGTTTCATTTTTGACCCAAATAACAATCGAGTCGGTGCTTGACTCAAGCTGGCGCTGCCTGGAGCGTGGTATGGCAACTTTTTGCAGATTACTGGTACATATTCTGTAGATAGATATCTCTAGCCATCTTGCCTAAATTATGCCTTCGCCTATTATTCAAGTAGCCTACTTTATGCATTTGGTCCCCCATTCAATTAATTTGAGAATAATTTCAAAAAGACAATTATTTAGTTGAGGCCATCCATCAGGAAAGCTACTGTGTTCAGGCCTGTCACCTGAGCCTCATTCAAACCACATTTAGCCTAAAGATCAGTTAAAGGACAGTACTTTGAAAAGCTTAGGTTTGATTCAAGGCTGTGTGGACAAATGCTTCACGATTCTTCACTTCACTTGACAAAAAAGTCAGTTATCGTTAGTGACGGCCATTCGAGGCTTCATTACCGTTCTTCCAGCAGCAGGATATTATGCTAACTCAGATTTCCTTTTTCAAAATAAAAGCCATCATTGAAATATATAAGTTAATATAGTTAAAAATCTTGTCTGTACATTTTATGTTTAATGTCCTTTCCAATGTTATTCTTGTCTGTTCCTTTTCACAGACAATATTGTTAACTATATTTCCTTATACATTTCAATTAAAGCTTTTATTGTGAAAAAGAAAATGTTAGTGCTGCCAGCATAATATCCTGCTGCTAAAATAACGCAAATTAAACCTCGAATGGCCATCACTAGTTATCGTCACCTATATTGATAAATACTGTATCTACGTCATTCACAAATGGCTAATTAGCTGTTAAAACAGTCAGTGGCAAAAGAGGATTTGTTCAGGATAGACAAAAACCTTGATGGCTACAACCTTGAGTAGAGTCGTTATGGGAAGCCTAAAATGAAACTGTTTACTATGTTGCGACTATTTCTGGTGGATTTTTGAATTATGTCTCAGGATTTGTTCGGGATAGACAAACACTTCGCTGGCTACACGATTCTCCCGTATTTCCAACAGACTTTTTAATTGGCCAAGGCCTAATTAGGCAACGAAAAAAGTGTTGAATTAAGTTACCTTCCCTAAATTGGAGTTTGTGAATCTGCTCAAGTTGTTGATTTATAGATGAGATTGGAACCGTGACAAACTGTACTGTCTTTCTCAAAATTACAAGCAAGTCTATGGGCCAAATCTAAACCCCTCTTCTTCTGAAATTTGAAAGATGCTAAAACCTGCGAATTTAGGATTTGTAATAGTACTAATGGTGCTTAATATCTCACACATTGCTTCATGACAAATCCACTTATTTGGTCTACAAAACATTACAATAGCATAGAAGGTCAGTTTACATAAAACTTTCTATACATTTGAGAGCATCTACAAAAATCTTTTTACAAAAACATTGTTGAAATTAAAGATCCAACTGTTATACTGCTCCATAATGATTTCATTGATAATAAATAGAATCAGTCCTGATTTAGCACGCCCCAATGCAGATTTGTTTTGAAGGATTTGTTGCAATAGGAACGTCTTGTTAATAGGTGAGCCACTTTATGCTATTTTAACTTAGAGTTGAGCAAAGGTACCATGGTAAACACCTAAAACTCTGATCATGTCTGATGAACAAAAATAGGCCAGTATGGCTACAAAAGAAGTCCAATTCTGATTTTCTTGTCACTAATAGGTCTTTTGACTGATGTTGGACTTGGGGACTTCTTTTGCAATTCCCGCCTACTGTGTATGATCATGTTGTTATGACAATGTACTAAGAAATTTGGTAAATGGAAAGGAATGGGTGCTTTTGTTTTGGGGAGAGTTAAAAAAAACGTTTGTCTCCATATACATCTACAAATATGTTCAATTCCTGAAACTATGCTTTCGTCAAAGAATCTCAGGACAAAATCAACCTGACGACTTTCAGAATCAACAGTTTTCAGTAGTGCTAACATAATTGCAAAAGTTTTTTTATGATAATTTAGCCTTTTAAAATGATGATCTTGGAATAGCAAACACAATGAGACATTGAAACACAGGACTGATGGTTGCTGGTAATGTGTCTCTGTACACCTATGTAGATATTCCATTACAAACAGCTGTTTCCAGCTACAGTAGTAATTTAAAACATTAATGTCTACACTTTTTCCGATAAATTTTATGTTATTAATGGACAAAACCATTGCTTTTCTTTTGAAAAGGACATTTCTAAGCGACCCCAAACATTTAAACGGTGGTGTATATACACATTGAATATATATTTAACGTTCATACATTTTGTTTTTTGAGCAAAGCTTAAAGAAAATAGTTTTTGACAGACAACTATGGGAAAAGCAGCACGCTCTGGTGACCACCACAGCCCTGAATTCCAGACAAGTGACAGCCATCATGCTTAGCAACATTTGTTACAGACCCCTCTTTGGGAGAGCATATGAAATAGCAGTGGGGGGCATTAAGTGTCCAACCAGGTAACCAGGGGAAATAAGCAAGGGGAATGTGGCACACAGTATGAAAGAAGGCAAGAGGGCTGTACGGGATATCGGGAGTGAAAAAGAAGGTGGGGGGGCAAGAGACAAAAAAGGCAGGGTGAAGGTTGAATAACCTAGCAAACAGTTTTTTATCTCCTATGTTGTAGATGGCTGGAATTTTAAATTTTAAGTATTCAAATGGCATGGACTACTCTGCCACCTAAAGGCCAAGCTATTTTAACTTTGAACTTGAACTAAGTTCTGTCGAATGTAGTTTTTATGAACCATATTCCTTTTTTGGTTTGTAAGAATCCCCCTTGAAATAACTTAAATACATCACTGATATTCCCTTGGAATAATAAAGAATACAGTTGCATTGTAAAAATTCATTTTATTGTTTCTAACATCATGGTCATCAAAAAGAAGCAACATGTTATATGCATTATATAATATTTCAAAACAATATAATAATTAAACCCAGAGGTGTACAATAATAGCTTAACCATTAGGTTTGTGTCAGCATTGGGCAGTGTTTGAGGGGTTTGATTAAGTCACAGCTCACTCACTGCCGTATCAGCGCTGGCCACTCATTGAAAGACCTCCAGAAAAAGGGAAGGGGAATATCAACGTCCAACTTTTTTGTGGTTATTTTAATGTATGGAGCCGCACTTTGTGATGCCTGCCTCATTAGGTCAATAAATCCATTAAGTGCTCTAAAATAGTAAGACTGCAAAATATTAACAAGCTCTGTGAGGTCATTGTTCATTTGCTCCATAGTTACCTTGTTGTAGATTTCCTGAATCTTAACCTTGGCATAATCATTGTACTTACTAGCTTGAGATCTTGCCACATGCATGTAACGCTCAAGAGAATTCAACATTTCCTCCATGTCCAATGTCTTCAGAGAGGCAAGGAAATCTCTTGCCCTTTGTAAATTTAACTGCAGGAGGCTGTTCACTTTCTGGATCAGCTCCTCCAGACTCACATCCTCCAAGATTCTTGTTGCCTCTGTTATCTGACCCTTGACGACACTCAAAGCAGACCTCAGGTTGGCAACAATCTGGTTTCCATTAATAACTACATTGCTACTAGGCATTGTGAACTGAATGCCTTTAATGTATCTTTCAATAATGTCAGTAATAGCATCCATGAGATTTGAGAACCTTTGGACAGCACCCTTAGTTGCTGCAGATACAGAACGACTGGCCTTCTCATAGATCTCCTGTCCAGAAAGTCTCTCCTCTATCCACGGCAGAGTGAAATTGGTCTCATGCAAGAACATAAGAACAGAAACAAATGTGTCACTTAGTTCAGTTATGTTGATAGACGGTATGCTGTCAGCTGCGTTTGTGAACATCACTCGTAAAGTATTCTGTAGTGTATCAAGAACCTTTGAGATGTCATTATGAGCTCTCTCAATGACCTTGGAGACAGAGTTTTTAAGTTTTATGTTAGCACGGTTTATATTAAAGCCAAAGTGAGCTGTGTGATACTTGTTGATGAACTTGAGTAGTGCATCTGTTATTGCAGGTATCCGCTCTTTGAGCCCTTCAGTGGAGGAATGCATGGCATCCATGTTCCAGACAACCTGGAAACTCAAATTCTCAGAATTCTTCAGAGCTGCTTTGACACTCACAATGTCTGTATCTTTGTCAGGGGTAGACTGGATAAGGAAGAAGTAAGAGGGGATCAGACTTTCACATTTTCAGTAGTAACAATAATAATGACAAAGAAATGTGCTATGTATTGTGCCCAATATAAATTAAGCATGAAAACTGTCATGCTTTCAGTCTGACACAATTGTACGCAAATGTGTGTAGTTTATAAAAGTGCCAGCAATTCAGGTCTGTCTTACCAGGTAGCGACTAAACAATTTTCCATACACCTGTGATGATGACCTCCTTGTTATGAGCAATCCAAGAAAACCAACTGATGGGGAAGCCACAGAGATGCTGATGCCATCCTTGCGGGAAGCATACCGGAAGCTTACATCAATGAAGGTTGGGCTGGTGATATCCACATTCAAAGTATGACGAGATACACTGAAAGATAAAGGACATTGACTTTCTTTTTTGGGGGAATTCTGACTTTGTTGGAAATCCGGGCTCAAATGTAAACATTTACGGGATGTTAGCATTAAAATGTCTTGTGGTACTTACATAGCATCAGGAGAGACTAGCCGTTTAATCCTAAGAAAAGTGATCAGATTTCCAAAAGGTACATTATCTTATTATTTGGTAGACGTTGTACATAAAAAAAAGTCAGTCTTCCTATCAAAACAATATTTTACCTCAGATTTTGTGAGAAGATATGCTGCCAGTCAACGTTTACATCACTATGAACCAAATTGCATTTCCCATTCAGGCTAATTGCTCCGTTTTCAAAACGAAGAGTGCCTGATGCTGCAGGGACAAATATATGACAATAAATATAAATCTCAATGTACTTAAAGGTAATCCTAATAAATTTGACAGAAAATGTTCTTACCATCTAGGTCATATTCCAGGAAGATAATAGTAGAGCTGCAGTTAGACTTTAATGAAGTGAAAACATTGGGCTGCTTGTTTTCCAGGGTTGCGGTTGATGTCACATTGTAAATTGGGGATGACACTTTCACAGTGGTGGAGAGGGCACCAAAGTTTGGGATAAACACACTTGCAGGGAAGTTTAGTGACATTTCTGGAATTTCAATCTTCTGTTCTGGAATAGTAATGGTTGGCAGTTGAACGTTAGAAATCCAAGTTGTAATCTTATCCAAATGAATGCTGTGCTCACCAATGGCAAAGGACTTGGGGATGGTGAATGATGAGATAATTATTTCAGACTGTGTCAACTTCACTGATAGAACAGATATTTTTTTCTGTAGATACTCTGTGTCAATATCAAAACTGGGAATTTTTATTTTGGGCAAACCAGGCATCATGATGTCAAAGCCAGTGGTACGTATCATCTTTGGGATTTTTAAGTTTTTCACATCAATTGTAAAGGCTGACACTTGAAGAGTGGTGAAGGGTACATTGAAAGCTGGAACATCAATGGCAGGTGGCACTGAGACCTGATCTGGGAGGTCACTATCTTTGTATCGCCTGTCAATTGTCCTTACAATTTTTGGGATCTTTTTCACCCAGTTAGGCACTGTTAGTGTAAATTCTGGGATATTGAAGGTGACCCCGTTCTCAAGTAATGTGGATGGTAAAGTGAAAACAAATCCCTCTTTGTTCTTTGTGTAAACTACTGTAGCAGACACATTGAGGAATTGCATCGTATCCATACTGGTGGTTTGATCAAGCTTAAGTACATCCCAGATTGTCTTCTGGTAGACAGGGAACTTAATTGACTTCAGGAAATCAAGAGGTCCTTCTATTGATTCACTAATATCTATCTTCACTTCAGATTTATCATTTGACAGAAGAAATTCAGAGGCATGTATTGCAAAGGCAAGTTGCTCTCTGCCATTCCAGCTGAATGTCTGCTTATCTGCAGTGATGGAAAGACTGAATTTCTGAAGAATTTCTGCCTCACTGCGATGACCCATGTAGTCAAATTGCTGGGTTGCATCAACGTCCATCAGAGCTGTCAGCCTTGTTAGAGGATCAAGGTCTAGGGTTGCTTTAACATTGTGCTTTCCATTTGTATCAAACACTCCCCATACGATTTTAAGCATAATGTTGCAGTTATGATTCAAAGTTGCATACACACCCCTGAGAGATGCCTGAAGGTCTAGGTTCTCATTGATGTCCAGACTGAAAATGGTAGATTTATCATAAATAAGTTTAGAGGCTATGTCCATCTTCACTGTTGATTGCAGACCTTTTGCATTTAGGTAAACGGTGGCGTCGTTATCAACAGCTCCATTGTAATTGATCCTTCCAACTTTTATGTCAGTCTTTCCTTTTGTAGATGTTTCCAGTGAGACAAAAGAAGATGTAAGCCCTTCCAATGCTAAGTTTTGATCAATGTTCCCCATACCTTCAGCCTCAATCAGTGGTATATTAAACATGTATTTTAATGACATCTTGGAGGCTACATTTGGTTTGGTCTTAGTATTTCCATGATAATCCTGAATTAATTCCAGGCTCGTAAATGGAAGGTTGACTTTTGCTATAGTTACCAGAGAAGTTTCCATGCTCCTTTTAGAGAGATTAACAGTACAGTTGTGGCTGCCTTCTATGTTCTGGTGCTCCCAGGAAAAAGCAGTGGCAAGTTTTAAACCCCTTGATCTTGTCAGGCTGGTTGACCCATCAATTTTACCTTTTAGAATATTAAACACTGAAGTTGAAGTAGATCCGAATCGGACAATAATATCTGACTGATTATAGAGGCCTGCATTAGCAGTCAGGGTAATCACAGTGGACTTGAAAGAGAAATTGAACGTCATGTTGCCCATTGCTGGAATCATGATATTGTTTTGAATTGCTGGGAGTGTAATTAATGGGAGGGTCAGTTCTCTCAGTGTTTCAGGAATATGTAGGATTGGCAGCTCCAGAGAAGGCAGCACCAGGGTATAAGATGGTACAGAAAACCCCATTGTTGGAATTTTAAAACCTGATGTACTGACCTCCTTGGGGATGATAAATCCAAATGCAGGTAACTCTGCTCTGAAACTTGAGACCTTAATATTCAGGACCGGGATTTTGTATCCAGGGATTGTGACATACTTGGGAGGTTGGTCAGAGTTGTCAATCTTAAATTTGTCAAAATGTATCTTGGCTTCATTATAAGAGTTTGCCAGAATGGTTACTAGTTTGTCCCTCCACAATTCAAAGTGATGCCTAAGAGTGTCTAAATTACTGATTGCATTGTAGAAGTTTTGTAGGTCGTAATGAACCGTGTGCATGTCTGGGTTCTTCTGATACTGAAGCTTAAGGTTCATGTCAAATGACTGTTGAGGGGTAGTCAGCAGTTCCTTGAGGCCAACGTGCGTCCACAAAGAAAGTTCTTTAATGTGAGGTGTTTTCATATTTAGATAAGGCACTGTCATCTCTGGGATGGTGAGTGGAATGGTCAGAAAGTCTAGATTTGCTTCACCATTCATTGCCGCATAGATGGCAATGTCTTTCTGATGGTTGACCATCGTAAAATTTGTATAATACGTGTACTGATTGAATCGAGCTAAGCTAGCCCAGTTGACATTCTGTATTTCAGAGTTAAAAATCACACCAAAATCATTTTCGAGGTCAAATCTTCCTGTAAGTTTCAGTGGGAAGACAACCTTACCATTGCCATTGTTTTTGCAATCAAATACAATTTCAAATGGACGGGCCAAAAATTCCAAAGTGTTTGATATGGTTCCACTCATTCTTCCCATGAGCTCTGCATTGTGTGAGGCTGTCAGTACAATCTTCACATCTCCTATGTGGGCATTTCCATTCAAAATCAAAACACTGCTCTTTATGAAGGGAAGCTCTGTCTCAGTTCTGGCATCAACAGTGAAGTGGCTGAAAATTACGGATTCAGCATTAATGGTATTTTTTATTTTCAAGATCTTGCTGTCCGTTTCTCCAAAAAAGGTTAATTTGGCAGTACTAACATTGATATTCAACTCCACATTGCTTTTGTGTGTGCCTTCATCTGAATAGTCTTGGATGGACCACTTTCCACCTCCTTCAGTTTTAGCTGTTAAAGAAATAATACCAGATTCAAGAGTGGCTGCTGCAGTCTGGGACATGGTGAGTTGGCTTGACATTCCAATAGCTGCAATGTTGACATTGTGGTTGTAAATACTGCCTATTGATGCAGAAATTCCACTCTTAAGGGACAGTGCAATGTTGTTCTGGAGATCAGCTGTGTACATTTCAGTTGTGGCCTTGGCAGTGGTCTTTGCAATTGCTTCTGCAGATGGGGCACTGAAAGTCAGAGATCCCTCGTGATCTATAGAGAAGGCCTTGTGAGTGACCTTCACAGTCTCGGTGAAGACCATTGTTTCCATCTGAGAAGCTTCTAGAAGAGCAATGGCATCCAAGGAGTAGTCAAGAAAATCTAAAGTTGATTTAGCCTGAGAAGTTAGTATGGCTGAGAACTTGGATCTCTCTAGTGCCCCTCTCTTCTTCCTATTAATATTAATTGTTGTTGAGTTCTCTAATGTAACTGCTGTCACAAGAGTGTAATGGGGAGAGTTCACTCTAAACTCACCATAGAGCTTGCCAAAGGCAGGGATTTGAAATTCAGTGGGAACCTGAGGGAATTTGAACTCAGGGATTGGAAGGATTGTGATTTCAAAGTTGTCCAGATTCAACTTTGGGAGATTGGTGCTTGGAAGCTTGATCTCTAAAATAGTTATTTCTGGGAAGGTCAGGTCAGGGATGTTGATTAGGTAAAGTGCTCTCAAGTCTCCCAAGACGGCCTCAGGTGAAGGAATTGGAATGTCATACTCTCTAACCTGGTCAATGAATGCAATAATCTTTTCTTTGATTTTCTCAAAATCTATGGTAATTGCTGGGACAGTGTAAGAGCTCAGAATGGTGAACTTAGGGACTGTGATTTTTGATGGAATGCTTATGTCCTGCAGCCTGTTCAGGTTGATTTGGGCAGTTGGAATGACAAGGTCAGTCAGAGGCACTACAAAAGATGGAATATCAACCTCCAGGGTCTTCAGTGCATCCAGAAAATTATTAACAGCATGACTGAACTGATTCAATACATTTTGGTTCTTGGTACCCTTGCGGATTTCCTCAATCAGTTTGTTGAACTGAACAGAAATGTAGGCAACCATATTGGTGTATGATTCACTTGCCCGTTGCAGATAGATGAGTATCTCCTGTCTTATGTTCATATCATCAACTCTGTCTCTCATGTCTTGAAGGGCTTGCTGCATAATGATCTTCATATCATTTAAGGCTGTAGTATCAATCACATCCTTCATCATCCTAACAACTTCTGACATTTTTGTCTCTTTCAACTGTTCCAAGTATTTTAACATAGAAGCCTGAACATTTCTAACAAATTCTCTGGAGGCCTCTATTTTTTGTACCATTCCATATGCTTCAATCTGATTATTAGCATAATTTGTTAGTTCACTTATCTTCTGGTTAGCATCGTCAACAAAAACATTGTAGTTAAATTCCTTCATGGTCTTTATGACTGAAGAAATGTATTCATTTAGCTCATTAATACTTTGCTTGAAGTCAATTGTTTTTAATTGACTTACTGCCCCATCCAGTTGTTGCATACATTTGTCATGCATTACTTCAAAGTTTATAGATCTCAAAGCATCAACCAGTGATTGCACAGTTTCTTGGATTCTGAATTCATTGATGAGTACTACAGTCTCATCAATAAAGATTTCAATTCTCTGGTCAAACTCATATCTGAGGAGCAGATCTCTGATGTAAGAATAGACAACATTGATTTTGTCTGGGATTTCATATTCTTCAATCCAGTTGACAATTACATCCTTCATAGATTCAAGGACACTGGCCATCTTCTCTGTAGGAATTTGAGCAGTTAGGTTCTCCACATATTTAGCAAAGTTGATTGAGAGGATGAAATCCCTCAGATCCTGGAAGAATATTGTGATATCAAAGGTTTCAATAACCTTTTTCAATTCACTTATTTTTTTGTGAAGTTTTTCTTTTACTCCAAATCTACCATCAATATAGCCCAACCAGGCAACATTGCTGTCTTCTAGCTTCTGTAGATCAATCTGTCTGATGACATCCTCGATTGCATCAATGACTCTGATAATTGTCTCTCTTATTTTAAATTGATGATCAAAGTCCTTTAGCTGATTTAAAGTTTGTGAGAGAACATTTGAAATGGCTGCTGACATGTCTCCACTCTTAATGCTGCCCCTAATTTTTTTAATCAGGTCATCGACTTTGGATGCAATATCAATCAAGGTTTTTTCAAAGTTCACCTTTAAATTCTCTACAGAGGCTTCCAAGTCTTCCACTGTCACTGCATACTCTTCAGTCAGAAGAACAATTTTCTCTTTCACCTCCTTTACTTTGTTCTCTAAATCAATCTTTGTCATGAAGTCACTTACTTGCTGTGGCAGATTGTCCAAATGAAGTCTTAGTGAAACAATTAACTGGTTAAAGTCTAAGCTGATTATGTATTGTTGAATGGCCTCCAGAGAATTAACAATAGTAGTCCTTAAAAGCTCTAAAGCAGTAGGAAGGTTTTTAATGAAGGGAAGCTCAATGATATGTGAGTCACTGTTCTTGTCATACTTCAGGGAACCAGAGACTCCGAATTCTTGGTTTCCTTTGTCTGCCCTTTTATCTCTATCCCCTCTGGATGAGATTAAAAGTTTTGTGGATAATAATCCTGCAAACTCAATTCCAAGCTTCTCAGCAGTGTTGTAAGTGCTGAAGTCTTGATTATAAGCATGGTTGTTAAACTTAGAAATGGTTTTTAATGTCATTGACTGCTCACTAGGTGTTAGTAGAACTTCAAACTTGTTATTCAGGTTAGCAAATGATTTCACTCTCTTCAACACGTGTGTGGTTGAACTCCGGCAGTCGTGTGAGTAAGCAAGTGCAAGAGGTTCTGCTTTTACAAGAAGCTTGCTGTAGAGCTGACCAGTATGCTTTCCAAAAAGGTCCACCTCACCATCGCTGTCAATTATTGCATTGACAGTGAAACTGAATGGCAGTGCCAAAGTGCGAATACTGCTGTCAAAACGTACTGATTCAGAGTTTAACTTTGCCTCACAGATAGTCTTGGAGGTAAATCCTGCTATCTCAATTTTACAGTTATGACTAATCTGCGATTCCATTATCTTTCCTGTTGTGCTATATTTCAGATTGCCTGCTAGGTCAGCAAAGTTGACTTCGTAGGTGTGTCTCAGCTCATGTTCATTCCCATAGGCTCCTCTTGCACTTCCAGTCAGGTCCACCTTGGTAGGCTCCATTTTCACCTGGCCTTCGTTGCTCATATGGATGTCAAATAACTTCAAATCATTATTCATGTCAACAGATGTAACAAAAGGCTTTACATTAACCTTTAAATCATGCTTGTAGTAGGCATCCTCACAGATAAAGTTTTCAGTCTTAGAGCGGAAGACCAGGGTCCATAATGTGACAGTCAGACTATGTGTGTTTTCTGTCTTAATCTTCTGCAGAAATCCCTTCATGTGGTTTGAGAAGGTCAAACCCCTCCTGTTCAATGCCAGGTTAATTGTACTTCTTGCGTTTGAATCGTAGATGTTGACTTTGAAGCCACTGTGTAGAAAAGCCTCAGAACTTGATATTCTTCCCTCTAAGCTTAGCTCAGCTCTGCCATCTTCCACCATACCTTTTGTTGTGGAGGTCACGGATGCTCCCCTACTGTCTATGCCACCATTGTATATGTTCTCAAATGTCAAGGGACTACACTGTAGGCTATTGATTCCACTGGTAACTAGGCCATTTATGTCTAATGTCACAGTGGCCTTATGCAATCCACGGCCATCTTTAAAGGTTAACAAGCCTTCAGAGTTGACTTCAAGACCATCAGAGTTCAGTGTTCCTGTGAGAAGGGAGTAAGCTTGGTTTGTTAAATCATCAGCCTGGGACTCAACTCTTAGAATGATTATATTACTGGAGATTCCAAGCTCAGCATTGTTATTTAGTATACTGCCCAGAACATTGTAAACAGTGTCACACTTCAGGGATAGTTGGGCATCTTTGTACATGAGCTCTGCCACATGTTTGAGAGCATTATCCTGCACATTGGTTTTGGAAACAATAGACAACTCATTATTGGCATAGTTTCCTTTGATCACGTTTTGTGCCTGGATAAGTGGGGAGTTCACCCGCAGGTTGAACTCTCCTCTTCCTTCTCTATGAAGAGGGCGAATAGCGTAGTTATGACTGCAGGTGGAATCTGCTGTCAATGAGCCCACTCGGATGCTTGCATCCAAGTTACCATCCCCTTTGACTTCTTTAGAAGATGACTCTGACTTTGCAGAATAGTACATAGAGGTCTGCAGGCCCAGAGGACTGGAGGCTTCAATCTTGTAACTGGCCCTGATGTTCAGTTTGTCTTTCACACTCAAGGTTTTAAAGATACTGAAGCTGGCATCGATGAAGCTGTGGCTCAGGGATCCATTGACTACATACTTCAGATTATCTTCCATTGTTCCTGAGATCATGCCTGTGCCTTCAAGAAGATAAATTAGATTAAACCATTGTTGACAAACAGTTGTGATGAGGCAATATTCCACAGTCTTAAATCTATTCCGACAGGGTGGAAAATAAATGAAATAAAAAAATGCAAATATAGGAGTCTTTTACCTTCAAGTCTGTAGGACAGTGGGCTGACAGGGCACTGAGCAATTACTTTATATTGAGCAATATAGCTAGGAACATCAACAGTGTTGTTGCCCCCGGAAATGGATGCCTCCCAGTTGTAGAAGTTGCTGTTTACTTTGGAGGTCATCTCAGCAAGGCCAAGCAAGGGCAGCATGAAGTCCAAAGAGCGAGGGATTGTGAAAGTTGGGATTTTTATATCCATAGGAGGAATCATCCAATTCATTTTTGGAATAGTAATGGCAGGGATAGACAGGGTTGTGGGAAATTTTAGCTCTTCAGAAGATTTTCCTCCCAATGGCACAGGAAGGGAGATGGCAATTTTTTCCGTGTTGAATTGGTATCTAAATAAACTGTCACTTTTGTAAAAAGTTGAAAGAAAATTTAAAGTCATTAATTAATAAAACATTTCCAGACACTTTAACCATTATTAAAAGGCAATTCCAATCCTCGAATATGTCATTGTAATTATCTCTACAGGTGCATAATACTAAGGGAGGCTGAGAATCTATCTGGCAGCCAAGGGTTTGCTTGATGATGCCCTTTGCTGCGTCTGTGTTTTTATCTCAATTAGCAGTTCCATCCCTGAAAAATGCAGTTAACTCTAATTGCTCCAAGGCCATTGCTGTTTATGAAAATTCCTATGTGTTAAATAAATTAAATAACTAGCTTAGTATTGGGATTAGTTGCTATGAATGGTTGTACAGTTTGCTCTAAACAACTTTTGAGTCACCATTTGCCAATGCATGAAAAAATTCACAGGTGTGCCTTAGGCTGGCCACAATAAAAGGCCACTCTAAAATGTGTGGATGGTCTCAGATGATCTTGGAGGTGAAGATGCTGGATGTGGAGGTCCTGGGCTGGTGTGGTTACACGTGGCCTGTGGTTGTGAGGCCGGTTGAATGTACTGCCAAAATCTTTGAAACGCCTTTGGAGACAGCTTATGGTAGAGAAATTAACATTCAATTCACAGGCAACAGCTCTGGTGGACATTCCTGCAGTCAGCATGCAGTTGCACGCTCCTCAAAACGTTTGTAATCTGTGCCATTGTGCTGTGTGATGGAACTGCACATTTTAGAGTGGCCTTTTATTGTGGCCAGCCTAAGGCACACCTGTGCAATAATCATGCTGTCTAATCAGCATCTTGATATGCCACACCTGTGAGGTGGATGGATTATCTTGGCAAAGTAGAAGTGCTCACTAACACAGATTAAGACAGATTTAGACAGATTTGTGAACAATATTTGAGAGTAATAGGCCTTTTGTGTACATAGAGAAAGTCTTAGATCTTTGAGTTCAGCTCATGATAAATGGTGGCAAAAACAAGTGTTGTGTTTATAATTTTGTTCAGTGTATTTTACAAATGTATTAGGCTAAATAATTATTCACAAAAAGAAATTCCAACGATATCTCGTTTCTATGTTCTTCTAATAACTCCTCTCGTTTTTTGATACCTTATTCATGTCACCTATAGAAAGATCTTATATGTCAGTAATCTTTAAGACTAGAGCTATGCTTTGGCATTTAAATCAACTCGACAGCCCCACTACAACCCACGGTAGAGATCTGCAATGACGCGCCATTCACAGCCTATTCATTTCTGACCTCTTCTTTTTCTATGTATTCTTTTTTTAGTCATTTTTTAGTATGATGAGGCCTTCTTGTATTTTTCAAATTCATTAACCATTTAAAACAAACAAATTCTTTATTTCATTATTTTTCTTAGAATATTCTATATAGTTTTATGACGACCCAGTAGATTAACTGATGTTCTGGCTGGATGGTGATGCTACGGAGGAGAATGTCCATGCTAATAGGAACGATTTGTATGCTAATGATGCCAAACGGCGTTCGGCTCTGGTGGTTATAGGGGGTAAAAAGGCCTGGTGGTTCTAGTGTTAAGGGAGAGTTTTCACATAAACACTGGCATGGTTCTGGAGGTAATGAATATATGAGGTTGAAAAGTGACGGAATGGCCCTTTAAATTTGGATTTCATTTAAAAAGTTTGAATGGATTTACAAAGAAAATAACCACAATCCAATTTATTAAGTGAATTGTGAGATACTTACGATTTAATGAATAGTTTCTCAGGCACAGTGGGCAGAGTGAGTTCAGAAAGGCTCCTCTTGTTTCTTCCAGCAACCTTGTCCAGCCAAATGTTACTTGCCTAAAAGGACAAGTACTTTTTTTAGATTGGTAATTGCTTTAGAGTGTTAGAATACATTTCTCAAGTTAGGAACTTCCTGTGATGTCACCAATGGATGGACTGTTTGCACAATACACATGAAATGTAAAAGCTAATGTATAATTAGAGACAATCAGAGATATGTATGCATTAGTATTGATTATTAGGAAAGTTACAGCCATGTAAAATTAATATACTGTCTTTATGGCTGACCTTCAGTGGTATAGGCTGACTACTGGCCTCTGGGTACTAGTTGATCGGAAGAATGAGAACTAAAGACAAATAATAATGCCAGCCTTGATGATGCAGACCCGGAGGTCTCTTTCCCACAAAACAGTGCTTTGGCTTTTAATTAATTAACTCTGATAATGTGCAACGTAACGTGAGAATTTTTTTCTCATGTTGAAACACACTGTGGGAATATTTCTCACCTCAATGGCTTTAGTAACAATGTGTCGCACTTTCATATCAGTCTTAGCCACCTTCTGATCTAATAACTCGTCAATTAGATTTTGTAGATGCTTCTGGTAATATTTTAAGTTTGGTATGAATTTTTGGATCTCGGAGTCCAGGTCGGACTTCATCTCCACCTCAAACTTGTTTTCATCTGTATGGAAAATACATTTTAGACTAAATAACTACTGTCTGAAGTTTAATTTTGTAATTGGAATTTTCATCATACACAGTAGATTCTTACCGTATCTCACAATGACTTTTTGGACAGAAGACATCACTGGAATATTGACTGCTGTCTCTAATTGCATGACTAGACCATCACTTTTCTTCAAAGTTGCAGAAGCAGAGACATCTGAACTTAGTGCTGGGAAGGAAATCTGGATTTGAAGCATGCCATTTTTCATCGACTCAAGTCTAAAGTGGACAAACATTCAAAGCAATTTAGTCACTTCACGTACAACCAACCCTGTCCAAATGGCAAGACATACAATGTTGGGTTTCTTTTACCTGGCACGACCTACTAGGGACAGCTGTGGAATATTGTGGTTAGTGACATCTAAGAGGATGCCACGCATCTTCTTCCCCTTGATATTACTGTCTGTGACCGCCAGTGTTATCCCTGCCTCAATGTCATAATCAGGGATCTGGACTTCAGTGGTCAGAGTGTTCTTGTTCCGGTTGTACTTCACTGTTGCGGTTGCCTCCATAGGCTCATCACCTAATATACAGAGAACAGATAGAGACACTATATTTCATGTAGATGCCATTACAATATATACAGTGCCTGTATAAAATATTTAACCTTTTTCAAATTGTGCTGCCTTATTGCTACATTTTCCATTTATCCACACAAATTATACTATTTATTTTTTAATTGGACATAATTTATCAGTCTCCATTTTATTTTATTTGGAAACATACCTTCTGCCCTAAGGGTTAGCTTCAGAGAGTCAATTTTTTGGCGCCCCTCCTTTCCCTCTCGGAGAGTTTCAGAAGTAATGGCAGCAGTGTATTCTGTTACCTGACCTATTGGCTGGATCTCCACAGCAAGCCTAATGGTTGGATAAACATGTGTCTCTCAAAGATTATCATTTTAAAACATAGAATGAAAAATGTTGGGAAGCGACGGAAGCAGCGCACCTGCTCTCGCCTGTGAGGGGATAGTAGGGAGCTTCGTCTGTTGAGCTTGCACTGGCGTAATGCATTGTGGTGCAGATATTCATACCAGTGAACAGGGGCTTGCATTCAATGCTGTCTGTCGTGCCCTCCCCAAATGACGGCACCAACTTAGTCTGGGTGGAGGACACTGACATCAGCTTGTTGCTGGATTTAGAAGAGGTGCAGAAAATATAATTTAAAATATATCCTTCATATATGCACTATACATGTTTGTAATATACGTTCTTACATCATAAAGTAAGGCTGATGCAAGTTGACACTATTTCATGTTAAGTTTGTGGTGAAAATATGTACTCAAACATTAACTCCCATTTACAGCAGCAGTTGAGTTTACAAGAACTCCTATGTGACCTGTATTTTTTATTTCACATAATTAATTTGTTTTTTTAAGAGTAATTCTCACCTGATGCTGAACAGCTCAGTTGTTTCTTTGGGGGCAGGGATGGAGAGTTTGATCTTGTTCCTGCTAATGGTGACTTTGGTGTTCAGGGAACTCTCATGGTACATGTTGGTGCGCATTTCAATGCCTGCCACCACAAACTCAGGTATGTGGATGCCCATTTGAGTAATAAACTCTACACCAACAGATGGCAATGAAAGAAAGTTGCTGCTACAGGTAAGAAAGACATAATTCAAACGTAGCACCTACGACACTGAATAAATAAAAGGATTTGTCTAAATACAGACAGAATCCATTCAAAATGTTCCATAATATCCATTTAGTTTAATAGAAACAAAGACCAGACAGCTTACCATCCCAGGGGATAAGTTCAGACCTCCCTTAGCTCCAGGGGAAAAGACACCAGACAAGGAGAATTTTAGGGGTAAGCCAGACATAGAGGGCAGAGAAAATCTCTCATCCAGGAAGATATAGTGGGCATAAAGCTTGTTGTCGGTGTTGGATATTAGAGACTGCATGGCCTTTGCAAAATTTGAGAAAATAAAGGAAATTTAAATAGATTATTTCACGTTTTACATTGTTTGTAATGTCCTGGTTTGTTTAATTATCTAATTTGCACACAGAAAACACTAATAACATTTGTAAATGGGATTTGTATTCTTTTCCATACTTTCAAAGGGATGATCTTGAATAACACATCAGAGTACATGGCTACTGCTTGGGCCATATTCTCTATCTCACTGGACTTGATGTAACCAACTTCATCTCCAAGAATCCTTAGGTATGCCATTGCCTCAGGGGAGTCTTGAGAGTGAAGTTCCCTGACAAGCTTTTGGAAGTTGTGTCCGATATTTCTTATTAGTTCCTGTGGCGCCTGTAAGATATGGAGGAATAAACATGTCTTCAAATACCTTAGCTAACACTGAAAAGTCCAACCAAAAGACAATTCCTTGAACATCAATATATAAAAGCATAAACATTTACCTGTCTTTTCCTTCTCTCACTCCTCAAGGGGGCAATCCATTTCTCTAGCACCCGTTGAACCACATCTGGCATCTTGTCACCAGCCCAGAACATGGCCTTGGAGACAGAGTCAGGGAAGAAACCTTGCTCCCCAAAAAGGGCCTCAAGCGTTGGATTAAATCCATTACCTTCAATGCCAAACTTGAAATGGATGCGAGAAAAGTTTAAAGAGTGATATAAGATGTAGAAAGAACAATATAGATCTAATATTCGGTTAATAATATGTTTCATTTCTTAGATATAAACCATTTTCCAAATAAGTTTCAAATGTTTCCTTACCTCTATCATGTCAGTATTGTACCCAAAGGCATTGAGGGTGGTTTCAAACAGAACTTCTTTTGGCAGAATATCAGTGGAATCAAAAATTATGTTACCCTTAATGGAGCCCATGGCAGTGTCCATTTTGTAGTTGCGGGACATTGTGCTGAACTGGTTGGCAGGATGCCAATAGTCTTGCAATGCCTCCTTAATATACAGTTTGATTCTTGAGGAAGAAAGAGAGTAAACCTTACAACACAAAATGTAACTGTCAAAATTAAAGGGTGTTATGATGGCACAGAAGCCCTGAACCGGAAGGTGAAAACATTTAATATTTTCTCACCCACATTTTCTTTTTGCCATCATTCTGGTACATGCTTCTAAATCTAAAGTTTCTCATAATTTCGAGAAAGTGAATGGTTGTATTCAGAAAATAAACAGAAGAACACATTAACAAATGGAGCCTTGAATTATATTAAATTGATAGGCTATTTTGACTTGGCCTCGCAAAGTGGACTTTGCTGTTACTGTGACTCTCGACAATGTTCCCTACAGCTGATACTGTAACTCTCAAGGATGTTCTGCAGCTAATACTTTCCATATGTAAAACTAATGCTTGAATTAGTGTTTGTTTGTTTCAACATACAGCCTACATCAACAAAACAATATAACATGTTCACACCAAACATGAGAAATACATTTAACACTGAAACCACGTAGACAATAATTTTCAATAGGTCATTCAGAGATAATGAGTTTGCATTCAGAAGCACATTAACGTAAAAAACCCAGAATATGAGGAAACTATTTTCTAACTTTACTCTGCTACAACCCCTAAACTATATCGATAAAAAACTCTCTCTTTGACAAATATAGATTAAATATTTTTTTTTTAACATTGGCCCTATTTACAGATTATCTAGTATGATCCTAGTTAATAGAGAAAACACCATGGAGAACCACCATGATGGTAATCACCCTGAAAAGAGAGTGTAGGAAAGCAGAACGTAATTGCAGAAAAACTAAAGCCTTGTTAATACAGTCAACTCATGTCCACTGTGAAATGTAATGTATATGCTTGTTTCTTTAGTGAAAAAAATTATAAGTATTAGACAATCTAACAAGGACTCTGTACAGTCACCACGACCACCAAGACATAACTTGGTTATTATGTCACAATTTTATACAATTGATCAAAAATCCCTAAAAGCAACAGTTCGACATCTTAAAGCTATGGCATGTTGTCTCGAAACACTGCCCTCAGACATTTACATATATATTTTTTTAACTCAATGGACCTACAGCAAATAGTTAATAGCTCTCTGCAATCAGGCATTTTCCCAACGTCTCTAAATACAGCTGCCATTAAGCCCCTATTAAAAAAAACAACACTGGATGCTTCTATACTGAACACTGTAGGCTTGTATGAAATCTCCCTTTTATAGCCAAGATCATTGAGAAGGTTGTCTTCAATCAACTCAGCAAGTTTGTGATCTCAAGCATTCTCTTAGACACATTTCAGTTAGGCTTCCAACCTCACCACAGTACTGAAACGGCCCTGATAAAAGTTTTTAATTATATAAGGCTGAATACTAATTTGGATAAAATAACAGTTCTGGTTCTATTAGATATCAGTGCGACATTTGTAACTGTAGATCATAGAACACTTCTAGATAGCCTGGAAAATTGGGTAGGACTCTCAGATCTTATCTAGAGAGCCGAAGTTACTTTTGGTAATCATGAATCTGATTGGGTGGCTATAACATGCAGAGTTACCCAGGGATCAGTTCTCAGACCGCTTCTGTTCAATCTCTATATGCTACCTCTGGGTCAAATTCTACAGAACAAAAACATTAACCACCATAGCTATGCAGATGATACTCAAATATATATGGCTGTCGAACCATATGACAACAGCTCTATAGACTTACTGTGTCACTGTATAGAGCACATAAATACCTGGATGAACCAAAAACAGAGAACTGTGTTTGGCAACAAAAATAAAATAACTAGTATTAGTAAAGAGCTGGATTCTCTGGCCCTAAAAACCAGGGACCATGTGCGTAATCTTGGTTTTCTGATAGAACTCACATTTAACGGTTATATCAAAGCGGTCACTAAAACAGCCTTCTGTCATCTAAAAAATATAGCCAGAATCAAAGGCTTGGTGTCTCAAAAAGACCAAGAGAAGCATATCCATGCTTTTGTCTCTAGTATGGTACTGTAATGGCCTCTTAAATGGACTCCCCAAAAAGACTGTAAAACAGCTGCATGTCATTCAGAATGCTGCTGCTAGAATGTTAACCAGGACCAAGAGAACAGAGCACATCACTCAGGTTCTTAAATCTTTGCACTGGCTTCCAGTCAGTTAGAGAAAAGATTGTTTAGCCTAATAGCTCTTATAGCTTCCTATATTTTATCCCATTTTTATTCTATTTCTATTTTATTATTCTATGACTTATTATTATGATGTTGTTTTGATGTTTTCATTTGGGTATTTGTTTTTATGCTATTGTATTTTTATATTTTTCTTTTTCTTTGTAAAGCACATTGAACTGCTTCTATGTATGAATTGTGCTGTATAAATAAACTAGCTTTCTTGCTTGCTGTATCTTTAAGTTAATCTTGTTCTTACAAGATTGTATCTCGAAATAACTAGATAAACTTTAAAAAAAAGGGTTATCTCGATATTTACATTACTTAAAATTGGGACTAGTGTGAGAGGTTATATAATGATATAATATCCTACATAAGTTAATAACATCCAATATTCACATTTTCAATATTCTTTGTGTGTGACATTGCCATATTCAGTTGATGGCAAAGCGTGAAAGCACACTTCAAAGCATCAAGTAAGGAACTTGATAAAGTCCAGGCGACTGTCTGATTGACAGGGGCATGCAAAAAGGTTTTGTAGAATAAACAATTTAAATACAAAAGCAACCTACATAACCTATGGGTGATCAGCAGGATCATAGAATCTATGAGACCATCTGAGAAGTAGCTCTAAATGACACAATTTCCAATAGTAACTTATAAAATATTCCCAAATTTAATCTTCTGTGGTGATGCTCTGCCAGGCCTGTACTGTAGCCATATTCAAACTGTTAACTCTGGATATCTGCAGTGCTGTTAGTAACATTTTCTCACCACGTTGTCCTATTCTGGTACAGGCTTGTAATGGAAAATAAAATATGCTTATGGTCCCAATAATTACAGAAGACACTATTTAATACAGAAAACAGTCACATACTGTTGCATTTTGGGATCATCAGAGTGGCGGATGTTGTCAAGGTGTGAGACCACAAAGCTCTTGAACTGTGGGTCTTGCTCGCCTTTCAGCGTGGTAATGACATTGCTTAGCAGAGCACGGTCAGGAGTCTTAAAAAGCATTAGGTAAGCTGCCACACGTTTCTGGACAGGGCCCTCAGCATCCTGGTATTCCTCCAAGAGAGTTTCTCTGACCTATCAGCCAAAACATTTTAGCTTATTAGTCCAGGTTTTTATTTATTACAGAATGAGAAGTGTGCTAGTTAAAAAAGCATAAGCTACACCTGAAAGATCTGAGAAAGAATGTTGAGCATGGGGTGGTGGGAATTGAATTACCTCCTGGTCCATATCCATCAGTCTGAAGGCCTGCATTGCTGCCTTCTGGACAGATAGAGAAGTTCCCTTCTTCACACAGTTTATGAGGGCTTCCTTCATACCCTTACTTACATCCCAGGTAGATTGCATTGCTTTACCCATAACACCTACAATCTAGGAAATTAATTTGGATTAATTAGCAAATTCTCACTTTTGAAGGTTATTCAAAATATTGACCACAATGTTACAAGGTGCAATATTGACTCAATGTATCTTTAACCTTAAATTACTTTTGTGTCTATATACCCTTAGTGTCAGAAAAGTCATGTCCTCATCCCCTGAGCAGTCTCCCAACAAGGTATGCACAAACTTTGACACCTCCTTAACCTCGGGGGTCTGATGTCCTGGGTGAAACCTGCAAATTAGTGTTAACACACAATAGGTCTGAGTTGTTTTGTGATGCCCTCTGGTGGTGAAATGTATCAATTAATTTATTTTGGTAAGCAGTTGGTAACAGTCAAATACATTTAAAAGTTTCCAGGTTAATTATTTTTTGGGAATTTCACTTACTTCCTGACTGTGTTTGCCAGAGCATACATAATGGATTTGCTCTGTTTGTGCTGGGCCAAACTCAGCATATCTCTGACCCGGTGAGCGTCAGGGCTGGGCTGAAGGCTCAATGCATACACAATGGCATCCCTCACCACAGCAGAGCTATCCATTGTCTTGATAACCTGGAGGATGGCGCTAGTGCATTCTGGTGTTCCGCACTGGGTGAGGGCCTGCCAGGTCAGAGCACTAGACTCCCCCATCATCTCCTCCATGGCTAGGCTCAATGTTTTGTTCTTCAGACTACGGAGCTCAGAGACCAGCTTTTGGAAGAGGCCAGGCCTCCTTTGACCCTGCCCAGTGCTGGACAGAGCATTGAGGTCTCGTAGTGTTCTGAGCAGAGCATCTTTCGTCTGAGCCGAAGCCTTGTCCTCTGGGTACTCCATGTGGAGGGGTTTAATATGGCTGACTTCAGCTTCTATGTCAACAAACATGCAGAACCAGAGCAGGTTAGGAAAATAATGGATGAAGCCTCTTCAAATCATGTGTTTCACATAAATAACCAAATGGCCGATGTCACAATTTTAATTATCCTCAACATACTTTCATAAACTATCAGTATGTCATTGAACACAATGTTATGTGCAACACTTTAGGAAGAGCATTCACATGTTGCAGAGAATACAGTACTCACAAATATAGTGTAAATGCAGCACAAGCCTTACCAAAGACTTTATTGTTGATCTTTGCTGAATCTTGCAAGATTAGATTCTGTGTCACCACAGAGAAAATTCCACTATTACTGTAGGGGGAACAAAATGGATGAAAGCATTGCAAATGTTTTTATAAAACACAGTTTCACACAGACACATTCTGTACATACATATTTGTGGGTGACTTACTTATGTGAGAAGGGCAGGAAGATATGCATTTCGGTGCACACTGCATTAGTCATATGCTTTCTCTTGTTATCAAACTGATAGATGCAGTCCTGGGTACTTCTGATTAGTTTAGACAAAGGTCCATGCTGGATACAGAGGCAGCCATAGGATTACATTATTGCATTTTCTATTCCCGTGGAGCATCCCCCCTGGTATGAAGTCATAATACCAGACACAAACCTGATCAAAAGTTTTAAATTGCAGATCTTCCCTACACTATCATGGCTACTGAAATTGTATCCACTTTCAAAGCAAAGCCTACTGGTTTGTATGTGTAACATATTATCCTATCATAATGCATTGGCCCGTTTTGACACATTAACGTATAGGAGGTAACAGAGTGAATTCCACCATAGATTTCAGCATCATTGTTCTGGAAGGAAGGTCTCACCAGACTTGGGAGCAGGGTCAGCGGACTGCTAGGAAGCTTCATACTGCGAAACTGATCACACTGAGACAGATCTCTTGTAAGGGTCAATTGTGTATCAGTGTCCTTCCTCGTGTTGACCATGTAGTCAGTCTTACACAGGCCATGCACAGTGTCCTGAATCAAGGATGAGGAAATGGAGGAGAATTCAAGTGACACTGAGGCTTAAAACATGAATCAGTATTTACCTCACCTCTCGGTACCTTAGAAAACAAAAATGTAATTCTATGAGACCTAACCTACCATTAGGCTGTTTCTCTCCTCCTCCATGACTGGGACATTGAGTGCTGAGATGATACCTCTCTTGATGTTCAGGATGTTGACAGGCTCATCAAGTTCAGGGTACAGGCGAATCCCGGTCACTGGATCCCATGTGATTTTTAGAGGGTTCCTGGATACACACAGTACGGGAGAGAACAAGTCTACAGTGAGGGAAAAAGGTATTTGATCCCCTGCTGATTTTGTATGTTTGCCCACTGACAAAGAAATGATCAGTCTATAATTTTAATAGTAGGTTTATTTGAACAGTGAGAGACAGAATGACAACAACAAAATCCAGAAAAACCATGTCAAAAATTTGATAAATTGATTTGCATTTTAATGAGTGAAATAAGTATTCAACCCCTTCTCAATCAGAAAGATTTCTGGCACCCAGGTGTCTTTTATACAGGTAACGAGCTGAGATTAGGAGCACACTCTTAAAGGGAATCCTTCTAATCTCAGTTTGTTACCTGAATAAAAGACACCTGTCCACAGAAGCAATCAATCAATCAGATTCCAAGATCTCCACCATGGTCAAGACCAAAGAGCTGTCCAAGGATGTCTGGGACAAGATTGTAGACCTACACAAGGCTGGAATGGGCTACAAAACCATCGCCAGGCAGCTTGGTGAAAAGGTGACAACAGTTGGTGTGATTATTCGCAAATGGAAGAAACACAAAAGAACTGTCAATCTCCCTCGGTCTGGAGCTCCATGCAAGAGCTCACCTTGTGGAGTTACAATGATCATGAGAACTGTGAGGAATAAGCCCAGAACATTATGGGAGGATCTGGTCAATGATCTCAAGGCAGCTGGGACCAAAGTCACCAAGAAAACAATTGGTAACACACTTCACCATGAAGGACTGAAATCCTGCAGCGCCCACAAGATCCCCCTGCTCAAGAAAGCATATGTACAGGCCCGTCTGAAAATTACCTCATATACCTCAACATCAACTTGGTTCTGGAACTCCTGTAAATAGCCAACTTATTGATCGTTGTATAACTTTACAGTAACAAAATAGCATTTTACTGCTCTTCTTATCACTGTATTTATAAATCTTTACTATTTTCTATTTAGGAATGATTTATTAGATTTTTAGTGCCCATAAATAAGCATTTCACTGTTATTCACAACCTGTTGTTAAAGAACCCTAACCCTGACTAATAAAATGTGATTTTCCTTGCACTAGAGTAATGTCTTCTGTCCTTCATGCTTGTTTCTAAAGCTTAAAGTGTAGGAGAGTAATGAGTCGCTACAAATTACTAATCTGCTTGTGGGGTCATGAACCCTCATGCTTCAGCCTATCACTACTCTACTAGAATTGCTTTGCACAGCAGAGTTTTGACAACTATCCAAAGGGAGTGCTCCTAATCTCAGTTTGTTACCTGTATAAAAGACACCTGTCCACAGAAGCAATCAATCAATCAGATTCCAAAATCTCTACCATGGCCAATACCAAATTTCTGTCCAAGGATGTCAGGGACAAGATTGTAGACCTACACAAGTCTAGAATGGGCTACAAGACCATCGCCAAGCAGCTTGGTGAGAAGGTGACAACAGTTGGTGCGATTATTCGTAAATGGAAGAAACACCTCCTCTGTGTTTGGAGGAGGTGGAATGTTGCCTATGACCCCAAGAACACCATCCCCACTGTCAAACTTGGAGGTGGAAACATAATGCTTTGGGGGTGTTTTTCTGCTAAGGGGACAGGACAACTTCACCAAAGGAAAGGGACAATGGACAGGGCCATGTACCGTCAAATCTTGGGTGAGAACCTCCTTTCCTCAGCAGGGCATTGAAAATGGGTCATGGATGGGTATTCCAGCATGACAATGACCCAAAACACACGGCCAAGACAACAAAGGAATGGCTCAAGAAGAAGCACATTAAGGTCCTGGAGTGGCCTAGCCACTCTGTGGAGGGAGCTGAAGGTTCGAGTTGTCAAACGTCAGCCTCGAAACCTTAATGACTTGGAGAAGATCTGTAAAGAGGAGTGGGACAAATTCCCTTCTGAGATGTGTGCAAACCTAGTGGCCAACTACAAGAAACATCTGACTTCTGTGATTGCTAACAAGGGTTTTGCCACCAAGGACTAAGTCATGTTTTGACGAGGGGTCAAATACTTATTTCACTCATTAAAATTCAAATCAATTTACAACATTTTTGACATCCCTTTTTCTGGATGTTTTTGTTGTTATTCTGTCTCTCACTGTTCAAATAAACCTACCATTAAAATTATAGACTGATAATTTCTTGGTCAGTGGGAAAACGTACAAAATCACAAGGGTGTCAAATACTTTTTTCCCCTCACTGTACATTGTTAAACACACCATAAATGATCTGTACTTTCATGGTAATAAATACTGACACACATTTCACAAGTGAAAATGACTGAAATTGGAAAAGAGGAAGGAAGGTGATGGAGAACAGAGCATTATCAAATGAATTGACAATGAAAACATGTTCTCGATGTTAGTTTGAACTGACTTCTCCATGGCAGCTTTGAAGGCTTCAGCTCCTGCAGCTTGTCTATACACAACACCTTCCTGGGTGTCGATGAGTGACACCTCACTGAGGGCACAGTCCACAGTGTGAAGGACAAAGCTGCATTCTTGTGGGACTTCGAGTTCCACCTGAAGAAGGATGATAAGAGAGAGGAAGGGTCAGTTAAACAGCTAAATGAAGGGTCAGGAAGATAACAATCCCCCCTTCACCAGGAGGAGCAGGAAAGAATGGACACACAAACTGTCTTAGGCTTACCTGACATGTGACCTTGGGGCCATTGCTGAGGTTGGATTTACCAGTCACGCCATTCTTGCTCTCTGTTGTGTAATGATACACATATTTCTTAAAGGTCCTAAATCTTGCTGACACTGGTGATCACAAAAAATGAGCAAATCAATATTAATTATATTACTGCATGTACTAGTATTATTACGTATTAAAAATGGTCATAAGCTATACAAGGGTTGAACAAGATTGCCAAATTATGAACTATTCACATTTATTTCCACCTTGCACTATCCCACAACTGTATATGCATAATTGACTACATACACACACAGTGCAGCTTTTGTGACGAACATCTTGAATCACGGACAGTGCAAATAATGATTCCAGGCTGGGACAGAGGTGAATAATAGCTTGATGTGATAAACTAAATGGAATTTCACCTAAATATTAATCTAGGTCTGGCTATCCCTTTAACCGCCAACCATAACCTAACCTGAACCATAACCTACCAGGGGATTTCTGGTATCCACATGCATAGTAACCAGGATGTCATGTTAATACACACATAATATACATTACTGCTGTTACACTACCTATATGTACATACATCTAAATTACCTCATATCCCTCAACATATGAGGTGATATTAACTCCTGTTCATAGCCAACTTATTGATCATTGCATAACTTTACAGTAACAAAATTGCATTTTACTGCTCTTCATATCACTGTATTTATGAATGTTTTTGCCTTGCACTAGAGTCATGTCTTCTGTCCTTCATGCTTGTTTCTAAAGCAAAAAGTGTAGGAGAGTACTGAGTCACTATACATTACTAATCTGCTTGTGGGGGTCATGAACCCTCTATCACTACTCTACTAGAATTGCTTTGCACAGCAGAGTTTTGACAACTATCCAAAACATGGCCAGTTGTCCGGCATCCAGTTTGGATTATGGTCAAATGGCAGAGTTGGTAGTTTGGCACTGATTGATCAACGCATTCAGATTAAAATGTCAAAATGACATGAGACAATGAGATTTTGCTTCAATGTTCAAAACAGTGCTTCTGGGGTGTTTTTTATTTTCTTTCAAATGCTAGCAAGTATGTGTTTGTGAATTTCAGCTTTCTCAGAAATGGTACAATTCTATTGCCCACATCACCCCTTGCACTCTGGACTTTTTACTGACTGAATCACAATTCCCTTCACTTGTGAAGCACTTCAGATCCAGCTTGGTTCAGCTCTGTTATCTACAGTTCCACAAAGCAAATTGACCAGTGTTATCTACTGTTGATTTTTTTGTGGAATATTTCTAGTAAGATTTAGGCGTTAAATTCAAGCATTTTTAACTTTCCTTCCGTTTCCCATGAAACTTCAGTTTCTACATTAACGTAGTGTGAACATGCAAAATTAACTTTTTTAGGGGAAATGGAGTGAAGTGAAAGCCTTCTGCTTTTAGAAGTTAGCAAATGCAACGTTCAATCTGAAATCGACCTTCACTTTATTGGTTGAACAGTCCAGGATAGAACCACCTCCTCAAAATTATTTATGATCTTTTCCAATAATCTTATGCTGCCCAAATATAAATAACACAATGTACATGTTTCAAATTAAATTCAGTCTGTTGCCCTGTTACTAAAATGGTATGACTATGGTTAGTATTCACACCGAATGCAGGTTATATGTATATATTAATCAGATACAGTATTCCCACACTTGTGAAAAATACAGCTTTATACTTGTTGTGTTATATATTTTTAATTATTCATTGCATATTTAATTATTCTACAACATGGAGGCCATCAGAAGAAAAATGGATGAATCCAATAAAGATGTCTCTCACTAACAAATACAGGCAGGGGTGGTAACTTTCCATTTAATTCGAAAAATACACAAGGCCAGATCATGGAGTTGATTGAGTTGAATTAGATTTTTTATTAAAACCATTTAAAATGAATGTAAAGTGAACAGTAATTCCTTAGAGACTTACATGGGCATGTCAATGTTTTTTCATCTGTATTATCACTGCCAGTCTCTAAAAAACAAACACATCTTTGTTAGTGAAAATGTGTTGCATGGTGTTGCATTTAACTAGCTACATTTAATCTGTGTAAATGGCAGAGATGCAGTTCAGTATAACGTTTTTGAAAGCAATTTTTGTAAATATCCAAAAGCATGTTTAATGTTATTAACATACAGTATCCTATAAAATACTATAATCTTTCTAACATTAAAATAAAATACGTAATAATATGTAAATTAGGGATCAGCAAACACAAACACAGCTGATTAAATTAATTGCTATCTAAACAAAATATCATAATTAGTAATTATTGTAGTCAATTTTATTAGCTGGGGCTGTAATACGTTTGTAATTAATCAGGCACATTCAACCTTTATTGCCCATCCCTCTGAATACAGTGCAAATGGAGATTAGTCAATCCTAAGAAAAGAGCTATTAAATGGACAAACTTACGAGCTAAGACAATGGTACTCAGAAGCAGTAATAGCCAGATCTTAGGGTCCCCCATGACAGGCAGCAACAAAATAAAACCTCTGTCTTATTTTTGGTAGAGCACTCTCTCAACGGTTACTGATTCACTAACCACAGGACATGGCTTTTATAATGTATTCCCATATCTCGCCAGGTCCCTCCCAAAGACAGCCCAACAGAGAGCTGTGGGAGATAAACATTGCAAAGGTGATGGCCAATCCAAAGGTTGACAACTTTAACGTGTTTAGACAATCGAGAAACTAGTTACCAACTATTCTAATATACATCGATTGCACATTTGTCTGTATTGATTTGATTATTTGGCAATTGTTTTAGATTATATTATCATTGTCAACTGTTTTGTTGTCCTGTAGTAAATTGCAACAACTATACAACCGGCTGTACATCAGCTGCAGCAAAAGTGACATGTTCCAGGTTATATTACACTGGGATTTGATAGGTTATTAAAATGTTGAAAAGTCATACTGATTGAATTATTGCATTGGTAAAAGGAAAACTAACTTATTGTTAATCAGTTGTTTTTCAGACTGATATAATATAATAGATAATGGATGTACTTGTACCCACACATCCTGACATACATCCTGTGTATGAAGGATGCTTCATTGATTGCTGTGGGGTTACAACTACCACTACATTGAAAAATGTTCACACCAGTTAGTGCATGACTGAGATGCAAAGCGTAAGTCATGTTTGTAACATTTGTAAATGTTGGAGTCTCAGAACACAATGTAATTTGAATACAACCTCTGAAGTAGCCAACATCGATCTGCCAATGCAGTTTTTTCTTGTTCATTGAACCAAATAGCAGGATTTGGTCACCACACTTTTAATATTCTGAGACATTTCACTGTTTGAATTTGGCCTAACCTCTGTAGTGAGAAATATATATGGCATGTAATGCAGGTTCTGGCATGTAATGTCTTTGTCTACCAACATAAAAAAGCAATAGGGCTCCCTAACAGTTGCTATGCCAAAATATAGATTATCAATAAATAAGATACAAATCTGGTCATAAAACTCACTAAATATAATGCTTTTTCACACGCAATGCACAGTACCTTTAAAAAGCTCATTATATAGTGAGAACACACAAATCTACAGTTTAGTGACCTCTGATGTACTGTAAATAATTAATATATACTTAACCTAGTTGGGCTGTAGCTAACTACGGTCATCCAATATATAGAGTAAGGCACACAGGAAAAGAAAAAAAGTAGTTGGAGTATGAAGACTAAGCAGAACTGTTGCCACAGGAATCAAGTCAACGTTAATATTTCTAAATTGAGGGGGGTAATTGATGTGACACTGAGATATCAATCAAGATGTATGGAAAATGCAAAAAACTAATTTCAGCAATCACCTCTCTCACTGAACTCAGGGGCAGCCACTTAACGTTGAACTTTGTACCTGTATTGGATTGGAGTTGTTCCAAGTAAAAAAGGGGTGGGTCAATAATGCACAAATGTTTTTATTCAAGCTATTCAAACTTTAAATTCTATATTGCTCCTAGATACTAAATTCCCTTTTTAAAGCATGGAACTTCATGGAACTTCTATATTGCGATGGTAGGTAAATTCCCTTTATAAATTGCCAAAGCATTCCCTTTCAGTTGTTCACTTTGGGACGACATTCTGTCTCAGGCGAAAAAGCAGGTTTGGCATTCAGGGCAAGATTTGAACCTGTGGCAAGGGGTTTCCTACAAAGTCTCCTTGAACAGGCCATTCATTCTCCACATTAAATTATAAGAGAATGCAATTTCAAGTTGTCACATGAGAATTGAAAGGAGAACACCAGGGACACCCTCCTCCCTGGTGGTACAGTTATTGAGGGGCACAAGTCGCTGCTTTGTAAACCTAGCGCTCACCTGGGACTTAGCTCTGGTTCTGGATGGATCGTGTGGGCATTATGTCTGGGGGAGGGGGGCACGAATGGCAGAGAGGACTGCCTTTCTCATTGTTTCCTAGCTGCTCAAGCTCACTACTGGCACACACTGTTGAGAAACAGGGTCGAGCAAACTGTGTAATTAGAAGCAAAACGATTTTGCAAGATGGGTTTTGGATATAACTCTTCAATCTTTAACTCTTCTGCACCTCCTGTGGAATGTTGATGAAGAGAAATGTAAAAAAGTAAATTAATTCAGTCAGTGAATCTTGGCTGATTTAAAGTCATGACTTTATTCACCTTCAATATAATATTGTAAATAATATAAAATAAGAAACCAGGCAAGCATAGTTCAGCCAGCCCACAATAGAAAGTCGCCGGCAGTGTTGTTAACCACTACACCACTGAGCTGCAAATTTGCTGGCCGTCAGTATAGCCTATACTATACTGACACCCGGCATCTGTATATCCTGAACAAATCCTCTTTTGCCACTGGCCGTTTTAATAATTAATTGGCCATTCGTGAATGACATTGATTCAGTTAAACTGATTAACTGACTAACGACCTAAGTTTACATCCACCACAAATAGCGTCTATGTATGACGTTCGCCACTGGCCGTTTTAACAGTGTATTAGCCAGTAATAGGCTTTAGCAGTATCTACTAACTTACTGAAATAGTCATAAGAATTGAGCAATTGCTAGTGAGTCTGCCAAAGCTATTTCATTTCATGGCATAAGAACATATTTTTTTCTTTCATGGCAAAACAACATACTTTTTTCTTTCAATTGTGAATTACATTTATACAGCAACTATCAATAAAGGCGACAATAACTAAACTTTTCATCAAGTGAAAAGACTAGAGAATCGTGGAATCTACCAGATATGATTAATAAATGTTGTTGCTCTCAATAGATTCAAAACTTAGTTCTTCCACATGAGAGGCACTGTCTTTAACCACTATACCACAGCATTATACGTTTCAGTAGTCTCTAGACTACATTGAGGATTGTGTTAAACTGACTAACGTTTCTCATTAAATTTACCACTTTTGCCACTGGACGTTTTAACAGTTTATCATCCAGTAATAGCCTTACTAGTATTTACTACTTCCTAGGAATAATCATAAGAAATGAGAAATTCCTAGCGAGACTGAAGATTAAGTTTTACATGCCAGAAACAGTCGCAATATAACCGTACACAGTTTCAATTAAGGCTTACTATAACGTAACTACTGTATGTTAAGCTAATAAATGTTTTTGTCTATCCTGACCCAAAATGCATGCACGGATGTGTACTTCGACAACCCACCAGTTTTATTTCAGACTTACTATAATGTTTTAGCCAGCGAAGTTTGTCTATACACAATAATTAATAATGCATACATCGCTTCGTCTGCGAGGATATACAAACTCAGGAGCTATAGTTCACAAGTCTGCTTCACTAACCACTACACTATTTAAGAAAGGGCAGTCAGACAAGCAGTCAATCACTCACTCAGTAAGAGACATTTGCTCTTCTTAGCCGGTTCCGCTTACACTTTTCAGAAAAAATATTATTAAAAGACCTGTCAATGCCTTGGTTGCATTACAGAAGTCTGAAAAAAATGAAGAGACAAATGTACCCATTTCTTTCTTTTCCAAAAAAGAAAATGTATTTTAAACCTTCTGTTAATCAAAACTTTCTGTTTCAAAATTTTTGAAAAGGAAAGAAAAAGGTGCAGTGGTCTCAGTTAAATAATGGGGGATATTACTGATCAACTCAATTGTAGATAACACCACCCCTCCACTGGCTCTTCACTGCAGGCCTTCCCACTGGCTCTTCACTGCAGGCCTGGGTCGGAATTCAGGAGTGGCTTTTTGCTGCTTCTCGGGTGTTCTGTGTTGTTTTCTCCCTGGAGGGTCTGCCAATTGCCGGCCTTACAGAGACGATATCCTGCACCTGCTGTTTCGCCTCACCTATTGTGAATGCGTGGATATACAAACTCCTCCATATCTTCCTCCTCAGTCTGCCTGCCTGGTCTTCCTCTTCACTGACACTATGTGGATGAATTTACTTCTCTGGTAGTTATTTTCTAACTGGCCAGCAGCTCCACTGTAGCAATTAAATATTCTGTATTTATGATCACAAAACACTGAAATCACTGCCCCACTTTCAAAGCAACAAGTCCACCATACCATCACATTTAGACATGCAAAAAGCATAACACCCACTGACCTCATGAGTCTGACTAACTAACAGTTTCCTTGTATACGAAATGCCCCAAGTTATCCAAATTAGTTGAATCACCACCAATGTGAATCACCAATCTAAACATTTAGTACATTTTGCAGTCAGTGGATGCAGCCCCCGTGTCATCCTAGGAGAGGCCAGTCTTCCCCCTGCAGTGACCCAAAGGGAGGCACCACGCTCCAATGTCACATCAAGTCGTGAGCCAAGGGTCCACACTGAATCGGTCCTACAAAAACAAAAACAAAATATTGTTGCAAGCAACAATGGGACAGGATCCTCCTATATGGCAAGATAGTGAAATAGATCACCAGTTATAAGATGGAAAGGTCTCTGATGCTCACATGCCGATTGCAGGCACTTTCGGCAGTGGACAGGGGTCAGCATGGGCACCCTGACTGGTCTGTGGCTACACAGCCCCATACGCAACAAACTGCGATGGGCTGTGTTTTCTGACACCTTTTAGTACCAGCATTCACTTTTTCAACAATTCGAGCTGCAGTACCTCGTCTGTTGGACAGGACCACACGGGCCAGCCTTTGCTCCCCACGTGCATCAATGAGACTTATGACCTATGACCCTGTCACCAGTTCACCGCTTTTCCTTTCTTGGACCACTTTTGATAGGTACTGAACACTGCAGACCGGGAACACCCACAAGGGCTGCAGTTTTGGAGATGCTCTGACCCAGTCATCTAGCCATCACAATTTGGCCCTGGTCAAAGTCGCTCAGATCCTAACGCTTGATACTTTTTTCTGCTTCTAACAAGTCAACATTGAGGACAGAATCTTCACTTGCTGCCTAATATATCCCACACAATGACAGGTGCCATGATGACGAGATTATCAGTGTTATTCACTTCACCTGTCAGTGGTCATAATGTTAAGGCTGATGGGTGTATCAGTGTTATTCACTTCACCTGTCAGCGGTCATAATGTTATGGCTGATCGGTGTATCAGTGTTATTCACTTCACATGTCAGTGGTCATAATGTTATGGCTGATGGGTGTATCAGTGTTATTCACTTCACCTGTCAGCGGTCATAATGTTATGGCTGATTGGTGTATGGGGATTCTTAATACCCTTATGAGTAATTCTCGAAAGCCTTGTTCCACCTCATAATGTCTAGTTTTTCTGTTATAAGGCAATCTACATAGCTGTATTTGGCTTACTGGACTGAACTGGAGCCTATGGAGTGGGGAGCTAAAAAAGTGCTACTAGCTATACCCACAAATTTTCCCCATTAATTGACACTATGGATTCTACAGTTCCAGAAAATATTAAGAGACCACTGCACCATTTTATTTCCAGTATTCTCACCAGTATTGAACTGGAGCCAATGGAGTGGGTGACTAAGAAACATTTGCTGGCTTTAACTTCATTTTCCTCATGAATTGACAGTTTAAATAGATGTTTTATACCCTAGTGAGTAATTCTCAAATGCCATGTTCCACCTCACAATATCTAGTTTTAAGGCAATTTGTATAGGCCAAATTCAGGTATAGAGTATTGCACTGGAGCCAATCAAGTGGGTGACTAATAAAGTACTGTTAGCTACACCCTCTAATTGCCCACATTAATTGACGCTATACAGTTCTGCTCAACAGTTTACATACCCTTGGAGAATTGGTAATATACAGCTCCGGAGACCACTGGACATTTTTCTTTCCTTTCTAAAAAAGTGGAAAAGGTAGGTTTTGAGTGAGGAACAGGAATGTTAACCATTGCAAATTGAACGCTTCTGTTCCTTACTCAAAACTTTCCACTCAACTTTTTTGGAAAGGAAAGAAAAAGGGGCATTTGTAAAGAAAACATGAGTGAGCAGACAAAACACATGTCTTTTATTTCTTATGGGATTCATATTCAACTGTAAGTTTTAACAGAATGGTACAATCATAAAAGAATATGGCAACTGTTGAAGTCTAACACTTCCCCGAGTTGGTTTGTTGGAAAGGAGAATAAAACACCAGGAGTCATGTCAATTATCATACCGCATATTTCGTTTATTACAAAAGCTTTTGGAGACAAGGGTCGCCGCACAATGTCTAAGGATCAACAGTCAAACATAATTTTATACTTCCACTACGCCCAAAAGATTGAGGCGTTAAGTTACAAAGCAAGTGTGCTATTGGTCCAATCCCAGTTCTATTCCTTATAGGATAACTGCAAGTATCCCCTTGCCCCCTTGTGGTTTCTGTGTTGTCTGTCCGACTATGTGTGTGTGTCTCTGACCTGTGACCTGTTTCTGACAAGACAGACATACTAAATCTTTCTCTCCCCGGGAACCGCTTGAACAGGGTTTCCTATTCTCCTACTTGCTCCTTCAGTTTCAGCTCATATTACAAACAATTAATATTTTGTTTCATTGGTTACAACAGCTTACAACAGTTCACTAACTTATACAATCAATACATCTACATTGGTTACAACAGCTTACAACAGTTCACTAACTCATACAATCAATACATCTACACAACAAATTTAAAAAAATACTGACCCCTGCCCAAAAGTCCCCCTTTAGCATTAATAACAACATGCAGTCTTTTGTAATAGTTGTCTATGAGGCCGCGAATTCCTGCAGTTGGTATTGCTGCCCATTCGACTTGGCAAAATGCCTCCAGGTCATGCAAAGTCTTGTCTGGAATGAACCGCATATTTGAGATCTCCCCAGAGTGGCTCGATGATATTAAGGTCAGGAGACTGTGATGGCCTCTCCAGAACCTTCACCTTTTTCTGCTGTAACCACTGGAAGGTCAACTTGGCTTTGTGCTCAGGGTCATTGTTGTGCTGGAAAGTCCAAGAGTGTCCCATGCACAACTTTCATGCAGAAGAATGCAAATTGTCTGCTAGTATTTTCTAATAACATGCTGCATTCATCTTGCCATTAGGGCTGCAACAAACGATTATTTTGATAATCGATTAATCTAACGATTATTGTGACGATTAATCGACTAATCATTGATTATTTCACCAACTAATCAGTAAGTTTGGAACGATTATTCAGCCTTTTCAATAAGTTAAAACATTCAGTTATACATATTATAATCTTAAATAATAAAACAAAATAATCACTTCAGCTTTTCAAAGTATGTTTTAATGAACCTTAAATGAATCTCCTACTAAACAGGTCAACAACAAAAGAATCTGCTGCATTGCAGACAAACATATTTTTTTTTAAATGTAAACATTTCTTGGCAGCAGTGTTAAGAGCTTCATTATTTGAAGACCACTAATTTCTGCACTGGCCTTTTTTTGATTTTCAAATAAGTGCTGAATTAAAATGAAGGAAGGTCAGCATATCAACATGTTCACGTGACAAGTTTGCTCTTTTTTGTGAGCAAATGTTTCCTGCAGCTGAGAAGATCCGTTCTGCTGGAGTGGATGTGGCAGGAATGCAAAGAAATGATCTTGCCAGCTTTGATAGGTTAGGGAAGCGTCCCTCATTTTCCTTCCACCAACCTAAAGGATCTTCTTGTTTCGCTATTTACGGTTCTGAGAAGTACATTTGTACTTTCTTTCTCACCATCTGAATCTTTTGTTCCTCATGTGACTCCTCCTCTTCACTGAGGCTGTCGGTGTCAGACTGGAGGAGGGTTTCTAACACTGACTCTTCCTCTCTCCTAGGAACAGTGACACTGTGACACTGAAGCTGCCCTTCTTATGTAGATTTCCAGAACTCTTTTTCTGCTTTAATAGCAAGGACCTCAACAGTACTTTTAACCTCTATCCTCTGTTCAGCAGGCATAAACTTGAGTTTTCTAAATCTTGGATCTATGGCTACTGACAGAAGAATGGTGTTATCTTTCTCCTTGAGGAAAGTGCTGATATCCCCCCATCTTTCTTCTAACTCTTTAGAAGCTTTGGCTAAAAAAGCTTTTCCAGGAGTAGTTTTGAAGATCAGGGATTGTTGCACAGACCTCTGTAGCCCTTTTGCAAGCTGAGGAAGGCACGACAGTGTTGTGTACTCTTGGCCACTAAGAAACTCAGTGGCACATTGAAAAGGCAGCAGGCCCTGGGTTAGCTCTTCAAGTAATGACCACTGATTAGGCTTCAAATCAAAGTAATGTTTGCCCCTTGGTGTTACTTCAGGATCCGAAAGTGTGGCAGTAACAGGCCAGCGCTGCTCCAGCAGTCTCTCCAGCATAAAGTAGGTGCTATTCCACCGGGTTTCGACATCTTGTATCAGCTTATGCTCTGGTGTGTTCATCTGCTGCTGCTTTTCTTTCAGCTTAGTATTGGCCAGTTCACTTCTTCTAAAATGTTCAACCAAGGTCCTTGCAGCTCCCAAAGCTTTGCTAATGCTGGTCTCTTTGAGGGAATGGTTCACGACAAGCTGAAGTGTGTGTCCAGTACAGCGGACGGAGACCCAATTATGTTTCTCAGCAAGCAATTTCAGTGCAGCCACAACATTTGATCAATTGTCATGAACAACCGCTTTAATGCTGTCTCGGGAAATGTTGAATTTTATGACAACCTCTTCCAGCCATGTGGCTATGCTGACACCAGTATGTCGTTCCTCAAGAGGCATGGTTGCAAGAGTGAGACTGTTCATGTTCCAGTCTTCAGTTATAAAGTGGCATGTGACACCAAGGTATGCTTCTGTTGCGAGGCTAGTCCAGATTTCAGTGGTCTTTCTTCCTGAATAGATTCCTTAACCTTTAAAAAAACATCAGAATATTTTAGTTGAACATTTTATTTTTAACTCTCTTAGTGGTTAAACTGTTGTTTTAGTCATCATCTTTACTGGATGTTTAGTTTGAAATCTAAAAGCAATTCACACTAAGGTAACGGTTTAATTTGTAAACATTAATGTATTTACTAACATGAACTAATATGAGCAGCACATTTATAACATTATTCATTTTTGTTAACGTAAATAAAAATACAGCTGTTTTGTTCAGTTTATTTCATTGTATTTATATTAATGTATTAGTAAATGTTGAAGTTATTAACAAACATTAAATGTGTAAATACTGCAGAAGTACAGTTCATTATTAGTTCATGTTCATTTATATAGTTAACCAACATTATTTAATGGACCTTATTGTAAATTGTTCTCATAGATTGTTCCTGAAACATGTATTTGCGATTCTGCATTACTGTAGGTGTATATTTACTTTTTGACAGGTTTTTTCATATTTTTGCTCCATTAATCTGGTAAAGTAGGTTCTTGAAGGAAGGATATATCCAGGATGGAATGTAGAAACCATTTCACGAAAGCCTTCTCCTTCCAGCAGGGAAAGAGGTCTCATGTCTTTAACAATCATGTTTAAAATTGACTCTGTAAGAGCAGTGGCTTGTTGAGGAGTACTTTAATTCCTCCTCAGGAAAAAGTCATCAATATTAAGCCCACTGCTTTTCTTAGAACTGAAACAGAAAAAGGAACATTAAATTCAGGCCATTCAGTTTTTTTTAAAAAATGAATTTGCAAAAAAATATTATAAGTATAAAATGGCAGTCTTTTTTTTCCATGACATTTTTGTGCTGACAAATACATTTTTATTCACCATTTAATTAACAGTATGAAAAAGTAAATGACTTGATATTCTTCCTGACATCTCCTGTTGTAAGTCTTCATGAATATGGAATAAAATGCATGCAAGTAAAAAGACTGTTTACCCAATAGTGTTACATTAATAAATGCAAATTCTATGCAAAATAAATCATCATATTACTGTAATTATATTATTATTTTTAATATTATCGCTTTTATTAATAGCAGTGTTGCATTCTCTAATAAAGAGATTTACAACTAGTTAGTTAGCTTCACATGGAGATTAAACACTCACCTCTCACCGGCTCCTCTTGATCCGGGATGCTTTCTCTTTAAGTGCTCCAACATACATGTTGTGCTCCCGTGAAACGCAAGCTCAGCCTTGTATGTATTGCACATGACAGCATTCTTAGTTGGCAGTTTTGTAAAACTTTCCCACACCTTACTGGTCCGGACCCGTTTACACTCCACCATAATTTGCCGTTTATTTACTCCCTATGTAATACGCGCTGTTTTTTCTTCTGGGGCAAAAGCATTTGTAACGGCTGCATTACACTCTAGCGCCATAGCGTTGTAGCAGTCAAAACGCGATATTGCAGGCCCATACATTGTTCACGTGAGATTAAACGACTACTCGACAACAAAGATATTTGTCGACAATTTTTTATTGTCGACAATGTCGACTAATCACTTCAGCCCTACTTGCCATCAATATTCACAAGATTCCCTGTGCCTTTAGAGCTCACACACCCCAAAAACATCAGTGAGCTACCACCATGCTTCACAGTGGGGATGGTATTCTGTTCACTATAGGCCTTGTTGACCCCTCTTCAAACATAGAACTTATGTTTGTGACCATAAAGCTCTATTTTGGTCACTCCAAATTACAGTGTGCCAGAAGCTGTGAAGCGTGTCAAGGTGTTGTTGGGCATATTGTAACCGGGCTTTTTTGTGGCTTTGGCAGAATAAAGTCTTCTTTCTGGCAAGTCAACCATGCAGCTCATTTTTGTTCAAGTATCTTCACATTGTGCTCCTTGAAACAACCACACCGTCTTTTTCCAGAGCAGCCTGTATTTCTCCTGAGGTTACCTGTGGGTTTTTCTTTATATCCAGAACAATTCTTCTGGTAGTTTTGGCTGAAATTCAAGAGATCCCCGAATTTTCCATTTCTTAATAAGTGTTTGAACAGTACTGACTGGCATTTGCAAAGCTTTTGATATTGTTTTGTATCCTTTTCCATCTTTATAAAGTTTCATTAGCTTGTTACGCAGGTCATTTGACAGTTCTTTTCTGCTCCCCAAAGCTATGTTCCACATCACAAAGTCTAGTTTTTTTGTTTTAAGGCAATTTAAGGTATAGAGTCTTGCACTGGAGCCAATGGAGTGGGTGGCTAAGAAAGTGCTGGTGGTGTATCTTAGAGTAGGGGGTGCACAAAAACACAGGACATATCACGTCCCGTATTGTTACTGTAAGGGACAGTGCATTTCATTTTTCAATATGGGATGATTTTTATATGAACATTCTTGCTCATGTGTTAAGCAACAAGAAAAATTACACAGCTTGACAAAAGGAAATAACTGATTCCAAAAAAAGACATGAATACAGATTTTTTTTTTTTTTCTGTATTCATATGTATTCACATATTCAGGTCATTGACCAGGTCCTGCCGTGTAGTTCTGGGCTGATCCCTCACCTTCCTCATGATCATTGATGCCCCACGAGGTGAGATCTTGCATGGAGCCCCAGACCGATGGAGATTGACGTCATCTTGAACTTCTTCCATTTTCTAATAATTGTGCCAACAGTTGTTGCCTTCTAACCAAGCTGCTTGCCTATTGTCCTGTAGCCCATCCCAGCCTTGTGCAGGTCTACAATTTTATCCCTGATGTCCTTACACAGCTCTCTAGTCTTGGCCATTGTGGAGAGGTTGGAGTCTGTTTGAGTGTGTGGATAGGTGTCTTTTATACAGGTAACACGTTTAAACAGGTGCAGTTAATACAGGTAATGAGTGGAGAACAGGAGGGCTTCTTAAAGAAAAACTAACGGGTCTGTGAGAGACGGAATTCTTACTGTTTGGTAGGTGATCAAATACTTATGTCATGCAATAAAATGCAAATTAATTATTAAAAAATCATACAATGTGATTTTCTGGTTTTCACATTTGAAGTGTACCTATGATAAAAAATTACAGACCTCTTATTTATTATGTAAACATGCAAAATCGGCAGTGTATCAAATACTTGTTCTCCCCACTGTATACTTTCTTGGCAACATTCTCTAGGCTATTTCTTTTAACAGATCATGCGTTTGCAAGACAGCCTTGGCTGTCTTGACCTGGTACAGTCCTCACGCAAAGCCATACGGAACGCTGCTGCAGAGCCCCGCAACCCCACTCTGACATGCCAGTGCAGATACTTGTTCTATAGCGAAAATAACAACTAAGCCCTAGGCCCACATGACTTAAACTGGGTTTGACCAATTTACTTTTATAAGAAATGTTTCTTGAATCTGAAGTTGAAATGTAGCCCAGATTCCACAAGCCTAATGGCAAATGATCATTTACTGCAACCATCCCACAGTGACATGTCGTGTCCCCATTTAGGACTTTTCCACTCACATCTCCCCATTGATGCCAGCGATTTGCTAGTCAATGGGGAAAATATCTGTCACAGTTTGTCCACCTCCTGTAGTTTGGACACTGGCCCTAAGCCCTCACAGACTTAGCGAGAACGTGCTTCAAAGTCTGTGAGTCTGTGTGTGGACATTGGGGCCCAATAGTGTGCAACATGTTTCAGCGTTGTCAAGGTAACATAATAAAGTCAAAAAGTGCTGTCCCATTACTATGGCCCAATCCCAATGTCCCACTTAAACCCTAAGCCCTGAACCCTCGCAGAATAAAGTGATGTCACCTTTTAAGTGATTGAGTGCAAGAGGCTCAAAATGCTATAAATAGTAATGAGAGAGCACTTTGGACATTATCACGTTACCTTGATGACACTGAAAAATGTTGCACACTATTGTGGGTTTGTGACTTTTTACCTAATATTCTTTAACTTTCTTCGCGGCCAAGGCACTTAATAGACAGAATGTCTGATTTATATGTCATGCAGGTTCTTGCCCTACAGAGTGGAAGTGCAATTGTTAATAATAATCTATATTTGTCATTAATCAATGTACTATTTTTGATCAAAACAGCATTTTTAAGCAAAAACTAAAATAAATAGTTGAATAAACTAGATGTGTAATAAGGTGATTGCATTTCTCTGATTTCAAATGATCTATGTGCCATCTCAAATCCTTGTTAATGTAGGCCTAGTGTAGTTGTGTAGTTCACTGTTCTTCTTTCTTCTCTTATAAGGTGGGTTTGCTGGGATTTTTCTCTCACTTCTGGGCATCCCCTTGTAACCCCCGTGTTTCACGTCACAACACTATAAACTGTGGGCAATTCCCTCAGGCCAAGTCTGCAGAAATGCGGCCTTCTGAAAAGGGTGCATAAAGGGCTCAAAATGTCTGCAAGAGAGCCCTCGCGGACTTGACGGTTTGACAGTGGGACAGCCCAAAGCCGTCACAGACTTAAGGAGAACGCGTTTCAAAGTCTGTGAATCTGTTAGTGTGGACATTGGATTGGGCCTATTTATAGCATTTAGAGCCCTTGCAGCCTCTTGCACTCAATCACTTAATAGGTGACAGTTTAGTCTTCGAGGGTTCAGGGCTTAGGGTTTAGGGGGGACATTGGGATCGAGCCTGGGTCTGATCTATCAACAGAAGCATGCGTATGCGTTGTGTACGCCAGTTTGCTAAATCCCAATAATTTAGTGCGCATGCAAATCGTTGGATTTCCACATACACCAGAATTTAGTTAGAACCATAAGAAAGATAGATACATGAGGCCCCAGGGGTGGAAGTAACTTTGTTTGTTGGCACGTTTTGTTTTATGATTGTGCCATTCTGTTATGACCTACAAATGAATGGGAATCTCTTAAAAAATACGTGTTTTGCCTGTTCACTCATGTTTTCTTTAAAAATGGTACATCTATTACCAAATCTCCAAGGGTATGCAAACTTTTGAGCACAACAGTATTTATACTTGTCTTTAACACATTTGTATTTTGCACGTACATTTTTGGAGATAAATAAATAGTTGTGGAACTAAATGTATAGTGGCTGTTTGTGTAAATCTGAAAACAGAAGAACTCCCACACTGTCTCGCTTACTGCTGAAATATTTATTAAATCACAACAGATAAAGGACAAAACATTTTAATACATGATAGCGTGAATCCGTCTCAGTAATATCACAGTCAATCTCCACAATAGCTTGTAAAATCCAAAAAATCACGATCAACAGCAACACAACTTGAATCTCCTCCATGGTTCCTGTGCTGTTGAGGTGTCGCTTTGTATGGCGTATGATGCATACGTCCGAGTAAGAACATATGTCAGTGGACTAATTTGCCTAATCTTCACAGGTCTTTAGACTGTGGTGGAAACGCACACAACAATGGCTGAAATAACTTTTTGGTTACTTGAAAAGTAGTTTCTGGGTCTAAAAGTTCTGGGTACTTTTGGTGGAAACGTGGCTAAGGTAACTTTAGCCCAAGGCTATTCAACTCTGGTGCTGGAGGTCTAAAACACTTGTTTTTAATCCTCTCCTTAAGGGAATAGGGTTGTCACGATTCATCGATTATCTCAATAAATTTGATGACAAAAAGTTATTGATTATAGTTTACTACCTCAAAGGCTTCTATTAAAAGAAAAGGAGGCAAACGTTTAGGACATTCCTTGGTTCCAGGAAACAGGCTCAAAAGAGGAAGAATAACCTGGCTGTATGTCGCCATTGTGAGAATAAACTTGTTTCACAACAGTACTTCATCCATGCTGCAACTTTTGAAGAGCAAGTTTTCATTTACGGAGAATCGGAATCAGTTGATGAATAGGCCTGGTTGAGTCCCTTATATGGGAGAGGTTTATTGATTCATTGTACTTGATTCGACTTACACAACTGTTATGTCCTAGTGCTAATCTCTCCATGACAGTCCAATGGGTTTGGAGGAGACATACAAGCAGGATCAGACTCTACTTCAGAGGTATTTACAGGAGGTTGAGTGGAACATTTTAACCACATGTTCATTGGTCCATAGCGGACACATTTTTGGTGTACTGGCCTGGCATATATAACTTTTGAAGACACTCGTCCATTGATGCCAAATATGAAGGTACGTAAAAATCAGTTATTTGGTGCACTCATATTGGTGTGAAAGTGTCAAAAAAATCCCTAATGGCTGAAAAACACTTAATAGTGGACTTCATTTGTCCCATGGATGACCTTGCACAAAATGCAACTTTGGAGGCTTGTGACAGCACCACCATGATGCCGATTTGCATTGCACTGCACCAGATGTGGACATTGCCCGTAGTACCATGCAAAGTTGGGACTTTTTGGGCCATTTTATCTCTCTAGAATTGACATAAAGGACTGAAAAACGCCAAAAGTTCAATAATTATAACAATAATTACAGTTGCAAGCAGTTTTGGTCGAGATTCAGCCTAAAGCTAATACTGACCTTATTGCACCACTTAAACGGCGATAGATATACACTCACCTAAAGGATTATTAGGAACACCATACTGATACTGTGTTTGACCCCCCTTTCGCCTTCAGAACTGCCTTAATACTACGTGGCATTGATTCAACAAGGTGCTGAAAGCATTCTTTAGAAATGTTGGCCCATATTGATAGGATAGCATCTTGCAGTTGATGGAGATTTGTGGGATGCACATCAAGGGCACGAAGCTCCCGTTCCACAACATCCCAAAGATGCTCTATTGGGTTGAGATCTGGTGACTGTGGTGGCCATTTCAGTAAAGTGAACTCATTGTCATGTTCAAGAAACCAATTTGAAATGATTCGAGCTTTGTGACATGGTGCATTATCCTGCTGGAAGTAGCCGTCAGAGGATGGATACATGGTGGTCATAAAGGGATGGACATGGTCAGAAACAATGCTCAGGTAGGCCGTGGCATTCAAACGATGCCCAATTGGCACTAAGGGGCCTAAAGTGTGCCAAGAAAACATCCCCCACACCATTACACCACCACCACCAGCCTGCACAGTGGGAACAAGGCATGATGGATCCATGTTCTCATTCTGTTTATGCCAAATTCTGACTCTACCATCTGAATATCTCAACAGAAATCGAGACTCATCAGACCAGGCAACATTCTTCCAGTCTTCAACTGTCCAATTTTGGTGAGCTCGTGCAAATTGTAGCCTCTTTTTCCTATTTGTAGTGGAGATGAGTGGTACCCGGTGGGGTCTTCTGCTGTTGTAGCCCATCCGCCTCAAGGTTGTGCGTGTTGTGGCTTCACAAATGCTTTGCTGCATACCTTGGTTGTAACAAGTGGTTATTTCAGTCAAAGTTGCTCTTCTATCAGCTTGAAACAGTCGGCCCATTCTCCTCTGACCTCTAGCATCAACAAGGCATTTTCGCCCACAGGACTGCCGCATACTGGATGTTTTTCCCTTTTCACACCATTCTTTGTAAACCCTAGAAATGTTTGTGTGTGAAAATCCCAGTAACTGAGCAGATTGTGAAATACTCAGACCGGCCCGTCTGGCACCAACAACCATGCCACGCTCAAAATTGCTTAAATCACCTTTCTTTCCCATTCTGACATTCAGTTTGGAGTTCAGGAGATTGTCTTGACCAGGACCACACCCCTAAATGCATTGAAGCAACTGCCATGTGATTGGTTGATTAGATAATTGCATTAATGAGATATTGAACATGTGTTCCTAATAATCCTTTAGGTGAGTGTATGTGTGGCGCACTATTTATTAGCAGATTCTCCAAATAAAGCTTAAATTACATTTCCTGTCAAATTGTGCTCCCATGTGGTGAAATTGAATCATAGCTCATACTGGATTCACTAGATTTAGCTAGATGCATAACACTTATTATGTGGCCAAATGTAATCACACATAATGATATGGATGAAGAGATCTCAAGGTAGCCATTATGGTCAAACTGAATGAACTTACATATGTTACAACCCGTTTCCAAAAAAGTTGGGAGCCTGTGTTAAATGCAAATAAAATCAGAATGCAATGATGTGCAAATCATTTATCCCTATATTTAATTGAAAATAGTACAAAGACAAACATATCAAATGTTGAAACTGAGAAATTTTATTGTTTTTGGAAAAATATTTGAAGCCAGAAACACGTTTTAAATAAGTTGGGACAGGGGCATGGTAACCACTATGTTGCATCACCTGTTCTTTTAACAATACTCTGTAAGTGTTTAGGAAACCAATTGCAGAAGTGTTGAAAGTGAAATGTTTTCCTAATCTTGCTTGATATAGGATTTCTGCTACTGAACAGTCTGGGTCTCCTTTGTCATATTTTTTATTTCATAATGCGCCAAATGTTTTCAATGGGTGACAGGTCGTGACTGTTTTACTTCTGAGCCATGCTAATGTAATACATGCAGAATGTGGTTTGGCATTGTCTTGCTAAAATAAGCCAGGCCTTCCCTGGCCATCTGGATGGCAGCATATGTTGCTCCAAAACCTATATATATTGTTCAACATAAATGGTACCTTCACAGATGTGCAAGTCACCCATGCCATGTGCAGTAATGCACCCCCATACCATCATGTATGCTGGCTTTTGAACTGTGCGCTGATAACAAGCCGGATGGTCCCACTCCTCTTTAGTCCAGAGGACCATGATTCCCAAAAATAATTTTTAATTTTGATTCGTCCAACCACAGGACAGTTTTCCACTTCACCTTGGGCCATCTAAAACCAGCTCGGACCCAGAGAAGGTGGCAGGATTCCTGGATCTTGTTTATATAAGGTTTCTTCTGTTTTAAAACAGTTCTTTAGAGTTAAATACATACCTACCTTATTTACTACATGTATAACTAGACATTGTATAATGTACAATTACAGAAATGTAAAATGTATCGTCATGTAATTTATACATTTTCCATTTATTATCAGACTTATTTTGGAGTATTTTGTTATTGAAATGTATAGAACAATAACTTAAGTGTTTCATTGAATTTACATTTGTTGAACCAGAAACAGAAGCAACATTTTAATGTAATTTATGCCACAGGGCACAGCTACAGAAATGACCAAACATCAGCATTGGTAGGTCTTACTGGTGCATCCAATTAAAATGTATCAGTGTTTATATTTGAATAGGTGATCCAATAATGTTCCATACTTGTTGAAGTCTCTAGTTATAATAAATGATCATATTGCCTCGAACAAGGTTCCCTCTTAACTCATTACTTTTGTTTGCTCAATAATTTGTTGTTATTGTACAGGTATAACATAAACCTTTAAGGAGTGGGAACTATGCACCCAAATCCAATTCTGCTGTAACAGTCGAGGGTAAGGACATGAGGTGCAGAGCAGAACATTCCTTTTATTATTTACTGACAAAAACAACAAAAGGGGAGGTACACCGTGAACTAATACAAACAATGAATCACAAAACAAAAGCCCAAACAGCCAACTCATATAGAGTCCCCAATTAGAGGCAACGCAGGACAGCAGCCTCTAATTGGGGACAATCGCATGTGGAGCACAGAGATGCCTAGAGGCACCCTGGGTGTGACCCCCAGGCGCATAGAGCCAGGACTTGACATCTGCTTAATGCCCCCCAAAATGCTGAGAAGGGCCCTGGTCTATGGTTTAATTATTTTCTGCACAGTGTAGTTTTGGACAACAGTTTAAAGTCTTTTGTGCAATTTTCTTATCTCAATCTATCATTAGTATACTTCGCAAACATTCCTTCCTGAAATGGAACCGCATTAGGCCCATAGATTCATGCAGGGTTGATGATCAATTTGAGAATTTGTGCAGCTTGGTGCACTCGCTCTTTCTATACACAATGGCAAATAGGGAAATAAGGAAATTAACAATTTGGGATGTGCCCTAGTTAAAATATAAGATTATTATTTTTTGACTTTATGATGTCATCACCATCAACATTAACAAATGGTAAAATTCCATTGTCCAACTCATTGCAATTCATTTGTGATGATGAAAAACATTGTTAGGCAGGACATATGAGCTTTAAAATCAGATAATACTGAACAAAAACATAAACACAACATGTAGGGTTGGTCCCAGAAAAACTGCAAATGTATTTCTCTCAAATTTTGTGAACAAATGGTTTACATCCTTGTTATGAGCATTTTTATTTGCCAAGATAATCCATGGACCTGACATATCTTTTGAAATTGGTAAATGTTGAATTAGAATTTTTGTTTAGTATGATCCAATTTTGTGAAACCTATTCATATGCAACGAGCAAAGGGAAACTATGTTTAACTGATGCTCTTTACATCTGATCCACTGTTTTAAACAGAAAGCTGTCTATACTTTAAGTTTTTGTATATATATTGTAAAGACATGCATTCAGTATAAAAAGTAAAAAAGTGTTAATTTGATCCACCATATTTCCACCACTGACTGCCACAATTCCTCATTCGTGAAATAATGCTGGATAACATCAACATACAATCAGAGGCATAATCAATATGATATTATTTTGCTGTATAGCCTGCTAACAACTTAGTGTTCTCTAGTCCTTATCATTTAGTAGTTAATTAGAACAGATCCAAAACATCATTTGCTGTAGACTCGTTTTGTTGGATATACTTGAGAATGTCCATTTGATCCTTCACCTCACCAGCAACTGGTGGAACACCCGCAACACCTGAGATTGGAGATGGCTTTACAGGCAGTGCTGGCTTTGATTTAGGGGCCATTTTGGGTTTGGAGGCAGCACCTGGCTTTGCTTTGACACTTTTCACCTGCAAGAGCTTGTCAAGGTTGTCTTCTATCCTGAAATGCGAAACAAGGACAATAAGTTTGAAGTCCTAATATAATGTTGTAATAATCGCTGTCTCACAAAGAGCTGTGATGGTAAACCTGAAAAGTTCATCTGTATCCTCTTCAAGTCCTAAATCTGCAGATGCCACATCCTTGTATGCTGTAGGAAGCAGTAAAGGGTCCCCAAGCTTCACTTTTCCTGCCAAGTCTGAGTCCTCAAACAGCTTAACTTTGCCTGTTTGGACAATAAAGATATATGTTATGATTTAAACCAGATTTAAGAGGATACGAGTCTGGAATTTTTGAAACAGATTGTTTGTAGACAGCTTCTGACATTACTATTGCAGTAAAAAGGAAGACAGAATCATAACGATATTTATACTTACTGTCTTTGGCTGCAGGTTGAAACAAGTCGTCATCTATATTCTCAGCCTCATTAAACAGAGGTTGGATAGCCACTTTAGGCTCTGTATGCGTTATTTTCTTCTGCCTGTTGCACCTGGGAGAAGGAGTGACAGGTACCGTTATATATCATTCAGTGCCTGTACTGTACATTTGGGTTGGCAATGTTACAATATAACGGACTATCAACTGTAGGTGGTAGAGCACTTACAGAGGGGCAATTTGTTTTGCAGCATGCAAAAAATGCTATCGCCCTGCCAATAAATATACAACAAAAAAACTAAACAACAACAAACATTGGACATGAGCAGTACACAAACCTCATCAAATAAGGGGTGGTGTGGGTCTGTCAGAATGGATTGTGAAGGGCACACGTCTGATACAGGTTGGTGTGTTTGGATAAGTTGGTACCAGTGATCTTACTATGCTGTTTAGCAATGTTGTTTAATCTGTTCTTATGCTTCCCATTGAGGTTACAAAAGCAGCAGATCACATAAAATGTTATAACTAATTCAATGAATGATTTATAGAAACAAGTCATCAGTATCTGATCCACTCTGAAAAAGAGTTTTCTTAAGAAGAAAAGACACAGACTTCCCTTGGCACATTTGGCATTCACGTTTGCTTCAAAACTTAGCTTACTATTTATTAAAGTACCATTGTATTTGCATTGTTCAACAATCTACACTGGTGCACCATCTATCTGGGACTGCATAAGTGTTAGGGAGCTTCTATGGAAATAATTAGTCATGTCCTTGGTTTTGCTGACATTAAGTTTCAAGAAGGAGTGTTCACAACATTCAACACACTCCTCCACCACTGGGCCATGGCTCACCGCCTCATCCTGTAGAAGGCTCACAATAACTCATTCATCTGCAAATGTAATGATTATCTAGAATTGTAGTTGCTTGGGCAGTTATTAGTGTACAGAACAAACATCAAGGGAGAAAGAATGCACCCTTGAGGTGAACCTGTGGAGGAGGATAGAACCTCTGACAAAGAACCATCAGTTCTTACTCTCTGTGTTCTATTGGTTAAAAAGTCAGTAAGCCAGCTGACAATGTTTAAATCCACATCAAAATCAGATATAAGCTTCTCTGCTAAGACATATGGTTGGATACAGTTAAAAGCTGAAGAAAAATGTCTGGGTCTTACTCCCCAACAGATGTAAGACCCATGACGGTCCTGGGCCTTTGCCATTATAACACCCTAGACAATATATTCAAAGACCTTCATTATTAGTAAGTTGAGGGAAATGGGACAGTAATAATTAAACATTTGGGGGGACCTTATCTACCTACCGAATCTATAACTGACAGTCACAATTGGTAGTGACGATATCACAATGTGATAAACTATGTTTAAGCATATTTCAACTTGAACTGCAATGCCAGCATCCTGCAGCACTCAACAGACACTACAGCGAGCAAACAGCAGGGCAACGTGCCAAATTTAACATTTTGATTATACACATTTAAAACCTTGATTACATAGAAACAATCAGAATATATCTTATGTATTAGTGGAAATACAGTGCTGCTTCATTGTATATGTATGGTGATTGTTTTGAATTAAATATTATACTCATACAATCCATATCTACACTGTTATTTGTTATAAAGACATCCCAAATAAAGCTCACAAACAATAACTTGGAGTAAACGTCTCCTACAGTATAGCCACTAATCGGTCTCTTGCATCATTCTGAGGAATATTTGCACAGTTCTTACAGTACTCAGACAATTGAGTGAGGTTTGAGGGGTTTCTGGCATATAATGCCTGCTTCAGGTTCTGTCACAGCATCTCGATTTGATGAAGGTCAAGACTTTGGCCAATTCAAAAAACACATCTACTTTTCCCTGAGCCATTCTTTGGTAGATTTGCTTGAATATTTTGGGTTGTTGTCTTTTTGGAAGACACATTAGACTAATTCTATTCAGTAATCTCCCGGTATACCTCAGAATTCATAGTTCCCTTGATGATATGCAGTAGACCTAGTCCAGAGGATGAAAAACAGCCCCAGATCTTGAAATTCCCAATACCATGTTTGACTGTTGGAATAACCTTATTTTGGTGGTAGTCAATTTTGGGTTCTCGAACAACAAAGCTCTTTTAATTATGACCAAAAAGGTCAATTGTGGACTCATTTGTCCAGAGAATGGACTTTCGGTTCTGTCCAGGTAGTCTCTGGCAAAGTTAAGATAAGCATTTTGGCTCTTTTTTGACAGCAGAGGCTTCTTCCTAGCCAAAGTCTCATTAATGCCATTTCGATTCACTGTTCTTAATGTTGAAGCATGCACAGTTACCTGAGATGCATTAACTAGTATGGGTAACTGACCAGATATCTTGTCTCCATTTATCAGAGTTCCACCCAAATTCTTTACCAAAGACCCCTCCTTTGATTGGTTCAACTATTCACCCACCTGACTGTACTTACCTACTTAATTTAACCAATCCCATGTTTGGGATTCGTTTATTTTTGCAACTGCACTAATTCCTTTTTCATTTAGTTTTTTTCTACTACATGCATGATTTTCTTTAAACCAACATATGGAATTGGTAATTATAAACTTGTTATGTCAAATAAAAAAAGACTGCTTCTGGTTGTATAAAGATTTCATGGTGAACATTAAAAATAATCTGGGTTCACATACTTTCAATCAGCACTGTACTTAATAACTTTCCTTTGTTGTTGCTAGATATCTCAGGCCTCATTTATCTGTCTTGGGGTGTCTGTGTATAGTCCCATGAATGTGCATAGAGTCAGTGCAACATAAAAAGGAAAATACAACACAAACTAAGAAATTGTCTTACTTTACATTGCCTAGAGGTCCAAGGTAATTCTCATCAGCGTTGCCATCTCCATCCTCCTCTTCATTAAGCTTTGCTGGTGAAACATGCTTTGTTACTCTACCAGAAGCAGCTGGGGCCTCTTCCCTTTCAAAGAAATTAAAGACTTCGTTGTCCTGGTCCTTCCAATCTGGAGCATTTCTGGTTTTCAAATCTGCTACTCTGGATTTTGCCCCTGTAAAAATAAATACTTTGAGCCAAACATTATTTAATTTATCCTCACGGTACAGTATAATCACAATTATTAGTTGCTGACACAATTGTAGAATTCTGTATTGCGATTCTGAAAATTCTATTTTGTGATTTGATAGTGATTTTCCAAGCATATTGCTCACCCTGTGTCTGCTGCAGAAGGACAAGGGACAGCAATTGAGGGAATGAGTTTTGATCAGTCATGGAAATAAGTGTAAAAAGATTAGCTCATGATAACAAAGTAATAATAATACAATCTTTTTGTTCTGTTTTACTGCAGTTAAAGAAAACCAACACAACAAATAATATTGCAAGATTGTCAAAATCATAAAATATTGCTAAATTGTCCAAATCGAAAATATTAAATATCTGATAAATAACATTATGGATATTTTCCCATTTTTATTCTTTTTATTTAATTATTGATAAAATAAAGCAACGTCTGCATACAAAATTTCAAAATGTTCTTGTTTTACTAATTTTATTGTCTTGAAAAGTATTATTTGGTTATTATTAGTACCAGTAGTAATATAGGTAAATAATCGAACAAAATGATATATACCTTTCAAAATGAACTACCATGGTAAACATGCAGATGGAATCTGGATAAAAAAACCTCTTGATTTACTGTTTAAATGTCTAGATTTAACATCTAGATTTTTCATAATTTCACAGGACATCAGAGACCCATGTCAACAGTATCTAAAGCCACAGTAATGGCTTTGAAAGTGGTTTTATAATTTGGTGCTGTAGATTTAGAAGTTTTTTTCCTAATGTGAATGTTTTCTGACATGAATCAACCATGTTGTATTAACAGGTGTCATTAAAATAGGCAAAATTCACAAAATACCCTAGTAAGTGCAAGTTTTGGTTAGATACAAGCAAATCAAACAAGTTATTTATTGACCAAAACTGCATAGTGGCATATTTTGTAGAAAGGACGGGTCAAGAAATATTCCTTACTTATTAAAAATTCTGAAATATGTAGGGAAAGACTGTTTACTGTAGTGCATTGCATAATGTTACCTAAGAACTCCAACACCTCTGGACAAGTAGCAAGTTGAGAATTCTTTGAGATGAACTTGACCAGTTCATCAAAGGCCACCCTACGCTCCCGGATGTCTGTCTCACCAACAAACAGGGCCTTGCGAGGCATGGCTGGTAAGATGATCTTCGGATATTGAGCAACGAGTCTGTGGTAGAACTCATCAATTTCACTGTATTTCTTCGAAACCTGCCAATAACATTTAAGACTTCATATATATATATATGTATATTATTAAAAAAAAATTGGTGGGGGGGGGTCAAATATGTTAAATCTTTTGAGCCACAACATTTTAAACAAGGTGGAAAATAGTCGATATTAACAACTAACATGATATGTATTCCTGACCAGCAGATGTCGCTACTCATTGTATTAAAAAATTGTGTCAAGAAAAAAGAAAGTAATTTTTGTAAAAGCCCCAAAGTACTTCTTGGTTTCCCATCAAAGTTGTGAAGGACATTTTAAATTGTCTGCAGTGGTTCATCATTAAAGTAACACTTGCCTGAAACACTTAGTTTCAATTCCCAATCCCTGTCCACAATACCTCGCAAGCATCATGCAAGGAAGAGATGTAGGCATCTGATTAATAAATAATACTCAATATCTCTTTCCAACCCCTTCCACCTCTGAGAGGTCTCAGGTCATCACTAGGTGCAATAGCCACTAAGTGAGACATCTCACCTACTCTTACAATCAGATGTGGGAGATGCCAGGGAAGAGATACCTAGCTTAATGAGAGAGACATGTGTTTTAGATTATGGATATCATACACATGTTAAAATCAAGCACATGTTAATGCCTAAATGCAATTATAAAACTGCCACTGGAGTTAATTTTGGTTTTCAGACAAGAACCATGACTAAGGGCAAACATCTTGATAAAATGGCAAGCTGAGTATAAGACATATTTATATTTTGATGACAGTGATGTTATTATTAATGTCATATTTACAAAGCAAAATATTTACATGAATGTTACATTTCCAGGACCACTGTTCATGCTTTCACATATTAATTGGAAAAGTCAAGTGAAATGTATGTTTCTAGCATTGAGCTCATTGCACAGCATCAGTAATGTCCGGTGCCCACTGAGACATCCAAATCCATTTTCCATCAACTGAAATTAGTTTACTTGTTTTTGTGACTAGTTCTGGTCTTGTTTGGTTATGAATACACCAGAGAAATACAAAAGAAATACTGCAAATCTTATTTTAAAGACTTTGTACTTTGAGATTATTAGTAGCAGAATGCAATGTGATGTATTGTGTTCACACCAAATGTATAGGATAGGGGATTACTTACCACCAGCTGTACAATGTCCTCAGGTTTGTGTTTTGTAGATTTGAAGGCTGCCAGACAAGTAACCACAATTATTTGATATTCCACATGACCTGTCATCATGGTCCCACGGATCTCCTTGTAAAGGGGAACATGCATATCTATGCCCGTCACTTCATTCTGCAACAGCCTGGGATGGAAAACATTGACATTCACTGACCAAAAATAATTGTATGATTAGAGCATGATTTCTACAGGAAAATAACTGTGGTGTGCATCATGCATAAAAATCCACAATGTAAACAGAAAAAAAGAACTGGCAAAAATGGTCTGCTTTTTCCTTTATTATTCATATGAATGAAAATTAATGTGAACAATTGTTGAATAAGAGGCAGACACAAGGCTGAATGCTACATAATAAATAGCAGCTGAATGAGACCTTTAGGCCGGAAAAGGGAAGTGCAAAGACGGGCTTTGCTTGTGCACGTAACAAGATATTGGTGTTTCACAAATGGTCTTTTATAAAAATCAGAAATACTGAAACAAAAAAGTATAATAGCTACGACGTTTACTTAATCCTACCTGCTCGTAATAAGTCCCTCTGACATTGTGTTAAGATTGCTGTCCAGTCTTGATTCCTTCAGCTGTAATCAAACAGACCACCCCACTTAAACTGTTGCGATAGATAGAAGTCACGGGATAGGAACAGATCGAAGAGGAGACAAGAATAACGATTTATTAAATACTTCCGGGTTTTTGTAATAGTTCAGAATAAGAGTTCAATCTCGTGTACTTTGTACGTTAATCACTAGGACAAACATTCTGGAAAAAGTGACAAATATATTTTCTTCTATTTTTTGTTTTTATCACATGTGCTGTTCTGTATATGTAATATTAATAAGTAAACTCTACGAATTAGTTAACTCGACCTCTTGGTTTGGGTTAATTTAATTCGTCCTGCTTTTTCTTAAGGCTCTAATTTTGACATGAGCTCTGATCCGCGCTCAAGCTGTTAATCGCATCTACCCTCTCAAAGCGGACCCACATCGTGGGACACTGCAGGTGACATGGTGAAATAAAGCTTTGCATCTGTCACTCCACTTGTGTTGTAGGTAGCATTAAGGTGTTCCTGTTAAAATTCATGGTAACACTTTCCGTTAAGTGTTCATGAACTTGCATTTGTGTATACGAATACAGTAGGATTGGTGAATAAGGACAAACAAATAATAAGCATAATTAATGATTTACAAATGCATTTTCTAACAATGTGTACTGTAATTCTTTTTATGTTGATAAAGGACATCCATTCATGGATTGTTTGTTTGATCAAGGCTAAGTAATATAAACTATCCATCCATCCATCTTCTTCCGCTTATCCGGGGCCGGGTCGCGGGGGCAGCAGTCTAAGCAGGGATGCCCAGACTTCCCTCTCCCCAGACACTTCCTCTAGCTCTTCCGGGGGGACAAAGAGGCGTTCCCAGGCCAGCCGGGAGACATAGTCCCTCCAGCGTGTCCTAGGTCTTCCCCGGGGACTCCTCCCGGTGGAACGGGACCGGAACACCTTCCCAGGAAGGCGTTCCGGAGGCATCCGAAAAAGATGCCCAAGCCACCTCAGCTGACCCCTCTCGATGTGGAGGAGCAGCGGCTCTACTCCGAGCTCCTCCCGGGTGACCGAGCTTCTCACCCTATGTTTACATAATATAAACTATTCATAAGATAATCACATTTTTGAATACATTATTAATGAGGTAGGCTAGATAATGATAGTTTAACATCATTAATTTATATGAACTAATGGTGAAGTATCAGTTCTAAATGGTTAATAGCTACTGTACCAATGGGTCATTAGATAGACATTGTTAATATAGGATAATTCATCACTTTACATAGTGGGACACTAAAAATAAACTAATAGTAAAGTATCAGTTATTATTGGTTAATAACTACTGTACCAATGGGACATTAGTTTGTCATTGTGAAGGTTGGAAAATTAATCACTTTAATTGCATTGGACAACCCACTTTTCAAAAGAATTACATGATATTATGCTATTATGCGTTATTCCACCTCAGTGGTTACTCAGCGGGCCAAAAAAAGTATACTAATGATTTGGTGTTGTGGGATTAATGCTGTATTACTAGAATACTTGTGATAACAGATAATCCTCATGTCACGGATGACCAGATGAACTAAAAGTGTATAAATACAATTTGTAAAACAACCACTCTGGACCCATGGACATTATGAAGGAAAAGATTAATGTCCTTTGTGGAAGTTTTCACAGCGCTTATACAGCTGTTATGAGTTTGGGCTATGTTAGGCTACAGGTCTAAGGTATTGGGACTGGTGTAGTAGATAATAGTTCCTGGAAAACAGGATAAATAATGAGGCAGAAAACATGGCATTTTCTTAAAGAGTTCTTGCAATTATCTTTATTACTGATCCTAGTGCACATAGGAGATCATAAATCATGTTCAGCATGTAAAACTTTAAATATTGTATTACGCCATTACCTCCTTATTTGTACCTATGTGTAAAATACTGTCATGTTCAGTACTAAAATTTTGTAAAAGGATGAGACGATTGCATATTACCTATGTTTACATGAATAGGACATGGCTGAGCAAGCTAACCATCTTCTATTACTAACAAACACTTGACTGAAGTCAGTGTACAGCTAACTGGAGCCAGCTAATTACCAACCAAAGCCAGCTAACAGAAGCTAACCAGCAGCTAACAGAAACTAGCTAATTGCTAACCATTACACTGCAAGAATCGCAAAGTTCCTAAATCATACAGTCAATAAATTAAATAACATAAACCATTGGGATATTGTCAGGAGTGTTATTTAAAAGCATATTCAGTGTTCAGGAGTAGAGTAAAGTAAAGTACATTTCAAAGGAATGTACCACCAACATGGAATTGTACATGTCTTTTCTGTCTAGTTCAGTAATAAAATTGCTATGCTTTTCCAACCCTCTACATACTGTTATGTGCATTACACAGGAGGCAAAGCACCAGGCGCAGAAATAAAGTAACAACAAGACCGTTTATAGAAACAGCACACTACTAAACACAACACACACAGCACAATAACCCACAAGGGGTGAACGGAAAATAAGGCAACTTAAAGCACTGGCAATCAACACAACGAGACACGGGTGTGGGGAAGGGGTGTTGCTGCCATCATTCCCATGTTGGTGGTTAGTACACTGGCGAGGAGGAGCACAGGTTGGCACTGCCACAGAAGTTGGCACTGCCACACTCAGACATCCAAGAGCGAGGCTGTTGACGTCGCCAGTCCACCAGGTACTGGAGCTGTTTCGGACCACCGCCGGGAGTTCAGAATGGCTTCCACCATGTATGCAGGACCCCTCTCCACCCGCGTCCACAGCCACACCCGGTCCCCTAGGCAGTAGTCCGGTGCATTAGTCTGCCGTCGATGATTCTTTTGTCGTGCTGCCGCCCTCTGCAGGCGGAAATGGGTGGCAGACTACACTTCCTCTGCTCAATGAAACCAGTCCTTCACTGCTGGGACGTCGCTGGGCAGGGTCCCCGTCCTGTCCACACAGTAGCTGCGATTAATCTGGCCTATGATGAAATCAAGCAATTTATAATATAGCTTCAGATGCAGGGCTTGAAACTGCAACCCACCCACCCGCCAAATGCGGGTAGAATTTGTCTATGGTGTGAAACGCAGTCACTCCTACTAGCCACTTTGGCGGGTGGCATTCTATATATGTATACACAGGGTTTTTCCTGCATTCAATGCTCAAAGGCAACAGCCTTCCCAAAATCTACTCTGTGTGTTGGTAAAACATGGTTTTTCACTCATAAATAAAATACCAGCAAAACACTGCAGCTAAAATGACGGTAGGAGGAAAGTTGTTCCACACTGAGTGTTGCAAGGTGGAGTGTGTTTCCTGCTCAATTGGGCAATTTTTAATGGGCTTTTGCGGGTCGAGTCTGTGGCAGAATACAGTTTACGGTCAATGAAATCTGGCAATCTTGCATACCGGACCACACGGGTCCAGACATCGCGGAGATGAGTAAAGTCAGAAAAATCCTAGATCCTAGTTTTCTTTTACACCCAAGCATGTCAAAATATTCAATTTGAACATAATAACCTCAAACTACATCTATTCTGCATTACATTTTTTAAAACTTTTCAGGGGACTTCTAGTACCCTAGAACACAGGTGTCAAACCGGTTCCACAAAGGGCCGAGTGTCTGCAGGTCTTTGGTTTTTCCTATAAATTGGTTCCTAGTTCATACCTACACAACCAGGTGAGGGTAGAAACTAACCAATCAGTGACCTAATTAACCAATCAAGTACAAGGAGAAAGCAAAAACCTGCAGACACTCGGCCCTCCGTGGAACCGGTTTGACACCTCTGCCCTAGAACTACAGATTTGTTTTTAAAGAGAGATCACGAGACAAACGAAGATGACTGGTGAAAAGACCATCAGATTAGGGTATGTGCTATCACCAAAAACATTTGGCTATATATGCAATATATAAAGTAAAAAAATATATAATGAACATATTTAAGTCACAAACAAATATAAATAAATGAACATGAAGACGCTGGATCAGCAACCGCAGCAGAGCCTAGTACAGCTGAAGGAAGTCGAGGGAGATTAACGATGTGGCGTTAATGCAAAGATGGGGAAAAAATTACCTGACAAAGCTTTAATATATACAGCTCTGTTTCGTTTTTTTTATGCAAGTTTATATTAACAAGAACATAGTATAACAAAAATAGACAACAATAATATTGACTGCAATTAATTATAAAGCTGATGAGTGATTTCATATCTTTTTTTAAATAACATGTTAATAGTTCTAGGTTATGTTAAGAATAAATATATTGCTTGCATATTTTGGTTGATATTAGGGAGGACATTGTAGTGTGCATTAGCTGCTCAAGTGGACATGGAAAACAGGGCAGATTTAACACTATAATAGTTGTCTTTTTCAAGTGTGTAGCCACATTATATAAAGTATTTCACAGAGGGGTGTCCGGTAGAGTGGGGTACCATCTTTGCCTAATTTTGAGCCAGGAAAACCCTTGTATGTATGTATGTATGTACAGTGGGGAGAAAAAGTAATTGATACAATGACGATTTTGCAGGTTTTCCCACATACAAAGCATGTAGAAGTCTGTAATTTTTATCATAGGTACTCTTCAACTGTGAGTGACGGAATCTAAAACCAGAAAAATCCAGAAAATCACATTGTATGATTTTTAAGTAATTAGTTAGCATTTTATTGCATGACATAAGTATTTGATAAATCAGAAAAGCAGAACTTAATATTTGGTACAGAAACCTTTGTTTGCAATTACAGAGATCATACGTTTCCTGTAGTTCTTGACCAGGTTTGCACACACTGCAGCAGGGATTTGGCCCACTCCTCAATACAGACCTTCTCCAGATCCTTCAGGTTTCGGGGTTGTCGCTGGGCAATACGGACTTTCAGCTCCTGTCAGGGAAATTTCTGAAACCTGATAAATTCTGTCTGAGTAAAGGACTGAGTCCCAATGTTTAGATACATAGAGGAGTGTGGGAGAGGGGATCTGGGTTTTGTCCTAGGGGGCATTCTTGATTGGTCACAGTAGATTATAAGGTTAATCATCTACCTATCAGTAGGTTGCCTAGATGCTTTAATTCCCCCTTAAGGGTTGAGAAAGTTAACCAGATGGGGGAAGACAACATGTCCCTTGTGTCAAGCCCAGGACATGTGATAGAACAAAGGGCATGTGTTTTCTTGATATGGGACAAATGGATAGCATCTTACCACACCCCTTTTTCCCTCCTTATATACTGATGATTTTCCTGTACTAATTTAGAGATTATTCATTGTTACTTTGTAACCTGTGTATTCTCTCCTTGCAAGAATAAACTGTTTATTGTGCATTTGAGTTTTCCTCTGTCTTACCTACCATTTTCGTAAATAATTTGGACTTTAGAAATTGCAGTCACACTCCCTCCAAAGATTCTTGGGGTTATACTCATCCTTCTTCTTCCTCCAAACACGGCGAGTGGAGTTTATACCAAAAAGCTACATTTTTGTCTCATCAGACCAAATGACCTTCTTCCATTCCTCTTCTGGTTCATCCAGATGGTCATTGGCAAACTTCAGATGGGCCTGGACATGCGCTGGCTTGAGCAGGGGGATCTTGCGTACCCTGCAGGATTTTAATCCATGACGGCATAGTGTGTTACTAATGGTTTTCTTTGAGACTGTGGTCCCAGCTCTCTTCAGGTCATAGACCAGGTCCTGCAGTGTAGTTCTGGGCTCATCCCTTCCTCATGATCACTGATGCCCCACGAGGTGAGATCTTGCATGGAGCCCCAGACCGAGGGAGTCTGACCGTCATCTTGAACTTCTTCCATATTCTAATAATTGCGCCAACAGTTGTTGCCTTCTCACCAAGCTGCTTGCCTATTGTTCTGTGGCCCATCCCAGCCTTGTGCAGGTCCACAATTTTATCCCTGATATCCTTACACAGCTCTCTGGTCTTGGCCATTCTAGAGAGGTTGGAGTCTGTTTGATTGAATGTGTGGACAGGTGTCTTTTATACAGGTAACGAGTTCAAACAGGTCCAGTTAATACAGGTAATGAGTGGAGAACAGGAGGGCTTCTTATAGAAGAACTAACGGGTCTGTGAGAGCCGGAATTCCTACTGGTTGGTAGGTGATCAAATATTTACGTCATGCAATAAAATGCAAATTTAAATATTTAAAAATTATACAGTGGGATTTTCTGGATTTTTGTTTTAGATTCCGTCTCACACAGAAGTGTACCAATGAGAAAAATATAAAGCCCTCTACATGCTTTGTAAGTAGGAAAACCTGCAAAATCGGCAGTGTATCAAATACTTGTTCTCCTCACTGTATGTTGTGATCTTACATAGGATCCGCCTCCTTGTGGCGCCTCCTGTTAGTACCTTTATGAAGGGAAGCAAATGTTCCATCATGTATAACATTCCTGGGAGTGTGTAACCCATATTTTAATCACTTTTGCACTGTTGTACACTCACCTAAAGGATTATTAGGAACACCTGTTCAATTTGTCATTAATGCAATTATCTAATCAACCAATTACATGGCAGTTGCTTCAATGCATTTAGGGGTGTGGTCCTAGTCAAGACAATCTCCTGAACTCCAAACTGAATGTCAGAATGGGAAAGAAAGGTGATTTAAGCAATTTTGAGCGTGGCATGGTGAGTATTTCACAATCTGCTCAGTTACTGGGATTTTCACACACAACCATTTCTAGGGTTTACAAAGAATGGTGTGAAAAGGGAAAAACATCCAGTATGCGGCAGTCCTGTGGGCGAAAATGCCTTGTTGATGCTAGAGGTCAGAGGAGAATGGGCCGACTGATTCAAGCTGATAGAAGAGCAACTTTGACTGAAATAACCACTTGTTACAACCAAGGTATGCAGCAAAGCATTTGTGAAGCCACAACACACACAACCTTGAGGCGGATGGGCTACAACAGCAGAAGACCCCACCGGGTACCACTCATCTCCAATACAAACTAGGAAAAAGAGGCTACAATTTGCACAAGCTCACCAAAATTGGACAGTTGAAGACTGGAAGAATGTTGCCTGGTCTGATGAGTCTCGATTTCTGTTGAGATATTCAGATGGTAGAGTCAGAATTTGGCATAAACAGAATGAGAACATGGATCCATCATGCCTTGTTCCCACTGTGCAGGCTGGTGGTGGTGTAATGGTGTGGGGGATGTTTTCTTGGGACACTTTAGGCCCCTTAGTGCCAATTGGGCATCGTTTAAATGCCACGGCCTACCTGAGCATTGTTTCTGACCATGTCCATCCCTTTATGACCACCATGTACCCATCCTCTGATGGCTACTTTCAGCAGGATAAAGCACCATGTCACAAAGCTTGAATCATTTCAAATGGGTTTCTTGAACATGACAATGAGTTCGCTGTACTGAAATGGCCCCCACAGTCACCAGATCTCAACCCAATAGAGCATCTTTGGGATGTGGTGGAATGGGAGCTTAGTGCCCTGGATGTGCATCCCACAAATCTCCATCAACTGCAAGATGCTATCCTATCAATTTGGGCCAACATTTCTAAAGAATACTTTCAGCACAATGCCACGTAGAATTAAGGCAGTTCTGAAGGCGAAAGATGGTCAAACACAGTATTAGTATGGTGTTCCTAATAATCCTTTAGGTGAGTGTATGTTCTATGTAGGTATGAACTTGAAAATTCACAATGTGTCCAAAGTGTCCAATTTGGCACAAAGTGGCCAATCTGTAAAGGACACTTTGGCCTTGCTTTCAAAATGACTAAGTAGATCACTGGATTTTGTATCAAATGGCCATGAAACTTGTGAGAGGCGGCGGGCTGGTGTGGATTTGCTTATAGCCCCCCAGCTCTGCCACCATGTGTTGGAGTTTACCCCGGTGAACGAGAGGGTCGTTTCCCTGCGCCTACGGGTCGGGGATAGGTCTCTCACTGTTGTTTGTGCCTACAGGCCTAACGGCAGTGCAGAGTACCCAACCATCTTGGAGTCTCTGGGAGGGGTGCTGGAAAGTGCTCCGACTGGGGACTCCATCGTTCTACTGGGGGACTTCAACGCCCACGTGGGCAACGACAGTGACACCTGGAGGCACGGCCCTCCTGATCTGAACTTGAGCGGTGTTCAGTTATTGGACTTCTGTGCTAGTCACAGTTTGTCCATAACGAACACCATGTTCAAGCATAAGGGTGTCCATCAGTGCAAGTGGCACCAGGACACCCTAGGCCGTAGGTCGATGATCGACTTTGTTGTTGTTTCATCTGACCTGCGGCCGTATGTCTTGGACGGAGGGGCAGAGCTGTCAACTGATCACCACCTGGTGGTGAGTTGGATCCCATGGCGGGGGAGGAAGCTGGACAGACCCAAGCGTACTGTAAGGGGTCTGCTGGGAACGTCTGGCCGAGTCTCCTGTCAGAGAGATTTTTAAATCCCACCTCTGGCAGAGCTTCGACTGGATCCCGAGGATGGCTGGAGATATTGAGTCCGAGTGGACCATGTTCTCCACCTCCATTGTCGAAGCGGCCGCTCTGAGCTGTGGCCGTAAGGTCTCCGGTGCCTGTCGAGGCGGCAATCTCCGAACCCCGTGGTGGACACCGGAAGTAAGGGATGCCGTCAAGCTGAAGAAGGAGTCCTATCAGGCCTGGTTGGCTTGTGGGACTCCTGAGGCAGCTGACGGGTACCGGCAATCCAAGCGGACTGCAGCCCGGGTGGTTGTGGAGGCAAAAACTCGGGCCTGGTGAGGCCATGGAGAAGGACTATCGGCTGGCCTCGAAGAGATTCTGGCAAACCGTCCGGCGCCTCAGGAGAGGGAAACAGTGCCCTACCAATGCTGTTTACAGTAGAGGTGGGCAGCTATTGACCTCAACTGGGGATGTCGTCGGGCGGTGGAAGGAGCACTTCAAAGATCTCCTCAATCCCGCCGTCACGTCTTCCATTGAGGAAGCAGAGGCTGAGGGCTCAGAGGTGGACTCGTCCATCACCCGGGCTGAAGTCACTGAGGTAGTCAAGAAACTCCTCGGTGGCAAGGCACCGGGGGTGGATGAGATCCGCCCTGAGTACCTCAAGTCTCTGGATGTTATGGGGCTGTCTTGGTTGACACGCCTCTGCAGCATCGCATGGCGGTCGGGGGCAGTGCCTTTGGGGTGGCAGACCAGGGTGGTGGTCCCTCTTTTTAAGAAGGTGGACCGGAGGGTATGTTCCAACTACAGCGGGATCACACTTCTCAGCCTCCCGGGAAAGTCTATGCCAGGGTACTGGAGAGGAGAATACGCCCGATAGTAGAACCTCGAATTCAGGAGGAACAGTGTGGTTTTCGTCCGGGCCGTGGAACACTAGACCAGCTCTATACCCTCTAGAGGGTGATGGAGGGTTCATGGGAGTTTGCCCAACCAATCCACATGTGTTTTGTGGATTTGGAGAAGGCATTCAACTGTGTCCCTCGCGGCATCCTGTGGAGGGTGCTTCGGGAGTATGGGGTCCTGGGTCCTTTGCTAAGGGCTGTCAGGTCCCTGTACGACCGAAGCAGGAGCTCAGTTTGCATTGCCGGCAGTAAGTCAGACATGTTCCCAGTGCATGTTGGACCTTTGTCGCCGGTTCTGTTCGTAATTTTTATGGACAGAATTTCTAGGCGCAGCCAGGGGCTGGAGGGTGTCAGGTATGGGGACCACACAATTTTGTCTCTGCTCTTTGCAGATAATGTTGTCGTGTTGGCCCCTTCAAACCAGGACCTTCAGCATGCACTGGGACAGTTTCCAGCCGAGTGTGAAGCGGTTGGGATGAAAATCAGTACCTCCAAATCCGAGGCCATGGTCCTCAGTCGGAAAAGGGTGGCTTGCCCACTTCAGGTTGGTGGAGAGTTCTTGGCTCAAGTGGAGTTTAAGTATCTAGGGGTCTTGTTCACGAGTGAGAGAAGGATGGAACGGGAGATTGACAGACGGATCGGTGCAGCTTCTGCAGTAACGCCTCGTGAAACTGCGCACGATGGCAGACAGTGCTAATATTGTTGACCTGATTTTAGAGAAGCCATTAATAAACAGTAAAATAATATTTGTGAAAATAAAAAATATATAAAACATATTGTTCTGTTACAAAATTAAATGTTATTGTCTGGGGTCCAAAAGACCCCATAGAGCCCGAGTGTCACTACAAATGAAGACCATCAGAGGGTTATAATGTAGGCCGAAAATGAGCTTCCCCTCTTTGAAAGACCATCAGCCGCCACTGTTGCCAGGTAAACAAGAACATAGCATAACAACGAAATAGACAACAATAATATTGACTTTGATTAATAATAAACCTGATGAGTGATTTCATTTTTCTTTTTAAATAACATATTAAGAATGAATATATTGCTTGTATGTTTTGGTTATGTTATAATGTTTAGTAAAAAACGTGTGCTACTTGGGTTCCAGCGCAGGTACTGGTCCAGACACATGCCAACAATGACACAGAACCAGGTATTCCAGACCTGTTTTCATTCCCTAATTATTGGAATAAGGATATCATAGATGTCGACTATATTTCGAATTTTGATAGTAGTAAATTGTTTATAAATTGACATCAAAGGTTATTTTGTCAAAACCTGTATTTTGCCAAGTAGGAAGAATGCAAGATATGTTAATGGTGGCGTAATTAAGAGGGGGAAAAGCCATGGGTGGACAATTGAAGTCAAGAGGTCTTTGTAAAATGCAGGTGGGGAACTTGCATTTGGGTGAAACCTTGGGTGGAGAAAGAAACTGATAAGAGGAATAAACCTAACTGGTTTAGACCAGATTAACATGTATTGATGAAATTATTATGTGAGATGCTGTAACACATTCTTACCTATACAAAAAGGAAGTGTTCTTTAGACAGACTCATTGATCTTGAGTTATCTTTCTGTCTCTATTTGCAAATATTATGTAATAACTGTTATTTGTGTTTAAGAACAGTTTGATCTCTGTCTTACCTTCCTTAATAAGAGTTATTTTAGATTAATTTGCCATCACACATGTCAAAATAGGCAAGAATGGCAGAGAAACAAGGAGTTTGTGTGATGATCAGTGAACGGTGTAGTACTTTCAACCCAAACAACACTGCCCTGGATGTTTTATTTACTAAGGCTATGAACAAACTCAAACAGCTAAGAAAGGAGTTGAAGGATAATGCAGGCTCAGATGCTCACACTTGGGATTGGCTGGAGATGTCACTAGGACAATGGCAAGCAATTCTAAATTCTATAAGTTATAAACTGGAGAATCCTTTATATTTTATAATATCTAGATTTGCCGTTTTCCATTCTAAAATTGTCCTGTTGTCTATTCAGTGGACATACTCCAAAATAAAAAATAAAATACATTTTGAAATAGTTTTTTTTACTCTAAACATGTAGAAAATTACACAACAAACGAAACTGCAAGAAAACAATGTCCTCAGTTCTCAGAAGGATATGTACCATTTGTAAAGAAAACATGAGTGAGCGGGCAAGATACGTCTTTTATTTCTTATCAAAATCACAATCGAATTGTGACTGGCAATGATTCCAGCCCTCATTTTTAACGAGTGTCCATCTATAAAGGCATTAGGATATTTTGCGACTTTAACCCTGTAATCCCCCTCTTCTTTTTCAACCCCCCCATTATCCCCCCGATCTTTTCCCAGTTTTTTCACAATGAATGTGTACAAATAAACAATGTATTGTTAAAGTAGTGTAAACAAGTTTGACAAGGAAATGCTTGTATGTACCCTCACAGCGATGCAGCAACAGAATGTTGTATACAAACAATTAGACAGGGTTACAAGGTAACAATATTTTTGTTTTTATTGTTTAATTGGATACAAACAATTTAACAGGGTTACAAGATAACAAGAAAATACGTTAAGTATACTAATTCAAATCAAATAAATATAGGGACATATTACTAAAACCACAATGTATTTAAAGATGCAAATAGTTAAGTTTAAAGTGGAAATGCTTGCTTGCAGGTTTCCACACAGCAATAGAAAGTTCTCAAAGGACCCTGGAGGCCAAATGTTTGTAATAATATACAGATTTTGAAGAGTTACATTAGAAAATAAACTGTGAATGTGAATAAAACCTTTATGCAAAACTAACCTCACAGCAATGCACAAATAGAACTGCTAAAAACAAATAGCAAAAATATTAAAAACGATATAAAGTGGAGTATCTGGTAGCAGCAATTGAGACGTGTGTGTGTGTGTGTGTGTGTGTGTGTAAATCAGTCCAGTTCAAATGACCTTTGCAGGTCAGCTAATTTGATCAGGAGACCAAAAATCCAGTATACACACCAGACATCATGTCCTCAGTTGCCAGGTAAACCACAGCTTCTCTTTAAATATCCTGAGCAATCAGGTGTCAAGGGTAGGGCTGTGGTGGTCGTGGAATAGTGGAACAGTTTTCGTTTTGGCGACGCCTCTTCTCCCCATAACAGCGATTGGCTCTCCTTCATTCGTCAGCTGATTTGATCAGATACTCATGGTGGAATTGGATTTGGACTCGTTTTAGATTAATTCCAAATAGTCAATGAATTAATGTAACCAATGGATTTAATGTATAAAGAGAGTATTACTATTACAGTACAAGTATCAAAGATGTTGAAGTACTCCAGAGTTTACAAAGTACTCCGGACTTTGAAGATGCTGACAGGAGGAAAGGTAAATGGTCTGTACTGTACTCTGCCCTTTTTCTGTAATAAATTATGAAAAAGCATTGTGTGTAAATAGACATTTTTCGGTTTCTTCACTCAAACTCAGCAGAGCACCAGCTTGGAGAGGAAGCCAAAAATCCACAGGGGTCAGTCTCCATATCAGACATCATGTCCTCAGTTGCCCCAGCAAACTGCAACTTCTCTTCAGCCTAGAGTTCTTTCAGCCAAATAGGCAAAGCCTGTGAAAGTACAGTAGACAAAAAATTGACAATGTCAAAACAGTACAAGTCAAACTGTAAAAATCTAGTGGTCCAAACATTACAGCAAGTCATACTCTTCACATTTAAGGAAGCTAAAAGTGTTAGGATAAATTCTAATATATATTAAAATTATGAAGGTAAAACAGCGACATACGTTTTTTTATTTGCTAAATATGTTGCACCATTGTAAAAAATATCTTCAAATTAGTAATTACTTTTGTAGTTGTAGAACATCTGTGTTAGTCTAAATGTGATGGGTTTGACAGAGTGGGCAGTGATACAACTTACAATTGATGAACATCTTGATAACTGATTCTTATTGACTGGTGCATCTGTTCAATAAGAACGGGACCAAATATTATATCACTTGTGTGTGTTAAAAGAAATGTTTACTTTATTAAGGTTTATGAATAAGCCCTATTTACATCAGCAGATTTTAAAAAATGCCTAGCTTATACAAATACTGTTTTTTGTAGTAAACTCAGTCTTAAATAGAATGGACTCAACCCAATAACTTGTGAGCTACGCTATATAGTCTACCATATAATACCACCGCTATTTCTTATTTTTTATCTTTCTTTAGCTAACATAGTAATTAATTCCGCAATGTAATTATTTACCTAACATAATTCAAGTATCTTTGTATTTTTACATACTTTATTCTTTCGTCTGTTTTATTTCACGTTGTTATTGTTTCCCAAATCTAGTACTGTAAAGCAAAGCTAGCCAGTACTGTAATACGTCTGTGACACGTTAACTCAATTATGTCCACAGTGCCCAAGCCCCGCCCACGAGCCCACAGTGCCCTGATTGAGTGCCTCATGCTGCCAGACCCTTTTGGGTAATCCTGTGCTTGAGCTAACAATCTAGCTAGCCTTAGCTTTATCATAACAAGTAAGGCTAAGGTAAAGATGCTATATGCTATAATCAAGCTTTGTTAATGGATTCAAGAAGCTGTGCTCAGGTCACATTTTTTATTTAAACATTTTAATCATTTTACATAACATTTCCTGACATCAATAAAATCATATATATATACACATACACACACACACACATACATACATACACACACATTTACATAATAAATAAAATAAAAATAAATAAAAATAAACATATAGTAATAAGATAAATGAAATAAAAGTAGAATAGTAATAATAATAATAATATAATAATAATAGTAGTAACAATAACAACAACAGGCAGAAACATCTTTGCACAAAAATGTCCATAGTTAGATGCAGACTTGCCGTCATTCGCTCCATCCTGTATACATTTTTCAGTCTCTGGACCCATTGACCTATTGTTGGCGGTTTTACATCCCTCCAGTGCACTGTAATCAGTTTCTTTGCAACTAATATAAGAATCCTCAGTATATATCGCTGACCTGCATTATATAGGTCTTTGGGTATGGCTCCCAGCAAAAACAACATTGGTTCTGGAGTGATATTTACTTCTAAAATAGTATCAATTTCCTTTTTAACATTATCCCAAAATCCCCGTATTGCCGGACAATCCCAAAAAACATGTGTGGTGTCTCCAATATCTCCACATTTTTGCCAACATAATGCCACATTGGGGGTTTTCTACAAATGAAGGGATGATAAAGGGAGTATTAAAATATCTGATCTTTACCAGTACCAGTTGTAATGACTGGGGAAAGGGAGAGGGAGAGAGGCTGGTTCCAATCGCGGAGCAGGCGGTTTATAAGGGAGACGAACTCCCAGTAGGGCAAGGCGAAGGACGGTCGTACAGGCTAGGGTCAGAATCACGAGATACGAAACAATCCAAAATCACAGGGCTAGAGACAAAGTTGAAGAGCAGATCAGGCGAATGCCAAAACACGAGAATCGATATCGGGATAACACTAGGCAATGACGAAAAGAGAAGGCTCAGTAATGAATGACAGAGTGACAAACAATACCTCACAAAGGGCAGGGAGAACTGAACCAAACTAAATAGGGGCATAAACTAGACACAGGTGGAGGCACAGGAGTAGTTAGTGTAGGGTATATTGTGTCAGAATGGTGATTTATGGCCCTGGGGGGCGGGACTTCCATATTGATGTGACAGGTGGGCGGGACATCCGGTTTGCATTGGTGGGACTTCAGGTATGGCGTATGTTAGGGTGGGACTTCCGGTATGACGTATGTTAGGGTGGGACTTCAGGAGTGACGTATGCATGTCCGGTGACTTTGTGATTTATGATTACATTGATGTGTCAGTGTTTGATGTTTTACAACGCTTGATGAGCAAACCAGACTGGTGTTATAACAGGTGGGTTATGTTTGATGATTAACAAATGGGGCTTAGGGTTCCGGAATGTTAAATTCCCAGGCAGTAAATAAGTGTTGTGTCAGCGGTAAAGGTGTTTGGTGTTAAACAAAAGGAGGCCAGGGTTCCAATGCCTTGTGGTACAGATGTAAACTTCCATGTTTTGCAATGTGGTGTTTTTCCACAAACACGGAGTTACATGTAAGAGACATGTTTTTCTGTAAGATATAAAGAAGGGGATGGGGCGGGACTTACGAGTTCGGATAGTTTTCAGCCCAATATTCATTTTAACAAGAGATGGGCTTCAAGGTTATATCTGCCCAGTAGTAATGTTACCTAAATAACCACTAATACAAACTGTAGTATATGCAGGTTAGAAACCATCCCGTGTCTCACGGTTTGTAGTCCAACACAGCATTACAGCAAGCTAACATCGCGTGAGCACTGCTTTTATTTTAAAGGAGCATCCTTGGCCCAGGGCCAACCACACATTTCGCAAAGGTGGATTGTGTCGTGGTTGGGGGGTTTTAAAATATTGTTATAAATAAAAACAAGTGTATGTATGAGCAATGTTGAGTTTTGTAATAAAAATGGTTAAGTCAGCATTAACTTCTAAGTTGCATTATAAGGCAAAACGTTACAAAGTTACCAGCAAGGTCGCGTATAAATTTGCATGAACAACGGGGAATCGTTGACAGGTAAGGATAGGTTATTTCAGGTAATTAAAACAATCGTAAAGGCGTCTTTTGAAATTGTACAACAGAGATCAACGCAAGATTGTTTTCTACACATTGGTAGATATGTTTAATAATAGGCAACGTTGGTTAAAAAAAATACTATAGTATTTGTGTTAGTATGGGGTTATGCTGTCACTTCCGGGTGAAGATGTGCTGCATTCTCTTAATGAACAACTCGTGAAATCTGATTTTGTATTGCTGTATTATGGTCCTGTGTTTGTTAAATGTTGAACTGATTAATGGCGATATGGTGACAATAGCAAGCGTTTATATGTAAGCAGATGAGTTTATCGTTAATATATACAATTCTATGACGTGTGTTACGGCTGAGCCGCGAAAATTAACGAGAACGGCTGTTCTACCAGACGTGATATAGCAATATATTTGGTTGCCAAGTGGCTACAAAAATCAGAACTAAATAGTTAAGTTTTATCCTGAATTTGTATCATTGCAGCATGTATAGTTCTAACACAATTGGAATCTAACGTGAAGAACGATGACATGTAACCAATGACAAAGTTAAGAGGCGTGACTTGCTGGAGGAGCCCCGGCTGCGATGTGAAGACAGTAATTAAACCCCGCAGCATCCGCAAAAGACAGCTGGTGTTTCAAGCGTGGAGTATATCGTTTCTGATGTAAGTACAAGTTATTTTATTTGAAGTAATTTATTTGAATTGTGATGCAACTTTTTAAGAATTTGTACATCAATTTTACAATTGCGCAATCCATTCATTTTTAGCTGTCTTTCATATTGCCTGTTTAAATCTCCGGTTTAGGTTGAGCGGATTTGAACACCGACCGTGTTTGGTAAACACGTTTTTGGACCTCCAAATCTTGGTAAGTAGACTTTTGACATTATTGTTAATCAGCTTTAATTACCTGTATACGCTTGTTAATCCTATTTGTATTTAGTTCAAGTGACCGGCATCTGCGTCAGTTGGACTGGGTGGTCAGACTGTGATCTTACACAACCTGAGCAGATACTTTGTGTAAGTTTAATTATTTACAGACATTTTTAGTCATGTTCTAAAGTGTTATTAACAATTATGACTATGTATACTGACCCTTGGTACAACATTCTATATTCCAACAGATTGAGGACAGCCGGGTGATGAGACAAAGTACATTACCACAATGGGGTCAGTTACGGACACCCTTCCTTGTGACTGCACAGCGTGAGGGGGTTTTTGTTTTCTTTCAGGCTTGAAAGCTGAAGGTAATACAGCCAACTCTTCAAAACTGTGCTGTATGTAAATGTATGTTTGAGTTAGAATATTCAAATCTGAAAAGTGGATTGTTAGTTACACGTTAAACCAGAGAAATGGCGAAAGATAATGCTAACGACAGTCCAGACACGGAACAGCCAACAACCTCTACAAATAATCAATCGACCATACCCCAAAATACAAATGAACCAACCGCTACTTTGTTACACAGCGATGCGCACAATAATCCTCAGATACAAGGCTTGTTAACCGAGCTTAGTAGCCCCCATTTTTCACACATTCTAGTTGACACTCCGACTAGGCTATGACCTCCTAACTGTTCGGACGCTCTTGCTTACTGCTCCGTGCTTTGCTCTATCGCTTTTATATTCTTATACTTTATTTCCTTTTACCACCTAATTTTAAACTCAGCAAATCAGCACAGTGCTCAAACGCTTGGATTGTGACTACAAAAAAGCAGAATTATTTTTTTTATACAACCGGTCTCCCACAGAAAGCTTACATTCCGGAAAAAAAAAATAATAATAAAAAAACTGCCAACACTCTTAAGGATAAGAGAAAATGCCTCTTCTGGAATCGACTTGCTGTACTAACTGCCACAAACTTTTACAAAGGATTGCAGTTCTTGAAACAAAGTTATTTGTGGGATCACCGAGCCAGACGGAACACACAACAGAGCTCCATCATGGACACCCTCAGCACACAGCCGGTGAGTCCCATGAATCTAATGCTCCTCAACAGACCATACTGAGTGTAGAGAAACAAGCCGATCGACTTACACATCGATGGCATAAACAGGGAGCGAAACCTAAAGGCACTCGAGACATCAGACTGTCACGAGTGTCACATATTGCTGCAGTAGCATCCTCTACCCCAAATACGGCTCTGACAAGGATTGCAAACACTGGTCTCCTATCACCGCCTATACATCTTGAGAACAGATTTGATGTATTATTGAACGAGGAATCCCCAAACTTGAAGAATGTGTTTGAACATAGACTGAATCAGCCAGTAGCTAACTCTAAAGCCAACAGGCGCTCAAGGTTGAGCAGACAGCGGCATTCAGCTCAGAGCACAGCTGAGCCCAGGACTCTGATAGTGGGTGACTCCATAATCAAAAACATTAGTAGCAGGGATACAACTACATGCTGCCTTCCACAAGCAACAACTTCTGATGTAAACAGGGAACTTCAGAACATTCTGATGAAACATAAGACTGCAAATAGACTCGTCATTCATGTGGGGAAGAATGACATTCATAAAGAGCAGTCAGAACTCCTAAAGAAGGATTTCAATGAACTTTTTGAAACACTTAAAAGACTGACAGTTCAAACTTTCATTAGTGGACCACTCCCAGCAAGAGGAACAAACGGGTTTTCACGCTTGCTTGGGCTTAATACATGGCTGAAAAAAACCTGCAATATAAAAGGAGTGAACTTCATTGACAACTTCAATCTTTTCTGGAGTCAGAGGCAACTGTTTCAACAAAATGGCCACCAGCCAAACAAACTGGGGTCAAGAGTGCTTAAGGACAATATCTACTTCTTCCTCCGTCATCCTTCTGCCAATCCACACAACCAGAATGGCACACACACATCTGGACACAGTATGAATGACCACAGGACTTCACTTCAGCACCTAAATGGACATGCGGTCAACGGATTATACAAGGACAATGATAACACCACTCAGCCACAACAACCCTTGCTCATGGACACAATCTCAGCTGAGCCCTGCCCACCAAGGTTTGCCAACTTACTAGATGTCACAGACATAATAGAAGTGCTACAAGATTCAGCACCAAAGGCACAGCCTCAGATTACACCTGAGAAAAAGACCCTCTCACCACATACTTTATCTCTTTCTCCAGCATCTCCTCATCTATGCTTCCCAGAGAAAATGGAGAAACTGGTGTGTGCTGGAACCATATTATCCCACTCTTTTGCAAGCCCCCAGATACCGGTCAAAAAACGGCTGGCTCCTCAACCACCAAAGCCGGCGGGCCCAGCTCCCCCTCCTGTGAGATCTCTTCGATCACAACGGCAGGGCCCACACCCTCTTCCTTCTGTTCGAGGTGTACCAAAAACAACTGATACCAGCTCTCAGTGATATGTGTCGGGTCCCCGCTGTGACAACAGCAACTTTATCAAATGTTTACAGAACAAGCGGGAACCCAGTGTGCCTGTATCTTTCTCTATTGCTGTTCTATTACATGATAGAAAGTCTAAGGCCTTCAAAAGCCGCACAGCAAACCCATCTAATCTAGTGCCTATTGCACGTCAAACTAAAATTACTGTGGGGACAAAAAGTAAGACTGTTAAGTTAGCACTTTTAAACATCCGCTCACTTAAAAATAAATCACTTCTAGTCAACGAATTAATAACTAGATACAACCTGGATTTTATGTTTCTAAATGAAACTTGGCTAGAAGACAACTGCAGGGCAACAATTCTCAATGAAGCATCCCCTCCTAATTTTAATTTTATGAGTGTCTGCAGATCAATGAGGAGAGGTGGGGGAGTAGCTGCTCTTTTTAAAGATGTCTATCAATGTAAGCAAATATCATTTGGGAACTACCAGTCTTTTGAATATCTGGGTATTGTGTTAAAAGGTGCTCCTCGCATTTTACTTATCACTATTTACCGACCTCCTAAATACTCTCCAGCCTTTGCTGAGGACTTTACAGAACTGTTATCAATACTTTCCTCAGAGTTTGACTGTTTTGCTATTGCTGGAGATTTTAACATTCACATAGATAATGCAGAAAACAATATGGCAAAAGAAATCAAAACAGTTTTAATAACTTTTGATCTGACTCAGCATGTACATGGACCCACACACTATCGTGGACACACTCTAGATTTACTTATCAGCAAGGGTATAAATATTTCATCAATTATTATTAAGGATGTAGCACTGTCTGATCATTTCTGTATTTTCTTTGATATATTGATCTCTCCTGCCATTGAAGTTAGATCTGTGTCTGTCAAGAAGAGATGCTTAAATGAGAACACTAGTGTACTATTTATGAAGGCCATATCTTAAACACCAAGCATATCTGCTGACTCTGTTGATTTTCTCCTTGATTCTTTTAACTCAAAGGTTAAAAGTGTAATTGATGATATTGCTCCTGTGAAAGTCAGGAAGAATGGTAGACAAAAAGCACCTTGGAGAAACTCGACAGCAGTGCAAAATATGAAAAGACAATGCAGAAAAGCAGAGCGCATGTGGCGAAAGACAAAACTTGTAGTCCATTACAACATCTACAAAGACACCATCCATGCTTTCAACATGGAATTAGGCAAAGCTAGACAGATTTTTTTCTCAAATATTATAAACAGAAATCTAAATAGTGCATGCTTTCATCACCAGCAGGGTGGATTATTGTAATGGACTCCTCACTGGCCTTCCCAAAAAGACCATAAGACAGTTGCAGCTCGTACAGAACGCCGCGGCCAGGATTCTCAGCAGAACCAGAAAATATCATCATATCACACCAGTCCTCAGGTCTTTACACTGGCTGCCAGTTACATATAGGATCGATTTTAAAGTATTATTACTGGTATATAAATCGTCACATCAGCTAGAAATACCAATGGTTCACTCGAAGCAAGGAGAGTCTGCTTTTAGCTATTATGCCAGTCGCAGCTGGAACCAGCTTCCAGAAGAGATCAGATGTGCTCCTACAGTAGTCACATTCAAATCCAGACTCAAAACACATCTATTTTACTTTGCATTTAATGAATGAGCACTGTGCCACTGTCCGTCCGACTGTTTTCACTGTCCTTTATTTTATTATATTTTTTATTCTAAACTGTATTTGACTTTATATTCTTAACGGTTTTAATTTTTCTTATTTCTTCACTGTTCTGTATTTGATTTTATATTCTTAATGGTTTTTATTTTTTCTTATTTCTGTAACAGTACCTCTGTCAAATGGATATTTAAATTGTTTTTATGTAAAGCACTTTGAATGACCATTGTGTATGAAATGTGCTATATAAATAAAATTGCCTTGCCTGCCTTGCCTTGCCTTCGAGCTCTCTGATGCAAACTCAGTGCAGTGATGGCGATGTTAGAGTTATACAGCGTAATGCATTTGACAATGTTGAATTACGACAGTTGATAAATTTACAAAATACTGGTGAAGTTGGTGATTTTGGCACATTCTACGCAAGTATTATGGCAGGCTTGGATACTTTGATTGTTAGAGCCTCAGACTTTGTACAAGGGCCTGGTGATCGTCTGCAGATTGAGTTGATTGGTGAATCTCTGATAGATCCTGTACATGTGACCATGAGAGCGGATGAATATAATGAACGCACGTTTGGTAATTTACTTGAAAGTGTTATGCAGAGTAATGCCGAGATTATGATTGATGAATCACTAGAACTGGTGGTACAAATTGTCAAAAACCGTGAGGGTGGTGCCCCGCGACGTAAAGCTCAAACATTGTTGATAGATCAGATTATCAATAAAAAAAGAAGACATTTATATGTGGCTGTGAATAATGATTCTACGTGTTTTTCTGTTTGTTTGATGGGTATGTTGAACCCGCAGTACACATATCCTGAGGCCCTGGTTAGTGGTCGTGAGCTACATAAGGGGGCTGGTTTAGCGTTAGATGAATGTGTGTCATTCACAGATATTGTTCGGTTTGAAGAAATTACAGGGTGTAAAATTGTTGTCTTTCACCGAACACGGGATGGTCACTTTACCAAGTTTCAAAACAGCGAGGAAACCCACCCTAGAACTGTCTTTATGTACTTACACGATAACCATTTCTACGGTATCATGAATCTGAAGGGTTTTCTGGGTGTGTCTTATGTTTGTGACTGGTGCTATACCGGTTTCAACACACGTGGTGATCATGGTTGTAAACATAGCTGTAGTGTCTGTCTTCATGAAGATTGTCATACCCAACCCCGTAACACAAAGCAGTGCCTTGACTGTAAACGGATATGTTATTCAGATTTTTGTTATAGCCAGCATAAACGTTTGAAGCACCACAAAAGTGTGGATCGTTGGGTTAGCAGGTGTGACCAGAAGAAATACTGTGTCGATTGTGGTCGCTATTACAATGTCAGTATTACCAACTCTAAAGCACACAGGTGCATTGCTAACATGTGCCCCAATTGTAATGTGGATCTGGCTTTTGAAATTAATCATCAGTGTTTTATAAAACCCTCCAAGCCCGATGACCCCAGTGAACGCTACATATTTTATGATTTTGAGACAATTGCCAATCCGGTGAATGGTGTACACACTGCAAATTTTGTGTGTGCAATAAGCTTTGATAACAAGATGTGGTGTTCAGCCGGAGATGGTTGTGTCACTGCTTTTTTTCAAAAGTTTAGGCAACCGAAATATAGTGACTACACATTTATAGCACACAACTCTAAAGGTTTCGATGGTTACATCTTGATGCAGTACCTTGCTAACAATGGTATTGGCACGACACTTATTGCTAATGGTAGCAAGCTCATGATTTTTACAGACAGCACATTCAATCAGAGATACATTGATAGTCATTGCTTTCTACCTATGAAGCTGTCAGCCTTGCCAAGTGCTATGGGTTTTAAGGATTCGAAAAAAGGCTACTTTCCTTACAAATTTAACATCAAGGAGAATGAGAACTATGTTGGCCCCCATCCGGAACCGCATTACTATGGCGTGAATACCATGATGGCTAAAGAAAAAGATGAGTTTTTGCAATGGTATGTAACTGTTTCCGCAGACCCCTTTGTCATGCAGGATGAAATAAAGGCTTACTGCGTGAATGATGTGGTCATCTTGAGAGAGGGTTGTATGCGCTACAGGCTCGAGTTCCTGGAGTGTGGTGGTGTTGACCCATTCCGGTCAATTACGATTGCTTCGGCTTGCATGAAAGTCTTTTGCAACAGATTCCTCACCAAGGACACCATTGCATTGGTCCCCTCAGACAACTACAACCGTTGTCAGAAGACATTCTCAAACAGCTCAATCCAGTGGCTTGAATATGTGGCCTCCGATGAGAATATATCAATACAGCACGCCCTGAACAGGGGTGAAGTGAAAATCGGTCCCTACTACGTTGATGGTTATGCTGAACGTGATGGTTTTAGCACGGTCTATGAATTTCTAGGTTGTTTCTGGCACGGTCACCCAAAGTGTCATTGTTCAACCAGCATCAATCCAATGACAAAGATTCAGTAAGGGTTGATGCACCATCAATGGTTGACAAAGCTAGAGGCTTTGAAAGAACAACACAACGTACATGTTCAATACATATGGGAGTGTGAGTGGAACCGGCTTAAAAACACATCCGCAAATGTCAAAGCTTTCTTGAAGACCTTTGGTTCTCCAGAGCGCCTTGACCCTCGGGATGCTCTTTTTGGTGGTCGTACTAATGTGATTCATCTGAAGTTTACGGCTCGAGAAGGGGAGACTATTCAGTATAACGATGTCTGTAGTCTTTACCCATTCTGCAACAAGACAAAGACTTATCCGATTGGGCATCCAGACATAATCTTTCGAGATGTCAAACCCCTAGACACCTACTTTGGTATTGTTAAGGCTACAGTGTGTCCACCGAAAGGCCTTTATCACCCCGTTTTACCACACAGGGTTGGTGGTAAGCTGTTCTTTCCATTGTGTAGATTATGTGCAGAGTCTGAAAACCAGGTAACTGATTGTTCACATACTGATTCAGAAAGATCTTTAACCGGTACCTGGGTTTCTATTGAGCTGGTTAAAGCTGTTGAGAAAGGTTATCGCATTGTGGAAATATTTGAAATCTGGGATTTCACCAGGACATCAGATGATCTTTTTGCATATTACATGAGAACATTCCTGAAGCACAAGCAGGAAGCTAGTGGCTTCCCACCATCTGTGGTTGACGATGAGGCTAAAGACCGGTATATCCGTGAATATCATGAAAAGGAGGGTGTGCAGCTTGACAAGGAAAACATTGTTGTAAACAGTGCTAGGCGATCTTTAGCTAAATTGGCAATGAATAGTCTTTGGGGTAAGATGGGTGAGCGGACTAACCTTATTAACACAGTGTTAATTACAGATCCGGAGGAGTTTAGCCACTACCTTTTTTCCAGTGAAATAGATGTTGGTTATTTCTCGTTCATCTCAGACACTGTTGCGATGGTACAGTGGCGTTACACAAAACAGACACCAATCAAACCACGTAACGGCAACATTTTTATTGCCGCGTTCACAACCGCTTATGCTAGACTCGAGTTGTATTCACTCTTGGAAAAGTTGGATAGACGTGTACTCTACACAGACACTGATTCCGTGATCTTTGTCACACGCCATGGGGATTGGGTCCCCCCACTGGGTCCGTTCTTGGGTGACTTGACCGATGAGTTATCGGATGGTGACAGCATAGCACAATTTGTTAGTGGTGGGCCAAAGACATATGGTTACAAAACCGTTAAAGATCTGACCTCTCTCAAAGCAAAAGGCATTACGCTCAACAGCTACAACACAACCATTGTTAATTTGGAGACGCTGACACGACTGGTTGACAACTTTGTACGGGGTGAGGGCGGTGATGATGATCATGTCCTTGCTAATGCAGACACAATTGCTAGAGATAAAAGAACATTCACGTTGAAAAACCGAGTAGTGTCTAAGCGTTTCAGAGTTGTGTACAACAAGCGTGTACTGCTCCCTGATTACAGCACAAGGCCTTATGGGTACTAAGCCACAGTCTAGGATGGATAGCGGTTTTGACCCGCGACTACAACACCCGTTCAGCTGTGTCATTAGTGGCCCCAGTAACTCTGGTAAAACATATTTTGTGAAGATGTTGTTGGATAATGCAGAGGTTGTATTCTCCAAAGAAATTCAAAATATCGTCTGGATTTATTCATGTTGGCAACCGCTGTATGACGAACTGTTGAAAGTAAGGGAGATACATTTCATAGAAGGTCTACCAACATCGCTGTGTGATGACAATCTGCTACCGATTCAGAAAAACAACCTTTTAATTATTGACGATTTAATGAAAAGTGCATCAGAGAGTTTGGAGATGGAGCGAGTTTTCACACAATATTCACACCACCGTAACCTGAGTGCAATTTACCTCGTCCAAAACATGTTTGTTAAAGGCAAATCTAGTAGAACTATTAACTTGAACACAAACTACCTCATCTTTAAAAACCCCCGCGACAATCAGCAGATTAGTATTTTAGGCAGACAGATATACCCCGGTCTTTCTCGATTCTTCATGGAGAGTTTTAAAGATGCAACACATCCGCCTTTTGGTTATTTACTTATTGACTTTAAAGCTACAACACCAGAAGACTACCGTCTGAGAACAGGGTTATTTTCAGGGGATTGGCCTGTCGTGTACGTTCCTAAGAAAGTTTGATCATGTCTAAACGCATTCGTAGAAATTTACCACTTTTGAAAATGATATTTAAGGCACCAGCAAGTCAACGAAGTTATTTTAGAATCAGCATCCACCGACCTCATTCTATCACTCTGTGAAATAGCGCTTAATCTAAGGCGCGGTAATATACCCTTAACCGAGTCGCAGCTCCGAAAAGTAAAGAGACAAAAAGCCAAAATTATATACATGTCTAGAAAGAACACTTCAGTTGCACAGAAAAGAAAAACCATCAACCAATCTGGAGGTTTTCTACTGCCGTTACTAAGCGTTGCAGTTCCATTCTTAACCAGTCTAATTGCATCGAGACAGGGTTAAACAACATGGAGCATGCTCAGAAAATGTTTCTGGTGCCACAACATCAGTTGGAAAAACTGCGAGAATCCAAAACGACTAGCACCGATGTAAGACAATCTGTTGAGAATGATTTGGACTCATCGATTCGCAATATACTGTTGAAGCCTGATATGGATTTACATGAGAAAGCTAAAAGATACTCTGCCATTTTACAAAGATTTTTGACTGTTGTGCGCCAGGGGGAGCTTGATACAAACACCCTGACTTTAAGTCTACCTGGGTCTGAGACCGGGTCTGCTGTAGTAAACGTGACTGAGAATAAGCAAACTGTTGACCGAAATGTTGACCTTGTTGATGAAATTTTGGATAATGTGCCTGTGAAGTGTGATGGTAATTCCATGTATCGACACTCGGAGTAAGGGACACAGAGACAAAGTTCTCTTTGTACATCATAACCGTTTTATTAATTATTATGCACAGAGACTATTATGAGAGACGCGTCAACCGCTTACGCAAACATAATCGTCTGAGGAGCCTCTAACTAATATAGCTCATTCAACCGTATATATCACATAGGAAAAAGGGGTGTGGTAAGATGCTGCCATCTGTTTCATGTCAATCAAACACCTTCCCTTTGTTCTATCAAATGCTATCTTCCCCCAACTTATCCTTCCTGCCATAATGTTTACTGTAGTGTTTACCCAAAGGGGCCAACTGACCTTACTGCCCCCTGTTGTATCTTCTCCTATCCTGTCCTAAAACCCATTGATCTCCATCTGGACAGACAATAGATGTCCCCTATGCAAATACCAGGTCCCACACATTCCTGTACCTATCTTAACAGTGGGACTTAGTTCTTTAATCAGTTAGAATACATTGTGCATAGAAATTTCCACAACAATCCATCCTCTTGATACCATGTCAAACCTTGGTATCAAACCTTAAACAGTTCACTCATTAGGATGTAGACTGCAACAAAACAGTACTCTTTAACAACATGACCCAGTCAATATTATTATCCTCAATGATTATAGAACGGAACAAATCTGAAATGTCTGAATCCTCATTTACATTCTTCTAGATCATTACCTTCCGTACAAAATCCAAGATCACACATTGTCATCATACAGAATCATAACATAGTACAGCAAACCTTTTGTTAAAATCATCATAAACACCTATCACTGAATGCATCCTTCAATTCATCACTGTTACAAAGTCCTCTCATGCCAACTGCTCGATTCACTGAAAAGTCCTCTCCATGGTTCCAACCATTTCTTTGACAGGTCGGTGTAACAGAACGAAAAAGTCAGACGTATATTCCAAGGTGTTGTCCTTCACAGCTCAAATCCAGACACAGCTCTTGTTGTCTCCATTCTATCTGCTTTATCAGCCAGGCCAGGAGAATCTGTGTGTTCTCCTTTGTGAATTCCAAGATGACCAGTTTTAGCCAAAGGTTCTAGAGCTAAAGGCCATGTAGAAAGTGACTGGTTACTAGCACCCGAAAATTCACTTTTCCCTCAGTGACTTCAATTCACTGTGTCTAACCTTCAAACACTGCAATCCTCGTGTAGCGTGTCGTCGACCCCAGGTTCCTCTCTCAGCTACCTGGACAGCAGATGAGATGTACCTGGTATGGACCCAATCAGCGTAGCATGATGTTGTGCAGTAGATCTTTCCTACGCCTCCATCCTCTCGGTCGGAGGTTGCCTTCTCCATCACATTGCAGAACCAGCAGGACTCAAATCAGTTCAGCTCACAGGAACTCAGCATCCTGTAGACGTGCGGCACCTAGACGTGCAGCGCTCCAGAGTAGTAGGACAGTCTGTCTGTCCTCAGCCACCTCACAGTTGTCCTTTCAAGCCAAGCTCAGTCTCTCTCTGGGCTCCAGCAAGTCCTCTATTGTTGAATCGCTTTCAAGTGTTCTGTATCTGAATGTGTGAATTATCCTTGAGAAGATTAGTTCCAACTGCACAGTACATCATCACATATGTCCATTACGTTAGCTTGTTGCATCTCGCTGATACATTAGAACCACATACTATCAAACACTCAAACCCTATATTTCCAATATTTCTCTACTTCTTTTCTCCAAATAGATTAGAACAGTTGAAATCAATAACAGTATCGTTAAAACATTAACATCTCTGGTGCTTCTGTTCTGCTAGTGTAGCAAAATAACAATTCCACTCTTTTCTATAGTTGGTGTAACAACCAACACAAAGAACAGAAGAACACAATTTCACATTTCTCATTACTGTTCTAAAAACTCATCAGTTAAGATAGTTTGCTTACATTGAAGTACCACTCTCTAAGAGCAGTCCATGAACAATTCTCAGTTCACCTATATAATTTACATCTGATTGTGTTGTATTGGAACTACAATCAAATCCACCATTGTTTCACATAAAGGATCAAATACCTTATTCCAAATCAAACATTTCACACCATCTTGAAGATCAGCTAACATAACTGTTATTTAGCCTAATTTCTCTACAAGATGAAACTTAGTGTGAACTTCTCCAAGTCTCTTCTTATTATCCTAGCACATCAAAGACACTCTGAAATCCTGTCATAAATCATGACCCCCCCCCCTTTTTACTCCTTTATCACCACAGGGCTCTCCCTGGAGTGGGGGGTGGTTTACTAACCTAAGGATAACAGACCCTGGTCTTGGAGGATTGTCACCTTATCACTAAGAGACACTGTTGTTATCTTGAAAAACCCCAGGCATTGACAATAGTAAAACAACCTTTTTTCTCTTCATTCACCTCAAAGAAACCTCTGTTAACCATTAACTTTCCAATGATTGCCTACTAGGACAGAACTTAAATTAGAATTAGAATACCCAATTTTGATAATGTCTGTTTCTCTTCTAAAGAGTCCAAACAAGTTAAAATCCATCTCAAACTGTTTTTTGTGTCAGTGAGTGGAGTGCTCCAGTGGGTCTGTACCTCTCTTTACAATTTTGACTATGTAAGACTTCTCAACTTGGTTTTCCCGAAATATAACTTCATGCAGAATTATTTTCTCAATATCAATTAAACCATGGCAAAATTTTGTAAACATGTAAGGAATAACATGTAAGGAATAACAAAATGTGCTCCCTGCATGTTTTTACCCACTTATTCCATAATGCATGAGATTAATATGATTACTTCTAATCAAATATTAAACTAACTGAAAAGTAACACACCCATCAAATTAGTTATTGCTTACCTAAACCATTTCAAAATGGCAAGATGTATTCCACTCAACCATAACCATGTTAGATTTCACATAAAACATACATTTCAAAAACCCAATTTGACAAACTAGATTATTCATGTAACTTCTTTAAGTACCTATTTAATTTGCTTTGAACTCTAAGTTCAACTCTTTTTCATTTGAACTCTAAGTTCAACTCTTTTCCACTATAGATAATCATTTCATACAATCCCCCCCTGCTTTCAAGACAGAAAATGACTTCAAGCTTGAAAGCAGAACCATTATAGGACCGAAATTAAAAAAAGAAAATTCTAACATGCATTCAGTAAACGTCGCAAACTGAATATCCAACCAAACAACCGAAAATAAGAAAAACAAAGGAAATAAAAACTGTACCACACACACGGTCGCTCGTGTGAAGGAACTCCCAAATTAGCATATCAAAATTTGCATTTACACAGGCAACGGCCAAACTAATTTGAGACCAACAAACATCATGACTCAATTTACCTCCTAAACTCTAGGGAATTTTCTCAATTTTAGATGTAAGTCTACGTCATTCAAAATAGTGGCAGTCAGCCAAAATCGCTACTTCCATGCATATCTCATGCAAAGACATCAAATTTGTTCTAGCAATTAACAATGTTGGATGACTCAAGGTCTCCACCCTTACTACAATTTGATTCGAAATCATAAATGTAAACATTAAAGCAACCAAAAGGAAAACTTATTCAGCTTTCACTTAATGTTTTATCATCCCAAAACTGAACATGTGTTGGTAAAATTACCACGTGTGAGAACAGGCTGAACACTCAAATTTAACCCTTAGTAATATGCTACCTTGATATAATGTTAAGGGTGGCGGAAGCCATCCCAGTGGACCTGCCCACCCTTCCTGAAGCTCTGAGCTCCACACATATATGGTGAGCCATTAGCAAGGCCAAATGTTCGTTTATGGTCCCCAGACCATCCTCTCAATTTAGCCTACATCGTTCGTTAACTGAAGATTCTAGATTTAGTGTCCAACCTATCTAATATTTTCGCAGTTTGTAAAAATGTGCTTATCATTATCTATACAGATTTATGACGTCACTATAATCAAGGCACAATAAGTAATCCAAAGGAAACTCAATGTAGCCTTAAACACCTTTACATCAATACCCTATTTGTTCACTAATGTACCATTCCAGAATTCAAATTCCATGAACGAGTATCATGCAATGGTTTTAAAAACACAAGTATTATCCCAGTTATCGTTAGAAAACACTCAAGAGAACTCCATTATTTAACCAAACTCAATTTAGCATTTAAAAAAATAGGTCATCTAATTTTGTGGGGAGTAAACTTGCTTTGGCTGTGTACCTTCATAGGCCATGACTATATTGGATTCATATGCGGCCCTCATGGAACACAGCGTGTCTCCTTAACGTTCAAGTCTATCACCAGGTGGATTCTTCATTCTACCACTTATACAATATATAAGGAGAGCGAAAACACAATATGATAACCTTTCGTAAGACAACCATGAAACTATTTTACCAGATTAGAAAATCACTGTACCCAATTCTAATTCATCACTAGGTTTCAGACTACCCACTCGTGCTAGCGAACAGCTCAGCACACAACAGTCGGCTACCACCTTCCTTAAGGCTTACCTACATCGTGGTCAGACCCCCCTTGAGGCCTTACGGTTTTAAACATTATCATCAACGCAATAAATACGTTTGACTCAAAATTACAAACGTACACATGACAAAGCACAACAAAACAGGTTATTTCCTGAATACCTATTAAAACATGGTCAAGCATGACAGAACAAACCAGGCTATTTCGAATGCCTATTAAAACATGCTATATAACATTCAAGTGCTTCTCAAACTACATATTAAATAAGCTTGGCTATTACCGAGGAAGGTGATCAGGTTTCCTTGATAAGTTCCAGCTTCATTTAATGGTTAGGCACGATACATTTTAGGAAATAAACATTTAAGAAAATCAATGATTATGAAAGCACACCTCAGTGTCTAGTATCGTCCATGATTCCAGAGACCCCATCTTGAGACTACTGTCGTTCCCATAGTGGACCATATTAGAGAAGCAGCATTATACCAATTACCAATCTATCCCATTTATTAAATTTAAGACAGTACTTTCGCATACACCCCAGTGGACACCAAACAAAGCAAAACCTTGCGATTTCAAAACTTCCAAGGTAACAACAACCTTGAACAAATACACATATCCCACCAAGGAACATACAATGCAGCCAATCGGAACCCCCGTGCACAGGGATTTCCAAAATGGACAAATGCATTTACTAAATGATGACCACAAACAGATAATGACAAATGACCTTGACTCGGGCCATAACCACATACACAACAAACACAAGTGGCGCGTGCATATACAACTTCTGTAGCATACTGATCCAAACCATAAGCTGACCAACAATTGCGGCAATTTACAGGAGCCTTCTACAGGCACTGAAAGTATGAGATCCAATCTCAATTGCATATTTAAGTCCAACCTAAATTGCAGATGTTCAAGCAGTCCAACCGCTTATAATCCAGCACTAATCGCAACGCAATAGGTTAGCTGCATAGGAATGGTTGTCAGGCCTAACTACAGTCGCTATTAACCAAAACACCACACTTCAACATCCAAAACCATTATATACAGGAGCACGCTATACTCCATCACGCAGTCCAACTGCTGCACGGGAATGGGTGTCAGGACACGGAACAAAAACGACATGTTTCTAACTACAGCCGCCCTGACTGCAATACTCCAAAATATAACTTCTAGTCACCATACTTTCTCAAATCCATCTATCAACTTCCACAAAACCATCAAATCTGACTTACAAAAACAACCACATTTACTAAAGCATATGAAAACTGTATTAAGGAACAATCTCACCGGTTGATGCTCCCTCTGGTCCCCTGTCTGACCGTCCGCACCCCTCCCTCAGGCGGTTCAGCGTTCCCGTTGGATCGCTCATGGCAAGGCCAAAGAGAAACCGAAACTGTCTCAATTCTTGAGGGAACAATACGTCTGTAGAGCCGTTGTCTTGATTCGCACATTCATCTTCCCAAATCCAATGTCCAGTCGAATGTCCAGTGGTAGCTTCATAACTTTAAACGTAGCGGTTAGCAAAGTTTCTTCCTCAACCCCGGGTCTGTAGTCTTCTTTGGTCTCAGCCGCAAACACCGGATATTACGGGTGTGTACACCTGGTGTGTACAACTCCCCACTTTTGGAACTTTTCTGGACTCAAACAACGAAAAGGGCCATAGAGCATAGTCTCCAGCGGGGTTGGCTACGATTGCAGGGAAACGTCGGGACTACGCAAACCTCCAAGGAGGCCTAGCGGGGGGGTGACGGGCGATCAGAGGGGATCGAGCCATCGAACCTGAGCAAAAGAAAAACTACAACACAGATCAATAAACTCCACACAAACTTTCCCAAAGCTTTCCATCACTCCACACTGTCTACACACCGTAGCCTACGCCTTCCACCTGCAACTCCCATACTTTACCACGTCCATCCACCTCCAAGCAGCCCGACAGGCCGCGCATCCATCACCGAACGAAAAAGCCAGTTGCGAAAAACCTAATAACACTCAAAGAACAATTGTCCACATGTCCAAACACCATAAACAGAAACACCGTCGCCGAAAACTTACCACAACGCTTACCCAACATCAAAAGCAGCAAAAAAAAACAAAAACAAACGCAGCGAAACAAACTCTATTCTATTAACAAATCCCATAACCATCCAAACCTAATGTGTCCAACACAAATACCAGCGCCCTAACGCTGTCATCTCAATCAACGTGCCCTAACATCGTCGATAGACCCGTCGGCCCGTAAGTGAGATGTTCAAGGCCCTAACCTTGTCTGCAGAATTCAAATGTGCCCTAACACATACACTTGCGCCCTAACGCAAAAAGGAGCCCTAACCCCAAGTATACTCGCGCCCTAACGCAAAAAGGAGCCCTAACCCCAAGTATACACGCGCCTAACGCAAAAAGGAGCCCTAACCCCAAGTATACTCGCGCCCTAACGCAAAAAGGAGCCCTAACCCCAAGTATACACGCGCCCTAACGCAAAAAGAAAGTGTCCTTACCTCCCGAGTTCGAAATTTAAGTCCGGGTACCTGTACTGAGGAATCCCAAAAAGTAGGAGACCACAGGATCAGTAACCGAGGACGAGCCCCCAAATTGTGATGGTAATTCCATGTATCGACACTCGGAGTAAGGGACACAGAGACAAAGTTCTCTTTGTACATCATAACCGTTTTATTAATTATTATGCACAGAGACTATTATGAGAGACGCGTCAACCGCTTACGCAAACATAATCGTCTGAGGAGCCTCTAACTAATATAGCTCATTCAACCGTATATATCACATAGGAAAAAGGGGTGTGGTAAGATGCTGCCATCTGTTTCATGTCAATCAAACACCTTCCCTTTGTTCTATCAAATGCTATCTTCCCCCAACTTATCCTTCCTGCCATAATGTTTACTGTAGTGTTTACCCAAAGGGGCCAACTGACCTTACTGCCCCCTGTTGTATCTTCTCCTATCCTGTCCTAAAACCCATTGATCTCCATCTGGACAGACAATAGATGTCCCCTATGCAAATACCAGGTCCCACACATTCCTGTACCTATCTTAACAGTGGGACTTAGTTCTTTAATCAGTTAGAATACATTGTGCATAGAAATTTCCACAACAGAAGCGTAGAAAGAATGTTGAATATATTCTTAATAGAATGCACAGGTCTAAAGATTTGACTTCATGGAATTCAAATGGTGAATTTGTTTTCAAAGGAGAGATAATCAAGGGCTCGCACCTATTGGATCTTGTTAAAAGTGTGACAGCTACCAATACAATTGCTGACGATGGAAGACCGTTGGGGTGGGGTGTGTTTTTTACAACTATTCCAAATGCGCATGTAAGACGTAAAATCAATTTGTATAAACAAAAGTCTGGTGACACAATGGATGATTTAGCCACACCACCAGCAACTGGTTTTCAAACAACCAAAGCTTTCTTTGAACCTCATACCACGGACCCCGCAAAATGGCTTCCATTTTAATGTTTTTATTTGATTTGTGATACATTGTATGTTTGTTTTATCTTGAATAAATGTTGTATGAAAAATAATATGTAAACATTGATGTGGTTTTACAAATGTTTTTATTTTTTAATAATAAAGTTGACATACACGTGATTGGCTTTTCTATTTCTTCAACAACCATGGCACAAATTAAACGTTTCACAAGATTGAGCATGTTGTATGCATTTAAACATTTGCTTATCACGCTTACTCTGGTACATCTTAGCTACAAACTTTGAGACTAGGGCATCATTTTCTCGTAAATCATCAGCATAAAAAGACAAAATCTTTATAACTCAGACCTTTTGTCATTAGAAAGAGAAAGAACAAACAATGCTGTCCACACGTGGTTGAAACCAGGTCCTGTACTTGTTTTGAACTGTATTCCACATTCTCACAGGTTTTCAGAAAGGCCTTGATTGACTTGGGAAAATATGTAAAATCCGGGGGGTTTCCAAAACTGTCATAAAACCTTCCAATGCCATCATCCGTTATGTAAACAGCCAGCCAGTGCTCCCCAGGTTGATTGCTTGGGTGTGTATTAACAATCATCATTGATGCAACATCTCGGACAGGCACCCTAGGTAGTTGGTCACTTGCCAGCACACCATAGAAATGGGTCCTAGATGAAAATTGGTTCACCACACTGGTCAACTCTGCGGTATTCATTTCCACACCGTTCTCCTAATAGTAGTCAACCATGACTTGTCGCCGGTTTGACACTTCGATAATGGAGTCAAAGATTGAATAAACAACTAAATTAATTGTGTGGGGTAGTGGTTGTCTGAACCTCATCTCAAGTCGTACATTCCCTGACTTGATCAAGGATATGTGCTGACCACATTCCTCGTCTGGCGCGCAGTTGAATGCATAAAGGGCATAGCCGTGTAAGAAGTCTGACCTGTCAATAGCCAAGGCTTGGTCCTTTAGGTGTTTTCCTGAAGCTAAGGCCAATTGGTAAAATTCACGTACTGCTGACCCTGTTGTGTAATTTGGTTGGAATGGTTTGCTAGGAAATTGCTGACCATCTACATACATAGCCATAAACTCCAAATTATAATGTTTGAAATTAAATGGATTCTTTGTGTAACTTCCGGTAAAACTGTCATTGTCCACCAATCCGATTACAATACATTTTGGCAGAGGTCCTAAAAATAGGTTTTCCTGGTTACAAACACGACCCCCAGCCGGTAAACTAAATGTCTTTATACACACTCTTTCAATTGGGTACTTGGCATTGGTTGAGAGTAGCGCTTGAGCGTGTCCAAGTTTCACGGCTGGCGAAACAGACACTTTCTTGACAAATAGTGATGCTGATAGTATATGCAAACGATAACGCACATCCCCGACCCCCATAAGGCAGAACTCATCTTTACCGCGCACCATCCTAACCTTTATGTCAACGCCGTTTAACATAAGTTTCTCTTGAAAGAAGATATCGCTATGAACAGGGCCGATCATTTCAAATGTTGTGCTATCCGCCGAATAGGCTGCCCTTTTCGTAAGTCCATCGTTCTCGCCTGCAGGGTCCGTAACATCCATGTGACCTGCGGCATCCTTGTAAAACAACCCAGCTGAAAACTGTATCTTTAATGTATCACATCCATAATTCAGAATGCTCTCCATAACGGCTCTGTAGGGGTATGTGTTGCTACTCTGGCTAATTAAACGATCACCCAAGGAGACATCCACTTGTGAAAATAGGGTGGCTATCGGATAGTTGATAACCCCAACACGTGCTCCGGCATCAATATTAGTTCCGTCTGGTTTAGTGATTTTTACACGTAGGTACAGCAAAGTATTGTTTAGATCAACGTAGTCTTCGCCATTCCCGGCAATAAAGAACTCCAGAGGGGCTGCGTCTGATATTGCTGATAGGGTCGGTATTTCAATGTATGTATTTTTCTCAATAAATGTCTGTGTGAATGGAACTGTGAATAAATCCAACTCTGTCTTCATACATTCGCCAGACATACGGTGTAGGAGTGCCATCTCTCTAAAATATATTCTTAATCAGATTTGTCGTGTTCCCTTTGAGCGTCCTCCGGGGTGTATGTCCTCTTTAACCTTGGCTCTTGTTTTTGTCTCATTCTTGCGTTTTTTACTCTTGGGTAGGCTCCGCCTACCAGGTGGTCTCTTTCTAACACCTCGAGACATAACCATTAATCCAGAACCATCCTGCTGTTTTGTTTGTCGTGACATAACACTGTTGACAACATCGCCGACTATATTCCTAGCCGCACTCTTCAGATGTGGTTTTGCTATGGAGAACCCGCGATTCAACAAAGGTATTGCCATCCGGAAAAGCCCTCGGAAAAGGCCCCCTGGACCGGCCCCATACATTGCTGAGCTACCATGATACCCTGGTAAACCGTTACCGGCCTGTGTTGTGTAGTATTCAACATACCTTTGAGGATCATCATAGAGCTTCTGCGGCTGCATCTTAAACTCTAAAAGATTGTTTGACGGGTCTGAAGTGTAATTTTGCACGTATGCGGGTATTGGAACTCTATCAAAGATACTTCCCAATCGCCTTTCAAATCTATACCTTTGGCAAAAGTGGTATAGCACGAACTCGTGTTGCTTGGATAGACATGTCTCGATGAGTTACTGGGCAGCGTTATGTAGAAGCCACCGTCACCCATGCTGATCGCAGTCAATGTAAATGACGTGATCCTGTAAATCCTGGAGTTTTATCCAGTTTCTAGGTCAACCACTTGTTCCGATGGTATCCAGCTGTTGAATTTCTCAGGCCAACCAAGCCACTTCACAAGACACATTTTCCTCCCTTTCTGTACATTCTCATTCAAAACTGCTTCCACTTTAAAAGTTTTATCCTTAGCCACGATTATTTTCAGCAATTCCTGTTCATAAAAGGTCCCAACTATCACATCGCCATCGTAATCTTTTATTCTATATACAGGAGGTACCCGAGGAATGCATTGTGTTATTGTAAAATATTCATCTGTGTACCCTTTTTCATAGCCTTTTGTAAACGCACCTCTCAGCTTTGAGAGTCTCACAGTATCCCCAACCTGGAACTTGTAGCTTTGATTACCATTTCTCGTTAATGTTGTGCCATACAGGTTCTTGAGAACTAATCTAACATTTTCTTCACAAACGTCAGCAGGCTTCATCTTAATAGACCGATGGTAGCTATGGTTGTACCCACGAACTAAATCTTGAATAACCTCAACATAGCGGTGAGTGTTGGCTGCTGTCAGATACCTCCACATTCGTGATTTAATTGTTTTATTAAACCTCTCAACGATACTCGCTTTGACATCATTTCCTGTAGCAAAATGTTTTATGTTGTACTTCTTCATCAACATTTCAAAATGTGAATTAAAAAACTCCTTCCCCTTGTCCGTTTGGACTTTTTGTGGTGTTCTTCCTTCTTTTAATATGTCTTCAAATGCTCGCTTTACCTCTATAGCGCTTTTATTTCTCAGCACGCGAATCCATGCGTATTTGCTTAATACATCTATACATGTTAACATCAATTTCATGTTATCATTTTCCACACTGTAAGCACTCATGTCAACCAAATCCAGCTGAAATTGTGAATTTATATCATGAACAATAACTCTATTTCTTTTAAAATGTATAGCTACAGGCCTGTGTAGCGTGTATGTATCCTGGGCGAGCAGCCAGTCATCGGCCTCACCATTTTTGAGGATCTCCCCGGTTTTTTCCAAGTATGCTCTTTTCAAACCCTCTCTACCCACATAAGCACCAGGGTTTGCCGGGTCATAGTAAATACTTTTCATAACCTGTTCAGACATCGTAGATTGTTCAAGCAATAATGAGAATTAATACATGTTTAACAATGTTTTATTTGAGTTTTCGAAATTACACAACCAATATATTCAGAAAAGTTACACAAACATTCAGATTTCTCATAGTCTTTGTTTATATACATGTTAACATGAGAACTGAAGCTACCCTGGCCTTAGACAACAGACTCTTTGCTTTCATCACACCATGACCCCGCTGCGTCGCATACAACATCCTCATTAAATTTGTCCATGTACTCATCCCTGTTCTCACTCAGTCTCTGTGTGATGTTCGGCTCCAACTTGAGCTCGTGCAGAAAGTTCTCAGCGGCCTCGTGAACATCAGTCATCGGTGTGTGAAAACCAGATGCGTTCAAAGCCTTGACCAACACATGTTTCAGTCGCGGTGTTAAAACTGTCGCCACAATGTCATCATAATGGGCCTCAAAAAAATACTCAGGCGGTTCGAGACATGAATGTCTTGTCTGGCTCGGGTGGTCCACTTCGCATCCGATGCATGCTTTGTGTAGAATAGCCCCAACAACGTTTTCCAGAATCATACCCATTGTTGCTTTGATGATCTTTAAAATTTTTGGTGCAAGTTGTTTGTCCATTTTGTGATAACTCTTGTTAGCATTTGAAAGGTATGACAGGTTAAGAGGACCTAGTTGATCACCAACCCTGTCAATCCAATGGTAGTTTCTTGTTGGGTATGCCGGTGGAATCGAGCTGTCTGGGTCAGGGGTTCCGTAGAAGGCTTCAGCGTTGTCATCCCAGGCATCACACAGCCAGTCCTCAGCCTTGGGTCCTTCAATCACCGCTTGGTTGTAATCTTGAGACATGTTTCGTAAATTCTTCCGACTGCTTGAATGTCACCGGCTGTCTGTCGGTTTTTATGCTGTGCTGATGAAGGTGTTGGCTTAAGGCGGGGCTTCGGGGTCTTAGGTCAGTCGATCAGTCCGCAGTCACAAACTAACACGCTGATATTTTACGGAAATAACTCCAATCTGACAGAGTCATACTCTTTCAGCCCCTCTACAACTTTAAACAGTACATCTACTGTATTATGTGGGCCTTGTTTTGGCCCCAAATAAAACACTTTTCGAAAGGTGCCCCATAAACTGGCATTAAAAACCATTTGATCAGTCACACCAGCCTTAAACACTTGGCCTTCGGGTAATTCATAAAATGCAACCTCCGGTTGCTCTGGGTTGAAGATGTATCCCCCGATCCGACCATCGTCCAATTTCCACTCCTGTGCCACCATATCCGGGTGTAATTGATGGATTCGGGTAAACTCTGCATCGGTTTCTTCGGGGCTGGCATGTTGATTGCATCTCTGCGGTCCATTTGCAATTTCTTACCAAATCGCTGAGCTGCGTTTAAGCTGTTAGCTTTCACCGGTGTTTCACCCAAAACATTGATAGCAGCACAATCCTCCATGTTATGTAATGTGTAGGTAAGTTCGCTCAGGCAAGACTGAATGACCAACCCCGATGTCGGCGTGGTTTAAATACATATACCACGCCAGTCAACCCATAAAACATGAAAGGTTAACAAACACCGTTTGTATGCCAGCTGTTGCAACACTTGTCAGAAGATAAAACACCAGGGTTTTATATTTGTCGAACACCATTTCCTGTACACCAAACAACTTGCCGCTTACACAACACTTATTTACTGCCTGGGAATTTAACATTCCGGAACCCTAAGCCCCATTTGTTAATCATCAAACATAACCCACTTGTTATAACACCAGTCTGGTTTGCTCATCAAGCGTTGTAAAACATCAAACACTGACACATCAATGTAATCATAAATAACAAAGTCACCGGACATGCATACGTCACTCCTGAAGTCCCACCCTAACATACGTCATACCTGAAGTCCCACCCTAACATACATCATACAGGAAGTCCCACCCTAACATATGTCATACCGGAAGTCCCACCCTAACATACGTCATACCGGAAGTCCCACCCTAACATACGTCATACAGGAAGTCCCACCCTAACATACGTCATACCGGAAGTCCCACCCTGCAATCCGGATGTCCCGCCCACCTGTCACATCTATATGGAAGCCCCGCCCCCCAGGGCCATAAATCACCATTCTGACACAATATACCCTACACTAACTACTCACAGGTGCTCAGAATGAGGGTGATTGGGATCTGATGACTGGGGTGCGTTCGTGTGCCGTGGAGTTAGGGGTGCGTTCGTGAGAGGTGGAGCGTGGAAGCGGGTCTACGCCGGCGGAGGACGTCACACCAGTCAAATTCTTTCCACAGTTGGCTACTAATTCCCATATGACAATTTGTCCATATGTCCATCCATGGAGAATCTTCAATTATAACATTCAATTCCAGTTAACATTTTTCCTTAATGTAGTCCGTGTTTTGCGAAGTGCCAGCCGTTAACCTTTTATATACACTCACCTAAAGGATTATTAGGAACACCATACTAATACTGTGTTTGACCCCCTTTTGCCTTCAGAACTGCCTTAATCCTATGTGGCATTGATTCAACAAGGTGCTGAAAGCATTCTTTAGAAATGTTGGCCCATATTGATAGGATAGCATCTTGCCGTTGATGGAGATTTGTGGGATGCACATCCAGGGCACGAAGCTCCCGTTCCACCACATCCCAAAGATGCTCTATTGGATTGAAATCTGGTGACTGTGGGGGCCATTTCAGTACAGTGAACTCATTGTCATGTTCAAGAAACCAATTTGAAATTATTCAAGCTTTGTGACATGGTGCATTATCCTGCTGGAAGTAGCCATCAGAGGATGGGTACATGGTGGTCATAAAGGGATGGACATGGTCAGAAACAATGATCAGGTAGGCCGTGGCATTTAAACGATGCCCAATTGGCACTAAGGGGCCTAAAGTGTGCCAAGAAAACATCCTCCACACCATTACACCACCACCACCAGCCTGCACAGTGGTAACAAGGCATGATGGATCCATGTTCTCATTCTGTTTACACCAAATTCTGACTCTACCATCTGAAAATCTCAACAGAAATTGAGACTCATCAGACCAGGCAGCATTCTTCCAGTCTTCAACTGTCCAATTTTGGTGAGCTTGTGCAAATTGTAACCTTTTAATCCTATTTGTAGTGGAGATGAGTGGTACCCGCTGGGGTCTTCTGCTGTTGTAGCCCATCTGCCTCAAGGTTGTGCGTGTTGTGGCTTCACAAATGCTTTGCTGCATTCCTCGGTTGTAACAAGTGGTTATTTCAGTCAAAGTTGCTCTTCTATCAGCTTGAATCAGTCGGCCCATTCTCCTCTGACCTCTAGCATCAACAAGGCATTTTCGCCCACAGGACTGCCGCATACTGGATGTTTTTCCCTTTTCACACCATTCTTTGTACACCCTAGAAATGGTTGTGTGTGAAAGTCCCAGTAACTGAGCAGATTGTGAAATACTCAGACCGGCCGTTCTGGCACCAACAACCATGTCACGCTCAAAATTGCTTAAATCACCTTTCTTTCCCATTCTGACATTCAGTTTGGAGTTCAGGAGATTGTCATGACCAGGACCACAGCCCTAAATGCATTGAAGCAACTGCCATGTGATTGGTTGATTAGATAATTGCATTCATGAGAAATTTAACAGGTGTTCCTAATAATCCTTCAGGTGAGTGTACATTAAGTATGGTTATCCTTATTCCCCCAATTGTGCCTATCACCATAACATACCGGCCTTCATCGTCTTGAAAGGTTTGCTCATTGTTGTAGTACACTGATTTATTAAATAGTATAGCAACCCCTCTCTTCTTTTTCCTCCCTTATGATGCACTATAAACATGATCCACCCACTCTCTCTTCAGTTTTAAGTGCTCAGTCTCAGACAGTACGCAGTCGGAAAAGGGTGGCGTGCCCACTTCAGGTTGGTGGAGAGTGCCTGCCTCAAGTGGAGGAGTTTAAGTATCTAGGGGTCTTGTTCACGAGTGAGGGAAGGATGGAACAGGAGATTGACAGACGGATCGGTGCAGCTTCTGCAGAAATGCGGTCGATGTATCGGTCTGTCGTGGTGAAGAAAGAGCTGAGCCGCAAGGCGAAGCTCTCGATTTACAGGTCAATCTACGTTCCTACTCTCACCTATGGTCATGAGCTTTGGGTCATGACCGAAAGGACAAGATCCCGGATCCAGGCGGCTGAAATGAGCTTTCTCCGCAGAGTGGCTGGGCGATCCCTTAGAGATAGGGTGAGAAGCTTGGTCACCCGGGAGGAGCTCAGAGTAGAGCCGCTGCTCCTCCACATCGAGAGGGGTCAGCTGAGGTGGCTTGGGCATCTGTTTCGGATGCCTCCGGAACGCCTTCCTGGGAAGGTGTTCCGGTCCCGTCCCACCGGGAGGAGACCCCGGGGAAGACCTAGGACACGCTGGAGGGACTATGTCTCCCGGCTGGCCTGAGAACACCTCGGTGTCCCCCCGGAAGAGCTGGAGGAAGTGTCTGGGGAGAGGGAAGTCTAGGCATATCTGCTTAGACTGCTGCCCCCGCGACCCGGCCCCGGATGAAGCGGAAGAAGATGGATGGAGTCTCAGACAGGTGTGTTTCCTGAATTAAAGCAACAGAGCAGTGAAACCTATTTAATTGTCCCAAAATCTTTTTCCTTTTGATTGGATTATTAATACCTCTTATATTATAAATTATAAAATTTAGCTCAGCCATGGACTTCATATAATCTTACGATATTTCTCCCTACCTGTTCACACTTGGATGTCAAAGAGAATCTAATCATTAACAAAACAATGCCTGTAACGTGTCAGGAAAAACAGAAAACAAAAAACACTATATATAACACAGAACTGAACTTCCACCTCATCAACCTGACGCAGTGGGTGAACTGTGGCTGCACCAGGTCCCCGGTGGTATTGGGGCAGAGAGGTGTGACCTACCTTCTCTGTGGGAAAAAGCAGACACGGTGCAAGTGCGACCAATATTACACTAATATGTAAAAAAGGTCTGGGTGAGTGTATACCACTCATGTACTCCAGCATATCCTCCTTCTGGACTCTCTAACACATAACCTTATGATGTGACAACAATTTACGTTATTTATATATAGGTTAGTGGGGCTTATGGTATTCCTATAGGTCTGTTATTTATATAACCTTACCAGTGGTTTCGTTGAAACAAACTTTTTATCCATCTTAGTGGTAGATTCCCTTTAGTCCCCTGAGATCAGCTGGAGGGCCCTGAGATCAGCTGGTGACAGAAACTTTCCCTTCTTTCTCCTCTCTTGGCTCCTCCATCCATCCTTCAGCTCCTCCTCGATGCGCTCCCTCTCCCCACAGCGCACATCGACGCCCAGCTCCTTCAGCAGCACCGCGGCACTCGTTAGTGATGCGAAGGTCTTCTCCCCGGTGTTCAGCTTCAATCTCAGTTGTGCTGGGTATAGACACCTCGCCTGTACGTCCAACTTTTTAAGCTGTTTGATAACTTCTCGGACCCTCATCCATTTGGAGATCGGGGGAGTAGTCTTGGTCAAAGTAGATCCGCTTGCCCCGAAAGAGGACTGGCCCCTGGCTCCATGCCTGCCTTATGACTGCATCCTTCACCGCAGCATCCAGAAATCTCACTATAATCGATCTTGGTGGAGCTGTTGTAGCTTTAGGTTTGGCCACCGTGACCGATGTGCCCTTTCAATCTTAATGTCCAGGTCTGGTGTTAGTTTAAGTTCTTACTGAAGTAGGTCTTTAGCAAATCCAGCCATATATTTCCCTTCACTGCCCTCCGGGATTTGAAAGATCCTGATATTGTTTCGTCTCAGTCTGTTTTGGAGGTCATCACATTTTGCCGACAGGTCGATATCCCGGTGTAGCAGGTATCTCAGCGCCCTGCGGTGTTGCATCTTCCCATCCTCGGCCGCACCGACTCTCTCCTCCAGTCCTCCCATTCTTTCTTCGTGTTCCGACCACTGGTCCTTCATGTCCGAAATAGTTTGTTCCATCTAAGGGCCAATTGAGTGTGGTTGTGTCCGTCTTGATTTTCTTTTCAGTGTTTTTTTTAACTCCTCCAGTATTGTTGAGTCTGACTGACACGTGTTGCTGCTAGCCTTGGTTTTGCTAGTTGGGCTCGGTGGATTTGGCTTATTATCATCTTTTCCCCCTGTGAGGGGTTTGGTTTATCTTGTCTCCTTTGACCAGCGGAGGAACTCATGTTTCATTAATCTATCTTTTACCTTTCAGTGTCGAAATATTGTAGTTGTCACTCTTATCTTTAATTTTGTCCAGCGGAGCTAACTTACGATGCTGCAAGCATATCCATGGCATCACCGGAAGCCCCAGGTCACATATTTTAAAACAAGATGAATTGTAGGTAATGTAATATAAACTTGAAATATCCCATTTAAAGTAATTGAAAGTTCTTTGGAGATTTTGTGTAAATTTACATATTCATTTCAATTGCAAAGCAGGTAGGTTGTGAAGGAGAGTCTTTCACTTGATATTTAAAAAATTTATTAGTTGTTATACTGTAGATATGTACGTATGCAGTGTTATTCATTATATTTATTCCTTTTAGGGTGTGTTTTTTAAGTAACATTAAGTAACATTGTATATATTCTGTCCTAGCAGTTGTGTCCTAACAATACTTGTGAAATTGGGCGTTAAAAGCATGACGGACCTTTAAGTAGTGACATGTTGCTAAAGTAGGATTGGTCAAGGACCGTTTGGGGGATACATTTGAATTTCCTCAAATTTGTGCCGTTTCTGCTGGAAAACCCCTCTACTGCTCACTGCTAACGTGTACAGTAATGTGTTCCAGTAGTATCCAATTCATTGTAACTATCCACTAAGAACCACAAAATACTTTCAACGTTTTTTATTTACTTTATTACCTATGAGATGGTTTAAACATCCACACCTAACTCTGTAAAGCTACTATATTATTAGAAGAGTTTCTCAAAGATTGTGAATTCAAGTAGAATTTTTGCTTGGCCAGTTAATACATAAAAAGACATTGTGTCAAAATGTTTGGTTTTCGCATTTTGTTAGAGCAAAAACCTGACAGGTTTGCTTGCTTAGGCAGCTGGGTAGCCCATGTAGAGAGTGTAGCCTGAGTCAGAAGCGACTGACCACCTTCTGGAGGACCTATGTGCACATGAGAAAAACAGACGGCCAAAGGGGTGAACACTTTTTCCAACACACCATGTCATCTCTATTCAAGTAAACACCAAATCATTGACATTAAATATTGTTTTTCCAAAGTCAGTTTCAATGAGATTCATTATTATATTTTTGGGAAAAAAAATCTTTCTCCCTTTCTCAGTTTCAGATATATGGAGAGAGTGCAAAGGGAGAAGTGATGTATTGTGGACCTCTCAATATTCCTCTATTGAAGAGAACAGGGGGTTACAGCATGCTAGTTCATGTCCTCCTGAGTCTGTGTGTTGTCATTAGTACCTTTGTAGTACCTGTTGTCTCCTGCCAGACTCCATAGGTCCAATTCTAGTACAAATATGCTAAAACTGTTTATGACATTGTAATGGGATCACCATTCACAGGGCCTTGGACCAGTGGCAACACTCTTGGCTCCATGCACAGACCAGTATCTAAAAACATAGCTCCACTCTTTATCACACTTGGTCTGTTACTGAGTCTCACTCTCTGTCAATATTTTTTACAGAATTACAAAGTATACATTGGGTGACTAAATAAATAACAGTAAAATGCTAATTTAGCTAGCTTTTCATATATCCTGTTTTAGCACTACTGTAGGACCGCCAAGCCTTTCAGACGAACATTAACAGCCAGAGACAAGCAGCGTTATACGTCATTAGCATACGAACCGTCCCTATTAGCATACGCATTCTCCTCCACAGCATCACCATCCAGCCAGAGTTCATCTACTGGGTCATCATCAAACTATATAGAATAGTCAAAAAAAGAATGAATTACAGAATTTGTTTGTTTGAAATGGTTAATGAATTTGAAAAAATACAAGAATGTTTTTGTATTGAAGGTCTTATATGAAAAAAATATATATATTTCTAAGAACACAGGAAATAGTATTTCCATTTGTTTATTATGCCCTACAAATGTACAAAATGAAATTTACACCGCCAATCTATAGGTGACATGAACTGTCTATAGGTGACATGAATAAGTTATTGAATAACCGAGAGGGGTTATTTGAAAAAGACAAGTTCCAAAATGAATAGGCTATATGAACGGCACATCTTAGCGGGTCTCTCCCAGGGGTGTAGTGTGGCAATCGAGTTGATTTTAATTTAAAGAGACATGATAGGATTTGTGTGCAATTTAGTTTCTCCTTCTCTCCTAATATGAAACAGTAGTATGTAATTCCTCTGTTGAATTGGTAATTGGTGGCTGGTAAACAATATCCTTGGTATTTCGTTTCTTGAATAATTATTTAGCATAATACATTTGTAGATTTACATTTTAGATTTACATTTGATGAATTAGCCTATTGAATAAGGTTAATTTCCTATTGAAAAACAGTAACGTGTGATAAGTAGCCTATATCGTTTGTATTACATTTCAATAATAGCTTTATTAAGTTTTTGAATGGTCATGGAAATCTTGTATTTCATTTGTAAGTTCATTCAAATTCAACCAAGGCTCTGATCACTCACCTGGGGTATTGCGCATTCATCCATTGATGTCATTTTATTCAGTGAGGGATGATTAACACCTGGGTACCATTTGGGTACCAACGCTAAGTGCCGTGGGCTGTTGGCGGATTAAGTAGGAAAACAGGGTTAAAAAGCAGGAAAATCGTCTCTAAATAGTTTTCCATTTGTCAGTTTATAATTCTGATAACGGAGCAATGTAATATATGCCTATTTAGGAAAAGTAATGGAAGGAGGAGGGTATAGCTTTCAAAATGGCAGTTTTATTTAAATTACAAACTCAAACCCTAATTGGCGTAGGCATTTGGCGGTTCTTGTGTTAATGGCCCAAATAACTGGAGCTAACAATATTGCTGTATCCAAAAAAAGTTGAAAAACAAATAGAATCCCAGCATGTTTGCATTGAGAAATCTGTGTGAAAACTGTGAGCATACCTTCCAGAAACCAAAATGTTTTTGTGTGTCACATACACATATATTTGTGTTTATCCAAGTAAACGATGTATTTTGAACATATTCATATTGTTATGTTGCACATGATCAACGTGAATCAATTAAAACACTTGACACTGAGCTAAAAGTCACAGCCGAGTATAAAAACTCTGTCTAAACATTCTACCAATGACCTACGACATTATATTCCTAATCGTTAGTACAGAGAAGAGCAAAACAATCTTACTAGTACAAACCAAAACCTCCTAGATACAAGGCCAGTTATTATTCCTTAATTATTTTTCTCCCAAACAACTAATATCCAGAGCCCACTAATCAGTCTATACCACTGAAGGTGAGCCACATGCAGAGTATATCAACTTTTAATTCTTAGATATCTTGAGCATTTTAATCTGTAAAATAGATCATAATGTTTTGTCTGCTGGGGCCACCTCTAGGAAAATCTGTAGAAACGCAGTGAATTTCTCCAATAGTCCAGAGCAGATTTTATAGTGGATGAATGGCACATAAACCAGCACTCCGCTGAAGATGAATAAGGTCACATAGAGGTACTCTATTGCTGGGTTGTCAATGACAGGTGCCAGCACAAGAAAAATGGCTGCCAAGAGGACCAAGATGGGGATTACAACTGGAACCTGGATGAATAAACAGAAACAGTGGAACTGTCATGAGCTGTGGACAGAGATGACACATTTATGGAAATGGATTTGCATCCTGTCTTGATCAAAAGGACTTAAGCAAAATGTGATATTCTCAAACATGTTCTTCTAAAATAATGTACAGTAGTGAATGCATACATTTTCATACTTTTTGTACTGGACCCCCATGAGAATCAAACCCAAAACCTTGGTGATGCAGGTGTCAAGCTCTACCAATTAAGCTACATTGGACTGTGTCCTATGAGACTCACCTTATATGGTCTAGGAAGTTCAGGTTTCTTGATCTTAAGGTAAAGAAGTCCAGACAGTGTGACTGCATGGAAGAACCATGCAGTAAAACTGGCGATATCAATGGAAGATAAAATAAAGATAAATAAAACATCAAATTCGTAAACGTTTTGAGCAATGTGAAGTCATAGCTTGAACTACCTAAAGAAGTTGACAATGCTCTGGAAGTCCCCAGGGATGAGAACCAGGAGTGAGATAGCCGTGGTGAAGATAAGGGCTGGAGAGGGGGTCAGTCGATTCACATGGGCCATAGCGAGAATATCAGGCTATGCAAAGATATACAAATAATCACATAACTAAAATATTAAAACTCAATACCTACATCAGAAATTTGAGTTTCCTTTATAAAAATTCAAGTTAAAATGTCTCACCAAGTGTCCCTCTCTTGCTGCCACAAAACACACCCGACCACCACTAAAGAATGTCCCATTCAGGGAGCCAAAAGCGGAAAGAGCGGCTGCAATGGACATCACCCATCCCCAGCTCCCAAGCACCTTATTCCTGTTGACGGCAACAAAATTATTTTTGTTAGCCGGCCAAGAAGAGCTAATGTATCTTACTGAGTGAGTGAGTGAGTGGCTGGCTGGCTACACCTTGTTAAATAGTGTAGAGGTTAGACAACAAGAGCTGTAAACTATATGTCCTGAGTTCGTATCTTCTTGCAGGTGAAGTGAAGTACACATTATGAATTATTCCATATAGACGAAAACTTTGCTGGTTACAACCTTCAGTATCTGCATTATTGTAGGCCTGAAATAAAACAGTTTACGGTTATATCGCAACTGTTTCTGGTGGATTTTCGAAGTACGCATCTATGCATGCATTTTGGGTCAGGATAGTCAAACAAATTTGCTGGCTACAACATACAGTATTTATGTTATAGTAAGCCTTAACTTAAACTGTATACGGTAATATTACGACTGTTTCTGGCAGGGAAAAGTTCATCTTCAGTCTTGCTAGCAATTGTTAAATTCTTATGATTATTCCTAGGAAGTTAGTAGATACTAGTAAGCCTATTACTGGCTAATAAGCTGTTAAAACGGCCAGTGGCAAAAGCCATACAGTTCATAGATGCTAAGGTGGAGGTAAACGTAATAAGAAACGTTAGTCAGTTTAACACAATCCTCAATGGTGTCTAGCGACTGCTGAAACGTGTAAAGCTGTGGCGTAGTGGTTAAAGACAGTGCCTCTCAAGTGGAAGACCAAAGTTAGAATATATTGAGAGCAACAAAATGTATTCATTATTTCTGGTAGATTCCACGATTCTCTCGTCTTTTCACTTGATGAAAAAGTTAGTTATCGTCACCTTTTTGGATAATTATTGTATCAATGTCATTCATGAATGAAAGAAAAAATTTGGTTGTTATGCCATGAAATGAAATAGCTTTGGCAGACTCGAGATTACTCGATTCTTATGACTATTCCAGTAAGTTGGTAGATACCGGTAAAGCTTATTACTGGCTAATACGCTGTTAAAATGGCCAGTGGCAAACGCCATACACAGACGCTATTTGTGGAGGTAAACTTAGTAAGAAACGTTAGTCAGTTTAACTGTATCAATGTAATTTGCCAATGACCAATTAACTGTTAAAATGGCCAATGGCATAAGAGGATTTGTTCTGGATAGACACAAGAGGCTATACTTACACCAGGCAAATGTTTAGCTCCGTGGTGTAGTGGTTAACGACACAGCCTTTAATGTGGGCGACCAGGTTTGAATCTCGAGAGGGCAACACTATCTGTTGAGAGCCGGCTGAACTAGGCTTGCCTTGTTTCTTGTTATTTTTACAGGGAAAGTGCACATTAATCAACATTTCAGTAAAAGTGGCGGTTTTAGTCAGTCGGCAAATTTTCAACCACAGTCCCTGGGCAGGTTATTATAAACAATTACAATAACAATACAGACAAGCAGTGAGCACATGCTGAGCAACATTGGATGAGCAACACGTAGCATGCAGACAGAGCAATAGCACAACAAGCATCAACATACACAAAAAAAGCAGTGTTTACACACCTCTCAAACTACTGGCGACAGGGAAAGCAGCAATACACAGCTAGGTATTATGTTCATAAGTCTCATTGGCCTTTAGCCATGTCTTCAGGTTTGTTGTGAAGGTTGTTATGGAAATGTCTTGAACTGATGCATTCTTATTGATTCATGTATTGAGTCCCCATGTTTAGATAAGAAAAGGAATGTTGGTTGTGCTGTGGTAAAGGAAGTATGAGGTGCTGAGGTAAACGTGAGTCTTTAGCAGGATGGGGGTAAATGTAGAACAATGGGTCTTAGGACAGGATAGAGGAAGATACACAACGATGGATAAGGAACGTGTTGTTTTTGTGGTATGACCATGCAGATTCTTATCTCCACCCATTCCTCTATAAGTATTGAATGTATTTCCAAATGCTTTAGAGACTCCTCGGATGATTATGTTTGTAAGCATTTGACGTG